>NC_077230.1:121718676-122381323 GCF_027887165.1 Monodelphis domestica
TCCAAACTTACGAGACCTAAATCATCCCCCTCCCTCCCTTCTCCCCTATGTAAAACATGCTCCATATTGGTCATTGTTGTAAGAGAATATTCTTATGAAACCAAAACCCTCAAATAAAAACACAAATAAAGTGAAAAATCACATATGCTTTGACTTGCTTTCTAACTCCACTGCTTCTTTCTCTGGAGGTGGATAGCATTCTTCTGTCATAAGTCTTTCAGAATTGTTCTGGATCATTGTATTGCTGAGAATAGCTAGCTAAGTCTCAGTTGATCATCATAAAATATTGTTGTTACTGTGTACAATATACTCCTGGTTTTGCTTATTTCACTATGCATCAGTTCATGTAGGTCTTTCCATCTTTTTCTGAAATCATCCTATTCATCATTTCTTATTCATCTATTTATCATCTTATTCATCTATTCATCATCATGATAGTACTTAATCACCATAATATACCATAATTTGTACAGCCATTCCCAAATTGGTGGACATCCCCTCAATTTCTAATTCTTTGCCACTACAAAGAGCTGCTAGAAATATTTTTGGATATGTAGGTCCTTTGCCCTTTTCAATTATTTCTTTGTGATCATTAGCAGAGGCAGTTTTATACCTTCTTTGCTTGCATTGAGCTCTTTAACTTCTTTCCCTTTTCTTTTACTGTTGTTACTAGAAGTTCTAGAACTATCATACAATAATGTGGGAGTGGGCATCCTTGCTTCATGTACATATTTATTCAAAAAGTTTCTAGTGTATTCTTATTGCATATAGTATTTACTTTTGAATGTAGATAGATGCTTTTTATGCTATAAAATAAATATGCCTCTATGCCTATTCAGTGTAGTGGTTTTTTTTTTTTTAACATTAAAGAGTTTTATGTTGTCAAAAGACTTTTCTGTATCTATTGAGATGATCATATGATATTGAGATAGATGATCATATGATTTTTGGATGTTTTGGTTTTAAATGTGATTTTATTCATTATTTTCCTAATATTAAACCATCTTTGCATCTCTGGCATAAATACCATTTGGTCATTATGAATGATTTCTTGGATTTTGTTTAATATTTTTTAGTTAATTTCATTAATAATATTGGTTTCTAGTTTTCATTCTATATTTTTCTTTCCCTGGTTTAGGTAACAGGACAATATTTATTTCATAAAATATTCCCTTCAGGTGTTTTCTTTCTCAGAGTTTTAGGATAATTTGTAAAGTATAAATACTAAATGTTTTTTAAAAGTATGATAAACGTCTCTTGGGAATCCATTTTATTTAGTAGCTCCTTGACAGATGTATTTCCTTAGCTGATGCTGGGTTTTTAAAAAATCTCTATCTGGTCTGTAGGTTTGAGTTTTTTTAAATATTTTTGAAGGCATACCTCTTTTCTTTTGTGTTGTGAGCTTTGTCAGGATGGAATTGTGCATAATATATTCTGATTATTCTTCTGGTTTTGCCATGATTTCCCAGGGTTCATTTACTGTTTTTGAAAATGTATATTCAGTTCCTTACTCTTCTACTTTTATTTTGTTTATGAATATTTTAAGTATATGTTTCCTCCCAGGCATACTTTAGCTTTGCCTCAGGGATTTTCATGTTATTTCGTCATTATTATCATTATCTTTTTTAAACAGCCTTAAATTACCTCAATATTTGTTCTTTAATTCATTATGTAGAATTTCAATTAATTCTCCATTAGGGTGTGTGTCATGTCCATGAACCAATGACTATTTTTATTGGTTATAGTGTATAAAACGGAATTAAAGTATTATTTGTTTCTACTTTTAAAATATTTGCAAAATCTCTGTGCCCTATTAAATGTAGCACATGTAATGATTGCTTTGTTGATTTTCTGAACCTAAGATACCTGAGCACTCTTCCCCCTTCTCACGAGGGAGGATGATAGTTCCATAATACACAATAATTCCGTAATCGATCGATAACTAACCATGCTCAGTTCCAATTTTACACCTAACCCCTTTAGCAATCCCTGGAGGAGAGGGAAGAATCATTGAGGTGTTGAGATGTATGGATGTGTTCAGGGGGGACAAGCATCTGTGGCATGAGGGCTTGAGGTACCTTCTTTCACCCAGTTCTCAATTGTGGCTGCAAGAAGTTGCAGCATGGGAAGAGGTCCTAGTGAAAAGCAAACGTGCTAGCTCAAATTGAGGGTAATGGCGGTAGCAAGTGCGGCGGAGCACCTTGAACCGATTCAGACTTCAAAAGTTTACGGATAAGCTACTATATCTCGGGAAATTCCTCATGATCTTTGTCTTTCCCATGGAAAAGAGAGTGAGCCAAGGGACTGTCACTCAGTGGATTGAGGCGGGCGGGGGCGGGGGCGGGGCGGGGCGGGGGCTGGAGAGAGAGAGAATTGGAGAGCTCTGTTAAGTCATAGAGCTCCTCTCCACCGGTCCCTGGTTCAGTAAAAAACAAGTAGGGGCTGCCTAGGAGTTAAAAGATGGCATCGGAAGGAAAGCGGACTTATTTCGTACTTTTTATCTTCATCTTCAGCAGGCCGCTTTTTGCTAGCGATCGTGAGTCATCCCGCAATCCTTTCCGTTCAGATTTCAGACCCCTTCCGCTGTTTTCCTCCAACTCCCACTCCCCTCCCCCAAGCCCCCGCTGGACGCTGCAGTCTTTCTCCTGTGGCGCAGGAGTGTGTTTATTTGCCCACCTCAGTCCTAATGCTAAGCTTCCTTCTTTCTTAGTCTCACTACTGTCTCCCACCGCTGTCCGTAGACTTGGGTTTGTGTTTCCCCCCTTCTTCTTTCTGACTTCAACACAAAGTAGGGGGGTGGGGGTGGGGAAAGCCGTCTCGAACCCTCACTCATCTCCTTTTATATTTCACCTTTTAATTCTTGTTTTTGTTTTTTACTCGCTTTCCTTTCCTCCTTCCGACCTTTTGCTGAATTGCTCCTATCCCGGGCATGCTGGAGCTGGGGTGGGGATGTCAGCTGGGGTATCGGAGAAGTACCACAAATTCAACTAAACCACTTAGTTTAAGGGGAAAGATAAGTTTTTAATGGGTGTGGTCCATTGAGGCTTTGGGCTTGTAGCTGACCTTGAGAAAGATTAGGAGAGGGGAAGAAGAGAAGGTTGCTGCGAAAACTTGTAGAGCTTCCTCTTTTCTTTTTTTGTTGTGGTGGTGGGGAGCTATCCCTGGGAGAAGTACTAAGCTTTGTACTGGCTGCACTTGAGCCTAGTCAGAGCCCTCAGAGGAAATGGGGAGGGGAAGGGTCTCTGGGCAGGAAAGATGAAGCAAAGCTACTTACCGCAGGGCTTGGCACAGTGCTGGTCGCCTAGCAACTGTTTAATAAATGCTGACTATGGATCTGGTAGGCTAGTTGGCACAGGAGATGGAAGGCCAGACCTTGAGTCAGAAAGAAGTGAATTCAAGACCCTAGTCACAGAATTGGTGGCTCTGTGACCCTGGGAAAGACACTTAACTTGTCTTCCTTAGTTTCCCCATCGGTAAAATGAAGAGGATGATCATAGACTCTACTCCACAGGGTGGGATGTGAGGATAAAATGAGATATTTGAAAATGCTTTTTGAAAACCGGAAATCACTATATAAATGCTAGCTATATCCAACTCGAAGCCTTTACTTAGAGTTTCTAATTAGAGAAGTTCGATTAAATTTTAATTTTATTCCACAACAGCACATATTAGATGCTAGGGACACAAATACAAAAAATTTCAAAATAAATTCCTGTTTACAATGAACTTACATTCTAATGGAAGAGTTAATAAGTATTTAAATGTACATGTATATAAAACACAGAAATATAAAATTAATAAATACATATACCCATGCAAATAATGAAATACAAGATAGTATAGTCAATTTGAGAGGAGATCAGGGAGGTGGTTTAGTTTAGGGACTTGGGGGCTGGCACCAGGGAGTGCAAGCCATAGCAGGAAAAGGCTCCTGAGGAGTTAGGTGTTAAGAGAAGGAAGGGCTGGAATTGGTAGTGGCTCCTCCTTTTGACGAGATGCTGGCTAAGGCTGCATGGAAAGAGAGCATGGGCATAAGAGTGTATGGGAACTGAAGAAGGTGGCCAGGGATAAGCTGTCACTAGAGGGAAAATTTGCATTTCTTCAATTCTTTAGTGATTTAGAACTTTTTTTTTTATATGACTATTGACAGCTTTGATTTGTTCCTCTGAAAATTGCCCATTTATATCCTCTTGACCATTTATCAGTTGGGAAATGGTCTTTATTGTTATTACTGTGGCTCAATTCCCTGTATATTTGAGAAATGAGACCACATAGTTTGTTGATTAGATAGGGATATCTGGTTTGATGAGCATAGGGATTTTTTTCTCTCCTCTCAATTGAACTGAACCAAGCTTAATTCTATTTTTTTTACATAATTCCCTCCACCCCCACCCCACCCCCACACTTCCTCACCTTCATTGGGAGGTAACAGCATAGGAAGTAGTATGGTCATTGGATAGAAGGTGGACTTTGTATATACTTCTGCCCATTCTTTCCATCTCTTCAGCAGAGGCTTGACATCCATTCTCCAGAGAACAAGCTTTGTGATCTAGTAAAGCTGTTCTTTTTCTGGGGAGGGAAAGCTGAAGAACCTGGAGCACAGAGAAATTAAATGACTTGGGTAGATGTTTTTGGTCTGAACTTAGGGGCCTTTCTTGTCTTCTCAGCTGAAGGCAACCATGATTAATTCCACTTTCAGCCACTTTATTTTTTTTAAATGTACTAAAATTTAATCATTCATAAAAGCTGTAATTTAATCTGTGATAGTAAAACACAAGAAGCAATATTAGAGTTGATTTAGTATATGATATATTTTAGCTTTGAAAGCCAAAGGAATCAGTTATCCCAGTTTTTTCCTATCAAAGACCCATTTTTTCCAAAGCATTATGCACAATTTTAATTAGAATATAATGGCAGAATGATATCCCATAACTTTTAAATATAAAATGAAGTGAATGACTCAAAAGAGTTATTTCCTGCAGTGAGTTTGTGGGGAAAATTTCATAATCTATATCTATAGCATTATAGATATAAAGTATAATGGTTCAACTTTTTAGTGCTCGATGGGGAGTAATTATGATAAAAAGGTCAATATGAAATAGTTTAATTAGAGTAGCAATACTTAACATTTGAAATGCATTCATGCTCTTTTGAATAATCATATTAGAGTCAGTACATTTATTTTCACATCTGTTATAACTGCTATTGCAAAGGAGAAATACTATTGTCTTATTTTTCCAAGAGATATACACAGAGCAATTTTTTCTCTAGGGAACTTGTGCAAACCATTATAAGATCTAGATTCTTCACATAATATATAAAACAGAAGAAGCCTCTTCAGGTATGTTGTTAATTAATTAATGTATTTTTTGAAGTCTGGAATGCTGGCACTTTCCAATTAGGCAAGAGTTCTTCATTCCTGTAATCTGGCTCAGAGCTGCTGCAAGGTGGGATCTAAAGCAGCAGGCATGATTGTTTCCCAATTTGTTGCTACCCTTCTGATTTTGGTTACATTGGTTTTGTTTGTACAAAAACTTTTTAAATTGATGTATTCCAGATTATTTATTTTGCATTTTGTAACTCTTTCTAATTCTTGCTTGGTTTTGAAGTCTTTCCCTTCCCAAAGGTCTGACATGTATGCTATTCTGTGTTCGCCTAATTTTCTTATAGTTTCCTTCTTTATATTCAAGTCATTCACCCATTTTGAATTTATCTTGGTGTAGGGTGTGAGGTGTTGATCTAAACCTAATCTTTCCCACACTGTCCTCCAATTTTCCCAGCAGTTTTTATGAAATAGTGGATTTTTTCCCCCAAAGCTGGGATCTTTGGGTTTGTCATATACTGTCTTGCTGAGGTCACTTGCCCCCAGTCTGTTCCACTGATCCTCCTTTCTGTCTCTTAGCCAGTACCAAATTGTTTTGATGACCACTGCTTTATAATATAGTCTGAGATCTGGGACTGCAAGGCCCCCTTCCTTTGTATTTTTTTGTTCATTATTTCCCTGGATTTCCTTGATCTTTTGTTCTTCCAAATGATCTTTGTTATGGTTTTTTCTAAATCAGTAAAAAATTTTTTTGGAAGTTCCATGGGTATGGCACTAAATAGATAGATGAGTTTGGGTAAGATGGTCATTTTTATTTTATTGGCTCATCCTACCCATGAGCAGTTAATGTTCTTCCAATTGTTCAAGTCTAGTTTTAGTTGTGTGGAAAGCGTTTTGTAGTTGTGTTCATATAGTTCCTGTGTTTGTCTCGGGAGATAGATTCCTAAGTATTTTATTTTGTCTAAGGTGATTTTGAATGGGATTTCTCTTTCTAGTTCTTGCTACTGAGCTGTGTTGGAATTATATAGAAATGCTGATGACTTATGTGGGTTTATTTTGTATCCTGCAACTTTGCTAAAGTTGTTGATTATTTCAATTAGCTTTTTGGTTGAATCTCTAGGATTCTTTAAGTAGACCATCATGTCATCTGCAAAGAGTGATAATTTGGTCTCCTCCTTGCCTATTTTAATGCCTTCAATTTCTTTTTCTTCTCTAATTGCTACTGCTAGTGTTTCTAATACAATGTCAAATAATAGAGGTGATAATGGGTATCCTTGTTTCACTCCTGATCTTAATGGGAATGGATTTAGTTTATCCCCATTGCAGATGATATTAGTTGATGGTTTTAGATATATACTGTTTATTATTTTTAGGAACAACCCTTCTATTCCTATGCTTTCTAGTGTTTTTAGTAGGAATGGGTGTTGTATTTTATCAAAGGCTTTTTCTGCATCTATTGAGATAATCATGTGGTTCTTGTTGGTTTGCTTGTTGATATGGTCAATTATGTGGATAGTTTTCCTAATATTGAACCAGCCCTGCATCCCTGGTATGAATCCTACTTGATCATGGTGAATGATCCTTCTGATCACTTGCTGGAGTCTTTTTGCTAGTATCCTATTTAAGATTTTTGCATCTATATTCATTAGGGAGATTGGTCTATAATTTTCTTTCTCTGTTTTTGGCCTGCCTGGCTTTGGAATTAGTACCATGTTTGTGTCATAAAAGGAGTTTGGTAGAACTCCCTCTTTGCTTATTATGTCAAATAGTTTGTATAGTATTGGGATTAACTGTTCTCTGAATGTTTGCTAGAATTCACTGGTGAATCCGTCAGGCCCTGGGGATTTTTTCTTAGGAAGTTCTTTGATGGTCTGTTGGATTTCTTTTTCTGATATGGGATTATTTAAGAAATCTATTTCTTCTTCTGTTAGTCTAGGCAATTTATATTTTTGTAAATATTCATCCATATCATCTAGGTTGGTATATTTATTGCCATGTAGTTGGGCAAAGTAGTTTTTAATGATTGCCTTAATTTCCTCTTCATTGGAGGTAAGATCCCCCTTTTCATCCTTGATGCTGTTAATTTGCCTTTCTTCTTTCCTGTTTTTAATTAGATTGACCAGTACTTTGTCTATTTTGTCTGTTTTTTCAAAGTACCAGCTTCTAGTCTTGTTTATTAGCTCAATAGTCCTGTCACTTTTGATTTTATTGATTTATCCTTTAATTTTTAGGATCTCTAGTTTGGTTTTCTTCTGGGGTTTTTTAATTTGTTCGTTCTCAAGTTTTTTGATTTGCATTTCCAATTCCTTGATCTCTGTCCTCCCTAATTTGTTAATATATGCACTCAGGGATATGAATTTTCCTCTAAGTACTACCTTGGCTGCATCCCATAAGGTTTGAAAGGATGTCTCGCTGTTGTCATTTTCTTCAACGAAATTATTAATTGTTTCTATGATTTCTTCTCTAACTATCCGATTTTGGAGTATCATATTATTTAATTTCCAATTGATTTTTAATTTGCTTCTCCATGTACCCTTACTGATCAATATTTTTATTGCCTTGTGATCTGAAAAGGCTGCATTTATTATTTCTGCTTTTCTGCATTTGAGTGACATGTTTCTGTGACCTAGTGTATGATCTATTTTTGTGAATGTACCATGTGGTGCTGAAAAGAAGGTGTATTCCTTTTTGTCCCTATTTATTTTTCTCCATATGTCTATTAACTCTAATTTTTCTAAGATTTCATTCACCTCTTTTACCTCTTTCTTGTCTATTTTTTGGTTTGATTTATCTAAATTTGATAGTGGTTGATTCAAGTCTCCCACTAATATGGTTTTACTGTCTATTTCCTCCTTCAATTCTCCTAGTTTCTCTATTAAAATTTTAGATGCTATACCATTTGGTGCATACGTGTTGATTAGTGATATTTCCTCATTGTCTATACTCCCTTTTAGCAGAGTATATTTACCTTCCCTATCCCTTTTGATCAGGTCTATTTGTCCTTTGGCTTTGTCAGATATCATGATTGCAACTCCTGCCTTCTTTCTATCAGTTGAGGCCCAAAAGGTCTTACTCCAACCTGTAATTCTAACCTTGTGAGTGTCAACCCGCCTCATATGTGTTTCTTGAAGACAACAAATGATAGGGTTTTGGGTTCTAATCCAATCTGCTATTTGTCTATGTTTTATGGGTGAGTTCATCCCATTCACGTTCAAAGTTATGATTGTCATTTGTGGATTCGCTGGCATTTTGATATCTTCCCCTAGTTCTGACCTTTCTTCTTTAGCTATCTCCTTTTGAACCAGTGATTTACTTTAGGTCAGTCCCCCTAGTCCCCTCCCTTGAGATGCTTCCCTTTCTAGCCCCGCCCTTTTTATGCTCCCTTCCCCTCCCCCCCTTTCCCTCCCTTTTTATATTCCCTCCCCCTTCCCCCTCCTTAATTTTCCTTTCTTTCTTGCCCTAATGGATAAGATAGAATTCAGGATCCCACTGGATCTAGATGTTCTTCCCTCTCAGATTTGATTTCACTGAGAGTAAGGTTTAAGTAATTCCACTTCATGCTCTCTTCCTCTCCTTCTCATATGAGAGTTCTTCCCCTCCCCTTCCCATGTGTATCTTTATATGGGAAAGATTATTCTATTAAGTCCCCCCCCCCCATTTCTTGAAGTAAATCTTAGTGTTATTGAAGGTTCTCCCCCTCCCTTTTCTTTTCTTTGCCCCCACTTCCCCCAAATCTTCTTAATGCCCCAATCTTTCCCTATGCATGTTTCTTCTAACTACTCTTATGATGCATACAATTTTTGAGAGTTACACAAAATATTTCCCCCACATATTAATATATATAATTTGATGTAAATGTAGTCCTTATAGAAGAGAGTTTGACTTAAAGAAAAAGATAACATTTATCTCCTTTTCCCTTTCTTTCATATTTACCTTTTCATGTTTCTCTTGCTTTCTGTGCTTGGATATCGAACTTTCCACAGAGCTCTGGTCTTTTCTTAGCAAATGCTTGGAAATCTTCTATTTTGTTGAATGCCCATACTTTCCCCTGGAAGTATATAGTCAGTTTTTCTGGGTAGTTGATTCTTGGTTGGAAACCCAGTTCTCTTGCCTTTCTAAATATCGTGTTCCATGCTTTGCAATCTCTTAGTGTGTTAGCCGCTAAGTCGTGTGTGATCCTTATGGGAGCCCCCTTATATCTGAAGCTCCTCTTCTTGGCTTCGTGTAGGATTTTCTCCTTTTCTTGGAAGCTCTTGAATTTGGCAATTACATTCCTAGGGGTTGTCTTTTGGGGATTTAGTATAGAGGGTGTTCTATGAACCCTTTCTATTTCTATTTTGCCCTCTTGCTCCAGAACGTGTGGGCAATTTTCTTTTATAATCTCCTGTAGAATAATATCGAGTTTATTGTTTATCTCTGGTTTTTCTGGGAGACCAATAATTCGGAGGTTGTCTCTTCTCCCTCTGTTTTCCAAGTCTGTGACCTTCTCAGTGAGATATTTTATGTTTTCTTCTAATTCATTAATTTTTTGGGTTTGCTTTATTGATTCTTGCTGTTTTATCATCTCACTTTCTTCGAGGTGCTTAATTCTGGTCATTAGGGACTGGTTTTGCTTTTCAGCTTTGTCTGCCCTTCTATTGGATGCTTCGAGCTCTTTTTCCAATTGAGCAGTCTTATCTGTCAGACTGCTGATCTCTTTCTCCCATTTTTCTTCTCAGGTTTCCATATTTTGGATAAGTTCCAGTTTGAGATCTTCCAGAGCTTGTTGATAGTTTCCCTTTTGGGAGGCATGTTCTGACTTTTTTTTGGATTTCCTCCTCATTCTCCTCTTTTCCTTGGGTACTTCCACCATAAAAGTTTTCAATAGTCACCTTTTCCCCTTTCTTCCTGGAGGCTTGATTTTGGGCCATGTGAGCCATCCCTTTGGTGGTTTTATTCCCCTTTCCTTTTTGGGCTGGGGTCTGGATAATATGGGCAGGTTTTCTGTGGATTTAGGTTGCCTCAGATTAGTTCTTCCCAGCCTCTGAGGTTTCTTAGATCTCTGGGCCCCTGATCACAGCCAAACTGCCCTGGTGTTTAGCTCCACCCAGATGCTCAGCGCAGCCTCCCCGAGTACAGCTCCAGGACCCCCTGTGCTCAATGCCAGGTTGTCCCGTGAAACCGCCCTGAGATGTTTTTTCCTGGCATTCCCCAGATCCCAAGGACCCTGGAGTGCCCCCCCAGACAGAGACGTTCCCCACTCACTTACTGTCCCAGTGAGCGCTCCAGTAGCTCACTCTGGTTTGGGGGTGGGGGGAAGGGTGCTTCAGTTCATGTTTCTGTGCAAGCTTTACCTCCTTCTTATTATAGTGTAGAAATGTTCAAACCCCACGTACCTTCGCCTCTGTGGGGTACTGGGGAGTACTGGGGAGTCCTTTTGTTCCTCCCAAGGTGATTTTTATGCTCCTTTGATGTAGTCTATTTTGTTCGGTGCTGGGGAGAGGAAGCGTGTGGTGTCTAGATTGTAGCCATGATTACCCGGAAGTCCTAAATTTTCTTTTTTAAAAAATATTTTTCCATGTTTCCATGATTCATTTTCTTTCCCTCTCCTTTTCTCTCTCCCCTCCCAGAGCAAACAAGCAACTCCATTGGGTCATACAAATGTTATCACTTGATACTTATTTTCATTTTATTCATTTTTGCTATAGAATGATCTTTTAAAGCCTAAACCCCAAATCACATACCCTTATATATCTGTGGTAAGTGATAAGTCATATGTTTTTCTTTTGTATTTCTACTCCCATAGTTATTTCTCTCAATGTGGATAGCATTCTTTCTCATAAATCCTTCAGGAATGTTCTGGATTATTACTTTGCTATAGGTAGTAAAGTCCATTACATTGAATGGTTCCAGAATGTTTCACTTTCTGAGTACAATGCTCTCCTGGTTCTGCTCATTTTACTCTGCATTCAGTTCATTGAGATTCTCCCAATTCACAGAGAAATCCTCCAGATCATCATTCCTTACAGCACAATAGTATTCCATCACCATCAGATACCACAATTTGTTCAGCCATTCCCCAATTGAAGGGCATCCCTTCATTTTCCAATTTTTTGACATCACAAAAAGTTGGAGCTATGAATATTTTTGTGCAAATATTTTTCATTAGTATTTCTTTGGGGGTGCAAACCTAGTAGTGATATTGCTGGATCAAAGGGCAGGAAGTCTTTTAAAGCCCTTTGTGCATAATTCCATATTGCCTTCCAGAATGGTTGGATTAATTTGCAACTCCACCAGTATAATGCATTAGTGTCTCAATTTTGCCATACCACCTTCAACATTTATTATTTCCCTTTACTGTCATATTGGCCAATCTGCTGGGTGTGAGGTGGTATTTCAGAGTGGTTTTGATTTGAATTTCTCTAATTAGGAGGGATTTAGAACACTTTTTCATGTTATTATTGATTGTTTTGATTTCTTTATCTGAAAACTGCCCATTCATGTCCCTTCACCATTTGTCAAGTGGGGAATGGATTGATTTCTTGTACAATTTACTTAGTTCCTTATAAATTTGAGAAATTAGACCTTTGTCAGAGGTTTTTGTTATAAATTCTCCACCCCCCCCCATTTGTTGCTTCCCTTCTGATTTTGATTGTATTGATTTTGTTTGTAGAAACCCTATTAAATTTAATATAATCAAAATTGTTCATTTTACATTTTGTAAATGTTCTCCAACTCTTACTTGGTCTTAAATGCTTTCCTTTCCCATAGATCTGTCAGGTATACTATTTATGTTCATCTAATTTGTTTATAAATTCCCTCTTTATATTTCAGTCATTTACCCATTTTGAATTTCTTTTGGTTTAAGGTGTGAATTGTTGATCTAAACCTAATTTCTCCTTTACTGTTTTCTAATTCTCCCAGCAGTTTTTGTCAAATAGTGGGTTCTTGTCCCCAAAGCTGGGATCTTTGTATTTATTGAACACTATTGTTGTAAGGGGTTTTAACCTTTATTGATTACTTGGTATTGGTATGGGTATTACCAAGAGTTGTTGTTGGTGGGGACAAACTCTTGAGGTAGACTTGAGGAAAATGGCTACTCTAGCAGCTAAAAGAAAACTCCTACTTAGGCCAGTTATATAAAACTATTTATTATAACTATAGATAATTGTATAAAAAGGAGAGTAAAAGGAAAGTAGATATTGCTAAGGGTTTCCCTATTAACTAGTAAAATTTTATATAAATTTTCAACCCATCTTTTCCTCATGGGAAGCCTTCTTGATCACTAAAAATGATCCTGCTTATTCTACTCTATCTATCTAAATCCTCAAATATCTATCTTTCTATCCTATACTAAATATTATCTTGTAACCAGAAAGGAATCAGTCAGATTTCTTTTCCGGTTGCTCAGATAAAAAAAAAGCAGCTTTCAGAATCTTCACAAACTTTCTCCATTTAGATAGCTCTCTCTTGCTACCTACCGGCCTCAGCACAGGAATTGCACTCAAATCCAATCCTTCATCTCTGGTGGGTTAGGATGATTTCAAGAGATAAATTCAACAGAAATTTCTCCCAACTTGCAGAGCAGCCTCCTCGAACACCCTTCCTTATTCAGGATTGTTCAGACAGTCAGTCCATTGCTCCAACTGTCTTACCCAAAGCTCCTTGAGAAAATTCTCTTCCCATGAGTCATCTTTGAGATTTTATTTTTGCTTAAAGAAATTCAACCCACTCATCTCTATCCACCTATCACCAACAATATCTTATTTCCTAATCATGTGACTACACTCCATTCTTCTCCCCCCCCCCCCAGAGGTTCCCACTGCTGCTGGAGTCTCAGTGCTCTAGGTGGGTGGGGGGAGGGGTCCTGGGACCTTCCTTCTGCCTTCCCCTTAAACTTGAATGCTCTCAAATTCTGGCTTTTGGGGGAGTGTACCTTTGATCCTTGGCTCTGTCTTGTTGTTGGGTTTGATTTTCAGTCCCCTAGGAGCATTCAGTTTGTGATTGGTAAGGAAGGGTATTCAGAGGTCTGAACTTCTGCTCCTTCTAGGCCTCCATCTTGACTCCACTTTGCCAAGAAATTAAGAGTTTAAATACAATAAAAACATACTTTAGGCCCTCTCATCAGAACCAGAGGGGACAGAGAGAAACAAGGAAGTATTTTTTTTGTAACTGGGTTGTCCACATTGTAAAAGACTGTTATCTCAAGAAAAAAATATGAACAGGGCAACAGCAAAAGCACTAGGAATCAGGAAAAACACTTACTACAGATCCAACAACAATTGCTGTACACACTGCTCCTTGAAAAATTCAGAACCACCAGATCTGAAATCTATGGAGTCAGCTATACAATCTGGAGCTAAACCATGGTACTCTGATATAATGGTAAAATGGGGATATATGACATGAAGCCAGGACCCTAAATTATTAGAGCAAAAGATTGGGCATGGGAGAAAGGTTTGGAATAGTGTCAAAAATATTAAGGGACTAAAAGGATTGAAATAAAAGTACAAAAAGGGAGAAGAGATTACAAAGGTGGTATCTGGAAATGAATTTATAGGTTCTGTGAGAGTTTCCATTGAAGGATCAAAACAAAACATGAACAAAAAGCAGAGAAAAGTTAAGGAGAAAGAAATGGAGATCAAAAACATAGTAGTGGAGATGACACAAGATGTAGAAAGTTCATATAAGGGGAGCATAGTAACTGGTCAAGAGAAAACCAGAGAACAAATCAAAACATATCTGGAAAATTTCTTTGGGCGCATATTGGATTTAGGGATTGATCAGAGAGAAAAAGTTATAAAAACTTGCATCAACATCAGCATAAATTGATAGCAACAAGGAAACAAAATCTCAATTCTCTAAACAAGACAATTATGTAAAGGTACAGACTATGGTTATTAATACAATCTTATCTTTAAAACCTAAATACAATGTAAATACTGTATAAATAGAGACTTCATTCCCTAGAAGTCCTTGGTATTTCCCCGAGTTCCCTATAATCTCTCCTGAGTCTCCATGTTGGCAAGATCACAATTGGTATTTAACTGGCAGTAATGCCTCCCACATTCTCTTCCTTTGCAAATGATGCAGCAAGTATAGTGGTAAGCTAAGTTCAGGGATTTTAAATGGGGTAATCAGTCATGGGCACATGGTTTTTATTTTGCATCCTCTTTATTCCTTGATTTCTAATGATCCTTAATAAACCTCATAAAATATAATATTTTTATTATTAGAGGTATAATTTAATTTTTATAATACTCTCACAGACATGAACAAGTACCCACTGGGACTAATTAAAAGTCCAAAAAGCTGCTTGGTGCAGACTCCTGTAGAAAAAAGGAATAGTTTGAATCCTAGAGCTAAGAATTTTCATCCTGTACAGTATAACATGGAAATTCAAGTCTAAATGATTCAAAAAGAAAGGAAAGTAATGCAAGAAGAAATGAAAATGTACAAGAAGAAATGGGTCAATTGAAAAAGGAGAACCAAAAACTGACAGAGGAAAACCAGGTGTTACAAACCAGGTGTTGGGCCAATGAAAGACTTTGACTAAGCGACTACCTAAGGAGCAGGCTTGATAAGAGCAGCATCAGGAAGCAGCACCCTCCCCCTCCTCCACCCCCCAGAATGGGAATTTTGGCTATTTAAAACCCAGGAAATAGATCAGATAAATATCAATTGTGCTACCTTTCAACATCCAATTCCCAGATTAACATGGACATCCAATAATCACCTGGAACTATTAATTTAGGAATTTAATCATATTCAGTGAAAATACTTAGTCTGAATGACAAAAGACAAGTGGAAAGATGGCAAAAACAGGTTCTCCTCAGAGAGGAGAATAAAGCAGAGGAGAATTTCCTCTTCTTGACTAGTCTGCAAGCATCAGAAAAGGTGCAGAGAGAAGAGTCTCCAATCTTGGGAGTTTTGGAGCCTGGAGAATGAGGCATGGGAATCTGGGACTTGCAGTTTAGACCAGTCATTGCCATATAAGACTTTTTCATGAATTTATGAGACTCATCAGAAAATTTGGGGTTATTTTGAATGGAATTCTTCTATTATCTTCTCTTATTTTGGTCAGAGGTGCAAAGAAATGCTAAATCATGTTATGAACTTATTTTGTATCTTTTACTTTACTGACGGTGCTAATCATCACAATGAGTTTTGTTGATGATTCTCCTGGGGCTTTAGGGAAATAATGATAATATGCACAAATAAGGATAAGTTTGCAACATCCTTATTTGTGTTTATTTTTCTTGTTGCTTTAACTACCTTTGACAAATAGAAACTGCATGAGATAACAAATGGTGAACTTTGAGAGTCAAATTATGCCAAATAAGAGTAGAATGTTCAGAATTGCTTTGTCCAAGAACATTGTAAGAAGACTTGCAGTGTGTGCACATCTAATCTATCAATTTACATTTAAGATATGTATGCATACAAAGATACTTATGGTGTAGATAGATAAATGAATGCTTATATATATTAAGATAATATGTAGACTATAGAAAAGGAAGAAAAGACACACAACACAAATATCATTTTATAACATTAAAGATGGCCTTTTTCCTGGATATAACTAATGGGACTTTAACAAGAGTATTATATCCATCAGTTTTTTAAAATCTTCCTATGTTTATTGATATACTCTTTCTTAATTTTTTATGTGCTATTACTCCTTAATATTAAATTATACTTGCTTCAATGCCCTAACATCAATCAATCAATCAATATAATGACAACCTTCTCTTAACTCATGAATAATGTAGATACTTTATATTTGAAGTTTTTTCAAGGTCCTGAAAACAAGTTAAAGAAGTTTTCATGTCAACACTTTTATTAAATATGTATTACTTTTATAGATACTTGTGAGAAACTACCTTCCAATATTTAATCATGTTCTCTTTCCTCTTCTATTTCCTCATCTCCAGAAGTGGAAACATCATTTGAGTCATCTCTGTCCCCCTCTTCTTCCCACAAAACATCATCTTCACTATCATCCATACTGTTTGATAGACAACATTTTAAAAATCCAAACACAATAGACTAAGTGGAGATTTTGTCCCAAGCAGTTTTGATCCAGTTCCCTAATACAGTGACAGACGGGTCCTTTAATTTTCCTGATGGAGTAAATTCATGGTTTCTGGCCAACATCCATCCACTCATTATATTCTTTCCTCGTATGATCTTTAAATGACTTATAAATGACTACATCTAACACTTGTCATTGTGACATCATTCCTCCTCGAATAATAACTACTAGGTCCGTGCACATTTCAGCAATTCTCTTCTTCACATTTTCAGTCAGGCGACCCTTGAATGCATTGAGTACAAGCATTCTTCTCTGACACAGTAATACACCCTGTAAAAATAAAAAATGATGAGTCATAAAAATAAAATATTTATCTTGCCAATCAGGTTCAAACTGTTCAGATACTTTTGATAGAGGTAATCAAAAGTATCTTCAGTGATGAAGTGAAGCTCAAATTTGAACTTCCCTTCAGGGCCAGGTGCAAGGACACTAAAGAGACTCTTATTATAAAAATAAAATATTTATTGAAATATATAAAGTTAAAAAAGGATTTCTAATTTTAAGGGATTCTAAATCTACCCAAATAAACTCCCTGGTTCCACAAGGAACCATGTATTCTGTGTTTCACAGGCTACACTACTCCTCCCTGATCTGACTAACCCAAATTCATACTATCTAAATAAAAACTACCACTATTATCCTTATAATTCTTAATTTTGTCTTCAAATTATAAAATAGCAAAGTTTAGCTGGTTGAGTCTCAATAAGAATCAAGGTAGGACTCTGACTCTTAACAGACTCAAAGTCCAAACCAAAGACCAGATCTTTCTTTGGTCTTCTCAGATATAAACTGATCTATAAAAACCACAATAGATAGTCAATAGTCTTTCCCAAGTTGGGAAAGGAAAACACTGAGCTCCTTCAGGTCTTCCCCTCAGAGAGAGAATCCTTGAATGTGTGTCTCTGCCAACTGCCAGAGAGAGTAATTGACACAGAAAAATGGTTATAACTGTCGACTATTGAAATTAACATGCTCTCTCAGCTCTTCTTCAAACTCCAGTTCTTTTCTCAAGCAGCCACTTTACTTCTTATCTCTAAACTAACAAAAACAATACTTATTTTCTAATATTATCCTCACAACCCTGATGCCTATCCCAGATCACATTCAACACTGTTCTTCATTCATCCATCCCTTTTCCTGTACACAAAAGATCACTCCTGGTAGTAACTTTTCCTTAGGTAATATTTTATACCTTAAAATTACACAAAGTGTCAGTTTTCACCCATCAGCTGTGACTGCAAGCATCACAGTCATTCCATTTTTCTCATTTCCAGTAGTTTTAATCAACATTGATTTGGTGCCTTTATTATTAATGGTCACATTCGATGGAATATCAAAACAAACAGGCCTTTGGTTGGCATTTCCCATCAGCTCCAGGAGATAGCCATGCTTTTTATGTATGCTGAGGTGCACAATACAGAACTTATGGTTTCTTTCTTTTTTTTTTTAAACCATTACCTTCCGTCTGGAGTCAATACTGTGTATTGCCTAGCCCTTACCACTCTTCTGCCTTGGAGAGTGGTAAGGGCTAGGCAATGGGGGTCAAGTGACTTGCCCAGGGTTACACAGCTGGGAAGTGTCTGAGGCCAAATTTAAACCTAGGACCTCCCATCTCTAGGTCTGGCTCTCAATTCGCTGAGCTACCCAGCTGCCCCCACAACTTATGGTTTCAAATCTGGAAGTGCTCAAATATAACGTGAATGTGACTTTCAAAGGTACATGTTGGGGGAAAAATGTTGCACTATATTTGGGCTAATACGGTAAGTTGTGAATCCATCCGGCCCTAGAGTGTGCTCATTAATATTCTGTTTAATTTATTCTTCTGAGATTGCTTTATTTATCTCAATTTGATCAATTTGGGCATTTTGTTTTTTTAGGGAAATATTAATATTTTATTTCCACAGTTTTCTGGACAAGTAGCTGAATCCAGTAATTTTTTATCTTAATTTTTTAGGTATTTGTTGAGATGTCCTCTTTCTCATTGCTGATTTTGGTCACTTGGTTTTCCTTTCCCTTCTTTTGTCTAAACTTCCTAATAATTTATAAGTTTTATTAGTCTCTTGGGCAAATTATTTTATTAATCAATTGTTATTTTTTATATTATGGATTTTCCCCCTGTGATTTAAGTGATTAGTATGTTCAAGTGATACACAAACATACATGTACACACATATATTTAAAGTAACATGTCAGATAAAAGGTCTCTGGCGTTGACAGTACACTCTGTAAAGGACTGTTGCTGGAGGTCAGAGACATAATAAATATCATATTGTAATTGTCTAAGTGAGAAATAAGTCCCTCAATTAATTCAGTGGTAGAAAGGATTTTACTGAAATGATGATGTTACCTGTGATATGCAAGATGGTACAGAAGGACATTTAGTTTCTTGTCTGCAAAATGGGAAAATAAAACTTGTAGTGGCAAACTCACAGGTTGTTTGTGAGGAACCCTGAAATGTGTTATGGAGATACAAGCAATTGTCATGATGATGCTCATTTGAAGTTGTATAAGTGACCTACAGCCCTTGATGCTTTTAGGTACAGAATTGAAGTCTCGGACTAAGGAAATGTATAAAGAAGTTTATGTATGTATTAGCTGTGGGAATATGGTGAGTGAGTCCATTAGAACAGATATTTATTCAAATCCTGGTGCCTGTTGAAAAGCGAACATTCCTCCTATAAGAGAGTGTTAACGTTGGATGTACAAAATTATTAGAGCAGGCATTGAATGAGTGACCCAGGTTGTTAGGTTTGTCTAGTGACTCTATGACTGTATGAATATACTCAATAACTCTTTCCAAGTCTCAAGTTAGAGTTTTAAGTGGTGTCCTGAAGTTGAAAGAGGAGAAAGGTGCAATTTTCTTTGAGTATGGCAATGAGTTCAGTGTCCTTGTGCATAGACACTAGAAGGAAGGATTGGGGTTGTGAGGATGCACAAAAAGGGAAAGGGGACAGATTCAAAAACAGAATATGGCTGAGTAAAGGATCTGAGGTGGAAGTGAGAGAACTACAGGTCAGCACGATGGATGGAGCAGAAGGGAGAGAATAGGGAGAGAGCAATTGCAATCTCCTGGTCAGGCAAATTTATTCCCACTATGCTATTTTCTTCTCTCTCAGGACTTCACAGTCTTCAATACAACTTCATTGCCATATCCAATTCTGATCAAGAATCATTCTCATATTCAGCCCTGGTCTATCTAGATGATCAATTATTCCTTCATTATGGCAGTAAGAGCCAACTAGAGCTTCGGAGCACTTCACTAGAAGTGGTTATTCCCCCAGACATTTGGAAGAAAGAGTCTGAGAATCTGAAGGGGATGAGATGGAAACTGAGAGCAACTCTGGCAAAAATCACACAACAAAGCCAAGAAAAAGATGGTAAGTTTGGGGCTTAGGAGAGTAGGGGCTTCATGAGTTTGTGATTCCTTCTTACCTAGAGGCTGTGAGATGCAGGGGAGAGGCTACTGAATTGGGAGTCAGATGACCAGGATGTGAATCACCAGCTCTGTCTCTGCCCCTTGTGTCACCTTGGGCAAGAAATTTTACCTTCTTGAGCCCCAATTTCCTTATCGTATAATGGGGAATGGGGGTCGTTTCCAGTTCTAAATCCTTGATTCTATGAATTTGGATGGGAAGATCTGAGCTCCCTTCTTTTCCTATTACTTTATAAGAGGGAATGTGAGATTTCAGAGACTATTGAGAGAACAAGAAGGAACCTGGGAGAAGACTCTTCTAATTAGGCAAATAAGGAGAGAAGGATCTTTAACCAGCCTGGGGTTGGGGATGGGGTCAGGTTCTCACACCCTGCAGGTAATACTTGGCTGTGACCTCCTTAAAAATGGCAAGACTAGAGGATGTTTGGAATATGGCTATGATGGAGAGAACTTCCTCACCTTCCAACCGGAGACACTCACCTGGGAGGATTACTATCATCCTGCTGCTAACAGCATAAAGAATGACTTTGCCACAGATTTAATAGATACAAAGCTCAATAAAGCAAAAGTGGAACAAGAATGTCCTCAACAACTTCAGGGTTATCTGGCCGTTTTGAAGGAGAAAAAAGGTACTTGGGATGGTGGCCTTTATCCCAATTCCCAACAAGACCCCTTCCTATGCTCCTGATCCCCTGCTTGAGCCTTTTGCTTTCCTGTGAACAGGAGTAGAAAATCAGTTTTACTTTTGTCTGCAGATAGACTCCAAGCATCCATGGGCTAATCCCTTTAGGAACCAGCATGGCTATACCTCTGTACCAATACTATTGCTCCTTGGGCAGCATAGATCCTTGGGTGCTAGAGTTACTACATGCCCTAGACTGAGTTATTGTTGGTGTTGATGGTAGAGGTGGGACTCTCCATGCCCCTCTGTAGGAGAGAGGCCATAGCTTCATCTCTTCCTTAATTTTGATCTCTTCCCTGTAGCATCCCCTTCACTGCATGTGACTTCAAAGCTGAATAACCTATGGGTGTGTTGGGCTTACAACATTTTTCCTGGGGACGTCAAGATAACCTGGTTGAAGGATGGGCAAGCACTGAATCAAAAGGAACAGGAAAGTGGAATCTTAAGACCTAGTGGGGATGGCACCTACCAGACTTCGGTATCTATATATGCTAACCCTAAAGAGTTGAATTACAAGTGCCATGTGGAACATCAAGGAAAGAACCAAACCAAAGCTATACCCTCAGGTAAGGAATAGTGACAGAATCATAATTAAGAGGGACCTGGGGATGGAGCCAGGATCCTTGTTGGAAACTGAGCCTTAGTTTCCACATATATTCGGTGAAGGGGCTATGCATGATTATCTCTAGTTCCCTCTCAGTTTTAAGAGTATATGACTCTAAGGGAGCTTGCTTCCCTACCATGATGGTGTATGAAAGTAAGCGTCTTAATACCATGACAAAGCTCCAAAATACTTTCCCCCTTAGTGTCCTTGTGGAAGTCAAGATTTCTCTCAGTCCAATGGGATTTTAGTAGAAAGTCTCCTGATGCTTCTTGGAGTCAGGAGAGACCTGTCATAGAGCTTCATGTCTACCACTTATCATCCATGACACCACAGACAAGATCTTAGAACTTCCTGAGTTTCAGCATCCCCCTCTGCAAAACAAGAACTGCATCAGGACTTATACACTAGTTGTTATGAGGAAAGATATTTGTCCACCTGAAAGTGTTACAGAAATGTAAGCTATTGCTCTCATTAAGGATGTCTCTTCCAGGTTCTGTTCGAAAGGAATTCCAGATAATTTTTGTTAATCCAGTTGTTATTGTTATTATCTTCAACTTAAGGGAATAAGATACAGAAGGTGAAGGAGTTCAGGTATGAATCATTTGTTTATTTAATAAACCAATTTAGAATATTTTTCTATGGTTACATAATTCATTTTCTTTTCCTCTCCTCTCCCAGAGCCAATGAGCAATTCCACTGGGTTTTATCATTGTTCAAAACCCATTTCCATATTATTACTATTTGCAATAGAGTGATTGTTTAAAGTCAACATCCCCAATCATATACCCATCAACCCATGTGATCAATCATGTGTTTTTTCTTTCGAATTTCTACTTCTACAGGAAGGAGAGATGAAGTAAGCTGGATCTTGGGAGTTGGAAAGGACTTCTCTGTGGGAAACCCATCAAGAAGATTGATTTGTGGGGGCAACTGGATGGCTCAATGGATTGAGAGCCAGGCCTAGAAACGGGAAGTTCTAGGTTCCAACCTGACCTCAGACACTTCCCAGCTGTGTGACCCTGGACAAGTCACTTAACCCCCATTGCCTAGCCCTTACCACTCTTCTGCCTTGGAACCAATGCACAGCATTGATTTATAACTGACCCCAGGGGCCCCAGAAAACAAAGCCTGATCCTGCTAGACTTTGGGAGAAGGGGTTCAGTTTCTTCTAGGGACCTCCCACTCCCTCTTTCCCATTTTCTCATTCCTGAATTCATCCTCCCTATCCTTCATTTTGATCCCATAGAATAAACATCTTTTCATAAGAACACGTGACTGACTCTATAATATTTAAGCTGAAGCTTGGGGCGGGGGAGGAAAGTTACATTTCTCTCCCCAGAGAGGGAGAAACTGTCTGTGTCATAGCTGTTTGGCCAAGCCTCTGAGGGAACAGAAGTTCTGATCTTGAAGGCAGCTAGAGTGGGGTCTGCTAGGGAGAGCAGAGAGAGAAATCAATCCATCCTCTACCTCTCTCTGCTTGACTCCATACCATCTCTACCTCACTCTGATCCTGCATCAGAAGGAGGAAACTACTTTCTCTCTCCCTGCTCTTATATTACAATGTGAATAGGATTCTTTCTCATAAGTCCCTCAGAATTGTCCTGTATCACTGCATTGCTGCTAGTAGAGAAGTCCATTAGGTTAGATTGTGCCACAGTGTATCAACCTCTGTGTACAATGTTCTCCTGGTTCTGCTCCTCTCACTCTGCATCAATTTCTGGAGGTTTTCCCAGCTCACATGGAATTCCTCCAATTTTTTGGCACAATAGTATTCCATCACCAACATACACCACAATTTGTCCAGCCATTCCCCAATTGATGGGCATCCCCTCATTTTCCAAATTTTTGCCACCACAAAGAGCGTAGCTACAAATATTTTTGTACATGTATTTTCCTTATTATCTCTTTGGGGTACAAACTCAGGAGTGGTATGACTGGGTAAAAGGGCAGGCAGTTTTTTAAAGTCCTTTGGGCATAGTTCCAAATTGTGTTCCAGAATGGTTGGATCAATTCACAACTACCAGCAATGCATTAGTGCCTCAATTTTGTCACATCCCCTCCAACATTTAGTACTTTCCTTTGCTGTAAAAAAACAGGTTAGTAATGGAGGGACTAAGTTGGATAAATGTTGTTTTCCACCTAGGGAATTATCTAAATACTTTGTTTTGGTCTTGGAGTATTCTGGCTTCTTGCTAGTGAAAGGAAAGCCATGTTCTGTTTTCCCCTCACTTTCCCTCACAGGGCCAGTAGCAAATAAGAGCCCTGAAGATGATGTTTGATATATGAAATATCTATTTATTATAAATTAAAATTGGGAATTTAGAATTAGGAAAAGGGTTTCCTTAACTAATTCTTTTTACTCACAATCCCCAATCTAAGTTCATCCCCCCCCCCCCACACCCTCAGTACAGTTCATTATATCTAAAGGTTCACTTTGAATCTTATAATGTAGTGTTTGATTTCTGCAAGCATTCTTACAGCATCTTCTTTGGGAGATTTGCTTTGCTTTCCTGGCCCAGGGTCTTGGTGATTATCTCTTTCTAAAATTGTTTAAAAAGATCTTGGACTTTGGATTTTTAGGATAATTACACAGTTCCCCCCTCAGGAGGATATACACCAAAAGACAGAAAAGGAACTAGATTATAGGAGCCAGATAGGAGCCAAGTTTGGGATATTTGACTGTAAATATTTTCACAAAGAGTGTGGATACAAGGAAGGCCTAAGTCTTAACATATGTTAAGTGTTGCAACCTTGAGTCTCCACACTAGGTTCAAGTCCTTGTATTGGCTTAGAAGTGCATCAATCCTTCCTGGATTGGTTTATTTGTTGACCTGTGCTCTCTTTTGGCACAATTCAGGTTTTGCTTTGTGTTTCTTTGGCCCTATGAAATGGCTCTTATGTATATCTTGTCCTGGAATCAGACAGAATCATTAAGCAAAGTCCCATAATTTTTTAAAAAACAATTAGTGGCATCATTTTTACAGTCTCAAGCTTTTGGGGTATGTATTGACATTATAGAAAATGTATTTTAAACTTATATTACTGCAAAACCAAAAAGATAAAGAAAATCTTAATACTGGTGACATGTGCTTCAAATATAAAAAGGAGAGAAAAAAACCTGAAATAGTATTTTGCACATGCAATAAAAATATAATAAAAGTTTTAAAAATTCAAAAATGTAGCTTATAATCATTGACACACTGTGTCAGCTAAGAAAATATATAATGCAAGGCTTTCTCACCAAAAAAGAGATCCATTTCCTCTTCATATCTGGCCATGATCCACTGTGAGTACAAGCAAATGAATTTTACAAGGTAACAGTTTTTTTTAAATAAATGACAGTAGTACAAATATGTAGGTATCAATATCCCCAAATTATCAATAGTCCAGTTAATTATAATAACAAAAAAACCCACTATCATATTTCATATAAGTTGCTGTATGGCATTTTGAAAAGCCTATGAACTGATGGATATTTGTCACAATTTTTACAAATGTAGCAAATCTTTCAACCTTGGTAAACATATTTTTAAACAAAATAAAACTTATTTTGGGTTTAGAACATCATCAGGAAATCTAGATATCATTACAAAAAATGTGGCAGAGGAGTCTAGGAAAAACTCAAAACTCTGTAAAGTGAGCTGAAGAGGTATAAATGAGAGATGCTCCTCTTTTGGGAATCTTCTAGGGGTATAATGCCCTGGGTACCAAAGTGACTATTTTTATGAACAGATTGGCAAATTTGGTGATAGAAACTTCTAGGGAGCCAGGGTTTCCCCTTCAGATGACACCCATACTCCATTAATCTGTTTTGCTTTGAATTTTTGTTTCCATTTTTCCACTTCCTTTTCATTATAGGAAAGTGATAAATTTAAATCATCAGTGGTTGTTAATCTTAAAATTAATTCAGGTCCTTCTATGGCTTCTAGCTTTGCAGCAGTATCTGCTCGGTCATTTCCCCTAGAGACAGTGTCAGTGCCACCTGTATGGGCAGAGCAATGAACTATAGCTAGGGCTTCAGTCAATTCAAGAGCAGAAAGAACTTCATTAATAATTTCTGCATTAGCTATGGATTTTCCAGCTGAGGTTAAAAATCCTCTCTGGAGCCATAGCATCCCAACTGAGTGACAAATGCCAAAAGCATATCTAGAATCCGTATAAATTGTAGCCTTTGCTAAGATTGAAATTTGTTTTCTCTGCTAAAAGTATTATATTTTATAAGGTTTATTAAAGATTAAGAAATAAAAGAAAATACAAAAAAAGAAAGCATGTGTCTAGGCCCAGAGAGCCCATTCACAACCACTCACATCTTGCCTGGTAGAGAGCTGCGTGCCCCTAGAAGTGGAAGCTGAGAGAGAGAGAGAGAGAGAGAGAGAGAGAGAGAGAGAGAGAGAGAGAGAGAGAGAGAGAGAGAGCCGTATAGTCCGTTTAAATACCCCCCCTTTGCTCTGGCCCAGGTGAGGACCTCTGGTGGGATTATAGGGAACTCTGGGAGCTACCAAGGACTTCTGGGAATTGAAATCTGGGGTTCAAATCTCCATTTTTACATTTTCCCATTTGATCCTGTTGGGAAAGATTTTCCCCAAAAGGATCATGAAAACATAATCAACTTAAAGATTACAACAATTTGAGGATAAGAGGAAAAAGAACAAAGCCAATAATTGCTAGATGCATTGACAAAAAGCCAGTTGGGGGCAGTCCCCTTTGGCATAAAAGTATACATACAAATAAATGTTCAATCAACCACACTCAAAGTTCATTCTTGATCTTCTCGTGCAGCTTGTGGTCTGAAGGCATCTTCATGGTGTCTTCTCCAAACAGTTTAGTTTCTGAATTCAGAGAGGTAGCATGTTTCTTAACCTAAAATTCTTCTCAAAAGGAATTTAAACTTTGCAATTTAAAATAATAATATTTTTACATTTCCCCATGAAGAAGGTGATTGAAAAACACAGGATCACTTAGGGATGCATGGCTGAGTTATGAGGTATATGAATCAATTGGTAAGAGAAATTAAAAAGACATCAGAAAAATCCAGATAAAAAAGAATAATTTCTGGATGAAAATATAGACTATCAAAGTCTTATGTGTAAAAATTCCAAGTAAAGGAAAAATAAATCTGTAACAGGTCCTTGAATCAGGGCCCAATTAAAATGATCTAAGCAATGATGCATTTACCCAGTCAGTAGCCAGGACTACAGAAAGTTTGCCACACTATGAAAGACAGAAAAGGGACTAGATTATAGGAGCCAGATAAGGAGCCAAGTTTGGGATACTCGTCTGTAAGTATTTTCAGAGTGAGTGTGGATACGAGGAAGGCCTACGTCTTAACGTATGTTAAGCATTGCAACCTTGAGTCTTCACACTAATATATCCTGCGTGCTCTTTGTGGCACTAATGTAAACCTTAAAATTTCTTAGACTTATGAATGTTGGAAATTTCCCCATTGGGAAATTTCATACTTGAAAAAATTTCCTACTGATAGTAAGAACTCTATTGGAATGTGAAACTCCTTGGCATGGGAGGGTCCTTCTTCTCCCTACTTAAGACTACTTTAGGACAGAAACCTTTTTGCTAAACAATGGAAAGGGCTTTGACCTATGCTTAAGCATAGAACAGGAAGTTCTTTGAGTCATGATTGATTTTAGAATTGATACAATAGAGATACTTGGAATGACAGAACCAGGTCTTGGAACTTACAATCTCCACCCTACTCAGAGTAACAGGATTTAGGAAGGGCTGCAGCAAAGATCAAGATTTAATTATTTGAGAATATGACCTTCAACAGACATGTGCAAAGGAAACAGACCTCTGGGCGGTCCTGGGTCAAGCTAGAGCCACCATTGGCACAGGGGAGACATCAACAGTGATTGGTAGATGTGAGGTCTGAGGGGAGGGGACTTAGATGGTTTGCTTAAAGATAGCGGGGTCTGAGGACAGGAGGAAGGAGGTTTTGCTCTGAGGAGGTTTTGCTCGAGGAGGTTTTGCTCTGGGAGGTTTTGCTCTGAGAGGTTTTGCCCTGAAGGAGTCGGAGAGGAGAGAGGTCCTGGAGGGAGAGCTCCTGGAGAGGTCTGAGAGGAGGGCTTGCTCTGAAGGAGGCTGGAGGTAGAGGCCCGAGACTGTTTCTCCATTTTGGTCACGTGAGTGATAGGGACTGATCTCTTTTCTTTGCCTCAGCTATCTAAGGGCTTGGGCCTTTGGCCCAGCCTAAGCAGAGGGGGTATTTAAGCCCTATTCCCTTCTCTCCCCTTTCTCTCTCTCTCTCTCTCTCTCTCTCTCTCTCTCTCTCTCTCTCTCTCTCTCTCTCATACCTTTCTTCCTCCTGTTTGTAATTAAAAACTCCATAAAAGGTTGAGTTTTCATTTAGGAATTACATAGCTGAATTCCTTGGCGACCTTAAATTAATATATATCAGTCTTTTAAAGTGATTTCCATATCACACTAATCAGGTTTAGCTTTGTGCTTCATTGGCCTGTGAAATGGCTCTTTTGTATATCTTGTCCTGGAATCAGACAGAAGTATTTAAGCAGAGTCCCATCACTTTTTTAAAACAATTAGTGGTATCATTTTTACAGTCTCAAGCTTTTGGGGCATGCATTGACAAATGTATTTTAAACTTATATTACTGCAAAATCAAAAAAGTTAAAGAAAATCTTAATGCTGGTGACATGTGCTTCAAATATAAAAAGGAGAGAAAAAACTGAAATAGGATATTGCACATGCAAGAAAAATATAATAATAAAAGAGTTTAAAAATTAAAAAATATAGCTTATGATCATTGACACTCTGTGTTAGCTAAGAAAATATAGAATGCAAGGCTTTCTCACCAAAATGAGATCCATTTCCTTTTCATATCTGGCCATGATCCACTGTGAGTACAAGCAAATGAATTTCACAAGGTAACATTTTTTTTAAATAAAGAACAGTAGTACAAATATGTAGGTATTAATATCCCCCAAATTCTCAATAGTCCAGTTAATTACAATAACAAAAAAACCCACTATCATATTTCATATAAGTTGCTGTATGGCATTTTAAAAACCTATGAACTGATGGATATTTGTCACAATTTTTACAAATGTAGCAAATCTTTCAACCTTGGTAAACATATTTTTAAACAAAGTAAAACTCATTTTGGGTTTAGAACATCATCAAGAAATCTAGGTATTATTATGGTGGAAGTTAAGTAGTGAGTTGAAGAGTTATAAATGAGAGGTGCTCCTTTTTTGGAGGCTTTTAGGGGTACAAATGCCCTGGGATTAACTTCCCAGCTTCCATTCACATTTTAATAAATGTGGGAGGTGGGGGTTATAATTGTATCTCACTTCAGCTACTAAAATGGGCCTTACCTCATGTTAGGGGCAGGCAAAATGACCAGAGATTGTTAAGAAAAATACTAAAAATCATGTTTAAATAACCCTTAAAATTAATTTGAGATATTTAGCTCATTACACTTTCCAAAGGTTGTTGTAACAATTTTCTGATGGAGTCCATCTATCCTCTATGTGACAATTTACAAAGTCAAAATAGAAAAGCTGTTTTCATATGGGCTTATTCAATAATGTTTGTTTAGCATAGTTATAGGGGAAAAGCAACAGAATATGACAATAGTTAAAACCCAGTGCATTAAAATGATTCAGTATAATATAATAGTATTTGAATGCAGTAATATATGACCTTAAAATCACAAAGTTAAACCTTAAACAAAACAATCAGCAAAACGCAATAGAATACAGAGATTTTTATAAAATATTAGAGTCTGAAATGCCTTAAAAATATAACCTCCAGTCTCTTTAAAGTTCCTTGGTTTTTTATCCATTTAGATGCCTATTGTCAGAAGGCAGAAGATTGGTCATGGGTCAGCAATGGGGGTTAAGTGACCCCCCCAGGGCCACACAGCTGGGAAGTGTCTGAGGCCAGATTTTAACTAAGAACCTCCTATCTCTAGGTCTGGTTCTCAATTCACTGAACCACCCAGATGCCTCCCCAAATTTGGCTACAGAGTTGCAGGGAGTTGAATTTTTTCCCTAAATCTCAGGTGAAGTAAATAAAAGTATCAGTACAGTCAAAAGATATCCTTTTAAATCAGTCATGGTCATAAGCTCCTGTTTGAAAAAGCCTCTACCTTGTTTCTCTCCCCCTCCCCCCCCCCCCCCCCCCGTGATTCCCTGCCCCTAGTCCACGTGGAGGCTAATCGTAGCCTAAGGAAAAATCACTCCCATTTTTACCAGCTGGTGGAAGTGAGTCCTGGCCTGGGGTGATGAGCGATCTGCTCCAAGGCTAGAGTTTGCTGGGTGGGCAAGTTGTGACCACGTGATCAAGATCTGGGTTAAATAGGTCTGGATTGCAGGCAACAGGAGCAGGCAGCAGGAACTAGCTGAGCTGGGTGAGCGGGAGAGGCTGGGACCAGGTGAGCGATATTGAATCAAGAAAGTCTGAAGTGGATGGTTGCAGGCAGGAGATGATCAAGATGGTTTTATAAAAAATCATCTTGGAGAAGTGTGGCTTAAAAATCATTATCTAGGCTATCTTTTTTTTTAATTGAGAGTTTTTTGTCTCTTTGTGGTCACCAAACTTAAGATTAAAATTTGTTTTCTCTGCTAAAAGTATTATATTTTATGAGGTTTATTAAAAATTAAGAAATAAAAGAAAATACAAGATAAGAAAGCACGTGTCTAGGCCCAGAGAGCCCATTCACAACCACTCACATCTTGCCTGTCTGGTAGAGAGCTGCATGTCCCTAGAAGCAGAAGCTGAGAGAGAGAGAGAGAGAGAGAGAGAGAGAGAGAGAGAGAGAGAGAGAGAGAGACAGGCTGTACAGTCCGTTTAAATACCTCCCTTTGCTCTGGCCTAGATGAGGACCTCTGGTGGGATTATAGGAAACTCTGGGAGCTACCAAGGATTTCTGGGAATTGAAGACCAGGGTTCAAATCTCCATTTTTACACCTTTTTACCCTTGGCTATTATATAGGCATGTTTCAGAGCTATGAGTTTTGCCCCTTGAGTGCTAATGTTAGAGGGCAGTGAAGCTGACCACTCAGTGGCAAATTCTGTGACTACAGCAGCTCCAGTGTAGCGTATGCCATCTCTCATAAAAGAACCATCAGTAAATAAGACCAGATCTGCGTTGTTTAAGGGAGTGTCCAAGAGATCATCTCGAGGCTTTTCTGCCATGGACACTTGTGCTTCACAACTATGTAATGGTTCTCCTGAAGTTGGTAAATCTGGAAGCAAGGTGGCAGGGTTAAGAGTTGATCAGAGCTTCAAGGTAATGTTTTCATTGTTTAACAAGATGATTTCATACCTTGTAATTCGTTGAATCAGAAAATGCCTGTGTTCTATGTCTTAGCAACAATGCTTCTATCTCATGTGAGCACATAATTGTTAATAATACCAGATCAGCAGTTTTGTCACTAGTAAGGCTGTAGCAGCTACTCCTTTAAGACATGGTGGTGCTTCTGATGTTATTTTTACACTATTTAAGATGTTTGCATCTATATTCATTAAGGAGATTGGTCTGTAGTTTTCTTTCTCTGTTTTTGACCTGCCTGGCTTTGGAATCAGTACAATATTTTTGTCATAAAAGGAATTTGGTAGAACTCCCTCTTTGTTTATTGTGTCAAATAGATTGTATAATATTGGGATTAGTTGTTCTTTGAATGTTTGATAGAATTCATTTGTGAATCCATCTGGACCTGGTAATTTTTTCTGAGGGAGTTCTTTGATAGCTTGTTCAATTTCTTTTTCTGATATGGGGTTGTTTAGGTAGCCTATTTCTTCCTCTGTTAATCTAGGCAATTTATATTTTTGTAAAAATTCATCCATATAACCTAGATTGCCATATTTATTGCCATATAATTGGTCATAGTAGTTTTTAATGATTGCCTTAATTTCCTCTTCATTAGAGGTGAGGTCTCCCTTTTATCTTGGATTCTGTCAATTTGGTTTTCTTTTTTCCTTTTTTTAAAATTAGATTGACCAGTACTTTGTCTATTTTATTTGTTTTTTAAAAGTACCAGCTTCTAGTCTTATTTATTAAATCAGTAGTTCTTGGACTTTCAATTTTATTAATTTCTCCTTTGATTTTTAGGATCTCTAATTTACTCTTCATCTGAGGATTTTTAATTTGTTCACTTTCTAGTTTTTTAATTTACATGCCCAATCCATTGACCTCTGCCCCCCTCCCCCCAATTTGTTAATATATGAACTCAAGGTTATAAATTTGCCCCTGAGTACTGTTTTGGCTGCATCCTGTGGATTTTGAAAGGATGTCTCATCATTGTCATTTTCTATAATGAAATTATTAATTGTTTCTATGATTTGTTATTTAACTGATTTTGGAGAATCATATTATTTAATTTCCAATTAATTTTTGATTTACCTCTCCATGTTTATTATTTTCATTGCATTGTGATCTGAGAAGGTTGCATTTATTATTTATGTTCTTTTACACTTGTTTGCAATGTTTTTATGCCCTAGTACATGGTCAATCTTTGTGAATGTACCATGTGCTCCTGAAAAGGAAGTGTAATCCTTTTTGTCCCTATTTATTTTTCTCCACATATCTACTAACTCTAATTTTTCTAAGCTTTCATTCACTTCTCTTACCTCTTTCTTATTTATTTTTTCATTTGATTTATCTAGTTCTGATATAAGAAGGTTCAGGTCTCCCAGTCTTATAGTTTTTCTGTCTATTTCATCCTTGAGCTTCCATAGTTTCTCATTTAGAAATTTGGATGCTATGACATTTGGTGCATAAATGTTGAGTACTGATATTTCCTCATTGTCTATACCACCTTTTATCAGAATGTAATTACCTTTCTTATCTCTTTTGACTACATCTATTTTTACTTTGGCTTTGTCAGATATCATGATTGTGACTCCTGCCTTCTTTTTATCAGTTGATGCTCAATATATTTGTCTCCATCCTCTTACTTTTACCCTATGTGTGTCTACCTTCCTCATGTGTATTTCTTGTAGACAGCATATGGTAGAGTTTTGGATTCTAATCTCTGCTATTCACTTACGTTTTATGGATGAGTTAATTCCATTCACATTCAGAGTTATGATTATCAGCTGTGCGTTTCCCAGCATTTTAATTTTCACTCCTAGTGCAAATCAATTTTCTGCCCCATTGTATTGGATAGTTCTTCCCTCTTTGAGTCAACTTCAATGCAGGTAAGAATCTCCAACCTCTTTACCCTTCCAGTGTATTGATGTTCTCCCCACCCCCCTCCTGCCCTGTGCTTCTTTGTGAGATATAAATTTACCCCCTTTTGTTTCTTTTCCCCTTTCTCTTAGTATAAACCACCTTTTTAGCCCTAGTTGTATATGTGTGTATATATATATATATATATATATATATATATATATGCACATATATATCTATATACATATTCATGTCTTGGCATTTCATCCTATACAATTTGTCACTGTTCCCTCTAAGGGTAATTCTTTTAGCTACCCAGGTGATCCAGGTGAGGAGCAGCCCGGCCCCCTCTCCACCCACGCACCGCGGGGTAGGCGGCAGGAGGAGGAGGAGCAGCCCGGCACCCCACCGACTTACAGCCACCACTGCACGGAGGGTCCCCGCCGCAGGGAGAGGTGAGTGACCCCCTCCGCTCCACCCCCCCCCCCCCCCCCCCCCCCCCGCAGCTGTTTCGACTCCCGCTGCTCCCAGGGCGCAGCCCAAACCGGGCGTCCGTCCCCGCCGTGCGCCTCGCGCCTAGAACCTAGCCCACTTTGCTTAGGCGTCTTGGAGACTGTGGGCCGCGGGCAGCTGGGTGAGGTGCTCAAAGAGATGGGGAAGAGGGGCTGGGTACCGGTGTGTGAGCCCCTCTGCCTTGATTCCCTTCTTCCCTTTCCGCTGGAGCCACGTGCGCCCGATCTAAAGTAGGGGGTAGGGGGCGGGGTTTGGATCTCCCTGGAAGTGAGAAGCTTTCGGAAAACTGGCACTTGACCTTAAGCATCCTGGAAGGGTATCGGAGATCCGTATTCTCCTCCCTGCCCCTGTGCTGCAGATGCCTGAAAACCCTCGGGCTGGGTTCCCTGCCCCTCGCCCAGGCCCCGAGAGAGCTACTTGGCCGGATTTCCCCCCTCTCCCGTCCAGGAACTGCAGCCCACCCGCGCCTTGGGTGTGTGTGCTTCTGGGATGGGATGGAGTGGAGAGGGAGGGGCCTTCACGAATGGCCCTTCCAGCCCCGAGGCGCCGCAGGCTACCTGGGAAATTGATGGTGGGGGCCTGGCTAGTTGTCTTTTAGCCCAGGGCTGCCCTAGCTTCCTTCCCAGAACTTTGGGAGGAAGGCACCCAGAGGAGAAGGCTGTTGACTTTGGCTTCCCCCTGGAGTTTGGGACTTTGATGTGAAAGCCAACAAGGCGATGCAGGATCTTCCTTCCTGCAGACATGTAGAAAACACTCATCCCCACTAATGTATGAAGACCTTGCCACTTGTCCTTAGGAAAACCAGGGGAGACCTTTCTTGGGATCTGGGGCCCGCCTACTCCCATTAAGAAAGGATTTTCTATTCGTGAGCATTTATTGGGACCCACCGTGCCCCAATCCGTGCTGGCAGTGGTGGGGATGGTCTAAAATGGCATCTCTGTCCTCTGGAGACAATACACAGGTACTTGATAGCCCGCTATGTGACCCAAGGACTGGCGGAGTGATCAGCTATTTAATTTGCAGGAAGTCAGAGGGAAAGGGCACTGGGTGATGTAGGGGATTCATTGGAAAGCTCTCTGGCAGGAGCAGACGAATATAGGGGAACAGCACAAAGAGATAGGCTGGATGGCTAGGCTGGGACCAGGTATCAAAGGTTTTGAACTTGAACCTATAGCTTTGGCTCTTGGACAGGGTGTCTTTCCCATGTTTCCATTTCATTTCCCTCCTTTCTCAGGGTCAACTTTTGGAGCCTTTGCCTCTAAAGATCCTCTGATTGGGTGGTCCTCATGGGAGATGGATGAAGGGGTTTCTAAAGGCCAGTGCTTACAGGAAAAAAGCAGTTTGTAGACTTTTGGAAAGGGCACCAAAACTCAAGGTAGATGTGCCATTAAAGGGTTGGTGTCGTTGGCCTTCCTTCATAGTCCCTGAAGTCCCCGACTTTCCATTTCTTTTCCCCTGGCTGCTAATGCTAAGGAAGATGAGTTCATCTTAAAATCCTAGGGGGAAAGCTTTGTGCTAATGAGGACCAAATGGGCCACAAAGGTCTGTAGCTACAGACATTAAGCACCTACTGTGTACAGAACCCTGACCTAGGTGTTGACGGAGATTGGGAGCTTAAACATAGTCTCGGCCCTTGAAGAGTTTTCTAAAGAGGAATAAGACAACTGGATAATGATAATCAGCACTCTTGCATGAGTACATCAGAAAAGTCCGCCATTAAATGATGCGGTTCAAGGGGGATAGTCATTACCAATGGGAGGGAGAGGAAGTATCAAGGAAGTTTTCGTGATGTAGGCATATTAAAGGTGGCATATGATTATGGGATGGTCAGCATTCCAAAGGCAGAGAGGAGTAAGGGCAAGGCAGGCACAGGGGACAGTAGGAAGTATATAGTTATTATTATGACCCCATTTGGGGTTTTCTCCACAAGGATATTGGAGTGCTTTGCCATTTCCTTCTCCAGCTCATTTTACAAATGATGAAACTGAGGAAAACAGAGTTAAATGACCTTACCAGGATCACACAGCTAGTAAGGGTCTGTCAGGCCAAATTTGAACCCGTGAAGATGAGTTTTCCCAATTCTAAGCCCAGGGGGGTATCCCCTGCCCCACCTCGATGCCTCTCCATTCTGGGTGTTAACCAGAACTTTGTGATGTTGACATTGGAATGAACTGCCTCTCCTGACCCCTAGCCAGACCACGCCACCTACAAAGGGTGCCACCAGCCCTTGTACTAAGGCAGAAACCCCCAGCCTGGCTGGCAGCAGCAAGAAAAAGGGAAGGAGGGCGGCATTAACTGTGGCTCACATCAGAAGCCAGTAGGACTCTTAAGAGCAACCTAGAACTTGGATCTCTGGAGCCTGTTCAGTACAAGGCAAAGTAACTTCCCTCTGGTAGCCAGAGCCTGTTCCAAGGAGGCCCTCCTGGGCAGACTGTGCCATCGCTGGGGCCACTCCCACTCCCCTCCCCATCCTGGGACAGTTCAAACAAAGCAAGTTTCCTCTTGTAGTTCCCCTCCTTATTTCTGGCCACCTACTCCAGGCTCTGTAAGAGACCCCCCCCCCCATTTATCTAAGACCTTGGAGATCAAGGGCCAGTTTCTAGGCAATCACCAAGGAAAAAGTGTCTTTCTGAAATCCCAGGGCCTGGCCTTGGGCTATAAATGGGAGGCAGCCAGGCTAGTAAAGCTGGAATCTAGATGAATAGAACTGGAATGAATCCAGCTGCTCTGTGTGGGACTGTCCGTGTCTCTTAGTAGAGGCCGAGGGATGGCATGGCTGTGACTACTCCTATGAACTGGGGCTGCCAAATCCCTGGAGCCCCAAACCCAAACCGAATTTAATCTGTCTGTTTTCTCTGTAAAACAGGCGCCCTGCAAAACATACCTTCGAGTCCTTATAACAGTCAAATGAGCTAATACATGTAAAATGCTTTGCTAAACGTAAAGCCTGTTAAAATATTTTTTATGATGACTCTAGTGATCATGATGATAATTACCTTGTGGGTGCTGACTGCATGGCACTTGTAAGGTTTGATATGAAATCCACAGGGTTCTTTTTGAAACATCTGCACTAAACTGATAGATTCAGAGAAAATCTGAACTAGTAGAATCCTAGAAATCACTTCATCTCTAGGTCAAGGGTTTTTTCTTAACTTGATTACTGCAGAGCTCTGGGGAGGCTGGGGATAGATTTCAGGGATTCCTCATCTTGGATTGGGGGAAAATTCAACTTCATTTTCACTTACCTGTAACTGAAATTTAGCATTTCTTTCATTTAAGATTTTTAAAAAATATTATAAAGAAGAATCCATTTTGTAGATTTCACCAGACTGCCAAAGGGATCCAACTCTCTCTCTCTCTCTCCCTCCCTCCCTCTCTCTCTCTCTCTCTCTCCCTCTCTCTCTCTCTCCCTCTCTCTCTCTCTCTCTCTCTCTCTCTCTCTCTCTCTCTCTCTCTCTCTCTCTCTCTCTCTCTCTCTCTCTCTCTCTCTCTCTTTCTCCCTCCCTCTCTCTCTCCCTCTATCCTTTCCTCCCTCCCTCTCTCCCTCTCCTCTTTTTCTCTCCCTCTCTCCCTCTCCTCTCCCTTTCTTTCTCCTCCTCCCTCTCCCTCTCTCTCCTTCCCTCCTTCACCTCCACACACATACTCTGTCTCTCTCTCCCTCTCCTTCTCTCCCTTTCTTCCTCCCTCTCCCCCTCTCTCTTTCTCCCTCCCTCCTTTATGTTAATGCACTCTGTCTCTGTCTCTCTTCCCCTCCTTCTCTTCCCCCTTTCTTCCTCCCTCTCCTTTCTTCTCTCTCTTCCTTCCTCTCCCCCTCTCCTTCCTTCCCTCCCTTTCTCTCTCCCTCCTTCCTTCACCTCTTTCTATGTCTCTCCCTCTTCCTCCTGCTCCCTTTCTCTCTCCCACTTCCTCCCTGCTTCCTCCTTTCATTTTGTAGAGGAGGCCCAGAAAGATGCAATTTTCCTAATGCCTCCAGCAAATCAGTGACAGTCAGATTAGAACTCTTTACCCCTCCTTTGTCATATTTTCCATTTAAAGCAGACTAAACCCCAGCCACCCCTCAGTGTGGGACCTGCTTACTATTTTGGTAGTACTGTATGACTCTACTGTGTGTCTATTTTCCTGCAAAGAAGTGGGAATGAAAAGAGCTTAGCAGGCTGGCATGAATTCTCAGGCCTCTGCCAGACACTGGTGGTGGGGATGGGAGGGAGGGGGAGGAAGAGCAGGAGGATGTGACTGACTCCTTGGTAGGGAGAGTGGAAGGGCTCTGTCCTTGGGCGCTAAGAGACCCTCCCTGTGCTATCCGAGAAGGGGAAGGTAAATCCTGGAGTGGACGCCCGGAATGGGGGAAAGGTCAGCTGCACATGAGAAATGTCTCCTTGAGGCTACCAAGGGACTCGATTTCTAAAAATAAGACTACTTAACCTTACATGTGTTTGACAGGTACCGAAGGCTTTCCGTAGAAGAATCCTTTGAGGTTAATGGGCCCAAATACGATTATTCTCCATTTACAGGCAGGAGGTCCCTGGAACCCATCTCCTCTGACCCTGGTCCCCAACCCCTACCCTTTAAATCCGTAATGGCTTCTGGGAGGCAAGAAGAGCACCGGCAGCACTCATCCTATGGTGGGAGGAAAATGGAGCCCCATTGGTCTAGTCGGTGGCTATAGAGGCAAGCTGATTAAGTTAAGCACTTAGTGAAATTGCTTTCTAGTATCTGAACAAGGAATGAGATTCTTTATTTAAAGGGAGACAGCTGCGGCCTAAGTGGTTATTAAAAGCTAAGGTCAAGGCTCATTGTGTATTGGGGCAGGAAAAGCTTTTTTTCCCTTTCTTCACACTGAGGGGTTGTGGGAATTATAGAACTGGGGGAGGGGGCAGCCACCCTGAAGAAAGGGCCTGAAATAAAAAAGAAAATAGGGCTGGAAACAGAAAATATCTGTCCTATCAAATTTAAACCCCTCTGGGGCCACTGGGGCCCCTCCTCATGTGCCTACAGACTTCTCTCTCACTGATCCCCAATAGGTGTTTTCCAGGCCATGACCACACCCAGGGGCCACCTTCCAGAGGCCTAAAAGGCTGTCTCGTCTTTTTCCTCCCTCTAGTTCATGTCCCAGCTAGAGTTCCACCTGCTCCATGAACCCCTACCCCATAACCCCAAGACCCAGACGCTTATCTCCCTCTGCCCTAACATGCACTCATGGTCTCTCCTATTTAGTTTAAAGTAACATTGACTTCAGTACATTCTAAAACGCCACTTTCTTGAGGACACTCTTATCCTAAATTCCATTCTCGTTCTCTGAAAACTACAAACAAATCCGTTAATATCCTAAGATCTCGAAGGGCAATTAAAGTGGTTTTGAAGGCACCACATTTTGGTGTCCAGGGGATGATGACCAGGATGGTGAGAGGACTGAAGAGCATGACCTACAATGATTATCTGAAAAACACTTGAGGTGGTTTGGCCTGTGGAGGGGATGATTTATGGGATGGGGAGGGAGATGCTCCCTGACTTCAAATGCAGTGAATAGAACATTGGATTTCCAAGAAGTAGAATTAGGTAGACCTCATTCAGAAAGCCGGCTTCAGAATCTGACTGTTTCTTTACCTGTAATAATTAAAATTGTGATTCTGAGGCTGCTGGTAGCTTTAATAACTTTATTAAATCAAAGTAGTAATAGTCAAGAGAGGGAAAGGAAGGAAAGAGGTAGAGAGGTATTTAGCTTACTAATCTATTGGCCGCCATGATGGATTGAAGCCCAACACCAACAATGGCTCCTCCAGCCTCCACGCTCCAGCCAGAAGACCCCCAAAGACCACTTATCAGTTGTTTTCTCCACCCACTGGCTCTCCCAGGTCACATCTCAGGAACCAACCATGGTTTCTTTATTTGCCTGGCCACCTGTGGAATCAGTTTCCTGTCTTGTTGGATCCTTGGCTCTTTAACTTCCTTTCTATGAGGGCTTCTCCAGGTCACTGAGAGATGATGTTTAAAAAAAAAGCAGCATAATGGAGAGAGATTTACTTCCAACATACCTCAGTTTCTCCCTTTGTAAAATAAGGGAGAATTAAATGATCATCCTAGTGCAAATATCAATAATATGGAAGTAGATCTTGATCAAAGGCACATGTAAAACCCAGTGGAATTGTGTGTCAGACATGGGAGGGGGAGGGAGGACAGGGAAAGAACATGATTTTTGTAATCCTGGGAAAATGCTCTAAATTAATCAATTAAATAAAATTTTAAAAAAATAAGAGAGATTTACTTACATGAATAAAGTTTTCTTCCTGCTCTAAGTCCTGGTATCCTAAGATCGTTATGCTCTTTGCTTTACTCTCTAATTACAGGCTCCTGATTAATCAATCAATTGGTTCAATAGGAATTGTGTATTTGTTTTTGTATCTCCATTACCTAATACAGTACCTGGTATGTAATAGGGCATTAATAAATTCCGGAATTGCATTAAGCTCCCACTGTGCTAGGCTTGGGGATACAAAGGAAAACCAAGAAGCTGACTTTCTTGATGGGATGGGGCAGCAGATCACCTGGGTGAGGCACAGGTAATGGCATGCATTCAGGAAAGGGGTGCTGCTTAGAACAAACTTTTCATTGGGTCCCATCAGTCCCCCAGTGTGGCACAAGGAAATGGCCCCCAGCTCTGCAATCAAAAGCTCTTGATTCCCAAATCACCTCTGATGCTTCCCAAGACTGTGAATTTTGGCTATTCACCTTAATATCCTTTGGTCCCAATTTCCATTTGCATGGGGAGATGGTTAGCTTAGATGGCTTTTTGAGGTTCCTTTTGAGTTCTACGTCTATGATCTATATATGCATAAGAGCTAAGTACAGATAAATAGAGCAAGGTTCTCAGAGGCTTTTTTCCCTCCTAAATTTGGGCAACTACAGAGACCTTCCAAGAAAAATAGGATACTTGTTTCTATAGAGATGGAGTAACCTACGTGGAGAATATGCTATTGTTTAGTCCTGCCCAAATCTCCATGACTCTATTTGGGGTTTTCTTGGTAAAGATACTGGAATAGTTTGCCATTCCTCTTTCAGCTCATTTTATAGATGAAGAAGCTGAGTTCAACAGAATTGAGTGACTTGCCTAAGTTTGCACATCTAATAAATATCTGAAGCTACATTTGAATTTAGGTCTTCCTAATTGATGCTCTATCCATTGTCCTACGTAGATGCCACTAGAGAATAACCAAATACCTAACTCCTACTAATTAATTTATCCTGGGAAAAGTTGAATCACTCCTGCAAAACAGGCAATAGGTGACTGAATACTGAGTGCTTTCCAAACTTCCCTCGCTGATGTCTTCCACTTTGGTCTTTATTTTTGTCTTGTTTTTAATTTTATTTTTATTGCCATGCAAACCACACTTCCATATTGGTCATTGTTGTAAGAGCAAACTTAAACATAACCAAAACCCCCAAATGAAACCAAAGACACACTGATGTGAATGACGACTCCATTAGTTCTTTCTCTGGAGGTAGATAGCATTCCCCATCATTAGTCTTTCAGGATTGTCCCAGATCATCACATTGCTGAGAGCAGCCAAGTTTTCACAGATAATCATCATCCAGTATTGCTGTTAGTGTGTACAGTGTTCTCTCAATTCTGTTTATTTCACTCTGCATCAGTTCCTGCAGATCTTGCCAGCTTTTTCTGAAATCATCTTACCATTTTGCTTTTTTTCCCCCCTATAAACCCTTACCTTCTGCCTTAGATCTAATATTGTGTATATGTTCCAATACAGAAGAGCAAAAAGGGCTGGTCAATGGGGGTTAAGTGACTTGCCCAGGGTCACTTAGGTAGGAAGTATCTGGGATCAGATTTGAACCCCTGCCTTCCATCTCTAGGCCTGGCTCGCAATCCACTGAGCCACCCAGCTGCCCCTCTTATCATTTCTTATAGCACAATAGTATTCCATCACCAATATGTACCCCGATTTGTTCAGTCATTCCCTAATTGATGGACATCCCTTCAATTTGAAATTCTTTGCCACCACAAAAAGAGGGGCTATAAATATTTTTGTACAAATAAGTCCTTTCCTCTCTTTTTTTCCCTTTTTTTAAATAATATATTTTATTTGATCATTTCCAAGCATTATTCGTTAAAGACATAGATCATTTTCTTTTCCTCCCCCTCACCCCCCATAGCCGACGCATAAATCCACTGGGCATTAGATGTTTTCTTGATTTGAACCCATTGCTTTGTTGATAATATTTGCATTAGAGTGTTCATTTAGAGTCTCTCCTCTGTCATGTCCCCTCAACCGCTGTATTCAGGCAGTTGCTTTTCCTTGGTGTTTCCACTCCCATAGGTTATCCTTTGCTTATGAATAGTGTTTTTTTCTCCTGGATCCCTGCACATTGTTCAGGGACATTACACCACCATTAATGGAGACGTCCATTATGTTCGATTATACCACAGTGTATTAGTCTCTGTGTACAATGTTCTCCTGGTTCTGCTCCTCTCGCTCTGCATCACTTCCTGGAGGTTGTTCCAGTCTCCATGGAACTCCTCCACTTTATTATTCCTTTGAGCACAATAGTATTCCATCACCAACATATACCACAATTTGCTCAGCCATTCCCCAATTGATGGGCATCCCCTTGTTTTCCAGTTTTTGGCCACCACAAAGAGCTCAGCTATGAATATTTTTGTACAAGTCTTTTTGTCCATTATCTCTTTGGGGTACAGACCCAGCAGTGCTATGGCTGGATCAAAGGGTAGATATTCTTTTGTCGCCCTTTGGGCATAGTTCCAAATTGCCCTCCAGAATGGTTGGATCAGTTCACAACTCCACCAGCAATGAATTACTTTCCTCTCTTTTTTAATCTATTTGGGATACAGACCCAGCAGTGGTATCACCAGATCAAAGGGTATGCACAGTTTTATGGCCATTTAGCATAGTTTCAAATTGCCCTTCAGAACAACTCCGCCAACAATGCATTAGTGTCCTAATTTTGCCACATCCCCTCCAATATATAAATATATAAATTAATTAATAAAAATGACAATTCTACCTAAATTAATATATTTATTCAGCACCATACCAATCAAACTGCTAAATAATTGTTTTATAGAACTAGAAAAAATAATAACAAAATTCATCTGGAAGAACAAAAAATCAAGACTATAAAGTAAGAAAATATTTTAAAGTCAGATCTAAACAATTAGAAAATATTAATATTTTTCGATTATTTTTCTAATTGTTTATATCTGACTTTCTTTGTGTGAAAAATGTTTTGTAATTGTGTTCATACAATTCCTGTGTTTGCCTTGGCAAGTAGATTCCAATATAAAATATTGTTTATAGTGATTTAAAAAAGGATTTCTCTTTCTAACTCTTGCTGATGGACTTTATTGGCATTATGTAGAAATGGTGATGATTTGTGTGGATTTGTTTTGTATCCTGCAACCTTACTAAAGTTATTAATTATTTCAACTAGTTTTTTAGTTGATTCTCCAAGATTTTCTAAATTTACCTTCATCCAATTCTCTATGTTTACCATCATATCATCTGCGAAGAGTGCTAGTTTAGTTTCCTCCTTGCCTAATTTAATTCCTTCAATTTCTTTTTCTTTCCTTATTGTTAAAACTAGCATTTCTAATACAATATTAAATAATAGTGGTGATAATGAGCATCCTTTTTTTACCCCTGATCTTAGTAAGAAGGCTTCTTAATCCCATCGCAGATAATACTTGCTGAGTTTTAGGCAGATACTACTTATCATTTTCAATTAGCAATAATGGTGCCTTGGTTAGACCTCAAAATCCCTTACCTGAGAAAAGAAAGGAAGAAGTTTTTCCTCATAAATATAATAGTCCACTGGGGGGGAGGGGCAAAGCCCAAGGCTTCAAGAAGAAACTGGGAGGGAGAGGGTTGGAGAAGGGAGGGAGTGAAGGGAGGAGGAGGTTAGGAAATATATTGATCTACTAGTCATCAGTAGGGATTAGTAGGCAAACTCCAGAGCATTCCCCTGTATCAGTGTCTCTCTGTAGTACCTCTACCTCCATTGTAACTAAGTACCATCAGGTGTGTCCCCATACTAGCAGCAGTTCTCTAGTCATAAGCCAGAGTACATCAGTCACTGCAGCAACAAGAAATAGTGTCACACAAATTAACCCTTTCTATTTCACCTTGAAGGAAGGAAGGATTCAATGAGGAACAAGTGATTTAATTCTAGGCATGGGAAATGAAAGGCACAAAGTAGGAAGATGGAGAAAAGAAAAAACCTTGGCAGAATCAAAGAGTACTTCAGGGAGAGTGATGTACAGGGAGTCTTGAAAGATAGATCTTAACCAATTATAAAGGTATTTAAAAGTAAAACACCATCATATTTATCGTATACATTTATATAATATTTACATTTTTATACATATATAGACATTTATTATATATAATATTCTATACATTATGCCATCCAATGCAGCTGAGGAAGTCTCCAGGTGTAACGACTTTTCGTACCACTGGACCAAGGCTTCCAACACCGAGAGAGTGGGACTGTCTCTGTGCATCGACTTTTCCACTTAAATCTCCTTCATGCACAAGTGTCTTTGTGCAAACTCATCTATACACCATAGATGAAAACACACAAAGACAATCGTCATCCTCAGTTACCAAGAGACTACTTCTATACCCAGGTGATTATTACAATTTTTAAGAGTTACCAATGTCTTCTTTTCTTATAGGGATACATATCATTTTAACTTACTGGGTCTCTTAAAAAAAAGTTGGGTTTTTGTTTTGTTTTTCTTCTCCCCCCCTCCCTTTCTTCATTACCTTTTGATGATTCTTTTGAGTTCTGTGTTTGGGCATCACATTTTCTGTTCTGGTCTGGTCTTTTCTTTACAAATGCTTGGAATTCTTCTATTTTGTTAAATGACCATACTTTCCCTTGTAAGAATATAGTCAGTTTTGCTGGGTAGTTGATTCTTGGTTGTAGACCTAGTTCCCTTGCTTTCCGGAATATCATATTCCATGCCTTTTGGTCCTTTAGTGTAGATGCAGCCAGATCCTGTGTTATCCTCACTGTAATTCCTTGGTATCTGAATGATTTCTTCTTAGCAGCTTGTAATATTTTTTTCCTTGGTCAGATAGTTCTTGAATTTGGCTATAACATTCCTGAATGTTGTCAGTTGGGGATTAAGTACAGGAGATTTGTGGATTCTTTCAATCTCCACTTAATTGTGTTTTGAAATGTATTTTGAGTTCTTCCAAAGCCTGTGTCCAATTCACTGGAGTTTCTGTGCTTTTTCTTGGTGTTTCTTCATCCTTCTTTGTCCTATTTGCTCTTTGTTCATTGCCTGGATAGAAGCTGTCAATTGTATTTTTTCTTTTTCTGTTGTTTGCTCATATTTGCCCCTTCTTTCCCCCCTGTTGTTGCCTGCACTCTTGCACCTCTCATTATGTTTTGGATCTGTGGTTTTGGGCATTTCTGTCAGACTTCCCCCTTGGTGCTTAGTCAGCAAATCTCTCAGTCCAGTCTGTGGGGGAGGGGTGTTGGAGTTTGAGCTTCCTTGTCCTCTGAAGGCTTTGATGAGATTAAGTCCAGCTGGTTTGAACTTCTAGAGCTGGGTGGGCCCTGAGGCCAAAACCTTGGGGGGGGTGGGTGGAATATGGAGTGTCCCTGGGCTTCTTCTCCAACTGCTTCCCCACTGACTATGTTTGATGCTCTGAGCCTGGCACAGTAAGTACCAGTAAGGTACTCCCTCCAGACCAGCACCCTTGACCACCCAGAGGTTTCATCTACTGCTGGAGGCTCAGCGCTCTAGGTGGGGGAGGGGTCCTGGGACCTTCCTTCTTCCTTCCCCTTAAACCCGAGTGCTCTCAAATTCCAACTTTTTTGGGGGGGGGAAGGGGGGCTACCTTTTAAGTTGAGTTCAGCGGGAGGGTTCCTTGGCTCTGTCTTCTTGTTAGGTTTGATTTTTCAGTCCCCTAGGAGCATTTAATTTTTAATAGGTAAGGAAGGATTTTCAGAGGTCTGAACTGTTGTGACCTCTACACTGCTATCTTGACTGGTTGTTTACTTTCACAAGTACTTAAATCACTTATCCCTAGTTAGCTATATGTTACCTTGCTTTCCATCCTGACCTCTTTGATATTCCTGAAGTTTTTTTGTTTCCTGACCTCCCTAATTCTCATCCTTAGGCTAATTAGTATCTTGTCTGATGCCAGCATAAGCTGCTTGACCTCCTGGGGGGGGGGAGCTGGGTCTGTTTTCTAAAAATGCAGGGAGGGATTGATCTGCTTTATCTACTTCAATTTTATTATCTTCCCTTATTCAGACTACTTCAATGAAAAACATACTAATAATTCACTAATGTAAAATGTTCTTCCTTTTCAGTCAGGGTAATAAGTGAAATTTTGCTCTATTTCAACCTAATTTAAACAACTTGACTATAAGGATTTTGTGGATAGGCAAAGAAGGCAAGAAGAGAAAACATATAGATTCACAAGTTTCTTCTCATTGCCTTTTCCCCCATTAAAAACAAACAAACAAACAAACATCCTTAACTTTTGTCTCAGCATCAATTCTAAGACAAGAGTGTCAAGGGCTAGGCAATTAGGGTTAAATGGGTTGCTTAGGACCACATAGCTCAGAAGTATTTGATGACAGAATTGAACCTAGGTTCTCTCGGCTCCAGTGCTAGTGCTCTATCCATCTTTAACCTAGCTTCCCCACATTATGTGGATTTTTAAACATTTAAAATCCTTACTTTCTGTCTTAGAACCAATATGGGCTCCAAGGTGAAGAGTGGAAAGGGTTAGGCAATGAGGGTTTAGTGATTTGCCCAGGGTCACACAGCTAGGTCATAGCTCTGAGGTCATTTGAATCCAGGTCCTCTGCACTCCAGTTGCTCTACTTAGCAGCCTCTCCCTCCCCACCACACATTCCCTCCTTATGTCATAAAAGAAATTTAGCCAGGTTTCTCGCCCTGACATCTCTCCTCAGTTTGAGAGTCACATCTTAATCTGGACATTTCACTGTTAACACAAATTCAACATGACCAGAACTGGGTTTATTATATTAAACGAGAGAAGGAGAAGTGCTGTAACACTTAGAAATCATCTAGCCCAACCTCATTTTAAAGATAAGGAAAACCTGTTTTTCCGTCATGTCTTCATTATTTCTGTTAGAGGCATCATTGTCTACCTACTCCCGTGCCCTACCTTAGGGACTTGGAGATTCACAATGTTTATTGAGTGACTTCCTGTTCCCAATCCTGTTCTGTGCTGCCTTCATGCAATGGTTCACACTCCATCTATGCCTGGAATGCCATTTACACCCCCCCCCCCATCGGATTCCTATCTATCCATTAAAGATCAATTATTGAGTTAAAAATATAACGTTTAAATGAAAAGCGAATTCAGTGCTGTTTTTTCTCTTGCCAATAGCCCACTGCTTTTCATTAATAGGGAATTCATACCTTTCAAGCATTTTAAATCACATTATGTATCAATGTGTGGTTTTGGAGGAATTGTTTAAATTCTTTTCCTAACTTTCTTTCTCTTCAAGTTAGACTCAGCAAGTCCTTTGTAGTAATGACTGTGTTGACTTCAATTTTGGAGTGAAGCAGCCAGAGCAATTATCAACTCTTTGGACTTATTGAAGCCAACACAATACTTGTTGCTGTATTTTTTAATACTTATAGTAAAAAGAGATCTAGTGAATTTTCACTGCCTCCTGGAAGCCTTCTCTTCTCTCATCACCTTGGCTGGAGATCCCTCTCAACTCTCATATTAGTAATTTGTGCCTCTCTTATGTACTTATGATGCATTATTTTCTTCTGTGGTTATAAAAAGTATGTCATATTCCCTAATTGGGGCTACTTCTGGACTATAAGCCCCATGTCAGCAATGATGTCTCTCTTGTCTCAATTTTGCACACCTAACAAGTGCTCTATACCCAATTCTTTCCTTCATAAATATCTGTTTAGGTCAATTTAAAATAAAGAGGCCTCATTTTTTTTCTGTTTAAGAAAGATGATCATATTTTGTGATTCCAAATTACACTTTCCCTTTTCAGTCTCTAAATGGTGACATCCTTGTGTTCATCTTTAATGTGAACTGATATAGTTAGTAACATATTTGAATGGGTAGTGAGGTGGTTCAGTGGGTAAAGCCAAGCCTAGAGATGGTGGAAGATTAAAATTGTGAGACTGGGCACAAATTTGATTATTTTATTTAATCATAAAGTAGTAGGGGAAAAGGATGAGAGAGAGAGAGAGAGAGATTACTTTCCTCCATTTTGCTTGCTCTTCCACAGCATCCACATGGACCTCCCAGTCAAGATCAACTTGGAAGACAGAAAATCTGATCTTGCCTCAGTTTATCAAACATTATGTCTGTCCACTGACTCTCATAAGTCATGCCTTGTGAGTGAACTATTTTGCCTGGGCCACCTATGGAAGCAGTCCAGGGGACATCCATCCTGCCTCCTGCCTCATGATCCTTCATCTCAGTTGCTGGCTTTTCTGGCTGACCACAGAGGGCACCAGAGTTCCCATTCTATCTTCTTGATCAGAATTCCATCCCCCACCCCCCATAATATCCTTCACACAACAGGAGGCTATGGGTTCAAATCTGGTCTCAGATACTTCCTAGTGGGTGACTCTGTACAAGTCACTTAACCCCAGTTTCCTATTGTAAAGGATAATTTTAGGGTTGTGACCTAAACTAAATTAATTTGGTCACCAAGGAATATCCCAAATAAAAATACTCAAGTCAGTTTAGAAAATCTATGGTGGTTTAATCAATATAGAGGGAAGAAATCAAGGAGAAGAGAGAGGGAAAAGATATAGGATTTCTCCTGCCTGGCCTATGCCAGGCAGAATTCAAAGTCCTCCACCACAAGGTTTCTGAAGAAGATTAGAGGCTTCTAAGTGGATAGTGTTTGGAAGGTAAAGGAGAAAAGGATCAGCCTAAATTCTGAGTAGGCTACTCAGCTTTTCCCAGTATAGTAACAAGGAAAACTCACTGCTGAACCAGACAATAACTGCAGCCATGCCAAGATGCCAAGATGCTCAGCAAGCTGCTGCCAGCCACCTCTCTGCTGACAAAGAGGTCAGAGAGAGGAAGTGACGCGAAATATATAGACGGTTTTACATCACTTTCCTGTATCTCACATGTACCAACGATATCTTAGGCTTGACTTATGACAGCCCAGTTGTTTCTGATTTGTCATTTGCTAGCATATGTCTGTCACAGGCCATCCTGCTAAATACTTAATCCTTAAGTATGGGTGTAGATATTCCTGAATTTGTTAGACTAATCAGGGTGGAGTAATCTAAAGTTCACAATTTCCCGATTTTTGTTAGACTAAGTAGTGTGGAGTAATCTAAAGTTCACACTATCCCTTACTACTCTTTTGCCTTAGAAGTCATATTTAATATTTTTATGTTTCTTTTTTATTTTAAGTTTATTTATTTAATTAACTAATTTAGAATATATTTAGTATTGATTCTAAGATAGAAGGTAAAGATAGAAAAAAAGAAATACATATTGGCAAGTATCTATAGTAGGGACTTGAGTTCTTGGAAAAATATGCAAAATTGACTCAAGGGAATGAGGAAAGGAGGGAAGTGAGGATAGAAGGAATGAAGAGAGAAAGAAGAAAAGGAGGGAAGAAAAAGAAAGGAGAGTAAGAAAGAAAAGAAGGAAATTAGCTTTTACTTGAGTCAGCAGAAATTTCTTAAGCACCTTCTATGTGCCAGCATTGTGCTAAGTGCTGAGAGTTGTAATGATAATTTTAGGCTTGTGACCTAATCTAAATTTGGTCTCCAGAGAAAATGCCAAATAAAATACCCAAGTCAGTTTGGAATTTATGGTGATTTTAATTAATATAGAGGGAAGGAATTAAGGAGAAGAGAGAGAAAGAGGGTATAGAATTTCTCCCACCTGGCCTGTAGTTCAAAGACCTCTGCCATGAGGTCTTTGAAGATTAGAGGCTTTTCTAAGAGGATAGTGTTTGGAAGGTAAAGGAGAAAAGAATCAGCCTACACTCCAAGAGAGCTCAGTGAAGATGCCTCACCTTCAAGGAAAACTCACCGCCAAACCCGGACAATAGCTGCCGCCACGCCAAGATGCCGAAATGCTCAGCAAGCTGCTGCCAGAGCCACCTCTCCAAGGAAAGAGGCCCGAGAGAAGAAGTGACACGAAATATATAGACGGTTTTTACAACACTTTCCTGTGTCTCACATGTACCAATGGTAGCTTAAGCTTGATTTAGGACAGCCCAGGGATCTGTCAGTTGTTTCTGATTTGTCATTTGCTAGCATGTGTCTGTCATAGGCCATCCTCCTAAATACTTAATCCTTAAGTATGGGTGTATACATTACTGTTTTTGTTAGACTAAGTAGGGTGGCATAATCTAAAGTTCACAGAGTATAAACAATAGCAAAAACAGTTCCTGCTTTCAAGGAACTCATATTTTAATTAAGGCCTTGTGATCATCTGCTGGAGTCTTTTTGCTAGTATTCTATTTAAGATTTTTGCATCCATGTTCATTAAGGAGATTGGTCTATAGTTTTCTGTTTTTGGTCTGCCTGGCTTTGGAATCAGTACCATATTTGTGTCATAAAAAGAATATTGTCAGATTCCTTCTTTGCTTATTTTGTTAAAGTTTGTAGAGTATTGGTACTAGTTGATCTTTAAATGTTTGATAGAATTAACTTGTGGATCCATTTGGCTCTGGGGATTTTTTCTTGGGGAGTTCCTTGATGGCTTGTTTGATTTTTTTTTTCTGAGATGGGAGTATTGAAGCATTCTATTTCCTTTTCTGTTAATCTGGGCAATTCATGTAAATATTCATCCATTTCATCTAGATTGTCATATTTATTGCCTATTATATTTTATATTGGAATCTACTTGCCAAGGCAAACACAGGAATTGTATGAACACAATTACAAAACATTTTTCACACAAAGAAAGTCAGATATAAACAATTAGAAAAATAATCGAAATATACTATTTTGCACAGCTGACTATTTGGCAGTTATGATCTGTGTTGGGCATTCTGCTATAAAACAATAAATACACAGAACACTCTAAAAAAAGACTATGAGATATAGTTTTACTACTAACTGCCTCTGTGACCTTTGGCAAATTATAGGCCTCAGTTTCCTAATCTGTAAAATGAGGGGATTGTTTTAAATGATCTCTTGATCTCATCAAGCTTTTACATTTTATGTTTCCTCTCCCTTTGAAAGGGAGTAGTGGGAGACAGGAAGAAGTTGTAGATGGAAGATGTGACAAAGGCCTTTTAAGGACAGGACATATTGAATTCTAATTTTTTAGAGCCCAATTCAAATGCTTTCTTTTCCAGGAACCCTTCTCTGATATGCTCTCTCTCTCATCATTCAAGTTTTGACCCTTTTCACTTTGATTAGTATTTTGCACTAGAGTTGGATTTGTGTTTTATCTTCTTATGATATGTTAATCTTAGTAGGCAGGGACCCTAATTCATTTAAACTTTGTGTCACCCCCTAGATTAATACAATCCTTTGTACACAGTAGGTGCTTAATATTTCATAATTTTGAAAATGACCCCAGAGGCCTTTGATTTCTCATTAATCTAGCAAACTCGTGATATTTCCAACACTAGAATGTAGGCTCCTTAGGACTACCCATCGAATCCAATTTCATCATTTTCCTTTGAAGAAAATAAAGCCAAAGGAAGTTATGAGACATGACCAAGGTTACATAAGCAAAATAGAAGAGTCAGAATTTGAGCCCAAGTCCTTTGCCTCTAATTACATTCTTCTTTCCATTCTATCCTATTGACTTAATTTTCAATTTTGTGTTTCATTGAACAGAAGTCAGTATAACATGTTACAGTTGTTTAATTGCTTAGTTTATGGAATTAGATTGGATTCGGGACAAGAGGAATTTGGATAATTAAGATTCTTTAAAAATAAAAAGGCGGGGGGCAGCTAGGTGGCTCTGTGGATTAAAAGCCAGGCTAGAGAGAGGAGGTCCTTGTTTCAAATCTGGTCTCAGACACTTCCTAGCTATGTGACCCTGGGTGAGTCACTTAACTCCCAGGGTTTTAAAAATTAAAAAAAAAAATCTTTTGTTTCTACATTGCCTACATTTTCCCTGGTATACTTCCTTTTACCCTTCCCTGGGAGCCACTGCATAAAATAAAAAAATTTCTTTAAAAAAAAAAAGAAAAGAAAAAAACCCAGCAAACTGATTAACACATCAAAAAGTCTTAAAATATATGAATTGTTTTATACCTGTGGGGTATAAAAGCAGTGAGAGAGACATCTTATACTTTTTCTTTTTAGGGCCATGCTTGGTCTTTATAATCTTCAACATCATTTTCACTTGTAATATGGTAGTTATTTTTTCCCTTTACATGGGCACATACTGTTTTCTAGGGCAGTTAGGTGGGCAGGACTGGAGTTAGAAGACCTGGGCTCAAATCTGATCTCAGGTACTTACAAGCTGTGTGACCCTAGGCAAGTCACTTAACTGTGTTTGCCTTGGTTTCCTCATCTATAAAATAAGGAAATGGCAACCCATTCCAATGATCTTTACCAAGAAAACTTCAAAGGGGTCACAAAGAGTCAGACACAACTGAATAACAAATATTGCTTTCTTATTTCACTCTGCATCAATTCATGTCTTTCCATGCTTCTCATTTTTTGATTACTAGAGCACAGTATTAATTCTCTCTCATCTATCCTTATTAGCTAGCCATTCTCCTATTGACGGTTGATAACTCTACTTGAGAATTGACATTTATATTCTGACAAATTTCTTCCTTCCAAGAACCTCTTTCTCACAAGGAACATTTTCCTTCTCTATCTCATCAGTTGGAGAAGCAAAAGCAAGGGTCCTTCCTGGCTTAGCTAGCTAGTGAGGACATGGCTTAATGCAAAGAGGATGACACAGGAAGTCGGGAGATGGGTTCAAGTTCAATCGCTGCCATTTAATGTCTGTGTAACAATGGGCAGATCATTTCAATTCACAGAGTCTTATTGTCTTCATCAAGATAAATGGTTTAACTGATCTTTTAGTTCCCTTTCCACTCAGCCCTTCTCTTATTTTAGCTGGCTCCTACATAAGAGAGTCCAACTAGGTGACAACTGTGGGAAAAGAACTCGTTTAGTGTGTCCACAAGGTGGCACTGGACACCAAGACATAGCCATCAAGTTCTTCCTGTGGGTCTATCATTTATGTGTTGCTCTGCTCTGGGTATTGAAGAGAGAACAAAAATTTACTATTCAGTCGTTTCAGTCATGTCCAATTCTTCATGACTCCATTAGGGATTTTCTTGGCAAAGATACTACAGTAGTTTGCTATTTCCTTCTCCAACTCATTTGACAGATGAGGAAACTGGGGTCAATAGAGTTAAGGAACTTGCCCAAATTTACACATCCAAGTGTCTTAAGGCTGAATTTGAACTCAGGTCTTCCAAACTCTAGGGCCAGCACTCTATGCATTTTGACACCTCACTGCCTTATGCAAGAATTAAATATAAAGTAACAGTAGACCTAATGATTGTTCTTGAGGAGTAATTTCAACCTGAAGCCTGTCAGAAATACATAGTGACATGGAAAGTTACAGAGCAATGTAAATGCTAAATGATTAAAAAAAAATGTTTCAGTGCAAAGGGGACAAGGACTAAAAGTGAGGAGAAGTCAATCAGGGAAAGTGGTGGCTTTTATTTATTTTAAACAATTAGTTAATGTAGCATATTTTTTCGTGGTTACATGATTTAGGTTCCTCTCCCCCTCCCCACCCCCCCCCCCCCCATAGCCAATGAGCAATTACCCTGGTTTTTACATGTATTATTGGTCAAGACCTAGTTCCATATGAATATTTGCAATGTGATTGTTGAGTCTACATCCCCAATCATATTCCCATCAAACCATGTGATCAAGTAGTTTTCTTCTGTGTTTCTGCTCCCACAGTTCTTTCTCTGGACATGATAGTGTTATTTCTCATAAGTTCCTCAGAAATATCTTGGATCATTGCATTGATGCTAGTAGAGAAATCCATTACGTTCAATTGTGCCACAGTGTATCAGTCTCTGGGTACAATGTTCTCCTGTTTCTGCTCCTTTCACTCTGCATCAATTCCTGGAGGCCATTCCAGTTCCTCCAGTTCATGGAATTCCTCCAGTTTATTATTCCTTTGAGCATAATAGTATTCCATCACCAACATATACCACAATTTGTTCAGCCATTCCCCAATTGAAGGGCATCCCCTCATTTTCCAATTTTTTGCCACTGAAAGTGGTGGCTTTTAAAAGCTGAGTCTTGAACAGTTGCTGAGAGTAGAACTTTGAAACAAGTAAAATCTTAGGATAAGAAGGACACAGAGAAGTTCTCACCACCCTCCTGTTGCTATCTGCCCATCCATCTGCCACTGACAAGCCATGCCATCTTGGGTAAGTCCCATAAATTAAGACCAATTCAAGAAAAAGCAGATTTCGTTAGGTTTAGATTGAATCCTGCCTGAACACTAGCAAGACATATTATTTATCTCCAGGTTGCTTTAAGGGTCTCCCTATCTCAATTAACCACTGGGAGAATGGGAATACTTCTCTTCCATATAAGGTTTAGTGAATTAATATCTATAAAATTTTGATAGACTTGGGGTCTGAATGAAGGGGCTCTAAGAGATTGTTATAAAACTAGTGAAAATTTAGAAGAAAAGAAATGGAGACAAAGGATGGCTCAATTTTTATTTGAGGCATTTATAACAGATCCAACAGGCTAGTCAGCAGCATGGTGGAGTTTCTATGTATATAAACCTGTAGTTAACTTTGTTGTTTAGTAATTTGAGTTGTGTACCACTCTTCATGACCCCATTTTGGGGTCTACCCATAAAGATATCCATATTTCTTCCTGATTCTAAACCCAGGGTTCTATTCACTGTGCCACTCAGCTGCCCTTAAATCTGTGTAGTTAGAGATGCAAAAAAGAGGGAGACATATAACCTTTGGCTTCTAATCTAATTGGGGAAATAAAACACAAACATGCTAGAAAATGTAACTTCACTGAGACTGAGAGTAGGCTTCTGCTTTGTCTGTTTTCTCCACTAGGCCAGGGCTGATTGAGGGCATCTTGATTTTACAGAACACAAGTACAAAAAGATTGGGAGATTCAACATTTTCTTTAAGCAAGGATCTCCTATGTTCAAGTCAGTAAGGAATACATATAGGTAAATATGATGGTACCTGCCCTCTTTTATAATCTGTACCAAGGGAACTAAAAGGAAAAGTTAGATGAGATTGATCAGGACCACTTCCTAATCTTGACTGGTTGACCCCGAATTCACTGAAGAGTAACTTCTCAAGGGGCCAGTAGTGGTTATATTTTCTCAGGCTGTTGGTCTAAGGATGCCCATGTCCTTGTGGCATGCTGGGCTTTTGTCTTGGGTTAGACAATGTCTTGGATAAGATAAAGGTAATCTGTGCATGATAATATATGTACAAACTATATTACTTGCTGTCCTGGGGAGGGGGGGAGGATGGGAAGGAGAGAGAAAACAAAATGTCAGAAAATGATTATTTAAAAATATACCAAGATGTAAAAAAAAGAGGCAATGTGGTAGGGGCAAAAATAAATGACTTAAGAGTCATGAAAGCCTTGGTCTGAGTTCTGGCCCTGTCATTTACTGATTGTATGACCTTGAGCAAGTTCTGTTTTGAGTTGTTTCCTCATCTGTGTAATAAAGACAACAATTCCCCTGTTGCTTAGGACACAGAGTTGTGGGGATCAAATGATGTGAAGTTGTTTTATGAACTGAAGAGTAGGATACAAATGTACAGGGTTATTTCAACTTGTCCCACTACTGATGAAGAACCAAATGGGTGTATCCTGGAAAAACACTGAAAATTCTTAAGTTTTAAATAGATTTCCCAGACAAGAATAACCACGAACATATCAGCTTACCCTACATTATTTAAGGTTCTCTTTCTCTGGGGAACACCATCACAGAGAAGATATCTAGGCATCTTTGAGCAGCAGATATAGTTGGTGGATGGAGGGGAAAGGAGGAATACTTAATGATGGTGCCATATTTCCAGGAGTCAACTTTGATGATTCTAGAGAAGCTATGACTCTCCAAATTTTCTCTGACCCAATGAAAGGGGAATATGCATCATTCTTCCTCCATAGGCCACCCCCCATATTTCTTCAGTCACACCCATTTCCCTTCAACTTGGATTTCAACACATGAAGCTTCTAGCTTCTGTGCATGACAATATATGTACAAACTGTATTACTTGCTGTCCTGGGGAGGGGGGTAGGATGGGAAGGAGAGAGAAAACAAAATGTCAGAAAATGATTATTTAAAAATATACCAAGATGTAAAAAAAAAAGGCAATGTGGTAGGGGCAAAAATAAATGCTTGCTGCCATCAAAGGGAGAGCTCAATGTGAGCTGGAGTGCAGCAGGAGGTTCTGTGGAGGTGGCTATTTGTCCCCTGAATGGGATGGCCCAGGTGGAGAGGAAGGGACAGTGAAGAGAAACACTCCACACAGAATGAAGGTGGAGGGTCAAAGGGGATGACAGAACTGAAGAAAAGAGTATAGGAAGAAAGTCAAGCTATGAGCTTTTCCTTAGCCCAGAGGTTAACTTAGGGTCTGTGATTTAAGTTTAAAAATATATTTTAATGATCATATTTCAACATAATTGATATTTTTGTAATACTATATTTTATCTATTTAAAAACATTATTTGGAGAACAAGTCTATAGACTTTCTCCAGAATGCCAAAGGAATCCAAGATTCCATGTAGTCAGAAGAGGACTTCTAGAAAGAGAACCAACCACCTACATTTCATAGAGGAGTACAGAATCTCTGTTATTCTTAAGGGGTAAGGAAACTGCAAATAGGGGGAGCAGAAGGTACATTGTCCAGTAACCCAATTTCAGACTCAGAAGCCCAACTAAAGATTATTTGGGGAAATCTAGGAGCAGACCTTAACTGTCTGGGTTGCCAGAATTGGGAATGAGAGAGGACCATTTGAAATAGTCTTCAAGATTATCAGGAGACTGATGGGTGATCCCAAATGGCCAAAGACTGTAATAATACACATCAACCAAATGGTTTTATCTTTGGGTTGGATGGTACTAGTAAGCTATTTATTCATATCGCTAGGGGCAACCATCAGATAAGACTGCATTTATGTGAATAAAGCTATTTAGGAGTGAATGGAATGAAGTGTCAGTGGGGTAATTTGAGTAACTATGTATGTACCAAGTTCCTTGTTGCCTCATATTAATTTCTCAATTTTTCTTGAGAATATTCATCGAAGCAGCCACTCACTATTCTCAGAGAAGCCCATTGCACTGAACTGGGGTCCCAATAGTTCAAAAATAGGGGGGGAAATAGTGTCTATTTTGCTTTTCATTTTCACTGATGGTCTATCTCCACACATGTGTCTAGCCTAGGAGAAAAGGGCAGCAAAGAAATACAGATTAGTGGTGGGGGTAAAGGTTTAGAGAGGGTTGAATTGGCTTAGAAGACAAAAATTCACTAACTCTGTAGGTCTTTCAAGAGTCCTATTTTCAGTTAGGTCAGTGGTTTCCAACCTTTATTGATTTCAGACTCTTACAAATAAAAAAATAATTTTGAGTGTGCATCCTCAGTGTGTATGCTTATAAGTCACATACATTTTTGACTGCGCTAATCATGTACATTTTAAACTTAAAATCAGAAAATGTAAAAGATGAGAATATTTGAACCTGGAATCAATAGGAAGCCACTAGAGTTTGAGTAGAATGACATGGCCGGATCTTTGCTTCAAGAAAACCACTTTGACAGCTGTGTAGAAGATGACTTGAGGCAGGGAGGCCAGTTAACAGGTTGTTATGATATTCCAAGTGAAAAGTGATAAGGGCCTGAATTTTGGCTGCTGGCTGTCTGAGTAGAGAGAAGAGGATAGTTTTAGAGATCCAACAAAATCTGGCAACTGATTTGATTGGGGTGGAGGTTGGGGAAGGTCAAGGAGGGTGTGAAAATATACTGACTAGAAAGATGTAATAGGGAGGTCTGGAGAAGGGTTGGTTTAAGGGGAAGAGTAATGATATCTGTAGTACAGGTCACAATTTATCCCTATCTGTTCATCCTGTATCTTACTGTGTCCCCATCCAAAATGCAAGTCAGGACATTACCTCGCCAGTCACTGCCTCCCTCAAGCAGACTTCACTCTTTGAGAGGGACCAGCAGGACTTGAGGTGACTTACGTGAGAGGGGAGGGTGGCAAACTTTCCCAATGCCACCTACATAACTGTTGCTGTCAGGTTCTGGGAGCTGTCTGCTCAGCTCAGAAGGGGGAAGGTTTGGGGCTCGTACAGTCCAGGGAAGGGATAGGTGTGGTTGTAATGAAGACAAGTTCAGTGAATGGAAGATGTAACCCATCCTCCAAATGGCTGATCACATAACCCTTTGGGGTTAGTCCATAGGCCCTGTGGCCACTTTAAAGAACCCCAATTTAGAGCATTTTTTTTCTGGGAAGGTAGGAAGATGTGGCTTTTGGATAGACCCAAGGGGATTACTATTCCCTTTTCTTCTTAACTCTGCAATTCCTTATGTGTTCAGGCAAATTGAATCTGTATTCCAATCAAAGTTTATTAAATATTCAGTGATACCCAAAGTGGTGATCACAGAATTGAAAAGTTGGAAGGGAACACACACTCATACACAAAGGAATCCCCACTAAGTCACTCCCTACAAATGATTATCCATTCACTGCTTGAAGACCTCCAAGAAGAGGGAACTTGGTACTTTCCAAGACATTGCAGTTCACTTTTTTTTTCTCTTTGTAACTTCCACCCACTACTCATTTTGCCCTTTGGTACCAAGAAAAATAAATTTAATCCAAACAATCATAGATCCCTGGAGCGCTCCACTAGGGACTTCCTACCGCAATGACAAGGAAACATTAACAGAAGCTCTTTGAGTTCTGCAATCTAACCAGTTCTTATTCCATTTGATTGTGTTGCCTAATCCATACTGCTCCATCTTCTCCACAAGGATAGTATAAGATGGTTTTATCAAAAATTTCACTAATATCTAAATATCTGATACCCACAACATTCCTTCCATTTACTAGTTCAAATAATCTTGTCAAAAAAAGGGAAATGAGGTTAATCTGGTATGATCTCTTCTTGATGAAGCCATGTTGGTTCTTTGTAATCAGTTTCCTTTTCTAGATGTTTGCTAACCTCTTAAAATGATCCATTCTCAAATTTCTTCAGGAACTGAAGTCAAGTGTAATGGCCTATTGTTTGTAGATTTTTTCTTTTCATGTCTCTTTTTTGAAAACAAGAACAAAAGTTTCCCTTCTTCAATCTTGTAGCATCTCTCCTGTTTTCATTTTTCAAATATCACTAACAGGTGACAGGCTGAGTAATCACACCTGCTCGTTCTTTTGGTCCACAAGGATTTGGTTCATCTGGGAAGGGTGACTTGAATTGATCAAGGTCGGTTTGTTGCTTCCTTACTCTCTCTGTATCTTGGATATTAATTCCCATTAGTCATTTCTGTGGCAAAGGTCTTCTTGGCAATGAAACTAGAAACATTACTAAGAACTGAATAGTTCTGTCCCAAGGCAAAAATACTATCCCTTCTTCGATCAACATTTTAAAAAAATGCTTTTTCTTCATCTTGAGCTTCTTTCTCCAGATTAAGTTCATTTCTGAGTTTTATCTTCCTTACACTATTTTTATAGGTCTGTGCCATGATCCTGCATTTAACTTGTTACCTAAACTTGTTTCCATCCTCTCTACATTTCTTTTTACAATCTAGTTTGGGGAGAGGGGTACAGCTAGGTGCTTAGTGGATTGAGAGCCACACCCAGAGATGGGAAATCCTGGGCTCAAATTTGGCCTGTGTGACCCTAGGCAAGTCACTTAACCTAATTGCCTAGCCCTCACCACTCTTCTGTCTTAGAAGTAATACTTATTATTGATTCTAAGATGGAAGAAAAGGGTTTAAAAAAAAGACATGTTGATTGGTTGATGATTTTCCGGTGCATTTGTATTAGTTTCCTTAAATAAGCTACTTAGAGGGTTCCATTTCCCCCAGAAATCAAATTGCTATGCTTCTTATGCAAATGATATGTAGATTTACTATTTTTTTTAGATGCAAGGATAAATTTTAGGGAGTCAGAGAAATTTTGAAGGTGCATCAGATTCTACTTGAAGTTTTAAAAATGATCTAAAGAGATATGCAATGATTAACCACTACTTACCATTCTTTCCTCTGAAAATGTGTCAAAATTGCTATGCCTAAAAAATGTGGTTTCAAAAACATTTTAAAGAATCTGTTGTTGGGGGGGCAGGGGGGAAGGCAACAGCTAGGTGATTCAGTGGATAGATTGCCTGGCCTAGAAACAGAAGGTCCTAGATTTAAATCTGGCCTCAGACACTTCCTAGCTGTGTGACCTTGGGCAAGTCACCCATTGCCTAGACCTTACTTCTCTTCTGCCTTAGAACCAATACTCAGTGTTGATTCTAAGGCGGAAGGTAAGGGTTTAAAAAAAATCTGTTGTTGGGTATATTTAGAAAAAGCACGTTTCTTTTAATAGGAAGGCTTGTGTTTCTAGAAGAAAAGGATGTCAAGGACTAATGATTTTGATGTTAAATCAGAAGAGTCTTGGATGGAACCATTTAAATTCTAAATTTCTAAATCCTAAAATCCCTTTTAATTTTTATCTAGCATAGCAATAAGACTTCCTTAGTCTGACTTTACATTTAGTGTTGAACAATGTGAAAGTAGCTACATCCTAATTTGTTATCATGAAAGGAATATATTATCCCTTTTGTGTAAAAATGGAATGGTTCGTCTTAGACAAGGGAGCATAGGGAGAAAAACAATTTGGTTGCTGGGAAGAAGTTGAACAAAAGCCATCAGCTCCATTTAACTTAGACCTTGATTGGCAGGGTAGGAGTTGAGAGGAGTTTTCTCACTCTTAGTCACCCAGAAGGTGCAAGGAGTTATCCTCGACTTCCCAGTATTAATGAAATATATGTCCAGTACCAATCCCTATAACCAAGTCAAATAAAGATTTAAACAGAGTGGAGCTGAAAAGACAGACTTCAGTGTCAAAAGTCTTTTCTAGTTACCTGGATGGTGTCTGAATTTTAAAAGGCCTGAAGCAGTTCTGAGGCCATGAGCTTTTTGGAGTGGAGAATACAGTAGATGAAGCCACATCACAAATTAAGAGAACCATGTGACAGGAGGAAGCAGCTCAGTGGAGATGCCCAACAATGACAATTGGAATTATCTCACCAGGGTACCTCAGTGGTTCTCCAGTGTCTGGGGTAGAAGATGTCCCCATTGTTCAGGTTTCTTGGTCACATATGTTCCTAGAATGTGTCTCCTTCCCCCAATGGTGGTAAAATAACCTGTAGGAAAGTGTTCCTTTGTTTGAATCATTCTTGTCACTTGTTTTCCTTTAACTTGAGCTCTGATGGGCATAAGAAAAGATATCTGTGATGGCTTGTGAGCTACGCTTTTGAGTATATTCCACAAAGGATGTCACACCTGGGTTAGCTTGGGAGAGGGTGTGTGTTCATCTCTTAGGAGGCTCTTTGAACTGAACACATACCCTTTTCTTTAGAACTCACTGATAACAATACAGCTCCTCTTCGATGGATAAGGCTAAAGATTTCTGACTTCTTTAATCTCCACTCAACCCATGTCCTTTGGTTTTTGTGGAAGCTCTGGGGGCTTCTTCTTTGTTATCCTTTGTGTGGAAGATTATGGTTTTGCTTTCAAATTAAAAAGTTAAGTGTCTATAGGAGTAAATATATGCAAAGTTAATAGTCAACAACCTGAACACTCAGGCTCAACCTGGAATGTCTTTCATTTTTGGTCATCCTTCCCTTGAGGAAGCCTATTGAAACATATTTCAAAACCAGACTACATAGTTCAGTATATATCTTTTGCCTGTCAGACCACATGGAGCTAAGGGAGGAAGTAGAGACTGAATCTTAAGAAGTTGTGCCACTGGAAACAATCACTAGAAAAATTTTTCCTTAGGACAGTAGTATTTTGAATCAGTGGTGAAAATCTGGCTGGACAAAGCTGGAATTAGTTTCCAGGATAAGGTACTGCCCCTCACAACTATAAGCCTTCATTTGTTTAGTTTTAATATATGTAAATATTCTTCCACTAAAATTCTACTTTCTTTTTAAAAAAATTCCACTCATTGTGGCATGACGTAGTGACTATGGGTTCTCTGATTGTAAGTCAATGTAGTTTGAAAGCTCTGGTTAATTGAGGTGGAAAGGTTTTGAGTACAGATTCTTCTGAGTATATTGTCTATTTGCAGTTCAAAGACTGGCCTGGCTCATTTTGGTGAGACTCATCACCAGCTTGGCCAGAGAATAATGAACTTTTCAGTCATCGTAACTCTGAAAGACCACTTAACTATGGTGTAACGAACTTTCTGCATTGGAGGAGGAAATTCCATTCCATGAAATCACAGATCCTTGAAGCAAATTCAAAGGATATAAAAGTGTATATGCAGGTTAAGAGTTGGGAGTGGGTCTCTGAACCTCCTCCCTTATAAAGTCAATCCAAGCAATAAATACTTAGATGATGGTGATACCTACATAGACCTCTCCTTCTTTTTCCTCCCCAGGCCTATAACTCCTGAATGTTACTAGTCCAGATCACTAGATTGTTGCAGTTTTTAAAGGGATGAATATTGGCTTGTCTGAGCCTAGGGTCCTGAAGATTCCTGTTAACCTTTCCCTTCAGTAGAGTATGATGGAATTTCCTTTGTTGACAGAAATTTCTTTTATTTCTCCCAGCATCACAACCAACCAGTTATGTGCCTGCTGAACTCCTCCCTCCTTGATCTTTTCATCATCTTTCTTTCTTCTCCTCCAATGTGCATTCCATAGTAATCCCTTTTCTGATTTGTACTGGCTTTACTATTTCTTGTAACATGACATCACACAATACTTTGTGTTCTTTTTCCACCGAAAAATATATTTTCTTCCCTAGTAGACTTCAAGCTTCTAGAAGGCAGGAGCTGTATATAAATATAAAGCATCTATAGGTCCCCTTGAAGCACTTAAAATAGTACCTTGCACATTGGAGGTGATCAATACATATTTATCAGTTTGTTGATTGGAGAAAGCTTTTATCTTTCAAAAATATCCTTTGTCTTTGAGTCAAGCACAAAAAATGAGTTTACTTGGAGACCTAAGTACCTTTGCAGAGGAGAGGAAGTAATTATGATTATAGTAATAGTAAAGAAAATTATACTTAAAGACATTTGGTCACCTAAAATATGAAAGGTATTGCTCAGCATACCAATGGTGGAAGCCTGATTTCTTGGAGAATTGCTATCAGGATGGGCAAACAGAAAAAAATACATACCAGAAAATATTTCTAAATAGTCTTTTTGCCTGCTCTAGATAAGATATTCAGTTCTTAGCATCATTCTTTTATTTTATTTTAGAGAAAACATGCTACCTAAGAACCATACTCTATACAAACAAGTATACACAATATATTATACTATCAAATAAAACCTTGTTCTGCTGAGCAAAGACCCCAAAGTGAATTGTCATGAAAAGCTAATTCGTATCACTGAAAATGAAGGATAGCAACTGACCTCTTGGAAAGTTTTATTCCAGAAGTAGGTTTCTATTGTTTGATTTTGACTGCATATTTTGGACGTTCTGAAATACCTTTTCTCCAATTTTTTCAGTCTGTGCTTGGTCTCTTAACATGCAGAAAAACAACAACAAACAAAAACAAACCACACAAACAAAGACAATAACAAATAATCATTTGGCATTGAGAAATGACATAAAAACATTATTATGAATAATAATTCATGTCTGATGAGAAAAGGAGATATGCCAATTATATGGTGAGATCCAGAGACAAGAGGTAGACAGCCTGAGAATTGCACTGCTCACCATGGTAGATTCCAGGACCTAAAGAAAAGTCTCCAGGTCTTGGGTGAATCTCCAAGGGATGATTAATGTTAATGGGAGGCCATGGATAAGAGTTACCTACTAAGAGGAGAATGCACGGGCTGCCTCAATTCTCCTTACCCCTGACTTCCACCCTAGAAACAAGACTAATGGTATTGTTGATTTCATCATCCATAGAGATTTTTGTCCTACATTTTGGTTATTTTGGAGCTACACTTGGGTTTTTACCAGAATAAGTGAACTGCAAGGGGGAAGCCGACCCTGACTGTGCTGAGAAGCAAATAACAATGACGATGGCTTACACTCTTACAATACTTTAAAACTGAATTTACAAAGTGCTTTCCTCACAACGTCCCTATGAGGCAGGTAGCAAAAGTATTATTACCTCCATTTCATAGGTGAAAAAACTGGGGCTCAGTGAGATCATATGACTCATTCATGGTCATGCTACACATACGCATGCCTGGGACTAGGTCCTGGTCAAGTAACTCAAACAGCATGGGGTCATCAGCAGTTATGTGGCAATAGAATTGAACGCTACAGGCAAATTGGTCCAGAACTGACTTGTCCCTGTTCTTTGGGTGAACAATTTCAGGAGCAAAATTTTACAACTTAAAGGAAAAAAATCTGAAAAAAAGTAAATGTTGGTCTTTTCTGAGTATTCTGAACTTCTGTTAAAACCTAGAACACAGCTGCATTATCTAACCAGTTTTCCAGACCTTTGGAGCAGATATGCACCTATAAAGGTCTTGATGTGACAAGATAGAAGAATAATGTTTAGAAAGAAAAGTAAACCAATGATATCCAAAATTTTCATATTCTAAGTGAGAATCACCAGAAATCTACTGCCACATGCCCACAGAAAAGCCACAGATGAGGGGGCAGCTGGGTGGCTCAGTGGAATGAGAGCCAGGCCTAGAGATGGGAGGTCCTGGGTTCAAATATGGCCTCAGACACTTCCCAGCTGTGTGACCCTGGGCAAGTCACTTAACTCCCATTGCCTAGCCCTTACCACTCATCTGCCTTGGAGCCAATACACAGTGTTGATTCCAAGATGGAAGGTAAGGGTTTATTAAAAAAAAAGAAAGAAAAGGAAAGCCACAGGTGGACTAGTTATAATCTATACTGTACCTGGGTGCTTATTTTTGGCTTGGGCATGATTAAATAGGAAGCTATGAATTAAGATGCATTCTTAGAGAATGACAATGGGTATGAGGCCAAAGTGCTTCTGGCCCTGACTCCAGACTAGCCTGTGGCACCTTCCTGCCTCTGGATTGTGAGATCATAGATTTAGAACTGGATGGGACCTTAGTTTTACAGTTGACGTCCTTTGCACAGATGCCCTTCCACAGGTATAGACAACAAAGGCAAACGGGTGGCCGTTTCAGAAACAGGTTTATAGGCATGAAAAAAAAAGTGTATCATTAGGGAGAAGTGTCATTGCTGAGGATACTTCAAATTGTATGGGGTGGAGTAAGCTTCTTGAAATCTCTGCCTCTTTTAGGCCAAGCTTGATTTATCCTAGAAGAATTTTTTCTGGACTTTTGGAAATAATGAGAATAAAAATATTTATTTTGCTTCTAGGTCTAATGAAGCAAGCATCAGAGGGACCCTTGTAGGGCATCTTGGGCTACATAGAGGACCAGATTGTATTCTGTGACTTTAACAGCAATACCCACTCTTCTACCTTTGATGCTGGCACTGGTATTGCCTTCAAGGACCATTTTGTTAAGCTCATTTCTTGGAATGACAATGAGAAACGGTTATAGCAACTATGTAGTGGGCCTCATGGTCTATATGACCTCCAAGAATTAAAATGGAAAGCCATGGATTCCCAGTCAAGAAAAGAATTCCACCACTGAAGAGTTCTCATCCATAACCTATTTCTCGATGCTGGGGATTCCATGCCCCATTCACAACCGTGTCCAAAAGTACCCCTGTGGTAGGGGGGAGGAGCACAGAGTTTTATTTTGTGTACCATCAATAAAGTTGCCATATTCAGTGCATAAAAGAAACAAATCAGAGGGTCAAAAGTTATATCGCCCAGCACTAAAAAATAGCCAGGGGCATATGAGATCTTGAAGTTAGGAGCTATTTTCTGTTCCCTCTTTTACCTCCCAGCATCCCAACATTCCTTTGGCCTTAAGAAATTCTTCTTGCTTCTCAAAGGATTAAAACGGATTTCTGCAAACTATAAATGCTATAGTTTTATTACTTGCTATGTAAGAAAGCATAGTGTACTGGTAAGAATGCTGAGCTTGGAAGAGACCTAGGTCCAAATCCTGGTTCTACTATTATGATCTTGGGGAAATCACTTAGGTCTCTAGGCCTCAGTTCTCTCATAAGTAAAATGAGGACAATAATATTCACACTGTACCAGTCACATTGCAAAGAAAGTGATTTATAAATCTTAAAATATTAGGGGCATCGAGGTATCATAATGGATAGAGCATCAGATCTGGAGTCAGCAGGACCTGTGTTCAAATCTGGCCTCAGATACTTCCTAATTGTATGACTGTGGGCAAGTAACTTAACCCTAATTCTCAGAATTGATACTAAGATAGAAGGTAAGGGTTTAAAAAAAGTCTTAAAATGCTAAATCAACGAGAGGTCTCATTACTCTAGTAACATGTTTTGTATATGTGGGCAAATGCACTTCAGAGGATGTGGGGCACAGAAGAATTCAATACATTTAAGATTCTCTTTTCTTTACTGTTAAAATTTGGAAGATAATAGGAGATACTTAAGTGCCTATCTGACATGAAGAATTTGTAATTGCTAGAGCACTAGTGGGCTTAAAAACCTGTAGCAAAAGTCTTTATAAAGTTTTATAGTCAGATACTTCTTTAAAACAGAATAAATAAAAATCCAGATTTAGAAATTAGATATATTATGGTGTGACTCTTTGGATTATAAAAGCATTTTTCATCTTATAAAAGCACATTTTGATGATACTCATGATCAAAGTGTTTTCAAATCATTAATAACAAGACAGAAATTGAAGTTAAGAGCTATTAGTAAGGAATGAAGCATCCCCAAAATTATAAGAAAGCGGAGCAGCATGATTCAATCTGTAAAAAAACCCTAAGCACATGTTTTGAAGAATGGACACACCTATATCTCAACTTTGGAGCTGATGCCTTGGTATAGATACGGAATGGATGTCGCTCATACAGGTATTCCTTCCAACGATTCAGGTCGGTGGGGTCAAATCAAATAAATATGGGGTATATCAAGCTGTACCTAAAGGTCTCGGCAGGCCATATATTGGCTTAGAAAACCACATGTTAGCATTATATATGTTTTATTGCATTTTTGTCAATTATTTTCCAATTACATTTTAATCTGATTTGACAGCACTCTGGCCACGTGTTTGACCCTTTTCCATATAACCATTAACTTGGGTCTCAGCACCACTGGGAGTGATATATTATCAGTGGGACAATTTCATGCCCTCCCCCAAAGGCAGGTTTTCTATGTGTGTCAAAGTGGGTTCACTGAAAGCACTTAATCATTTGCCAAATTCAGTTTAGCTTGTTCTCTTCTTCCTGCTCAATTCTGGGTCCATCTCATGTTGTATCTAAATTCATATCTAACAGTTCTGAACTGTTCCACAATGTAGGGTTTGTTTTTTTAACTTTTACCTTCTGTCTTAGAAGAGTGGTAAAGGCTAGGCGATCAGGGTTAAGTGACTGACCCAGGGTCACACACTAGCAAGTTTCAGAGGTCAAATTTGAACCCAGGACCTCCCATTTCCAAGTCTATCTCTCTACCCAGTGTCATCTAGCTGCCTCTGCCCCAATTTAGGTTTGTTCGATACCATTTCTTAACACTCCATCAGCACACATATATAGATGCACATACACATACTTACTTGTCTTCTCTTATGACTTTGTCTTCTAGTATAACAAACTCAGCTCTGAGCATTTCTGGGGTTAATACATTATCAGGGGGCTGATCGCCAGGCTCCCTAAAAAGAAATAATGTTCAGTTGGTACCTTTTTTCCCTTCTACTAAAAGACAATAAAATGAATAAATTTAGTCATGTAGGCACTGTACTGTAATAAGTACATTAGACCTGTAATGGGTACATAATTAATGAATATATCCATCCAGAAATTCATGGTTGAAATAGCTAGTTACAACAATGAAAGCATGACATTTTAGACAAGTTGTTGAGTGAAAATGGGTTTTGGCCAGAAATATTTTCAGCATTTATTCCAACTTCAAACAAGTTTTCCACCTCTGATGCCTTTCTCTTCAAATTAACAAAATTAATTGGTGAGTATTTATTGAATGTCTCCTACAAGCCAGTGTAACAAAATACATTCTCTTTTGTCAAGAGGTACTAATTATATATAGTTGGAGGTGAGACAGAAACACAAAAGAATCAAACTAACAAAAGAAGGCAGTAATTGCCAGGCCCCCTATGGACTTTATAGGCTCTAAGCACTAAAAGTGTATAGAAGAGAGAGTTTAAGGAAATCCTGATCAGGAAAGGTTTAATAGAGGGATGGGGATTTCAGCTGTGCCTCTGAAGAATCAGAACAGTTTGAGAGGAGAGAGAACTGATTTTTGCCTATCAAAATGAAAGCTGCAGATAACTAAGTTTTAGTTTTTAAATAAGTCAGCTTTAAAATGACTATAGCAGGTGCTTTTACAATAGTTCACTGCCTTAAACCTGGGATAGAATACTAGGTGCCACAGTGGGTTGAATACCTGGCATGAAATCAAGAAGACATTTCCCGGAGTTCAAATCTGGCCTCAGACACTTACAAGCTGTGTGATCCTGGACATGCCACGCAATCCTGTTTGCCTCAATTTCCTCATCTGTAAAATGATCTGGAGAAGGAAATGGCAAACCTCTCTAGTATATTTGCCCCACAAACCCAAAACAAACCCAAATGGAGTCATGAAGAGTTGGACATGACTGACTCAACAATAACAAGAAGAATGTTCATTGAATAATAATATAAATGAATAATATAGCGAGATATATACTACATCTGCTGTCAGCCATGCTTTTAATGTACAGTTCTAAAACCTCTCTAAGAATGGCTCTTGGTGCAAAGAAGTAGCCCCAGAAACGAGAACATGATTTATTCTAATGAGAATATTATTTCAATGCAATATTTGTGAAGAACTTAGCATAGTGCCTGGAATATATATATATATATATATATATATATATATATATATATATGTGAGATGCTATAAAAATGCTTATTCCCTTCTCTTTCCTTCTTATAAATTTACACATGATCCTTGGGCACATCACAAAGCTACAAATAATGTAACAGCTTTTAAAAATGAATTTACTAGTTATGAAGTATGCAACAATATTCAACAACTGGATATGCTCCTTTGGTGGTGAGCGACAGCTGCATATCCTTGCTAGTGTTGCTTCCCAAGCTATCAACAATGTGTCTGCATTGGGTATTGATGATGGTGAACATTCGGGTCTCCATGATTTCTCACTCATAATTCTGTGATCTCTACAGATCAGATCAATAGCTGTAAGGGTTATCATGAAGTGTTTTGGCCCATATGACTTCCTGTGGTAATTATAATATGGGGCTGGCAGTCAATACCCCCAAGATTCAGTGCTATAGCCAGGAAGATCCCACCAAACTGTCATACAAAATGGATGTGAATATAGTATGTGTCTACTGCCAACTTCTGTGGAACCCTCCTCTAATTAGTTAGAAATGCCACAGCCTAATATGTAACAGCAAATACATCACCACGACCACCACCAATAACAATAACAAAATGACAAACGTAAATACATATTAGAGGAGACCTCCCCTGTCAGAGACAGGATTCTGTCAGCATTTCTCAAATTCTAGGGGGTGGCCCTTGACCTTGAAAAGGAATAGAATATTGGAGAGGACCTGGGGAGCCCTTTTGTGGGTGGCCACAGGAAGGGCACGTTGGACTGGAAGAGGAATCAAGGCATAGAGAAACGACGAAGCTAGAGTCCAACTTTCTTTTCTTTTCTTTTCTTTGTTTTGTTTTGTTTTGTTTTGTTTTGTTTTGTTTTCTTCTCTTTCCTCTTCTCTTCTTTTCTTCTCTTTCCTCTTCTCTTCTCTTTTTTCTTTTCCTTTTTTCCTTTCCTTTTCTTTTCTTCCCTAAGCTTCTGTCTTATAATTGGTACTAAATATTGGTTCCAAAGCAGAAAAGAGGTAAGGACTAGGCAATTGGGGTTGTAACTTGCCCAGGGTCACACAGCTAGGAAATGCCTGAGGCCAGAGTTGAACCCCGATCTCTAGGTCTAGCTCTCTTTCCAATGAACCACCGTATCCTGCTAATTTTGTAGATTAATAAATCAATGAAGTCAAATAGCTTGTCCAAAGTCACACAAATAGGTAGTATTATAGATGGCATTTGAAGCCAGGTTTGCTGACTCCAGGGTGGCCTCTGGCTAACTGCCATTCCTAGTCAGTAATTGGGACCAAAAAGTTCTAGGTGTAACAATGCCTAGAACAGTGCCTGGACCACAGTAAGTACTCAAAATCAGTTACTGGTTTTCTTTTACTCCTATAATTCTGTATCTTTCTTGTGCTGGTAAGGATTTAAAGGGACTTAAACTTATTCGATGCTTAGCTTTTTTACTATTGATTATATTGGGATCTAATATGTATTTAAAGATCTTTTGAGCTTGGCAAGATGTTTGGAGAAGAAAATGCAGAATTATGGAAGAAAATCCAGAAATATCCTGATATTTCTTGAGTACTCAGAAAGTATTATTACATTGACTACTATTTTCCTGGGCTAATATAACTGGGCACACAGAAGATCCAATTTGAAGCTATTTTTTAAAGCAGAGCTTTGTTCCCCTGTCTGCTTTTCACCAGGGACATGATAAACCAGAAATTCTTTCTTGCTCTCTTGATTGTATAGTATAGTGTTGTCAAAACATGGAGAAATTACCGAGGAAATGCTGGCTGGTTACCTGAGTTGATTAGGGTTAATTATCAAGAATCCCAAAGAGCCAGGGGGTGGGACACTGCGCCTTAACATATTAAGACATTTATAACATTGTGAAAATTGTGACACAATTAAGTTACAACATGGAACCTATTTGTAATGTGAACATTATTAACAAATACACTGATTCCTGGGATGAAACAAGGTAGAATCGTTTTTTCAAATGGATATAAAGAGTTGTCCTTCAGTTGAAAGAACTACAGAATGTTTTCAGTTAATAATTTCTAGGCAATGTCATGACTTGTAAGGCCAGTCTGTGTTTAATGCCAGAAGTAAATATAAGATAAGAGACTAAGCAAGTTTCCTAAATAGTGATCGGAGGTCAAACTCTCCATATATGCCACTTACTCAAATTTAAAGGAAATATGGAGGAGTAATAAAGAAATTGTTTTGCTGTTCAGATCTCAGCTAAATTAGGAAATTAGAATGTTTGGTTTTAGCAACCTCAGTCTTTCCTTTTTCTTCTCTTACCCATTTTCACATGCTTTAAACTTAAAAGAGATGATTTTTATTTTTTGGATTGAACCTGTAATTTCAGTAACTAGGTGATACACTGGGCCTGGAGGTAGGAAGACTCACCTTCCTGAGTTCAAATGTGGCCTCAGACACTTAATAGCTATATCACCCTGAGAAATTTGTTTAACCCTGTTGGCCTCAGTTTCCTCATCTGTAAAGTGAGCTGGAGAAAGAAATGGAAAGCCACTTTAGTAGCTTTGCCATGAAATCCCCAAATGGACTCATGAAGAGTTGATACCACTGAAAAATGACTGAGCAATAACAACATAGAGTGCTCCCAATGAGGAAACTTCCACTACCAATATAGATCATTGCTTGCTCTGTAATTTATAGCCTCAAGATGGTTGTCTCAATAACTAAGAAATGTAGGGGGCAGCTGGCTAACTCAGGAGATTTGAGTCAGGCCTAAAGACGGGGTTCTGGATTCAAATCTGATCAACTTCCTAGTTGTGTGACCCTGTGTCACGTCACTTAATCCCTAATGCCTAGCCCTTAAAACTGTATTGGTTCCAAGTGTAAACCTTAAAATTTCTTAGACTTATAAATGTTGGAAATTTCACCATTGGGAAATTTCATACTTGAAAAATTTCCTATTGATAATGGGAACTCTATTGGAATGTGAACCCCATTGGCATGGGAGGTTCCTCCTCCTCCCTTCTTAAGATTACTTTAGGACAGAAACCTTTTGCTGAACAATGGAAAGGGCTTTGACCTATGCTTAAGCATAGAACAGGAAGTTCTTTGAGTCATGATTGATTTTAGAATTGATACAATGGAGATGCTTGGAGTGACAGAACCAGGTCTTGGAAATTGCAATCTCCACCCTACTCAGTCCTAACAGGATTTAGGAAGGGCTACAGCATAGATCAAAATTTAATTATTCCAATCTCTACCCTACTCAGGGTAACAGGATTTAGGAAGGGCTGTAGCAAAGGATCAAGATTTAATTATTTGAGAATATGATCTTCAACAGACATGTGCAAAGCCACAGACCTCTGGGCGGGCCTGGGTTAAGGTAGAGCCACCATTGGCACAGGGAAGACATGGACAGTGATTGGTAGATGTGAGAACTGAGGGGAGGGAACTTGGATGGTTTCCTTAAAGATAGAGGGGTCTGAGTACTGGGGAGGGTTGGTTGGAGAGTTTTGGCTCTGGTGGTTGGTTGGAGAGGTTTTGGCTCTGAGAGGTTGTGCTGGCTCTGAAGGAAGCTGCTCTGAAGGAAGCTGGAGGTGGAGGCCCCTGAGACTGTTTCTCCATTTTGGTCACGTGAGTAATAGGGACTGATCTCCTTTCTTTGCCTCAGCTATCTAAGGGCTTGGGCCTTTTGGCCCAGCCTAATAGAAGGGGTATTTAAGCCCTATTCCCTTCTCTCCCCTTTCTTTTTCCCTCTCTCTCTCTATCTCTAATACCTTTCTTCATCCTGTTTGTAATTAAACTCCATAAAAGGTTGACTGCTGACTTGAGTTTTCATTTAGGAATTACATAGCTGAATTCCTTGGCGACCTTAAATTAATATATATCAGTCTTTTAAAGTGATTTCCTTGTCACACAAGGCAGAAGGTAAGGGTTTAAAAAAAAAAAAACCCTAAGAAATTTAAGTGACAACCAGGGTTACTAGCTAGCCAATGGGACATGAATGCAGGTCACCTTTTATTTACTGTGTCCAAACAGATTCTCAAACTAACCCCTTCTAATCAGTAACAGTTTTGGAAATAGGAAAAACCTTAAAATTCTTTCATTTAACAAACTATTCATATTGAAGTGTAAATGACTGATAGGATTAAAATATTTTCCCACTGGGGTCATGGAGATTTAACAGGGAATACAATTTTAAGCCAAAAGAATAAATCTCTAATGATGACATTTTAGGCATTATCAAGAAATTAAGAGACATATTTTTTGAGGTATGAAGGAATACTATGGTTTTCCTGTTGGTTGTGGTTGTTCAGTTGTCTGAGTTTTCCATTACCCCTGTTTTTGGTGTTTTCTTTTTCTTTTTTTTATTTCTTGGCCTTTTTATTTTTTAAAATTTATTTATTTAATTAATTTAGAATATTTTTTCCATGGTCACATGGTTCATATTCTTTCTCTCCCCTCCTCCCTCCCCCCTCCTGTAGCCAATGAGCAATTCAACTGGGTTTTACATGTATCATTGATCAAGATCTATTTCCATATTATTATTTGCAGTAGAGTGATCGTTTAGAGTCTACATCCTCAATCATATCCCCATTGAACCATGTAATCAAGGAAATGTTTTTCTTTTGTGTTTCTACTCCCACAGTTCTTTCTCTAGATGTGGATAGCATTCTTTCTCATAAGTCCCTGAGAATTGTCCTGTATCACTGCATTGCTGCCAGTAGAGCTGTCCATTAGATTCAATTGTACCACAGCGTATCAGTTTCTGTATACAATGTTCTTCTGGTTCTGCTCCTTTCACTCTGCATCAGTTCTTGGAAGTCTTTCCAGGTCACATGGGCTTCCTCCAGTTCATTATTCCTTTTAGCACAATAGTATTATATCACCAACATATACCACAATTTGTTCAGCCATTCCCCAATTGAAGGACATCCCCTCATTTTCCAATTTTTTGCCACCACAAAGAGTGCAGCTATGAATATTCTTGTACATGTCTTTTTCCTTATTATCTCTTTGGGGTATAAACCCCATCTATGACTGGATCAAAGGTCAGGCAGTCATTTAAAGCCCTTTGGGCATAATTTTTTGGTGTTTTCTTGACAAAGATACTGGAGTTGTCTGCCATTTCATTTTACAGATGAGGAACTGAGGCAAACAGGGTAAAGTGACTTGCCCAGGGTCACACATATATAAGTACAAGGCCAAATTTGAACTCATGTAGATGAGTCTTCCTGATTCCAGGCCCTGTGCTCTATTCCACTGTGCCACTAAGCTTTTCCTAGGTTTTCCTAGTACTACTGAAATTACAGCACTTAAGGCTAACTCTGTTTTAAGTTGTACCAAGAAATCATCTATTCCTAAAATATAGACTGAAGTCATAATTTTCCTTCTGTCTTGTACTTATATCTAACACTCAGTGTAGTAGATAATGTTTTCACTTTCATCAAAGCTATTTTGAAACCTCTTAAAAGTATAGTGCATGTTAATTCCTCTGTGGGGCAGTTTGTTAAATTTCTTGGCGACAGGAATTGGATATCTTCATTTAAGGCTCTCTCAAGGTTTCATGAAAGCTAACAAGACCCATAATGCAATCATATCTTTCATCTTTTCCAGTTCTTCAAATATTATAGATTGTAGCCTTTTATCTTTTTTCCTTTGAAATAAATATAAAGTTCTGCATATAAATACATATACGCACAGTAGTTTGTATTTCTTTAGCTAGCCAGACATGAAGATCTCCTAAATTACTTTTTTCATCATTGCTTGGTGTAAAATAGGATATAAACAAACCAGTCAACTTAAATACACATGAAAGGATTAATTTCCTTCTCCCTAAATTAGATGGAAGTTCCAAAGACTCGGTGCCATTCTATAATAACTTTGTTGAGAATAAAAAGAGAAAACCAATCTCTCAGACAAGAGTGGATATCCTGTTTTGTATATAGATATTGTCCATTGATGGATCCTTGTTCATCAAATCTTAGTAAGGTTTCAGAAAAATGGGGCAGAGATTCATGCGTAATTTTTTCCGACTGTTGGCCACAAGTAGTCAAACTTCCTAACGCTTATTAAATTAACATTCCTTGTTTAAAAGTCCTGCTTAAATCCTGTCTCCTTCACAGGGAAACCTTGTCTGGCTGGCTTTATTAGAGCTGATCTGCCCTGAATGCCTAAATTATTCATAGCCATAAAAAATATTTATTTGTTCTATAGATGGGACCTTTCAGTCTTCTTCTCTGGTACAAAGGGTGGGCACAGGGGTGCAGCACCTTTAACCTCTGTGATGTGGAAGGGATATCTGCATTATCACTCCCATTTAACAGATGAGGAAACTAAGGCTGAGAGAGGTCATACACCTAAATTATTCATAGCCATAAAAAGATTTATTTGTTCTATAGATGGGACCTCAAAGGATATTGAATTTGAACCACATAATTTATCGCAATTATTGTTTTTGTTCAGTCATTCAGCCATGTCCAACTCTTCACAACTCTATGGATCCTTCTGCCCATGGAGTTTTTCTTGGCAGACACTGGAGTGATTTGCCATTTTCTTCTCTAGTGGATTAAGGCAAACAGAGGTTAAGTGACTTGCCTAGGGTCACACAGTTAAGTGTGTCTAAAGCTGGATTCAAAGTCAGGTCTTCCTGACTCTAGGCCCAATGCTCTCTCTACCGCAGCACCCATCTTCTAGAACACTTTTACGCTAACTTATAGTATTTGCTAATATTTCTTGTATGCTAGTTTCATAGCTTCATTTAGAAAGTAGCTTTTTGGAAGATGAGACTCTAGTCTTACTCTTCTTTTGTATATCTCACAATACCTTACATTTTTAGGGGATAAAAAAACCAAACACATTGCAAAGTTTAAGAAAACCTACTGCTCAATTATTTCTGCCCTGTCTTCTTCTCTTAATTCACTGAGAACTGCGGGCACATTGCTTGGCAGCATATCCTCATTGTAGGGGTCGCGGCTGGGAAAAATGAGAAATTAGAGGGTTAGAATCCAAAAGAGAAAAGGAAAATGACATGATGAATAGTTTCTGGCCCATGATTTCATTTTCTCTGAAACACATACATAGTTTTTTTTTCACCACAGAGACAGTTCTAGACAGGTTCCTCCCTCTAAAATGGACAAATTACCAGAGCTTTCCCAGGAGAATTTTTCAGGAAATAATGGGCCTGACACACTGCTAGCTTTGAAACCTTTCCACAACTTTGAAACATGAAACCACAGAATTTTTGAGCTCTGAATGGCCAAATGAGTTGCTGCTTACCTGGGGTTTGAAAGGACCATTGCTGATCCTTCTTTACACAATGCTTTTCTCAAGATCATCCTATGAGATATTACACTACAGGTATTATCACCCCCATTTTACAGATGAGAAACCCTGCTAGTAAAGGTATTTCTTCCATATCAAGTTTTTCCATGATGCATTGTGAGTTGGCATAAGAAATAAAATGGGGATTTTCGGGGAGGTTTTTGGGAGTTGCAAATGATATATGAAGGCCAGTAGATGACATAGAAAAATTAAGAAACTCAGAAGTACGTAAAATATATGCATAGTATTATATAGTATCAATGTATTTTATCTTTTAGTAATAAACACAGTAAACACCCCATGAAAGAAAAAAATTCAGTTTTCTTCTCTGGTACAAAGGGAGGGCATAGGGGTGCAGCACCTTTAACCCCTGTGATGTGGAAGGGATATCTGCATTATCACTCCCATTTAACAGATGAGGAAACTAAGGCTGAGAGAGGTCACACACCTAATAAGTAGAGGGATTGGTCTTAAAATCTCAGGTGTCCTAACTACAAGTCCATACTCCAGTGACATCTGTTACACTGTCCGAATTCTTATTCCTCCCATTTCTCTACTCTTGCTACTGCAGCATGTTGCTGCCATAAGACAGATTGTATGCACAGGAGGGAGCTCCAGCAGTAAAAGCACACATATAGAGACAAGCCCACATGTATGTCTTTGGGGTAATTTTTCTTTACCTTCTATTTTTTTATGCTAAAAACCACCTCCTTTGTCAGAGGTCTAGGTCCTGTAATAAATGACTACACACAGAGAAATCTAGAAATGGAGATAGTATCCAAAGCCTTTTATTACTTCACAAGGTAAAGGAGGAATATTATTTCTGAGGAAGTACAGTATCAAAGAAAGGGCAACAGGTCTGTAAATCAGGATCCCTAAGTTCTAGGCTTCAGTTTCCTTACATGAAAAAAAACACAAGAGTGCTAGACAACCTGATCACTGTGTCTTCCAGTTCTCCATCTGTGATCTCTAAGCTCACAAATCTTAAATCTTTGTGTGGTGTGTAAATCAATGTATTATTCTCAATGTATTTTATGATCAATATCCCCGTAGAGGATAGACTTGATTGGCTTAATTAGATACAGCTTTGCTTTCCTTTACCCTTCCATTTCCCAGTCTTTCACATAGACCTTTAATTGGTGCTCTTTTGTACAGGTGGAGGGTATTGTGTTGGTTTCCTATAAATTGGACAATCCATGTGTATCTTTGGGCATTGCCTTTGGGTCTCTGACTTGAGAGTAATGTCCCCATTCATTGCATAAAAGCAATAAATCCAGTCTGTATTCATCTTATATTGGCCTCTCTGATTATTGGAGTGATTAAAGGAGGTGCATTTTGCTATATCAAGACTCCTCAAAATTCCCACTCATATAACTTCCATCTTTAACTTTCAGTGCTTTTATTTAAAGTAAATTCAGAAAATCACATTGATCCAGCAGCTCTACAAGATCCCTCCCTTCCATTGATTAAACTCCCCTCCACCAGCAGAAAGGACTTCTTCTTTGGATATGATTTAAAAGCCAAGAAAGGGACAAAGAGAAAAGAGATAATTTTGATAGTTTAAAATTAAAAAAAATTTCCAACTATCAAACCAATGCAAATAAAAGGATGCATGTCTCAGATTTTTAGCACATTTCTCTGATAAAGGGTACATTTACCAGCTAAATAAGTGACTAATTAAAACTTTTAAAAATAATGACTATTCTACAATTGATAAATGGTCAAAGGATAGGAATAAACACTTTTCAAAGGTAGAAATTCAAACAGTCATAGGCATATGAAAAAATGTTCCAAATTCCTGATAATTAGAGAAATATAAATTAAAACAACTCTGGTTGGATTGGAATCTAGTCCATCTGATCACTGGATGATTTGTAAATTCTAAGGACAAATATACACTCCTATGATCTTCTCTAGACTAAACAGGACAGAATTAGACTCATTAAGCTAGTAATTTGGAGCATCCTTTCATATTGTTGCTGATAGTTTACATTTTTTTCTTCTCAAAAATTTTTGTTCAGATCCTTTGACTATTTGTCCATTGAAAAAAATGACTTTTTTTGTGCGAATTCTCTTTATAGTTGGTTGTTTGGGTTGTTGTCCTTCATATTTAAAGAAGAAATTCTCTCTATATTAAGGATACAAACCAAGTTGTGTGATGATTTTTTTACTCAACATTTCTCTTTTTAGTTACATTTATTTAGTGCCTTTTAATTTTATTTAATCAAAACTGTCTATTTTAATTTTTTGATCATCTCTGTCTCTTGTTTATTGTTTGCTTTCTAGCTGGAATTTTAAAAGGCACCTCCTTCTGTTCTCCTTGAAATTTTAATGATGTGAACTGTATAAATGTATGTGGCACATCCTTTGAAGCTTATTGTGGCATATGGTGTTAGATTCTGTTTTAAACCTATTTCCTGCAAGATGGTTTTGCAATGTTGGCAGCAGTTCTTTTTAAATAGTGAGTTCTTTGCCTAGTAGTTTATGTAAGCAATACAATCTTCTTTCCATAACATTATGCTGTAAAAGCTAGAACCTCTAAGACTTGGTATTAGCTACATCACCTTGAGCCAAAGATGGGAGCTAAGGAAGATGACAATGTAGATTTAAGTCATATCCATTAATAAAATCATATAAGAGTGATGGGGTGAAAAACTTAATTTAGTACCCTAGCACAGATGTGGCCTGAACTAGGATGTTTTGATAAAACCCTGGAACCCTGAAGGGATACTGACTAGATGAGTCATTTAGTAATTTATATAGTTGCCTTAACATTTTTTTCCCATAAAGCATTTTCTAACTTATCCATTCTAGACTAGACATGTGAAAGTCATTTATTTTATGTGTGTGTGTGTGTGTGTGTGTGTTTTGACTACTAGAACTCAAAATAATACAAGCTAGTTATGATTCTAATGCTAGGAAAGTATGACAAAATATTCACAAGGCCAGGGGACAAATGGCAAGTTTCTAGTGGATGTGAGCTGTGTACATTATTAATGTAGAGTTGAGGTTCTCAATCCTTTCTTCTGTCATGGACCCTTTTGGCTGTTTGGTTGGAACATGTAGATTGCTTCTTAGAAAAATATTTTTAAATAACTGAAGAAATTACCAAAATTTAGTAAGAGGTTAGTGAAAATAATGTATTTTTTCCCACTCATGTTCAAAGACCCTGTGAAATCTATCCATGGGGCCTTTGTGAGGGGAGATCACTGCTAGTAATACCTCTACTAGATCTGTATCCAAAAGAGATAAAAAGGGGAAAGGACCTATTTGTTTAAAAATATTTATAGCTGCGCTCTTTGTGGTGGCAAAGAATTGAATATTGAAGGGATGCCCATCAATTGGGGAATGGCTGAACAAGTTATAGTATATGAGGGTGATGGAAGACTATTGTGCTGTAAGAAATGATGAATAGGATGATTTCAGAAAGCTAGAAAGACCTACATGAACTGATGCAGAGTGAAATAAGCAGAACCAGGAAAACATTTTACACAGTCACAGCAATATTGTATGATGATCAACTTTGAAAGATTCAGCTACTCTCAAAAATATGATGATCCAGGACAATTCTGAGAGTCTTGTGACAAAGAATGTTGTTGGAATTGGAATACACATCAAAACATATGATTTTTCACTTTAATTTATTTGGGTTTTTATTCTGGGGTTTTGGTTTTTTAAGCTTATTATCTTATGAAAATGAACAATATGGAAGTATGTTGTGTACGAGAATACGTATATAACCCAGATTGAATTACTTGCTATCTTTAGGAATGGGGAGGGAAGGAAGGGAGGGAGATAATCTGGATCATATAATAGGAATATAATTAGGGATAGTCTGGTTTCAAAGGGTTAGTTAAAAGAAGGGAATTTTGAGATAAGCCCTGGGAAAGGATTCTGGGTAGGAAAGGAATTGTGAGAGTCTGAACTGAAAATAATTGAACCTACTTCCTTCTTGGATTTTCCTCTGAGCTGGAAGGGTTTTTGACTCTCTGCCTGAATTTCCATCAAGGTTAAGGAGGGGTCTTCTTTGAGAGATTCTCCCTGGATCGTCAAGATTTCATGGAGAAATCTTTGACTTCTAGGTAGAGAATTTATTTGGAGGAAACCAATTTCCCTGAGTCCAATGATCATCTGCCAGTGGTTCATCTGCCAGAATTCCTATTGGACTACGGTAATCTAAAGATTTCCATCTGTAACTTTGGGTTACTTAGTGCAGCAGCCAAACCCAGGCTTTTCCCCGTTCTTTATTAATAACTAGTGGGAAGATTAGAATTAAAGTCAGATAGTGTGGGAAAGGGTTTTAGGGAGCACAGGAAGCTGTAGGCAGGGCCAGAGAAGAAACAGAAGGCTCCCCTTAAGCAGAGGACTTAGAAGTTGGGTGGAGTTAGTTTTAAGAATGCTAGGGTCCTACCTCCAGTTTTCTGTTATTCCCTTTATTAAATAAATTTTGTTTTCCATAAGCCAAGGGTTTTGTTGCTTAACTGACCCTGGGAAATTCCTATTTGGGTTGTAACATCTAACATTCCTCTAGGATAGTTCCCATTACAATATAACTTCATAAAACTTTTGTGGAAATATATTATTACATGTAATTGGCAACATAAAACATCTTTATAATAAAAAGAGAATCTCTAGTCTAAATTATCTAAGATAAGTAGAATTTAAGAAATGATTGCAAATATTTTAGCTAAAAATTTGACTTGGTTCTTTATACTCATTGTACAGTTTCCACTGATCAATTTAACTTTCACTTATGAAACAAGTATGAATCTTACTTTTAAACAAGCTCTTTATAAAAACTTGGATGTCCACAAAAGATAATGTAAAGTACAGTTTTCTTTCTTTCTTTCTTTCTTTCTTTCTTTCTTTCTTTCTTTCTTTCTTTCTTTCTTTCTTTCTTTCTTTCTTTCTTTTAACCCTTACCTTCCGTCTTGGAGTCAATACTGTGTATTGGCTCCAAGGCAGAAGAGCAGTAAGGGCTAGGCAATGGGGGTTAAGTGACTTGCCCAAGGTCACACAGCTGGGAAGTGTCTGAGGCCAGATTTGAACCTAGGACCTTCCGTCTCTAAGCCTGACTCTCAATCCACTAAGCCACCCAGCTGCCCCCACAGTTTTATTTCTTAACAAAGGTCATGTAGTAAGATTCCTTTGGATAGTACTAAAATAAGATAAAATTGGTAAAGGTATAATTTAGATAAAAATTTGAATGCATTTTTGTAGAATACAAAGCATAGTTGTATCAAGAAGAAAATAGATTAATTTTTACTTACCAACAATTTGATGTCAAATTGGTAGTATCATTCAAAACTGAAAGAACCGCTGGAGTGAACTTTTTCCAGCTCATGATTCCAGGGATAATGTCCTGTAATGACAGTCAACAAATGCATGTGAAATGTTTCACAGGACAAGACCTAACAGAAGTTCCTTACAATTAAATGAAAATATCTTTTATCTTTAAGCGAGCTCTCATGGGCACTAAATAAAATTAGCTTCATTTTTAGCCCAAGAGATAATACAAACAACAAATCATTTAATAATCAATCAACAAACATTTTTAAAGTGCCTACTTGTGCCAGATATGTGTCCTAAGGACCTGGTAAATTTAGAGTCCTATGGACTCTAAAAATTCCATAGAGAGGAATTTTTCATGTTTCATGTTTCATATAGCTAACATATCCTCAGATTAAAGAACAGAATAGACAGTAATAACTAGATTTGATTACTGTTGTGGAAAGGAAACTAGAACAAGTTCTGGACTTTCTGCCACTGTGTTGGAACAAGCAACAGTGGGAATATTAGAGAAGAAATTGATAAGACTGACAGTTGGTGGAGAAAGGGGCAACTGGGAGTGGCAGTGGGTCTTGTGACTAGGACTTTCTTCCTGGTGAGGGAAGTGGAAGGAGCTTTGGCTTCCCAGTCTCTAGAAAGATGTGCCTCTATTTTCTTCAGCCAGAAGAGACAGGCCCAACCAGTTTTGAAAGTCAGAACTTTTCTTGTTGCTTGCTGTCTATTGCTAAGATTTTGAAATTAAGAAAACTAGCATAGATATAGCATAGACAGAAATAAGAGAAACCCTCCACCAGCCTATGAGGCCTGGCCTCAGCTCCAACACTGAGAGAGACTCAAACTTCTTCCCTCTTCTCTCTGATACCTCTCCCATCTGAACTGGTTATTAAAATTTATCTTATTTCAATATCAGTAAGATAAGGGGACTATCTTTTCAGGGGGCATAGAGGGAGCTGAACCTCAGTTCAGTCAGTCAACTACAAATGATCCTTATCAGACCCTTGCTGGGTGACCAAAGTTTGGGGAAAGGCTTGTCCCTCAGGAGGGTCTGAGTTTACCTGCTCTGGGGCATCTTTGGCATCAGTCCATAGAGAAGACTTTCCCGCAGGCTATCATAAGTGGCTCATTTCTTGGACACCCCATTTTGGTCTAAAAATAGCCTCTCAGCAGGGGGTATCTCTCTCCTTTTGCCTCACTGGCAGCCATATTCCCTCTCTCCCTTCAACTCCTCTATTCCCTGCTACAAACTTTCCATATCCCCAGTTCTTCTTATCCACCCATCTTTCCATATAAATATTATACTGTCAATACAATATTATTACAATAAAATAAAATTACATTTAAAATGAACTGAAATTACTGAGAATTTGCCCAGATTTATGGGTCCCAGATCTTCCCAGCCTAGTGGCTACTACCTTACCAAGACGAGTTAACTGTTTCTGGAGTTCTTTGGTGGTCCAAAAAGATTCTAGAATGATAAATGTACATTTTAATTACCCCTCCCATAGAGCTGTTGCCATGAAAACTTGGTGAGCCAATTATTTGCCTGCCTTGCTGGCTGCCATCTGAGCAGACTACCTAGAGTTCCTCAGGTAGGACACCAGGAGTGGACTTGCCAACAGAAAGACTGATGGAGACATATAGTTATATTAGAAAAATGAAGTTCAACTTGTAGAGAAGATTCTCTTACATTAGAAAAAGAAACTTCACCTGTAAAAGACCCATTTGTCATGGCCAGATATGATTCATTTAGTCTTAATCCATTTGAATAAAAACAGTTCTCCCAAACCTTCAGATTTCTTTGCTTCTATCCTGGCTTCACTTTCTTAAAGTCTTCACCATTTCAATTGTCTTCTGCCTCAGAATCCTTAGCTCTCTGGTCCTTCTGCTATTTCTGCTCTGGGTCACCCTTACCATCAGGCTTCTTTATACCTGCTCTCCTGCCATAGAAACTATTGGAAAAACTCATGAAACCAATGCTGATCATATATTATTACTACAAATTCATGTAACCTGACTTCAACAGGACCTTCATTTCTGTGAGGCAATTCTTTTATTTGTCCTCTATTAATAGCTAGCATTTATATAGCACTTTGCAAAACACTTTACAAGTATTATCTCATTTTATCCTTCCAACAACCCCAGAAGGCAGGTGCTATTATTATTCTCATTTTGCAGATAGGGAAACTGAGGCAGATAGACATTAAATGACTTGCCTAGGGCCAAAATAGCTATCAAATGTCTGGGGTAGGGGTTGGAACTTGGGTCTTCCTGACTCCAGGTCTGGCACTCTGGGTATATGTGTTTTAGTTGCATATTCTATTAACCTAGCTGTTTTATTTATTGACTCAGCATATTCCCCAGAGCCTGTTTCAAAGCTTCTCTTTGATTTATTTTCATTAGGGATTTTCATTCTTCTTAGTGCCATTGACCTTGTCTCAGTATAAATTTTTAAATACATAAAACAAAATTTAAAGGATTCAAAGGAAATCCAAATACACTCAAACACATAAACATACACATATATATGTATGGGGTTAGGTACCATGTTGGCAAACCTATGGCACAAATGCAAGAGAAGGCTGCTCCCTTCTCCCTCTCCACCATGCCTGAGGATATTTCTCACATGACCTACCCCACCTCTGCCCAGCATCCCAATGGGAGTGCTTCCTCCCTCCCCTGTCTGGGGTAAAGAAGTAGCTCACATACAGAGTGAGGGTTTGGGTATTCAGTCTCTAAAAGGTTAGCCATCACTGGAGGGTACACCAGACCACTGCTACATTGAGAAGAATGTAGGACAGAAGTTCTTAGCCTGGGGTGTGTATATATGTACACACACACACACACACACACATACATATACACACACAGGTCAAGGCCCCCAATCCCATTCTCTTTGTAAGACTCAACTTCTTTCCTTACTGAGAAGTTTGAAGTTGATTATGAACTTTAACCTCATCATCTCCTCACCTCCATCTGTAAACCTTAAAATTTCTTAGACTTATAAATGTTGGAAATTTCACCATTGGGAAATTTCATACTTGAAAATTTTCCTATTGATAGTGGGAACTCTATTGGAATATGAACCCCATTGGCATGGGAGGTTCCTCCTCCTCCCTTCTTAAGATTACTTTAGGACAGAAACCTTTTGCTAAACAATGGAAAGGGCTTTGACCTATGCTTAAGCATAGAACAGGAAGTTCTTTGAGTCATGATTGATTTTAGAATTGATACAATAGAGATACTTGGAATGACATAACCAGATCTTGGAAATTACAATCTCCACCCTACTCAGTCCTAACAGGATTTAGGAAGGGCTACAGCATAGATCAAAATTTAATTATTCCAATCTCCACCCTACTCAGGGTAACAGGATTTAGGAAGGGCTGCAGCAAAGGATCAAGATTTAATTATTTGAGAATATGACCTTCAACAGACATGTGCAAAGCCACAGACCTCTGGGCGGGCCTGGGTTAAGGTAGAGCCACCATTGGCACAGGGAAGACATGGACAGTGATTGGTAGATGTGAGAACTGAGGGGAGGGAACTTGGATGGTTTCCTTAAAGATAGCGGGATCTGAGGACTGAGGGGTGGTTGGAGAGTTTTGGCTCTGAGTGGTTGGAGAGGTGCTCTGAGAAGGTTGCTCTGAAGGAAGCTGGAGGTGGAGGCCCCTGAGACTGTTTCTTCATTTTGGTCACGTGAGTGATAGGGATTGATCTCTTTTCTTTGCCTCAGCTATCTAAGGGCTTGGGCCTTTTGGCCCAGCCTAAACAGAGGGGGTATTTAAGCCCTATTCCCTTCTCCCCCTTTCTCTCTCTCTCTCTCCCTCTCTCTCTCTATCTCTAATACCTTTCTTCCTCCTGTTTGTAATTAAACTCCATAAAAGGTTGACTGCTGACTTGAGTTTTCATTAAGGAATTGCATAGCTGAATTCCTTGGCGACCTTAAATTAATATATATCAGTCTTTTAAAAGTGATTTCCTTGTCACACATCCTTCTCCACATCTTTAACTATCTCCTCCTCCTTTGGTTACTCTTAGAGTATAAGGTCTTTCTGTTGAGAGTCTATGTCCTCTGTTTTAATCCTTACCCTCCTCCCCCTTTATAAGTCTATTCCTGTGGTCATATTTTCTCCTTTCTCTTTAGTCTCTCCTAGTCTACTGAACTCAAAGAGAACCTCCCTCAGAGTTACAAGCATGTCCCTCAAGAGAAGAATTCTTTTTGCAAGAAGAATTTAATTTTAAAATTTGTTTGGCTGATGCTTTTGAAAAAAAAAAAGGGGGTGGCAACTAGGTGACTCACTAGAAAGAGAGTCAAGCTCGGAGACAGGAGGTCCTGGGTTCAACTCTGGCCTCAGACATGTCTTAGTTTTGTAACCTTGGGCAAATCACAACCCCAATTGCCTAGCTCTTACCCCTCCTTCTCCCTTGGAAACAATACTTAGGTGTTCTTTCTAAGACAGAAGGTAAAGATTTTTAGTTTTTTTTAAAAAGAAAAAGCATAGTTTAATTCAATACAATATTCTTAAACTGATACTCTGAACCAAATAAATTACTCTATTTATGAAAAAAAAGTAAGTTATGGATAATAAAATATCAAAATACAAATGATAAGTCTCCCAATTTAAAAAATATTTGTCCTGCAAATGAAATAAAAGAAAGACTGCTTGACCAGTCTACAGAAGCAAATCTAATTTTAGTTAAAAATCTTGTTTTGCCTGATGATACATGTATCACCCAGATCAAATTGCTTACAAGCTCCAGGAAGGGGGAATAGAGGGTGGGAAGGAAGGAGACAATTTGGATCATATACCTTCAGAAAACTTATGTGGAAAATTGTTATTACATGTAATTGGTAAAGTAAAATATCTTTACCCCCCAAATCTTGATATTTCTAAATATGAGTGGATAGAGAAGTCATTTGCCATGGGCAAAGATGATATATTTGGACTTATCCTGCCTGAACAAGAATATAGATGACTTATAATAGCATATTGGACCAAATGTTTCAGCTTGAAAATCTTAATATTTTGGTTATTAGTGAGTAAAGAATTATCTGGTTTATCCAAGAAATACAAATTAAACTATCATTAATAATGTATATAAAATGGGGTTTTCTTTTATAGTTATTTTCAAAGACATTTTGTTAATTTAGCAGTGAAAAAGAAACTCTTTTCGCCAATGGCACAAGGTTCTGAGAAGCTGTAATAAAAAGCAAGTCCAAGTAGGTGTTATTAATAAATACCTGTATATGTTTTCATTGCATGCTTAAAACTTATTTGTGATGTCATAAAATTACAATAAATTCTTAACTTTATTTGAATAAAATAAAACATAAGATAAAATTATTTGCATAATTTGTTTTATGAGCTTTATTGGCAGTTATGATAATTTTGTAAAACTAAAAAAGAGGGCAACAATATATAAAGTTTGGGAACCACTGATAGCCTATAGGATCTCTTCTAATTCTACAAATCTACTTGAATCTAACTGATTCTGCTAGAAATTTGAATGTATATGCTGGACAAATCTCAGAAAAAAAAGATTTGGTATAGCTATACAAACATTTTTCTCAAGTACACAGAAACTAAGTCAAATGACAATAATAAAGATAATTTATAGTAGGCTTTCATGATCAAAAGCATCCAACTCAACAAATTTCTTGGTGAAATTAAAATTTTATTCCATTGTTAAGATGACAAATCTCTTTTTTAATGCAGGTTAGAAGAACAGATGCAGCCTAATATAGCAGAAGGAGAACTGGTTTGGCGTTTGGAGAACTGGGTTCAAGATTTTTACTATTACTCAAGATTTTGAGCAATACATTTTACTGATGACTCTCAGTTTTGTCATCTGTAAAATCAGAGAACTGGATGATTTCTAAGGTCTCTTCCAAATCTAAATCCTATGATTTTATAATCCTAGGAATGTGAGTGTTACAGCTTTTTAGGGAAATTGACATTTTAGATGCTGATTCAGAACCAGAGGAACTCTTGAGGTCATCTAGTTTAATTACCTTATTTTACAGATAAAGAAACTGAGGCCAGAGGAAGATAACACAAGTACTAAGTAGTAAAATCTGGAATAACAATGAGTCAAAACTGATTCTTGATAAATCATCCTTTTGCAGCCCCAGTAATGTAGACACTCCAGTCATCAGATTACAAGCCGCCCATTCCTTTTCAAATTGCGTGATTCTTATCTATGTCCTTCCATAAATCCTTCACAAAGAATCTATGCTGGAAACCACCCTCTATCTCTTTTCATATGTTGTTGATTATAAAAAGTCCACCATTTATCCTGTCTATCTGTCATTTCCTACCCTACCTACAAGACTTACCCATCTTTTTTTATGATTGTGCATGTCCTTTGTGACATTTTTTATATGTTTGTTATATGCTGTCACTAATTAAAACTATATACTTCTCTTTAAGTGTTGGCTAAAACTTTACCTTTTGCAAGAAGCCTTTCCCAACCACCTCATATCCTTTCTCTGAGATTATCTTCCCTGTATTCTGGTTCTGTTCTGTTTGTACATAGTTGTTGGCATGTTATCTACTCTATTGGACTGTGAACTCCTAGCAGGCAGGGATGGTTTTTGTCTTTCTTAGTATTCACAGTGCTTAATAACTGTTGGTTACTTGACTTGGTGACTTGCTTCTTGGGGCATATACAAGTTCTGTTCTTCTGAGATATCATTGGAAAACCAAATACATCTCAAGAAAAGAAATAAGTACCTTGGTCAAGGGGGTGTGCCAAGATCATCTATACATGTTTCTGGTTAATTGGGGGGGGGAACCTGTGTAATATACAAAGAGTAACAACTAAGATGATATTCCCTTTCAAAGCATATCTAGACAGAGAACAGGATTTAGATACAGACAAAAAATTAAAGGAACAGAATATTTCATTTCCTAGCAACTTTAAACATGTGTCAGGCTTGTTCTCTGATTCTTGATTTATACATTTTTAAATGGAATATTCATCAAGATCTATTGACATAGTTAACAATATTAGAAAGAGTAAAATGTCAATGGTTCATATGATATTTGCTACTTTAACCATTTCCCACTTGGGAGCATCAATAGTTTGTTTAAGTGCATCAGGGCAGAGCAGTTTTAATTCCATATCTTCTCATTTTTATTCTAATTTGAGGTTGATTTGATATTTATGTTGACAAGTAGATGATCTGACTATGCAGAGAGGGCTGACTCAGAAGTGGTTCTTACATTGATAACTAGTCATTTTCAGCCAAGAAAAAGTGTTTCATTTTTTTCGTGTGTTGTTATTTGGTCATCACCATGTCCAGCATTTCCTGACTCTCTTCTTGAATAAAATATTCATAATAAGTTTCCTGCATTACCCATATACTTTTGGTCTCTTTCATTTCTTGATCCAAAACCATATTTTCCAATTCTAAAGTACATTTTGATTTCATTTGGAGGATCTTATAGATTTCAAAAAATTGTCTACTTTTTTGTTTGCAAGAGATAATGCATGAGGGGGGCAGCTGGGTAGCTCAGTGGATTGAGAACCAGGCCTACAGAAGAGAGGTCCTAGGTTCAAATCTGGTCTCAGACACTTCCTAGCTGTGTGACCCTGGGCAAGTCACTTACTCTCTCATTGTCTATCCCTTACTGTTCTTCTGCCTTGGAATGAATACTTAGTATTGATTCCAAGATGGAAGGTAAGGGTTTAAAAAATAGAGATAATGAATGAATTATACTTTTTGATGGGTTATTGTTTTTGCTTATCTTTATCATGACTACTGAAATAAGAGATGATCAAGTATCCCATGAAATGTTCCTTATTCTCTCAGAATGCATCATCATCATCATCATAAAACTTCTTTAGTGTCTTAAGATCTGTAAAATGTTTCCCATACATTGTGTCACTTGACCCTTAAAAAAACCTTGAGATGCACGTGTTTGAGATATTGCTATCTTCATTTTACTAATAAGAAAACTGAGGTCAGTGTTGCTGCACATCAGAGAAAGTGGGGGGAAGTAAAGTGTAAAAAGAATGGAAAGGAAGGAAGGAGACAGCTTCTAAAGGATCTTATATTTGATCCTGGTGGTAACAAGGAGCCATTGGAGTTTGCTGAACAGAGAGGTGAGATGGTCAGACCTATCCTTAAGGAAGGTCACATTGATATCTGAGTGGAGACAGACTGTAGTGGAGAGAAACGACCACCAGGAGGCCATTACAACAGTCTAGGTCTGAGATGATAAGGATCTTGGCAGTGTCAGAGGAGAGAAAGCATCTATTAAAGATTTTGTGATTAAAAATCTGTAAAGTAAATTAAAGATTTGTGAAGGTAGCATTGACAGGACTTGGCAATAGACTGTGGTGTGAAAGAAAGGAGTTGAAGACTAATAACTAGGTTGTGAGCCTGGGGAGGTTGATGATAATTATTCAATAGTGATAGGGAAGTTTATAAGAAAGAAGAAGTTTGGGTGTGGGGGTGAAGAAAAAGTATATAATGAATTCATTTTGGACACGTCGAGTTTAAGATGTCTTTAGGACACTGAGTTCAAAATCTCCAATAGGCAATTGGAATTGGGATACTAGAGGTCAATAGAGAGGTTGCCCAGGCATTTTTCAGTGGTGTCTGGCTTTTCATGAACTCTTTTGGAGTTTTCTTGGTGAAGATGCTGGAATGGTTTGCCATTTCCTTCTCTGGCTCATTTTACACTTGAGCAAACAGACAAACATGCCCAGGGTCACACAAGCTAGTAAATGTCTGATGCCAGATTTGAACTCAGGAAGATGAATCTACCTGACTTCAGGCCTGACACTCTATCCACTGAGCCACTTAGTTGCCCAGGATAGAGATTAAAGATATATGAAAAGATTTGAGAATCGTCTTTTGGAGATGATAATTGAATCTGGAGATCCAATGAGATCAATAAGCAAGGTATCAGAGAGAGAGAGAGAAGAAAGCCCAGGAAAGCACTTGGGGTAGAGGAGGCATTGATGGTTAATTGGCATGATCTGGATGAAGATTCAGCAAGGGAGTGGGAGAAGGAGTAAACGGAGAGGGGGGGGAGTACCAGATCAGAGAAGTATGAGAAAAACTTGGAAAAGAGTATCAAGAATAGGGTGATTTGACAATGTCAAAGGCTGCAGTGAGTCGAGAAGGAAGAGGACTGAGAAAAGATCATTGGTAATTATGGAGAGGGTCGTTTTAACTGAAGGATGAGGTGTGAAGCCAGACAGCAGAGAGTTAAGAGAGTTAGGAGAAAGGAAATGGAAGCATCATTTGTGGATAGCCTTCTGAAGCTGTTTAGCTATGAAAAGCTATGGGATGATTGCTAGTGAGGATAGGCTGAGCAAGTAAGGGTGTATGGTTTTTTTGTTTTTTATTAGTGATAGGGAAGATAAAGTTATACAGTCAGTCTTCAACTTTCATGAGAGTAATGTTCCTAGAAAATGGAGTGCAAAGTAAAAAATGTGAATGTTGGCACATTGAACCTATGGGGAAATAGGAAAAGAGAGATTCCCATGACCACCAAAAATATAACTAGGGATGGTTAAAAATATATGTTTCTGCATATAATTCTTTATAATAAATATTAATTCTGATAATAGGCACTTTCCTTAACATGGTAAACATGAATTACAGGAGAGGGGCAGGGATGCCAATGCCAGAAGAATTCCTGGGTAAAAAGGGGCCATACTTGTCAGCTCTATCCTTCCCTTTTCACACTATAGTTGAACCATTCCCTGATGAAAAGAACATACTTTGGGGTGAGACCCAGGCCAGGTGTCCTTAGGGCTCCAGCCTGGGGCTGGTTTGGCCTGACCTGGCCAGCACAGTTCTCTGCTAGCTGGATACTTGCCCCAAAGAGAGCAACAAAAAGATAATGACTGCACTAAATGCAAAACTGTTACCACTGTATGTATATGTATACACATAGATACATATATGTTACTAATGGCTGTGCTTTGGCACATTATTCTAATTATCTCTCCTGACAACAGGCAAAGTGCATTATGGTTTATAGGTGCTTATATTTGAGGGAGCATCTTTGTGATGGTTATTAGATTTCTATTATTTCGATAGAAGCAAATTCCAGCTACAGAACATAGATGGCCGACTTGGAGGAATGTAAACTTCTTTGCCATTTTAAATTTTCTTTAGTATAAATCTTAAACCTTCAAACTGCAGATTTTTTTTAAAATTTCAATAAAAATGTCAATTTGAATAGTTTTATTAAATATGCATGCCTTAAAAAAAAAAAAAGCTGGATGCTCTGTGGGCAGCCACACTGCTTCACCATTTCTGCAAGATGCTTGAACCAGTGGCACAAATAGCTGGGAAGGTGGATCACAAGAAGGCAGAGCTGACCACCATTGATCATTTACCCATGAACTCAGCCAGTTTTTCATTTTTTGAATTCCCTCATTCAAACTTGAGAGGTTACTTGACCACTTTCTGGAGTGGATCCGCAAATGCTTTACGTATATTTTTCTCTTTTTGCAGATATAAACTTGCCCATCACAGCTCTTATTATTTTCTCTACCAAGTATAGCTCTGAATGTGCATGGCTGCTAATGTGAAAGTGAAAAAATCAGGTAGCTAGTAGAATTATGTGAATGCTTGAAGTCTCGACCTGTTGTGTAAAAGAGTGTAAGAGAATAAGACTGCAGAAACCCAGGAGAAACAGATGCAATGAATAGAAGCTTGGAGATCCATCCATCAAGGAAGAATTCCAGGGAAGAATGGAACCGAGTTAAACAGTTAAACAGGAGCACACAAGCTGCTTCTGGGGACTCTTTTTCCTGACACTCAAAGGAAGAAGAACTGAAGAATTTTCTCTGTCTGTGACCTGCTGATTTTTTCTCTTTTTCTCTTGGCACTTGAAGGAGGAAGAACTGAGAAGATCCTTTCCTTGTTGGTTACTGATTTTTCTCTCTACATTATTAAGAGTTGACTCAAAAGATCCCTAAGGCTGTTAGCCACATCCCTCATCTAGGACTCTAATTTTATTACTCAATTTAGGATTTACTTAAGATCAGGGAAAGTCCTAACCCCTCTCTCCTATCCAATTTCCCTTTCCTTCCCCTTCCTTGTTGTTCCAACAACTTTAGAGAGTGAGTTATATATGAGATATTCAGGCAACTTATTCAGTCTGAATCCCAGTTGACTCCAACTGAAGAGACTAACTGAAGTGGGAGGGAGAGGGAGGAGGGAGACAGAGTCTAATTCCATCTTACCTCATTGGTCAGTAGGCTTGCCCAGAAATCTTACATTACCATAATCCATCTAGAGAAACAACCACCTAATACACTGTGAATATATTTTTTAAACCTTTACCTTCCATCTCAGAATCAATACTGTGTATTGGTTCCAAGGCAGAAGAATGGTAAGGGCTAGGCAATGGGGGTTAAGTGACTTGCCCAGGGTCACAAGAAGTGTCTGAGGCCAGATTTGAATGCCTGACCTCCCATCTCTAGGCCCAGTTCTCCATCCATTTAGCCACCCAACTGCCCCTGTGATGTGCCAATACTGAGGACTGACTGCATTTATACGCAATCAATAGACAGGGAGAGAATAAAGATTAATGAAACATGAGGATGATAAAGGGGACAGTTTGCTAGAGAAGATGAGATGAAATCAGAACACAAGTGTATGCATAGGGGTGAGCCTTGACAAGAAGAGGGGTTACCTCTTCATGGGAACCTCTTTATACTTAGCTAGGTTGGTTCTTCAAAATCTGATTCAGTCTATGCCAGGACCATGCTTTGAGCCTTCCCAGAATAAGAGTCTCCAGGAGCTTGTGATCCTCTAGCACAGACTTCAAATATTACTAGGATTATTTCCATAACATAAGGCAATAAAGGTAGAAATTTGCAAAGATGGATTAATCATATGACCTAAATTTTTATAGATGTGAAATCTGGTTAAAACAGATATTAAGGGAGACCTTGAAGGAAAGAAGATGTAAATGGAAACATGAAGCTGAAAGTGCTCTTTGCATAAGGAAGCAAGGATGCTCTTTTATTCCATAGCCAGTCCCATCATCCCCACTTCTACCCCATTATGTACGAATTGTATGCATATTAAAACTTTGGAACTTATTTAGCACATGTTGTACTTAAGCACAGCCACCCCTTACTAGCAACCCAACTTCCCCACCCCATATTCACAACCCTTTACCTCTCTATAACTGTGTGGCATCTGATACCAATTTTGCAATTTATCATACCTTGGAGACATCTCTGTCAAGGAATCTGTGACAGTAGCATTACCTTTCGATTTAGAAATTTCTTTTGTGTCATGGGAATACTGGATCCTCTATGACATTCTTTGGTGAACATATATTTTGGATGTGTACACAGATGATAATCAGTTGTTACTTCTGCATAGGTCATCTTGTGTTTCACAGCAAATAGTCCTGGGTTTGGATTCTACAAGAGAAAAAAAATGAGATGCTTAAAAAAATTTCACCATTTTTAAGGTTAAAAAAAAAAGATGTAAAAGTTCTCTAGGACTTGTTTCAGCACCAAAAGTTCATGATTCTTAAGTACAAAACTGAAAAAGAATTTTGAAAAAAATCATTATTTGTTTCAAACTCGTTTCTATCTCAAGCTGGAAAGATTAGATTTTTCTAAAATGATAAAGGGTCCAGGATTTCAGACGTCAGGCTTTTTGAATGTCAAGTTCCTTGTTCTTACTTAAGGACTTCATTACATCTAACTTGCTCTTGTGAAAACATATGTTGGCCTACAAGTGAAATGACAGCTTAACAAGGGCTCCAACTATGCATTTCCAAGTTTGATGAATTAGAGAAATTATTAAATAAGCAAACCTTCTTTAAAGAGCAAATAAGATTTCTGGTTTTGAAAACAACACAGTCTTTTAAAACCCACTTTAAAGAGAAGACAAGGCAGGGAATGGCAGTTGACATATCAGGAAATGTCAATATTTAACTTTATTTTGATAATGTTTTTATCCAGGAAGGCTCCACTTGGATGTAGCATCTGTTGTGCTAAGAGGTCCTGCTCTTTACTAATTTCTAGCTGGGCTGACTAAGGAATAAAGAAATCATCTGACATCTAAATATGTACCCAAATGGCAGATTGGATTTGATTGAAAATGTCTCTGATTTTGTTTTTCAGAAAAGAAAACCCTAATACAAACCTAAAGCTGAAGGACCATCCTTTTGAAAATAGTTACAACTGCTCAAAGATGTCCATGCTAATTTATTTTTTCATGCTAAAGGTCTGATACTGGCCCTCTCTAAACCATCTAATCCCCTCCCCAAAACACCCTCCATTACAGCATGATTATACAGATGATAAGTAACAAAGATGGAGTCTATGTAAAATACTGCCTCTCAATAGACTCAGAGTATAAAGCAAGTAAAAAGAGCATTTGGACCAGGAATTGAGAAACTGACTCCAGGCCTGGGTCTACCATTTACAGACTTGATGTTAGGCAAGTCATTTCATTTTCCTGAGAGGCCTCAGATTCCTCCTCTAAAAAAAGAGAAAGTCAGACCATGTGAACTTGATGGTCTCTTCTAGATTCAACTTGCTTCCAGTTCTGTGATCTTCAGGAAATAAGGCGAGAAAGCTAACTTTGTTAACTCTGGTGACATCTCACCAATCTCTTGCTAGAGATATAAGAAGCCAGAGTACCCATCTGAAGGTACTGTGAATCAAGAGGACATTTGGATTATTAATGGGGAAGAAGCAGAAAGAAGTCCTCCAAAAATCAACTGTCAGTACCCAATTTCAAAGATTCATTTTGGTTAAGTTCACTTAAGAAACACCTTCTCCTTGTTTTCTCCTAAAGAAATGATCGAAATGCAACTTCTTGTTTCTTTTACTTACAAAAATAGAAAGTGGATGATACAATGGAGACTTGAGCATAGTTTCAGGAGGGCTGAGTTCCAACAGCGATACCTTTCTACAGGATGGTAAGTGGTGGTTTTCAGATCGTTGTGATGGCTCCACAAGTATTATCTCTTCCTTTAAAATGACAAAAAAAATTATAAAAGAAAACTGGGAAAGGATTGATTATTTAACCAATATACTTGGGTAACATCTTAAAAGACCTCCATGAGTTCTAGCACCATGGAAAACTTAAGATATAAGATAAGAACAATAATCAGAATGGAAGGAAAATGAAATAATACATTTATCTTAACTATGAAAAGAAGGTGTATTATTTTCTCTTCAACAGATAGAAAGAATTATTAGAGACAAGACAGATAAGCTTGTCAAAACATGACCCATAACTTCTCCAGTATGGGAACTCCTTTCACTGATGCAAATTGCAACTTATCTAAAACTTAAAGTATTAGAGAGCTACCCTGAGGGTCAAAGACTTTGAATGACTTGCTCATGGTCACATAGCTAGTTAAACTGAAGCCAGATTCTTTCTGACTCCAAGTCTACTGCTTGATTTATCCATTTTCTCCTCCTGTTTCCTCAGATGGTTATTCTCATCAATGTAGACTTCCCTGCCAATGACATAGATTGTACCCATCTATATTTGCCCATGTGGTGTAGCTAACCCATGTTCTCCCATATATTTGACAAAGAGGGTCTACTCAATGTGAGATTCTCTTCATATTTATATGAGTATCATTAGAGCAGTCGGTTATGCATTGGTTTTCCCTCTCTCTCACAGCATGATCAGTCAGTTCATTTATTGAGTTATATATTTATCTGATGGACCACAACTCTTTATGGTATATGAAAGATTAAAAATTTAACAAGAAGAAAATATATAATTAACATTTTAAAATTCACAATGGTAACTTCCAGCCCATGATGGATAAATGATTAAAGAATAGGAACAGACAACTTTTCAGAAAAGAAAACATGAATTATTCACAATAATTTGAAAAATGTTCAACCTCACCAATACTAAAAAAAGTCTTAGAGGGATCACTTCACTCACATAAAATTCACAAAAATAATTAAAGCCTCAAAGTTCAGTGCCAGAATCATTTTGGAGAAATGTTTCCAGTAAAACTAAACTTTCAGAATTTTGTAAGCAGTCTGACAGTTCACAACAAAAGTAACAAAAATAATCATAACCCTTTGACCCAATAATTTCATTGTCAAGAATGTGCCTGGGGCAAATAGGCAGTTAGGTGGTACAGTGGACCGTGTGTCAGGCCCATAGTCAGGAGGATCTGAATTCAAATTTGATATCAGATACTTCCTAGATGTGTAACTTAACCCCTGACTGCCTAGCCCTTATAGCTCTTGTGCCTTGGAACTGATACTATTGATTCTAAGACAGAAGATAAAGGGTTAAAAAAAAAGAATATACCTGAAAATGTTATTAAAAAAATAAAATGGTTCAAAGATTTTCCCTGAAGCATTATTTGTCAACACACATACACACAAATTAGGAGCAACTTTAAATGTCCAACAATAGGGAACCAGTTAAATAAATGGTAGCAGATTAATGTAAAGGAATATTGTAATACAAACAAAAATTACAAGAATAAAAGCATAAATAAATCTGGATATTTATGAAATAATGCAAAGAAAAAATAGTAACAGAAGGCTAGCATATATGTGAATTATGTGAAGAGGAAAAAAAGAATGAGAATCTAAGGACAAACAAAAAATCCTGATGGAGACTAAAGAGTGACTGAAAACTTATACTACCTTAAAAATGAGTTAAAATATCAGTTGTTACTAATTAAATTTAATTAACTATATTGCTGTTTGATGTTAGATTTATAATAAATTATTTGCAAAAAATGTTGAGTTCCAGAATGACACGTTAAAATTAGAATTGAAAGTTATACTTAGAGATTTTGATACATTACCATAGCTCCTTCTTTAAGGGGACGAGCAAGTTTTTGAGATTTATAACTCGATGAGCAAGTCTGGATACAATATGGTTTGTACCTCTTAATATTGTAAAGTTGGGGAACCTGAAAACCAAAGAACAATACATATTTAAATGTCAGAGGTAGGGGAATTTGGACATTCTGCAATGTAAATTTATTATTCTTAATCTTTACTGAAAGTGCTGATGATACTTATCAGCAAAGGTCAGTTTGAGATAAATATGAAGAACAATGGACACATATAGAGGTGGAATGATGGGCATTTTATAACCATGTGATGGTCACATATACTAATTATGTTTCATTAAGGTTCCACAAAAGTTCTGTAACATCATTCCACTAACTTCATATGCAGATAACATTCAGTATGACTAAGGAGATCACAAGTCAAAAAATTGAACAGTCTCATCATTTTATCGGCTAATCACATCCTTTTTTCTTGATCTGGTCCTGTGATTTCATTGGTGTAGGGTGTCATCTGGTGTGCTAGGTCCTCTGCTGTGGCAGGATGGCAAGTTATTGGTAACCTATAGTCTCAGAGAGGTAAAGTGACTTGCCCAGAGGCACCCAGCAATCTACAGATCTAGGCAAAAAGAGCTGAATCTGGGTTTTCCTGACTCCAAGATTGTCTCTCTCTCCAATGTGTGACATTGCTTCTTACTCACATTAAGATAACAATGGAACAGAAAGAGAGAAATCATAGAAAGACAAAATGAAGATGTTAGGTATAACCCATTTTCTGGCTAAAAATTTAAACAAGAATATTCTGTTCTATTCAAATGGAAAAAATATTCTGTTCCCTTTTTCATAATAAAAAAAAAATCCCCACTTACTTTAGTAGTTTAAACAACACATTTGACAAGAGGTTTTCTAAAATGTGACCAACCTGTAAGTTAAGAAAATGGTGACATTGTTTTATCTGAACCTCTGCTGGCTTAATGGGTACCAGTCCAAGGCCATCAGGAGCCTGAAATTTAAAAATAATTAATGACATAAATATAATCCAGTCAACATTAAGCAAATATGGAAATATTTCCCCTTTCCATTATACCTTTAAATATGAAGTTCAAAGAATAACCAATTTTTAGAAGTTCTTTGGAACCCATTTCATATCAATTTTACTTTTCAGGTGAGGTTATTAAGACTGAGGTAGAGTAATCCTAGCTTGAATGAGGCATTCTTGAGTCAGTACTAGTCACCGGGAAAGATATGATGGGTATTTGATAAATTTAGCTTTCATTTGGGAGATGAAGCAATCTTGAAAGCAAATCCAAAAATTTACCAGCTCATAATATCATTTTTTTCAATCAGCCTAGATATTACAATGAAGAAAACCAGAGTTCTGTTTTTCTTGTCTAGCAAATTTGTTTATTGCCATGGAAGAATATAACCACTGTAAGACTATATTAATTAATCACCTGTTTTCTGGCAGTTGGCCCAACACAAACATTTACTCCTTTTAAAAGGCATATTGTGTCTGCTGATCTTCTATTGGCAGGCCCTTTTGGTACAAAAGAATAAGTTCCTAATTAGCCTACCAACTTCTCTAGTTGGGGTCTGGTAGTATTCTTCTGAAAAGTGAATCTGGGTGAAAGTTTGAATTTGCTGAAGTCAATGAGTGGGGTTGCTTTGGAAAGGAGTATGGCTTTATAAAGTAAGGGCGTTCTTCCAGTTTTCCTTTTCAGCATGTCCTCAGCTGACTGCTAATTGAATGAAAGGAAATGGTGTTGCTGGCTCTCTGAATTTGTTAGAGGTCAGAGGAGACATTGGGAATGTGACCATGGGAACTTTCCTAACTATCCCAGTGTGGGAAAATCTCCTGGTCTAGAATAAACTAAGCTCCATATTCTTTCTTTCAACATCTAGGGAACTGCCACTACTGTAGAGACAAGACTTTTTTCTCTCTGTGTATTTACTGTGCGTGTGTCCAGCAATACATTAGACTAGGCAGCAAGATGGTGTAGTGGATAAAGAGTCCCAGGCCTGTAGTCAGGAAGATCTTCCTGAGCTCAAATATGGCCTCGGATACTTATTAGTTTGTGTGGCTAGTGGCAACCCGGGCAACTCACTTAACCCTGTTTATCTCAGTTTCCTTATCTGTCAAATGGGCTGGAGAAGGATATGGCAAACTACTCTATTTTCTCTGCCAAAAATCCTCAAATGGAGTCATAAAGAGTCAGGCATGACTGAATGAACTGAACAGCAACAATGACTGAGATGGCATACTCTATACTCAAGTAATGTAAAATTTCTACCAAACTCCTTTAATTAATACATTCTTATGGGGTTGGTAAGAATGGACTACTTGCTGGAGAATGTTTTTCTCATAGATAATTCCACTTCTTGGTCCCTAACTCTCCCCATTCTAGCAAAGTCTTGTTATTCTTTCACACCTTTTAGCCTGTTCTTCCCTTTCCTCAGTCTTTGATTCCCTGAGATACCATTTCCAAAGGGAATTTGCATTCCTATAAGTCTGTGGAAGAAGGCTGATCCATCCAGTTAAGTCTCTAAGACAAAAACAATCTTGCAACTCTATACTTTTGGTCTAGATGAAAAAGAAAATGGTTTAATTTCTATACAAATGCTTCCACAAAACACTGGTCCAACTTCTGCCTTCAGTGAGGAATCTTAATCAGATTCAAAATAAGAAATAAATCCGTGATTTTCACATGGCAGCAAATAGGGTGTAGATCTCTCTTTTAAAGATATTTTATTTTACCAGTTCCTTGGAATAACAATTTTCTACATGAGTTTTCTGAAGTTATATGATTTAAATTGTCTCCCTCCTCCTTCCCAGAGCTGACAAGCAATTTGATCTGGGTTACACATGTATTATCATGTAAAACATATTTCTACATTGTTCATTGTTTAAAGAGAATACTCATATAAAACCAAAACCCCCAAATAAACTAAGTGAAGTATCATATGCTTTGATCTGCATTTCAACTCCAATAGTTCTTTCTCTGGGGATGGATAAACATTCATTGTCATAAGACCCTCAGAATTTGGAGTATTCTTTTGGAATTGAAAGCTCTGACTAGAAGAGAAAAAGGACCCACCAAATCTTAGTGAAAGAGTCTTTAAAAGGAAAGTATATCTCTATGATGCTCAACAAATCTAAGGATTCTAAGGCATGCTTTATTTTCTTTCTGAACTTAAATGCCCCCCAAAATCTCATTTTCATATACACAGTAGAACAAAAAGAGACCCTACATGAAACCATGAACTCCTTCATTTCACACTGCTTACTTTTTTAAAAAATGCATAAAAGAAACTCTACATATTACTTTCAAAATGGTCCTGCTTGCGTGTCCTCTCTTTTCAACTTCTGTTCTTCACTGTACAACTAAAAAGATATTTCAATGGCCCTCTTTTTTTGATGTTACTATTTCTAACAACCATCTCATCTTTTCCTCTTCTCAGTTAACTAAGAAAAATAGGCAAGGAGAAGCTCTTGTAACAATTAGTTTTCTCAAGCAAAATGAATGTACACAATGATCATGTCTAAAAATGTATGCCTCTTCACCTCATGTCAATCACTTATTTGAGGAAGTGGTTACCATACTTCATCATGGGTCTATTGGAGAGATGGTTGGTCATTGCATTGATCAGAGTTATGCCTTTCCAAGTTGTCTGCCTTTATTATGTTGTTCTTGTATAAATTGTTCTTCTGGTTCTACTTCATTCTACTTTAGTTCATACAAGGATACCATCCTAAATCTCAATCAGAAGCAAGTCCATCACAGGCTGGAGGCCCTTCCCTTCCTATCCTTACAGAAACTCAACCAGTCTAGACTCTGACATCAACTGACAGGAACTGATGTCAAAAGGGTATCTGCTTCATCTGGAAAATCACAGATTTATTGCTATTATTGGCTGATTCTGCTTCTGTATTTATGTTATTGAAACATCAAAGCAGAAAGTATATGGTGTATCTTATATTAAAAGCCCTTACCTTCCATCTTAGAATCAATACAGTGTTCTGATTTTAAGGTAGTAGAGTGGTCAGAGCTAGGCAATGGGGGATAAGTGTCTTGCCTAGGATCACACAACTAAGAAACTGAGCCTGGCTCTCAATCCACTGAGCCACCTAGCTGCCTCCCAAATGGTACATTTATAATTAGTTTTATTGAATAGGCTAATCTGTACTTCAATATACCAATGATCTATGAGTGCTATGATATGTATATTCTCTCTGCCAAATATAATCCCTCCTCTCTCTTGGCAGATTGTCTTCAAGCCTTATAACAGCCCCCAAATCCAATAACTGGCAGCCAACATAGTGAGAGACTTCTCTGAATCTGCTTAGGCTAGTCCTAGAAAACAGACACATTGTCCATGTAAGAAGAGATTTTAACACAGAGTGGAAATGGAATACTGCAAGACACATGATTGACAGACAGGGAGTTGGAATGTTGGAGAGAGGGGACTTCTGGCATGTTTACCAAGACAAGGGATTTGGTTCTGAGCCTTGGAGGGTAAACAGCTTTTCCTGATCTCTGGATTTGAATCCTATCAATTTCCCTTAAGATTTTCCCAATTGACCTCAACACCCTTCATGTCTGTGAACTGATCCTGTTCTCTACCATATCAAGATCTGAGTGGAATGACTGGACATATTAGCTTTGTCCAAGAGGGATTCTCCCTGGAGGGTGGACTGAGTTGGTTCTGAAGACTAAACTCCTTCCTCAGTGACAGCTTTAAAGACTAATACAAATATTTTAGCATTATTTCAAGATAGCCATCATAGGAGAATTGATAATAAGTTAAGGGTTTCAGACCGATCCCAGCTATTGGCCAGAGGACTCACCTATAGTCTGGTCATATAGCATAGGGACTCTTGTCTGACCTCTTACCTATCCCCATCATAATTATCCTTTTCCAAATAAAAGGTATTGTTCATACGATAGCAGCCAGATCGTTTAAGAGAAGGAAGAGGGTTGATGGATGGAGGTTGACTTAAGAGGAAGATCTCTAAGAGAATCAGGCATAAAGCAAAAGTCCTGATTCACTGGACTTTGGTCTTCCTCTAGCAGGGGTTCTATCAGAGTGGTATGAGTGGTATTTCCAGGAAGATTAGGCTTCACAAAATTCCTAATCACCAGTCAATCCCCATTCCTGTGGTGTGCCAAATCTGGCAAAGCCCTCTGCTTATCTGTGTCTTCATTCTATTAGTAAGGGAGAGGGCAGTCATCAGCTCTCTGCTCTATCGGGGGAAAATCCTTGAGGGGGGGGGTTACTTCTTCAGCTCAATCAAACTAACCTCAAACCAGAAACCCAGGAGTTCTTCTCAATTCCCTTTTAACAGTTGGTGAAGTCAGTCAGGTTTCTTACCTATTTATTCAAACTTTGGAAAGAAAAGACAGAGGGTGGCCACAGGGTGGTTAAGGCCTAATCGCCACACAAAGGCCTGTGTGACAGTAGGAGGTAGCCATTTTGAAACAGGGATTCTAGTCAAAGTTACTCTGCCCAGTAACAACAACAGCCAATAAGAAAACTCTGCTCTTCCCAGGGTGGGGGAAGGTGAGGTGGGGGGGTGGGGGACAAAAGAGCTCTTAAAGGCATAGATTTGGCAAGCAAACTTGTAGTGATGGGTTACATGGCACTTATGGGAAACTTCATATATATGTGCTATTCATTTTTTTTTTGTCATGATTCCAGATTATATATATATGTTTGACAGTTTACAATGGTTAAAGATTGGGATGGACAGGGTGATTTCTTTCTTGCCTATGATATTAGGGATAATTGTTGCAATGATCAAACTGTACTATGCTCTAAAAAGAGTAGTACTGGTGGTTGGGAAAATAGGTAAGGAAATTGAAATGAAGATAATGATATTAGCAATGAGGAAGGAGATTACCCAATTAAAACAAATGGCTGAAAACTTGACTGAGGAAATGGAAACCAATAAAACAAACAACACACAACAACAACAACAAAAAATACAAAACCAGACAATGTAACTGAAGAGAGAAAGAAAGATGAAGCTGAAGGGGCAATACCAGTTCTGCCATTAAGGGATCACACTAGTTTACAAGGAAACCAAGGGATCATCCATGTAAAAACTCACAAACCATTTTTATCTGGGGATTTAGAAAGCTTGAGAAAAAGAATGCCTAAATGATATGTTGACCCATTCCATTGCATTAAAGAGTTCAAAAGTGCAATTCATTTGTATGATCCTACCTTTGCAGACACAGAAATTCTTCTATCTGGGCTTTTTACCCAAGGAGGAAAAGATTAATTTATTGGTGAGACAAGATCAAACCCTGATTTAACATCTTGGCCTGAACAATGGCAAGACTTCAAATTATTTCACAACCAGGATTTAGTATACCTATGTAAGGCAAGGGAAGATCTTGTGGAAGCAAGATTTTGTATTCAAAATGCCCTGATACTTGGGGATGTTTTGAAAGTCTAAAGCAAGAAGTGGGTGAGCATCCATCGGTATTTCTAGATAGGGTTGTAGAGATTGCTGAGAATGTCCTGGGTTTTCAAGATCTCAATGAGCAAAATCTTCAGCACATCAGGAGACAATTTGTTAAAGGAAGAATTACTTTTGGCTACATTTACCTGACTGAGAAAGCCTTGGACTGGAAGATTTAAGAAGGATGGCTACTTATATAATTTCAGGTCATAAAGAAAATACTCTTGAGAAGGATGAATTAGTCCAGGAGCTTAGAAATCAGCTCAAAGAGACAAAAGACAAACTAAAACAAAAGGAGATAGATGAGATAAAAAATTTTGCATGATTGCAATCTTAGAGAACAAAAAGAAATTTTACACAGAATAACAAGAGAAAAAGTTTGCCTAAGTGCTTTTTATGGCAAATTGGGACACCTTGTCAGGAACTGTAATTTGAAAGCACAATTAGGCTCAACAAATAATAATAAAAGATCCTGGAAAAACAATACAATATACAACAAACAAAAATCTACACAATGTTGTAACCATAATTGCTCAGGGTCCACACAAACACCAGACTTAGACACTATGAAATGATATATACAATAGGGGGCAAAACCAAGATATTCAGCTGTAGTCTTAGGTGCTGCAAAGAGCAGTCAATTACGAAGCCAGATGTTGGGGGTGACAGCAATAAGCAATGATGGCAGAAGAAATGGGGAAAATGATTTTGAAGGAAACTGTATTGACATAGAATAGCTGGGTACAAAAAGAAAGTATAAAACTAACTAACAGGAAGATGAGGAAGTACAAATGCAAAATGATATAGAGGAAATAAAGTGTAAGGTTTATGGAACAATGGGAAAAGATACAAAGGAAGAAGGGAATGGAGATATTGATTGCAAAAACTAGAACACATGCAGTAAACTTATTAGTAAACAATGATTTATCAAGCACAGAATACAAAGAAACAATTTCTGATGCTAATGAGTTGAAAATTTTCTCAGCACAAACCAAAAATGACTTTCTGGAAGGAAGAAACCATAATTTAGAAACTAACTGCATAAAGCAAAAGGAACAAACAAATGTAATTGATTCAGAAATAGAGGAGTGTTCTAATGATGCAAAAACAAAGTGTTTCACTGAACTGGGAGATAAAACATCAAAACTAATAATAGAACAAAATATTGGGTTGGAACAGTCAATATCTCCAAAGATTCACATGAGCAGACCTCCTGAAGATACAAATGTAGGAGATAATACAGAAAAGAGATATATCACTGATATATTAAAGGAATCTAAATTGAACCCTAATGTTGAAGAACTTAAGCCAGTAACATATACAAAATCTCTAAACAACAAAGACATTATCCCAATATCCTTAAATCTTCATGCTCAAGCAATCCCATTGCAAGAAGCATATGGGTTGCAGAGTGAAGTCTCAAATCAAGAATCTGTAGCAATTAAGAATTCTCACATAGAAGAAGAACAAGAATGAGATCTGGGGAAAATCAAATTGCAAGCACCTATGATTCCAATATTTCAAGAACCTAATAATAGTGAGCCAAATGTAATGATCAAAGTAGGAAACAAAATATATCAAGCATTAATAGACACTGGAGCCACAAGATCAGTGCTAAAAACATCTCCTGAGGACAGTAAAAGTGTGGGTTTAGTAAAAGTTATGGGGGACACAGGAAAAACCTAAAGAGTACTGAAACTAAAATCCAAAATGGTAACTCTAGGTCCCTAAACTACTGAGCACACTTTTCTGTTAATACATGGATATCCTTCAAATTTCCTAGGAAGAGATTTTCTATGTAAAATAGAGGCAACAATACAATATGATGCATCTGGAAAGATTTTCCTACACTTGCCCAAAGAAGCACTGAAATATCATCCTTTGCTTTTCCTGGGGCAATTGGATGAAGATCAAGATCAAAATGCAAATGCAATCTATGACATTCCCAGGGAAGTACCAAATGAAATTTAGTCAAAGCATTCCACAGGCTTTTGAAATCTGCAACACCAATAAAAGGGAAAGGAAAGGAAAGAACACCTACAAAAATTTCCCAGTATAGACTAAGCAAAGAGGCAACAGATGGAATCAGGCCGATCATCCAAAGCCTGATACTGCAGAAAATCCTGGTTCTGATGATATCAGAATACAATACACCCATCATGCCAAGCAAAGCTCAATGCCCAAGGAAAAGTGCAATGGAGATTCACCCAAGATTTAAGAGCAATCAATGATTTTGTCATGAAATAACACCCAGTCATCCCAAGTGCCACACTGGAGTGATTCCAAGCAATTCCAAATTTTACACCATGGTGGATCTGTGTATTGCTTATTTTTCAATATCCATTGACAAGGAAAGTCAAAAGATCTTTGTTTTTACTTGGAATAGGAATAAATACAGCTGACCTCATTTGCTCCAGGGTTTCTGCCAAAGTGCCAACTTGTTTTGCCAAATTTTATAACAAGATCTGAAGTCCATTGTGTTCAGGGAAAGTAAAATGGTCCGCTATATTGAAGATATTCTTCTTGCTAGCCCCAGTGCTAAAGTTTGCCTTCAGGATAGTACAAAACTGCTCATAGAACTTCACAAAAGGGATCACAAAGTGTCAAAGACAAAATTGCAATGGTGCATGCCAAAGGTTGAATACCTAGTTTTCATTTTGGAGAAGGGGATGAAACAGATATCTAAGAAAAGGGTGGCTGATATCCAAAAACTAAGTGTGCCAAAATTCAAGAAGCAACTTTGAGCAATTCTAGGGATTACAGGTTTCTATAGACAGTGGATACCTGATCACAGCCAAATAGCCAAGTGTATCACTGATCTTACTAAGAAAGAAGTCATAGAACCTTCACATCTGAACATCATCAGGCATTAGCCAAGCTAAAAGAATACATAATTACAGCACCAGCCTTAGGAATCCCTGATTATGACAAAGACTTCCATCCCTTTGTTCATGAAGCACAGGGTGTGGCATCTGCAGTGCTAGGGCAAAATTTAGGACCTAGTTTCAGATCGGTAGCTTATTATAGCTCCTAATTAGATACAGTTGCAAAAGAAATGGTTCCATGTCTTAGAGCAGTGGATGCAACGGCACTCACAATTCAAAAATCCACTGACTTGGTGTTGGGATCCAAACTCAATGTTTACTCTGCCCACCAGATAGAAGCCATATTGAGAAAATGTAATCTTCAGTATATCACAAACTAGACACTTTCCCAATATGAGATTGTATTACTCAGCAATGAGAACATCACATTGCAATGAAGTAATGTTTTAGACCCAGCAACACTACTCCCAGATTTGCCATACAAGGGAGAACCAATTCATGAACATGAAGAAACTATATCCTTAATGAAAAAGTCCAAAATGGATTTAAAAGACATTCCATTAATAAACCCAGAAATTGAGATTTACATGGATGGATCTAGTTTTATGCATGAAGGGAAAAGGTTTACAGGGGAGGCAGTAGTAATACAATCAGAAACATTATGGTATGGATCATTGCCAAAAGAAATGAGTGTTCAAGGAGCTGAGATCATGGCCCTGAGAAAAGCATGCCATATTAGCAAAGCTAAAAGGGTAAACATCTATACCGATTCTAGATACACCTTTTTTCCATAGTACATGTCGCAGGAAAAATATGGAAGCACAGAGGTTTTCTCACTAGCTCAGGAAAGGAAATTGCATATACAAGCCTCATAAGTGAACAAGGCCATACAATTGCCTAAAGAAGTGGCAGTAGTCCACAATAAATCTCACTCATATGGCAAAGACCCAGTGTGCTTAGGAAACAGCAGAGCTGACATCGCAGAGAAATATGCCGCAAGACTGGGACCAATACATGTGCTGAATTTCTCAGTCTTAGAGGAAGATAATCTACACCATGCCTATCATGACAGTGAAATTCAAACATGGATGAAAAACTTTAAAGCCAAACAAATAGAGGGCATATGGTTTTCAGAATCAGGCAAACCCATCTTGCCTAGAAAACTATACTATCAAGTATGCCATGCCATACATAAAAAAGGACACTATGAAACTCAGGGGGTGATAGATTTAGTGAGATGATTTTGGGTTGCGACTGGAATATCATCTTATACAATAAAAGTCTGTCAAAAGTGCAAGATTTGTATGAAATTCAACCAGGGAGTGTTCAAGAACAAAGGTCTTGGGGGTCGACCACTAGCCTACACTCCATTTGAATGCATACAGATAGATTACATAAATATGCCAAGCAACAAAGGGTTTAGATATTGCCTTGTTAATAGTCGACAGATTGATCAAATGGCCAGAGGTTTTTCCTGTCCAAAAGAACACAGAAGTTTTTGGAGTTAAAGTGCTATTAAAAGAAATCATACCTAGGTTTGGAATTCCTTCCAAGATGGATTCTGACCAAAGATCGAAAAGAGGCATATGAAAATCTGGGGATAAAGTCTAGTTTATACACACCATATTATCCCCAGAGTTTGGGTCAAGTTGAGAGACTGCACAGAGAGCTCAAGATACTAACTGGAAAATTCTGTTCAGACACTCACTTGAAATGGACTGAGATTCTGCCCATAGCACTATTCCATCTCAGAACACATCCAAGTGGAAACTTACATTTTCTCCATTTGAGGTGCTTCATGGACATGTAATTTGGCAAGGAAGAGCTTGAAAACCTGCCTACATTTCATGTTAGGAGGAGACTAAATTGGCATCATACATTAAAACTTTGCAAACCAGGATAAAAGCACTCCATGAAATGGGTGTGTTTCAACAGACTACACCATTGGATTATTCATTGCATAATATCAAACCAGGGGACAAAATATAGGTGAGAAATTTTAATAAGAAAACAGCTACAGAAACAAAGTGGGTTAATCCATTTGAAGTTCTACTACCTACTCTCAATGCAATCAAAGTAGGAGAAAAATTTGTGTATCCATTGTTCACACATCAAACTTGATAAGCCTTACACCAGTAATGAGAATCAAACTAGAACTAAGGATAACAAAGAAAGTGCTGAGAATGAAAATCAATTAGAAACATTAGAAATAGATCACAATAAAACAGTTCCAGAAACAGTTCCAGAAAAAGACTAGACTATCAGTCAAGTATTTAGACTACAGTCAACATATAACAGAGAAAATACCAGCCCCGAGGAAAAGATCAGAAGAAAACCTGTAAGACAAGAAGAAAACAAATTTTTGAAAAGCCGTAATGAACAGCAAATACATTGACCTTTGTAAATACATGTATATAAGAAGTGGACACTTGGTAAGCTGGGATTTAGATATAATAAAGTATGGTGATAGCACAAAAATACATATATTTACTATATTAAGGAACATGCAACATACACATATCTTGCAAGAAATGAAGAGAGTCATCTGGCAATGTGAGAAGAGGAAGTCCAAAAAGAGATGTATCTCCTGCAACACTACTTACTAAGACACAAACATAAATCACAACTGATTGATTTTTTTTTACCTCATGTAGATAAATGAGAGTCTATGATTGCAATAATGCAAGATGTGTAAATACTTAGCTAGATGCATAAGGTCTTAATCAGAGAGAAAAAACAAGTTTTTCTCTGTGATTAACATCAGGAAATAGGGAACTGCATAATTGTTGTATATTTGTACATACTTTCTGTAAAATTATACATGCTTGTAACATAGGTTTGCAATTGTAACTATAGGGTTTGTATATGTTATATCTAGATAGTTGTCATTGTGTAGCATAGAGTGTATATAATATATATAGACCATGAATAGGGTAGCTTAGAAAAGTTAGAATATCTTGTAACAGTTTAGCATTAGCTGAAAATTGTGTTAATGGAAGAATTTATACTTTAGATAGTTTTGCATGTTCATAAACAGAGAATTGTTGAATTGGTCTAGAATGGTAAAGACAGTAGGACTAATAGTAAGTCTATTGATTTTGTTTTGCATAATCTTGTTTTGCAACATTTGCTTTTACTTTCTGTATTCATTTTGTAAACCCCAATATTCCTAGCCCAAAACTTTACTAGAAAAATGTCTTAGTTCAGGGATAGTTAGTTAGGAGCCTAGCATTAGTATAGTGTAAAAAAGGGTTTTTTGTTATTTGGGCGGGGGAGATTAGAAAATACCATAAATTAACTCAATGGTAAGTATAAATATTCATGACAACAACCTTAGAAAGGTTGTCTCTTACTAATACACTGTGGTACAATCAAAAGTAATGGACTTCTCCATTAGTGGCAATGCAATGTCCCTGAACAACCCAGAGGGATCTAGGAGAAAAACCACTATCTACATTCAGAGGAAAAACTGTGGGAGTAGAAACACAGAAGAAAAACAACTGCTTGATTACATGGGTCGAGGGGATATGGTTGGGGATGTAGACTCTAAATGAACATCCTAATACAAACACCAACAGCATGGAAATAGGTTCTGATCAAGGGCACAAGTAATACCCAATGAAATTGTGCATCAGCTATGGGAGGGGTGCGAGGAGAGGAGGGAGGAATAGAATATGATTTTTGTAACCAAGGAATAATGTTTGAAATTGACCAAATAAAATAAAAAAGAAAGGTTGTCTCTTGAAAGGGAAATGGAACATTGAAAGACACATGATTGACAGACAGGGAGTTGGAATGTTGGAGAGAGGGGACTTCTGGCATGTTTACCAAGACAAGGGGTTTGGTTCTGAGCCTTGGAGGGTAAACAGCTTTTCCTGATCTCTGGATTTGAATCCTATCAATTTCCCTTAAGATTTTCCCAATTGACCTCAACACCCTTCATGTCTGTGAACTGATCCTGTTCTCTACCATATCAAGATCTGAGTGGAATGACTGGACATATTAGCTTTGTCCAAGAGGGATTCTCCCTGGAGGGTGGACTGAGTTGGTTCTGAAGACTAAACTCCTTCCTCAGTGACAGCTTTAAAGACTAATACAAATATTTTAGCATTATTTCAAGATAGCCATCATAGGAGAATTGATAATAAGTTAAGGGTTTCAGACTGATCCCAGCTATTGGCCAGAGGACTCACCTATAGTCTGGTCATATAGCATAGGGACTCTTGTCTGACCTCTTACCTATCCCCATCATAATTATCCTTTTCCAAATAAAAGGTATTGTTCATACGATAGCAGCCAGATCGTTTAAGAGAAGGAAGAGGGTTGATGGATGGAGGTTGACTTAAGAGGAAGATCTCTAAGAGAATCAGGCATAAAGCAAAAGTCCTGATTCACTGGACTTTGGTCTTCCTCTAGCAGGGGTTCTATCAGAGTGGTATGAGTGGTATTTCCAGGAAGATTAGGCTTCACAAAATTCCTAATCACCAGTCAATCCCCATTCCTGTGGTGTGCCAAATCTGGTAAAGCCCTCTGCTTATCTGTGTCTTCATTCTATTAGTAAGGGAGAGGGCAGTCATCAGCTCTCTGCTCTATCAGGGGGAAAATCCTTGAGGGGGGGGGTTACTTCTTCAGCTCAATCAAACTAACCTTAAACCATCCTTCCCAGGAGTTCTCCTCAATTCCCTTTTAACATCTCTCATTGGGCTGCTAAATTAATATCCTTCAATTTGTGGAGGACCCACTTGTGATCCACTGAGAGAGTCTGGGACAATTCTGGCCACTCTATGCCACAACAACTCTGCCAGAAGGTTGATTTGCAATGTTTTGTTATTCATATTCCAAATATCAAAGAATGAGACAGATAGCTCTATTAGTTTAGTTGTACAGCATTTATAGCTCCCAAAACTTCTTCAAATAGGCTTTTTTACCTACCAATTCATCAGATTTCGCTTCCAAAGAATGTGAAGGAAATTGAAAAGGTAATACTTGTTCTGGCTGCAAATAAAAATGGGTGGTAGCTTCATCTTGACTTAAAGCAAGTGGACAGATAGTTTTGGTTCTGAATTCTGGGATAGGAAAAAGAAATCATAGAATATTAGAATCAGAAAGAAATCTTAGAGAGATGCAAGGCCATAAGTAAATCCCTCACTTAATCTTGTAGAGTCTCTGTTATCTCATCTATAAATGATCTCTAAGCTCTTTTCCTGCTATGTGTTAATATGAACTCAAATAATCTATAGGTTCTTTGTTTGACAGATGAGGAAACGGAAGCTTGCTGAGGTAAAGATTCTTTTGCTCCTAGTCACAAAGTGAATTATTAGCAAACTTGGGACTAGAAATGTTATCTACTAACTGGTCTTTCTGTTAGGTTTCTTAAAAATACTCTAGCTATGACAACATAAATTTACTTCCCATCCTTTCCTCAGTTGCAATGTAGCCCAAAAGGGCTATAGGCCTAGAACCAGAAAAGACTTCAGAAGTCATCTAGTCAAACTGCTTCATTTGACAGATGAGGAAACTGAGTCAGAGAAATTAGTCACTTGATTGAGCAGGTCACACAAGCAATAGAGACAAGATTTTAACCCAGGTTTCTAAAAATATGCTCTTTCCATTATATCACACATTGCCTTCTCTTCTTCTTAAGCTATTTTGAGAGGAAATACAAGGAAAAGATTCCCCCTAACCCAAAAACTCACACTTTCTCCCCTTTGCTTTGAAATGGCAAACTATAGACTCGGTAGGTGATCTGCTGATTAATAAACATTTTGTCTTTTACAGGGTATAGAGAATATTAAAGGAATGCTTCAAAATATTTCATATAGATCTATATTTATTAGCAAAGGCACATCTCATTTATTAGAAACTTCACTCCCAGAAGTAGGAGGCATTTTTTAAGGCTATTAGGGGAATTATTATATTAATAATAAGATTCCATGTTCATAAAAAACTTCAAGATTTTTATATACAAAGATAATTTATTCAATCTCACAACATTTTGTGATGTAGTTACTGTTTTATATGAAGCAGAGGATAGAAAGCTAAGCCTGGTGTCAGGAAGACCTGAGTTCAAATCCAACCTCAAATATTATTTACTAGGTGTATGATCATGAGTAAGTCATTTTAACTAGTCCTCCTTAGTTTCTTTAACTATAAAATGAGGATCATAACAGCACCTACCTTGCAGGGTTGTCATGAAAGACAAATAGGATAATAGTATCTATAAAGTGCATGACACATAGAAGGCATTTAATAATTGCTTGTTCCTCTCTTCAGGGTCACATTAAGTGTCTCAGGAGAGATTCAGACTCAAATCTCTGGATTCTAGGTCTATCACTCTCTCTATTACCCCAAGCTGCCTTACCCCCTCCTCCCATTCTGCCCCTGAAATTCCACACAGAAAGTAGTACTTGTCGTGTCCACCTGTCATTAGATATGGCTATATGTGCATGATTTATGATTTAAATGTTGATGACATGGATGATATCATCAGAAAGGACCCTCATTCCAAGAGTATTCACTGGAAGAGGTCTACTATATTTGCATAAATATGCTTTTACCATATGCTGTTTTTCTTTCGGCTTCAAATTTTCTTAATATCATTTGCCTGTCTACTTTATGAAGAGCATTTAATATTTTGCAGAGTCTCTCTCGAATCAGGACCTAGAGTTATAAAAAAAAGAAAGTTTTCAAATTAATACCCCACACATCTTAGATTGGCATTTAATTTATATATGTTCCATATGCTATATATGTTACAATTTAGTCACTCTCTAACTGAAGACTTGACCTATAAATTAAAAGAAGAATGAAAATGGTTATTAATGACCATATTGATACATAAAGGTTTTAGTAGAAGATAAACTCAGTATGAGCCAATGGTGTGACAGAGTAGAGAAAAAGGAAGGTGAAGAAGAGGAGGTAATAGTATTCTACTCCTCCCCGGGGTCCAAGCACATCTGAAGTACTAGGCTTAGTTCCAGATGATATATTTTAGGAAAGATAACAATGAACTGGAAAGTTTCCAGCGGAAAGAAATTAGGATGGTGAGGAACTTTAAGATTGTGAGGATGGGTTAAAAAAATGGTAATATGTAGACTTTTGATCACTTGACCCCCATTGCCTAAAAATAAAAAGAAAATGAGAATTTTTTTTATTTTTTTGAGAGTTTTTGATTTTAATGGTCATGCGTACAAAAGGATCACTGTATAAATGTCAGTCCATTTGAAAGTATGTCCTCATTGGACTTGATAATGGCGGAGGTCTGACTTTTGTATGGAGTGTTGGAAGCTGTTGACAGCCATTTATCACCACCTTCTCCTCCTTCTTGCTTTCTCCTTTCTGAGTGATATTAGTTCCCATGGGTTTATGGGCTTAATTATCATCTGTGTATAATTACTAATTCTGTATATCTACCTCTAGGTGCTCTTCTGATCTCTAGTCCTTTATCTACAACCCATTTATTAGGCATTTCAAACAGGGTGTTATAGGCATCTCAAATTCTTTTCTTTTCTGGACATCCTGATTAAAGTTGAGTGTCACCTATAATGTAGTTTAAAACATTAATTGCAAAAAGCTTTAATAAAATTTTTGCAAAGAGGATTTGACACAATGCAATAATGGGACAATGGTTGTTGTTTAGTAATGCCCAACTCTTTGTGATTCCATTTGGGGTCTTCTTAGTAGAGATACTGAAATGGTTTGCCATTTCCCCATCCAGTTCATTTTACAGATGAGGAAACTGAGACAAACAGGGTTAAGGGACTTGCCCAGGGTCACATAGCTAGTAAGTGTCTGAGGCCAGATTTGAACTCAGAAAGATGAGTATTCCTGACTCCAGACCCAGCACTATCCCCTCCGCAAGCCTAGCTAACAGGATGAAAAAAGAAAGACAAATATGGGGCCAAATTATAGAGGGCCTTGAATACAAAGCTGAGGAATTGGAATTTTATGCTGTAGAAAACAAAGAACCATCAAAAGTTTCTGAGCAAATGAGTAACATGATAAAGTTTGTTTTTGTTTTTGTTTTTGTTTTTAGAAAATAAATCTTACAAAGGAAAGAAGCTAGAGCAGGGCAGAAAGACATACTTTACTGGCATGCCCATTAGAAATCTCTACAGTAGCCTGAGAGAACACTCTAGTCTTTCTACTTTAATTCAGAATTACTCTCTTTAGGAAAACAAACAAAACAAAATATATCAAACCAGTTGTACAATCTCTGTTTTGATACCCTAAAAGATTCCTATTCCACTGTGATAACTATCAATATTACCTTTCGTGCTGCTTGTTGAAATCTTTTCTGTCTCCTGTATTTCTTCAGCCAAAGATTGTTAACAAGAACATCAAATTTAGGAGACAAATCTTGCTTTTTCTGTAGGGAGGAAAAATCTGAAAATTATTATTTTTCACATTGCTAACAAGGTTAATATTAATTAATCCATTGATTAACCCTTTTGTCCAAAGAACATTGAATAAGCATCAGTGTTATTGGAGCAGGTAGGTGGCTCAGTGAATAGAAAGCCAGACATGGAAATAGTAGGCCCTGGGTTCAAATCTGGTCTCAGACATTTCCTAGCTGTGTGACCCCAGATAAGTCTCTTAACCCCACCTGCCTATTCGTTACTACTCTTCTGCCTTGGAACCAATACACAGTATCAATTCTTTTTTTTTTTTTTAAACCCTTACCTTCTATCTTGGAGTCAATACCATGTATTGGCTCCAAGGCAGAAGAGTGGTAAGGGTAGGCAATGGGGGTCAAGTGACTTGCCCAGGGTCACACAGCTGGGAAGTGTCTGAGGCCCACAGTATCAATTCTAAGACAGAAGGTAAAGACTTTTAAAAAAAGTATCAATGATCTGTATGGTATTGAGAGGAAACCAGTCAGATTGGAGGAGACAAAATAAAAAAGACAATTTCTGGTCTTGAAGAACTTTATCTTTTCACTGGGGAAGACTACATAAATATTTCTGTATATATGTATGTATGTATGTGGGTATAGCTAGAGCAAGGAAGAAAGCGAGGCCATAAAAGTTATGGTAGACAGAGAGGGACTCGAATTAGGAATTCTTATAATTCCCAAATGTTTCCTTTACAAAAGAAATTTCATATGAAAGTGTGTAAAAAGATATGAAATGACTCAAATGGGTCGAGATGAGTCAGAAAAACTTTCTGAAGCAGGTAAGTTTTGAGTTAGATCTTGTTAAAAGTAATAGATTAAATAACAAATTAATAAACGATAAATAAAATAATGAATTAACAGAAAAGGGAGATTTTCTTACAATGATGGATGGCAAGGATATCATAATAAGCAAAATATGTTAAGGATTTTAAATTTGGCTTGACCTAAAGATGAGTCATTGGTGACTCCTCCTTGTTTCTGTTCTCATGGCCCACCTCCACCAAGAGCCAATCAGATGTTCTGTGATACTGATTCTGTCTCAACATTAGCTCACTTCCATTCTTTTCTCTCCATTCATGCCTTCCATCCTTATTTCAAGTGTTTATCAGCTTTACTTTGACCGATTGATATAGTCTACTAAGTGGCTTCTATTATTCCTCAATCTCCTCTGCTGCATCATCACCCATAGCCCCTTAACTATGGGTTTACCTTAAGGCGCTGTCCTGGACCTTCTTTCTTTCATCCCTCATTTTCTTTTCTTTTTCTACCTTTCCCTGTCAACTCCAATTACTTTAAAGTATTAAAGTGTTAAAAGGCTATCATGAGTTTAATAATTATCCCTATGCTCATTCCACCTCTATTTCTAGCTCTAGTTTCTCTATTGAGTTGCAATTCCACAACCTCAATTGTCTTCCAGACATTTTGAACTAGATGTCCTGTAAATGCTGCCCACAGATGTTTAGTCTAATTGAAATAAAAATGTTTCCCCGTAAGCCCCCCCCCCCATTTCTCCTTCTGTTAAGGGTTGCTACCATCCTTTCATTTAGCCAACTCAGCCCCCTGACTGCTCACCTTCATTCACTGCCTACATCCCTCAAATGTCAAATTTTGTCACTTCTATTTCTACATATCTTGCAATGATCTCCTTTCCTCCTTCACTTAGACATTCCTGACCCGCCCTTAGTGCATGCCCTTATCACCTCCAGCTGTTACATGGACTAATGCAATAGCCTTCCAGTTCTCGCTCTCTCAAGTCTCTTCTTACTCCAATCTATCTTCTATACAACTGCCAAAGTAATTTTCTTAAAGCAGAAGTCTGGCCACATCACTTTCTTACTCAGTAAACTCCAATGATTCTCTCTTCTTGTTAAAATAAAATATAAGCTCCTCTGGTTAGCATTTTAAAATCCATCACAATCTGACTCTAATCTACCTTTCCTGTCATATTAAACCTATTTTTTCTCTCCACACACACTATGGCCTAGCCAAGTTAGGTTTCATATTATTCCTTATATATTCTTTACTATTCCTTATACATAACACTAAATCTCCTACTTTTATGCTTTTGCGCTGGCTATCCCCCAGTCTGTACTAAACTCCTCCCTCATCTCTGGCTTTTAGAATAGCTAGTTTCTGTCAAGAATCAGCTTAAGAGCCATCTAGCAGGCATCTAGGTAATCTCAGTGGATTAGAGAGCCAGGCCCAGAAGTGAGAGGTCCTGGGTTCAAATCAAATTAATTGGAGACAAAATAATTTAATCTTAAATAAGACATAAGCTAAAGAACAAGTCATAGAAATAATAAATAATTCATTGAAGAAAATGATAATAATGAGACAACATACCAAAGCCTACGGTATATGGCAAAAATCACAATTAGGGAAAAATATAATTTTATATCAATAAAATAGAGAAAAAGCAGATCAGTAATTTGGAAATGCAATTTAAAAAAACTAGAAGAAAACAAATTTAAATTCCTAACTTAACACCAAATTGGAAAACCAAAAGTTAAAGGCAAGATTAATAAAAATTGAGTAAGAAAAGCATTGAAACAATATAATAAAATAATATATTTTAATGAAAAAAATCAATAAAATAAATAGACCATCAATTAAAATGATTTTTTTAAAAGAGAAGAAATATAGCTTCCAAAACACACCCAGGAACTACATGAACAGAACTATAAAATACTTTTTCATACAAATAAAGTCAGATTTAAATAAATTGGAGAAATATTAATTGTTCATGAATGGGCAGAGCGAATATAATTAAATGAAAACTCTACCTACCTAAACTAACCTATTAATTCAATTTCATCCTAATTAAATTACTAAAAAATAATTTTATTGACCTAGAGAAAATAATAACAAAATTTTAAACTATATTATAAAGCAGTAATTATCAAAACTATCTGGTACTGACTAAGAAATAGAATGGTAGATAAGACGAAACACAGCAGGCATATAAACTAACAGTAGTAAAAAAAAAACTATAGTGACCTTGTATTTAATAAAAATAAAGATTCAAGTTTGGGGGACAAAAATTCACTATTTGGTAAAAATTTTCAGGAAAATTGGAAAGCGGTTTGGCAACAACTTAGTATACACAAATATCTTATATCATTTACTAAGATAAGATCTAAGTGGATACATGGCCTAGAAGAGGGAATAACCTATCAAATTTGTGGATAGGAGAAGAATTTATGATAAACAAGAGATGGAAAGCATTATAAAATTTAAAATAGATAATTTTGATTACACTGAATTAAAAAGATTTTATAAAAATAAAATGAATGTAACCAAGATTAGAAGGAAAACAGAGGGAGCAGCTAGGTGGCTCAGGGGATTTGCAAACCAGGCTTGAAGATGGAAGGTCCTGGATTCATATATGACTTCAGAGACTTCTTCGCTGTGTAACCCTGGGAAGTCACTTAATCCCCACTGCCTAACTCTTACCACTCTTCTGCCTTAGAACCAATATTGTTTCTAAGATGGAAGGTAAGAGTTTAAAGAAAAAAAAGAAAGCATATGATTGTGATGGAATACTACTGCACTATAAGAGATGATGAGCAGGTTAATTTTTTTTAATGGAAAGACTTACATGAAATTATAAAAAGCAAAACAAGTAGGACAAAAGAACATCATATACAGCTACAGAATTAATGTTTGAAAAATAACTTGTAAATATCTACCTCCAGAGGAAGAACTGATAAATAGAAACACAAAAGACATAGTTTATATATAACACCTTTTTTTTCAAGTGATGCCTCCTCTAGTGTGAGAAGGAGAAGAAAGAGGGAAATACCTGGGAATTTTAATTTAACTAACAAACAAATATATTTTTTTAAATGAAAGAGAAATACCTCTGCCACTTTTCGATAGACTCGGGAATTATCAACTTCGGAAGTACGTCGATCAAATTCCTCTTCCAAAACAGGGTCTCCTCTTATTACCTTTAAAAAATGCATATTACAGATCCTTACAAAGTAGATAAGTGTTAATTCTGCTTAAAATGAACAAAAACAGGAAAGAGGGGATCAAATTCCCTGAAGGAGTTCCTAGTGGGAGTAGTTGAAAAGGATGGTCGATCCAAATGGTCACTCTAATTTGAAACAATTGAAAAAGGAGTTTAAATTGTGGGGAAATGAAATTGATAGCATTTTGGATATGGTATCTTACTTTTGTCAACAGAGGATGCTATCTTAAGAGGAACAATATTGCTGAGGCATTTGAAAGTCCTAGCAAGCAAGAATCCTTGGAACCATTGCTCCAATTTCAAGAAACCTACAACTTTCATTCTGGGAACTAGGGAGTTTAAAGGAGTTAAATTGAGTAAATCTCATTAAAACTGATTCATCTAAATGAAGTGGCATGATGTAAACCAAGAACATTGACTTTTTGTACCTCTTTGAATTATTTCTATTCTTTCCTGGAAGTCAGAACGGACAATATCTAAACTAGAAAGATATCGCCCCTACAAGTACAGGCATAAATTTTAGTTTTCTCTTATTTTTGTCTGTTCTTTTTACACTGAATTCTACACTTGTTCTGTTACTCATATGCCAGACAAGCATTTCAGACTCTGCATGTTCAAAGCAAAACTCGTTTTTCTCCTGACTTTCTTCTTAACTTCCCTATTTCTTCTAAGGCCACAGCAATCCTTCCAATCACTCAGGTTTCCAATCACATAGGCACCTTTTACTCTTCCATTGTCTTCATTGCTCATGTTTAATTAGTTACAAAGTCTGGCAGATTCTATTTTCCCAAATATCTATCCTCTTATTTCTACTTTCACAACCAGCTGGCATTATCTCTCACATGCATTACTATAATAGCTTCCTACTTGGTCCACCTGCCTCTAGTCTCTCCTCTCTCCCATCTATCTTCTACCACACAGGTGTCAAAATAATCTTTCTTTTAAGCATATCATTAGGGGGAGACAAGTTTTAATTTGCCATTCAGGGACAGTCTATGATATTCTACTAATTGTCAACCACTCTGAAGATCTGCAAAGCTGTATTGCCAGGGCTTGATTTGCAAGGAAAACATTAGAAGGTAGCATTCAGAAACTGGATTTAAATAAAAAATTCTAACTTAGATTAACAATTTTTTTTGAGATTCTTCTTTAAAGTGACTAAAATAAAAAGGAGATATTCACCTATTTTATATTTTAAGATTACACTATTTATTTAATACCAATTAAACTGATTAAAATTTCATATTATTTTAAACATTTTGAGTATTTACATTTCAATAACTAAATTCCTAACATATGAATAAGCACTTTAGAACTGAACATACATATAATAATTTGCACATTTGTTCAAACTTGACAATAGCACCTTGTATGTTTTAACATTGATATAGGACAAATTTAGCAGAGTAAGCTGTTTCCTTTATATTATCTTCAGCCAACATGCCTGATAAGATGCCTACTCCTAGGATTTCTTCCCCCGATAAGGTACAAAGTTTAGTTATAGAGAATCAGATATGTAGCTCAGGGGCACACTAACGATTACGATTTTTGTTCCTCTCAATTATACACTCTGTCCCATTCCAGGGTAATAAGCACCTGATCACAGACCATGGAGGACACCCAGAAAAACATAGCCATACCACAAGTTCTTGGAAGCTTTTTCTCTGAATCAGGAGGCAAAGGAAAAAAAAAATCTCATGATTGTAACCAATCCCGTACTGGAGTTTTGGAGGCTTACTTGTCCATTGATCTCTCAGCTTTCTACACATCACTGCACAATGAACATCTCTGTCTGACAATGGTACTTTGATGCTTAAAGTACTATAACAACAGCTAAAATACATGTGCTTTCAGGGGCAGCTGGGTAGCTCAGGGGATTAAGGACCAGGCCTACAGACAGGAGGTCCAAGTTCAAATATGGCCTCAGACACTGTCTAGCTGTGTGACCCTGGGCAAGTCACTTAAGGGCTTAAAAATAATAATAAAATAAAATATATGTACTTTCCCTAAAATAGGTGTGGTTTCTCCACTGTGTAGCAATAGCTGTGTTCCTTTGCCTGCAGATCTGTCACTAACAATGTATAATAGAAAAATTAGCAATAATGGTATTACAGTAGGGAATTTTTAAAAATTTTCTTTCAAAATACATTAGTACTCAGAGAACATAAAAACTGAAACCTATGTTTGAGTCCAATACAAGTGAATTCTTTTTTTTTCATTCAAAGAAACATTAAAATTCAGGTAAATATATATATGTTTATACACACATGCATATATAATATGAAAGAAGAGAACAAAAATCTATTTGATCACATGATAGGCATTCCAGATGCAACTGGGAAATAAACCCTTTTATATAAGAAAAGCACACACATCCGACGTCATGTACTTATCCTCTCTTTTTTCATATAAAGTTACCAGAAATCCTGACCTGGTAAACCTGCCAACATCTCCTCATTTCTTCTTGAAAAGCTTCTTTATATTCATTAGATATTGGATCTTTACCAAGGCGCACTTGCCTGTAATGGGAGGGGAAAGATTCTGCCTTAAAAGGAAGTTGTTAAATTGATATTTAATCACATTTTAAATGCAAACTTCCTATCTGTAATCCCCAGTTATAAAAGGAAAGTGAAATGATATGGCAGAGACTCATCAAGAGAAAAAGAACTGAGGGAGATTTCCTCAGTCACAAAGGGGACTATGGTAAGAGGTCAGGAAACCTGAAACAATGGGCTCTTCTTGCTTAGAGGAGAGCCATCTCTGGTCAGTGGTGTCTGGTAACTGACAGGTTTTTGCATAGGCACCCCGGATTCTGCAGTATCACAGACAAAGGGACAACTGAAGCAGAGCATTGGTTCAGAATGAAGGTTTTTCCTAACGGTGATGGCAATTGATTAGAGAGAGGCAAAGAATAACAGCCGGAGAGTCAGGAGTCCTGCTTGTGGCAGTAACTAGCTATGGCACATTAGCTCTGGGTAAGTAGCTTAACACCTCTGCTGTTCCATCCCTAAGAATAGGAGGGTTGCCTACATGATCTAGATACTTCTAAAACCAATTCCTTTCTTGTGATGGATGTTAGAAAGCAAACAAATAGATGAAGTAACCATTGGAGGTTTGTTTCGTGTCTAATGACTGCCTGTTTCATTCCAGTGAAGCTTTTTAATGTTAATACTTTAGTTTATAACAATATCTTTTATTATGAAATTTAAATGACAATAACACACATAGCTTTTGCTATGTGCTAGGCACTATGCTAAGAACATTACAATTATTATTTCATCTGGTCCTCATAACAACCCTGGGAGGTAGGTGCTGTTATTATCCCGATTTTACAGATGAGGAAACTGAGGCAAATAGAGGTTAAGTGACTGCCCAGGGTCACACATCTAGTAAGGTTCTAAAGCTGGATTTAAGCTCAGGTATTCCTGATGTCAGACCTGACTGGGCTGTATCCACTGCTCCACCTAAGTATAACATCCAGCCTCTCTCTCTCTCTCTCTCTCTCTCTCTCTCTCTCTCTCTCTCTCTCTCTCTCTCTCTCTCTCTCTCACACACACACACACACACACACACACACACACACGACACAAATTTGTGCTAATCTAGTGAAAGTAGCCTTTTCATACAAATTTTTCCACTACCTACAAAGTATAACTAAGAAATGATACCTAGATCAAATTTAAGGAACCATATACCACTCTATGGTATGAGACTCCTTATTTTTAGAGGGGCTCTGGGCTCCAATCCCCATGTCAGAATAGGGTGGGAGGCTTTCTAAATTGAGGGAGTAGGCAACTAAAACAGTGGGAGCCAAGGACATAATGCTTTGAGAGCAGGTATGAATGAGGATGCTCTGAAATCAAAGGGAAAAAAATGGGAAGAGATATAGAAGAGAATGATTCAATTTATGCTAGGGAATTAAATATACTAACATTCATTATTTTATTGTGATTCAGATCTATGAGTCATCATTTGAAACAATCCATCACATGACCAAAACAGAGAATTGACACTTACCATTTAAGGTAGTTGTCTGCTTCTTCAATAGTATCCCATCTGACTTTATTCAAAAATAGAGCTTCTTTCATTTGCTTCGTTTTGTAGAACTCATCTTTACTGTACATAACTGCAGATGATATAAAAAAATTATTATGCCAGTAATCAAATGAGTTATTTGCAAATGGGAAACACATTTGTAGCAAAAAAAAAAAACCCAAAGCAAAACAAAACAAAACAAAAACTGCTGACAACCAAGTTTGTTTGCAAACATCATGAGTGGGATAATAGTCATTTTTTCTTTCTTTTTGGGAGAAATATTTTTAAATATAGTTCATTTTCCTCAATTACAGGGGAAAACAATTATTAACATTAATTTTGAGTTCCCAATCATCTCCCTCCCTCCCTATCCCCATCTCCATGATGGTAAACAATTTGATCTAGTTATTCTTGGGCAATCAAAGCAGTTACACTTTCACCTCTTTCAGAGAGATTAAATTTTGTGAGATGAACTGCATTACCTTCTCTTAATTCTTTATGCTTCAATTTTCCTGCTTCTTGATTTAAAATAGTTGCCACAGCAAAAGGAGTGCTTAAATCTGTTGGAAATCTCAAGTCTCGATATTCAATTTTCTACAGGACAAAGTCAAGGGGAAAGATATTTTACTTATTTATGTTATTCCTTTTGATACTTAAAAAGGACTTTTTGGAGAGTATTTGTAATTTTACCTTTGCATGTGTATATCTGGTCTTTTTTGATAGCGTTTTCTTAGATTCTAATTTGAATGTCTTTTCAGGAGGAATTCTAATTTTCTTCGAAAGTTTATTAAATTTCTCAAAATCTTCTAAACTGTGATTCAAAAAGAATAGATATTATATTACTATATAATCTGAGTGCTTCTTCCTGAAAATCTTCCAGACCTTGAAAAGTACTAATACCTATACCTAAACAGAAAAATAGTTTTCAAAAACTAAGAAAACATTTCAATCTATTTGTCATTTACTAAAATCAGTCCTCTTTATTATATCTTTATATATCAAATTAGACATTTTTGCATCTTTAAAGAAAAGAAATAAGCAAAACAATGGAATCCAGTAGGAAATGACTTTATAGTTTACCTAAAAAATATCTATACTGATCTTTTGATAAAGAAATTTTATTTTTATCTTAAGAATTTGTATTCATTCAACTCACCAATAAATAGAGAATACTGCTCATCAATCTCTAAGAGAATCTTTCAAAAGAGATACATATGAATGCAGAACAGTATTCCATAATTGCAAAAAACACCTAAGGACACATGTGGAGAGACCACCACCCAGTCATATCTGAAGAAGCTTTAAGGGTTGTTTATTCTGAGATGTGGAGGGGATAGTCTATTCAAAAATATTTCTCAATACAAAAAATGTATAAATATTTTTCACAGGGACAAAGCTCTTCTAGTAAATTCCATGAGGTTGTTTCTCTGATATACTTGAGAGGAAATTACAGAGCTCCAAGCATACACCAGTATGTTATTGATGTATTTCACTGATGCTAAAGGTACATGGTGAAACCATGGGATGGTAGCAGTTGGCTCTTCCTAGAAAGAAGGGCACCACAGACCTTTATTTTTGCAGTTTACAGCTTCTTGAAAGAAGGAAATAAAGTAAAGCAATCAGCATACAATCATGTTGCTAAAGCTAGAAAAGATCTAGCAGGTTATCTCCTTCAGTACTTTCAATTTAAAGGTGAAACTTAAGCCATAGGGTGGAAGTGATCTGTCCAAGGCCACACAGCTAGTAAATAGCAAAAATGAGACTTCTGATTTCAAGGTCATAATTTTTCTCCATTAAACCACACAGAGGCCCACATCTTTCAGACACAGCTAGGCTGCCACTAAATTTTCCCAAAAAGGTACTTTTTTCATGCTCGTAGATGTTTAGCCCTTTCTTTACTTTACTTGGAGTCTTTGAAGGATTCATTATTTCAGTGAGGTATCTATCAGCTTGATCAAACTTCCTCCATGATTTCCTATCTATGGCCATGTTTTCCCACAAATCTTCCAAATTAGTCCTAGACAATAAGTTGGAGGCCTTATTCTTATTCTTTTAGAATCTTTAAGGTGACTGTATTTGTTATATAATCAGCCAATCTTATTTTCAGTTCATTTGTAAACTTGATAGCTTTTTATACTACTTCTTACATATAAAGAATTACTGGTAACCAAAAATAAATTTAGAATTCATCAATTTTATTACATTTATCAATTTTTAAAAATCAATTCTAGGGGGCAGCTGGGTAGCTCAGTGGATTGAGAGCCAAGCCTAGAGACAGGAGGTCCTAGATTCAAATCTGGCCTCAGACACTTCCTAGCTGGGTGACCCTGGACAAGTCACTTAACCCCCATTGCCTAGCCCTTACCACTCCTCTGCCTTGGAACCAATACACAGTATTGATTCTAAGATGTATGGTAAGGGTTTATTGCTTTTTTTTTTAAACAATAAAAATCAATTCTATCGGGAGGAATTGAAGAAGGTATGATGGATCAGGTGGCATATGAGCAGGGTCTCAATTGAGGAAAGGGAGCCTTTTTTAGCCAGTAGGATAGTACACACAAAAATCCAATGGCAAGAAAAGGAAAGGACATATTTTCAAACAGTGAATAATTTGTAATTGCTTGACTGTGTAACAAATGAAGAAAGCATAACATGAAATAAGTCTAGAAAGGTGGGAAAGAGTCAAATGATTGAAGGCTTCAAATGCCATACAAAACACTATGTGTTGAGAGCTGGTGTGGAAGCTGTGATCAGACATTTGGCTTCCAAAGATCGTATTGACTGTTGTATTAGATGGATGGATTAGTAGCAGTTCAAGTATATTACAATAGAACAGATGGAAAGGGTGGTGGTTATAATAGTAGAGAGAAGGGAATACATACAAATGCTATTGTCTATCGTACAACTGACAGGACTTGGCAACTGCCTGAATGAGCTAGAGAAGGATAGGAAAAAGTCAAGCATAACTGGGTAATTGGGGAAATTTTTATATCAAGTCTGCTTTATCCAAGTAATTTGTTATTCATGCTCAACATGCTGACTTGTCTCCCACCTGGAAGAATATTTAAAGGAGTTTGAAGAATGCCTCTTTCCAAATGATAAGAGAATGAAATGGTTGTTTTAAAAAATAGAAGACTTATACATAATAATAAAGGGAAAGTTTTTTTTAAAGGTAGTGAGGAATATTGGCTTGTGTTAATACATAATATTTTAGGCTTATCCCAAAGAGGAGAGACTTTGACTCTTTGGGGAGAGAAAGAACAGCCTGTCCCTTCAAAGAATGTTCATATGGATCGGCAGGTCATACAAGGAAGAAATCATTTGGTAAGGGTCAAAGGAAGGAGAGATGTAGTGTTCACTGGTTGGCTCCTTGCTGAAGGGTATGAAGGCAACTATTTGTTGACCTCATAATAATGAAGGAAATCTATAGACTTGTCTGGGTATGTATTCAGTATATTATGGAGAACCTTCCAAAACTTGTCAGACCTGACGATTACTATATATTTCTAGTGATTCATGTGGCCTCAAGTGATATTGAAAAAAAGTTGAGTAAAATCAACACTCATTAAATGTTTACTATATATGCCATGCACTATGCTAAGTGCTTGCAATGCAAAGACAAAAACTGGCTCTCTCCTCAAGGAACTCAGAATTTAATGGGAAACAACTACATGCAAACAATTATATAAAAATATGCTTCATACAAGATGAATTGGAAATAAATTCAGAGGAAAGGTATGATCATGAATGGGGACTAGGAAAGATTTCCTGCAGAAGGGCTTTAACATAGACTTGAAAGAAGCCAAAAGGTGAAGATGAAGGAGAGTATTCCAGGCATGAGGATCAGCCAGTGAAAAGGCACAGAGTTAGGAGATGGAGCATCTTGTGGGAGAAGAGCAAGGAGATGTGTCTTTGGATTGTAGGGTACATGAAAGGGAGTAAAGTCTAAGGAAAAGTAAAGTATAGGAAAAGATCAGATTAGTAAGGATTTTAAAAGTCAAATGGAGAATTTTATGTTTGATTTTAAAATAATCTTAAAAGAATTACTAAGGAGTATGAAGTCTAGCAAGAAATTGGAGACCAGGAATACAGATAGTATTTCATCACAATAAGAGAAGGCAAGGATATCAGAAGACAAAAACATATTTTGGAAGTTAATAACTGGTTTTATTAATGCTGATTCACAGAAAATTATATCAGAACTTAGGTTTCTTTGCTATTGCTTTAAATATAGACAATCTTCTAGCCAGGGATGGAGTATACCTAATAAGGGCTGATAAGAATATATTTGCTAAATCTTGTAAATTTAATCAAAAGGACTTTAAACTGAAAAGAAAGGGTAGGGAACAATAGGTTACCTACAAATTTCCATCAGGCTGGATACAAAAGTTAGGAGGAAAGAAGAAAATTAGTAATGGATAGGCCTTAAAAAAATCACAGAAGATAAAACCTAAGAAAGTAGCCATCAATGAAATCCATGGCATTGAATATCTATACACAAATGCACAATCTAATGAAAGGAGGTAAATTTGGCATCCCGAGTCACTGAGATTTTAGTGAGATGAGACCCCAGGATTTGAATATGGCTTTGGAAGGGCATGTAAAAGGAATAGGATAGGCAAAAAGAAAGCAGAGTAGACTTGTATAATAAGAAGATATATGCATGTAAGGAAATCTAGGAACTAAAGATGAAAGTATAAAGAAGACATTTATATGAAGATAATCACAACCAAGAATTGTTGAATTTTGGGGTTGGAAGGGACCTCAGCAATCATCTAATTCAACCTAACTAGAAAGGAATTTCCACAATTATTTAACTAGACCTCCAATGACATATATAAAACTATATGGATCACTTGGACAAAAAGAGGAAATAGATGAATTCGGGAAATAGATTCCAAATTTGAGGTCGGTTGGATATTATAGCAGTTAGGAACTTTAATCATCCAAAAATGTGTTGAACTTCTAACTCTGTCAAAAACAGAACAGTTAATTTTTTGACTTGACCTAATAATTTTATTCCTTAAAAGATGGAGGAGCTAAAGAAGGAAAATGCTATCCTGAATCTGACTACCAATTAAAAGAAGTGGAAATAAATGATGGGAACTTTTGGGGGTGAGTGACATTTATGACAGAAGAGAGAAAAGCTGCTAGTTTTTTGGAGAAGAGATTTTAAAGCACTGAATCAGATTTTAAGTGCAGGCAAAAATGAAAAATCATGCCATGAACCAACAAACTATTGCTTCAAAATAGCCTTATTTATCCTTAAAAAACAGGCAAAGACTAGAGACACCTGGCCACTGGAGGGGTTGTTATTCATTCCTCTACTGTGCAGCATAAACTTTTTTAAATTATAAGAACATTGAGTAAACTAATGGGGGAAAAATGCCAACCATTCCTCTCTAGGCGGTACTCCTAACTTTGGCTATCGTTGAGAAGCCCCAAATGCCCTAGCTCTTTATCCTTAGGACTCTTTAACTCCAGTGCTGGAATTCATTCATCAGAAGTACTCTCCAATCCTGTAACTTCTCCCTCTAATTGGGTTGATACCCTCAGAGTTTCCATTGAAGATGGGTGCCCAGGCCAGCCATATCCTCTACCATGGCCAGGTACCCAATCCCTTTACAGCTTCCTTTCATATGCTGTCTTCCCCCATTAGAAAGTAGGCTCCTTGAGGTATGTCTTTCCCTCTACTTGTGTGTGCATATATGTATATATGTGCATATATATGTAATATATATATATATATATATTCCTAACTGCTTAGCACAGTGCTTGGCACATAGTAACTAAATACTTAATAAAGGCTAGTTGACTGACTGACGCTATTAAGAAAAAAATTGTGGTCACGGTCCAGAAAAATATAAAGACTGAAATATTAGAGATCAGAACAAGATAATTTTTTTGCTCACAAAACTCACTTTTTCATTCAAGGTTATACCAAAATTGTTGTCAGAAGAAATCTAGGTGAGCTTGCAAGATCTTGGCATCTTCCTCAGATTGTAAGACAGAAGGGTCAAAAACGCTTCCAGGGAATGGGGCTAGTAACACTCCCAAGGGTGGCTGGAACCAGATTAAAATGTAATTGGCAAATATTTAACGAAATAAGTGAAAATACAACATAAAATAGATAATGTTAATTTGTGGTTTTCTAAGTCAATATAAGGGCCACAGGGATTCTTTGGTATGGTTTTAATTGTTCTTGTTTCTATTTGAATTTGAGGACTGTTATAAGAATCTACCCTAAGGTGTTTTGAGGATTTTTTTTTAATTTTGATGTTCTTAATTGTGACTGATGGAATGTTATGAATTCTGCTCAATATACTCATATACCAAGAAGCAGAATTACTGTGGATTACATAAATTTCCAAGCAGAGATGAAATACTGTAACATGTCTTTGTACCAGGTCACATGTTATAAAAGATTTTGAAACTTATTCAAACTAATTTACAAGCATGTTTCAATGGTCTGGAAACTTACCTGATTTAAATACCACTAAGAATTCATGGCCTGGGACAGCAGGGTAGTGTAGTAGACAGAAATACAGGCCTAGAGACATCAGGTCCTGGGTTCAAATCTAGCCTCAGACACTTCCTAGCTGTGTGAACCTGGGCAAGTCACTTAATCCACATTGCCTAGCCCTTGCTGCTCTTCAACCTTAGAGTCAATTCTAAGATGAAAGGTAAGGGTTAAAAAAAAGTCAACTATAGACTGAGGCAGCTTGGTGGCTAAATGTATAGAGAAACATAATGTCCTGGGTTCAAATCTGACCTGAGATACTTCCTAGTTGTGTGACCCTGGACAAGTCACTTAACCCCCATTGCCTAGCCTTTACTGCTCTTTTGCCTTGAAACCAATACTTAGTATTGATTCAAAGACAGAAAGTAAGGATTTTTTAAAAGAAAGTTTTATATATTTTTTATTAAAGTTATATATATACAATTAAAGTTCGACTTGGAAAAATAAACTGTACATGTGATAAAAAGCCAAGTTAAGTCAAGCCAGCAAGAATTTACTAAGTAGCCACTATGTTTCAGGTATGGACTAAGTACTAAAGATAAAAAGGCAAAAATAGTTCCTACTTTCAAGGGATCACATTCTAATACGGGAGAAAATGTGTGACTAACCAGGTGAATAAAAGATCTACACATTGTAGAAGGAAGGAAGTCTAAAGGGAAAGGTGCTCACAATTGGGGGAGCTGATAAAGGGCCACTGGCAGAAGAAGGGATCTGAACTGAGCCTTGAAGGAAGCCAGAAAAATTGGGCAGTGAAGCTGAGAATGGACAGAAGGAAAGTCAACAAATGGCATGAAGACAGGAAACATTTAAGCTTAGAATTAGGCAAGTAGGTAAGCATGGCTGGATGTCAAAATGTTTGGAGAGAAGGAAAGCATAAGAGACTAGAAAAGGCAGGAGAGACCAGGTTCTGAAGAATCCAGAGGTTATAAGGAACCATTAAGATTTATTTAGGAGAGAGGGGGTGACATGATCAGACTTTCATCTTAGAAAATCACTTTGGCAATTGAATGGAGGATGTGTTGGACTGTGGAGAGACTTGAAGCAGGGGAATAATTAGAAGGCTATTACAAGGGGCAGCTAGGTGGTGCAGTAGATAAAGCCAGGACTAGAGTGAAGAGGACTTCGGTCTAAATCTATCCTCAGACACCTCCTAGATTTGTGTCGATAGACAAATCACTTAACCTTGTTTGCCTAGCCCTTACCCTTCTGTCATGAATTTGTTACTAAGGCAGAAAGGAAGAGAAAGAGGAAGAAGAGCAGGAGGAAGAAGAGGAGGAGGAAGAAAAAGAGGAGGAAAAAAGAAGATGAATAAGAAGTGAGTAGTTGAGAATAATTTCAAGGTTGCAAACCTGTGTAACTGGGAGAATGGGATGGTGTTACTCTCAACAGTAATAGAAAAATTCATAAGAAGGGAGAATTTGAGAAGAAAGATAGTGAATTCTGTTTTGGATATAAATTGTAGATATTTATAGGATATCTGCTTCAGGATTTCTAGTTTGGGAAGTCTGTTGATACAAAGCTGTAACTCAGAAGAGAGACTAATGCTAAATATATACATCTACACAGCAATAATAATCAACCCATTGGAGTCAATGTGATCATCAAAGGTGGTACTGCAGAATTAAGAGAGAAGAGGGATCAGACAGAGGGTTCTTTATAGTTCATAATGGATGTGACATAGATGAAGAATCAGAAAAAAAGTGAGAAATAATAATCACACAGGAAAAATAACAAGATGAGCAGGAGAACCAGGAAAGAGCAGTGACAAAAATGCAGAGTACTTAAGAAGATGACGAACAAAAGGATATGTGTCAAAATCTTGTGAACTTAATTCCAAATCATGTAAAAACAAAGTGATTGCAGCAAAAGAACATATTGCACATATTAAGTTTTTTTTAAAGATGCAAAAAGTTATAAGATTTACTGTATAAGCCAGTGATGGTGAACCTATGGCATGTGTGCCCAAAAAGGGCACACAAAGCTCTCTCTGTGGGCATACTGCTAGAGTTCATTACTAGAAAGCCAGAGGGATTCAGGGAGGAGCTGTACCCCTCCACTTCTCCACATGCACCTGAGTACATTCCTCTCTTCACATACACCCCCCCCCCGCCCAATAGCCCAATGTCAGTGCTTTCTCCATCCTCTGAGTTAATGGGGGGGGGGGGTGGCGAGGGGTAAAGTAATGGGGGAGGGCATAGCACTCAGACTCTTGGGGAGTAGGCATGGCTGTTCATCTGGGTGTGGTGTGGTGGGGGTGGGGTCTGGCATTACATCTCTAAAAGGTTTGCCATCACTGGTATAAGCCAACAAATTTAATATTTTACTTTGTCCTAAGTAATTTACACATGCGTATATACTGGGGAAATTTGAGAATCAAAAAAGGAATAGACTGTTCATTTGGGTGATGCAATGATGATAAAGGATAACCACGATGGCATCAGAGCAATACTGGATTTGAAGTCATAGAACCAAAGTTTGAATCTCTCTCTGATGCTTTTAGTTATGAGACTTTGGATCTTTAAGAGTCCAAATGTATTAGACAATATACAAAACTGAAAGTGGCCCTTGAACACAAAATACTTTGAACTTTGGGGGAGAAAGTTGTGATAAGAGTATAAACCACTGGTTCTTTGTCTATTTATATTTTGTTTTTTTCTGTATTCACACACATTTTACTTCATGATTTGCATGGAGTTGAGAGTTGGATAGGTACCCAGTTCTGTATTTTTAAAGAACACTAATTTTTTCCAAGTGATTTTAAGGTGCTTCCATGACTAACATTTCTACTATCATACATAAAAGTCTAAAGAAATCCAGACTGAAAAATAGATACATCAGTCAACTTTCTCTGATACTTTTCTATCTAATGTTTCATAACAATGTCAGTATAACAATTGTCTAAACATTGTAAAACCCTCCTGTAACACTATTCGGCCAATCATCCTTTAATAATATTCCCATGGAATGAACTGTTATAGACTAGTGATCACACTAAGTGCAATATAGCCTAAATTGGTCTAGCAAGCACCAGATAGAAGACACCTCATGCTGTAAGGCCAATTTACTCCAAGGATATCTGTTGAAGGAGGAAACAGTGGCTAAGTGTAGACCTTCCCAATGGGGGAAGTAATGGGCAACAATGAAGAATTAGAAACCAGGAGAAACCAGTAAGCTAAATTTATACTGATAGGGTTCCATTGCCTCTAGAATATTTTTATGCAGAGAGGCTCTTGTCAACCTGTGCCTCTGTCAATTCTCTGCACCAGATGCTGGTCTAGATATTGACTGCCCCCAGCTACATTGCTTCATTTAGCCAAACAACAGCATTGAGTACCAGACAACACTAACCAGATACATCATCCTGTGTGAGAGGCAGGTTTGTGGCTACTTAAAAATGAAAATGCTAAAAAGTCCAATTATGAAACAGGTTAATGCCGTATTTGTAAAAAAAGTATTTTATGACTTCATTTCAAACAGTTTAGTGTTAGCATTCTCTTCTCTCCATGTTGTTAAAAAAAAATAGAAGGAATTTGGAGGTTTAAAGTATGTTCCAATAATTTTAAAAACAACTATAATCAAAACCACAAAAGCTAATGAACTTGTACCTCAAAGCCATTTGAGGAGATGATGTTCCAGTGAATGTACATACATAAGGCGTAGCGTTGAACTGAGAAATCCATAGCTGCAATTTTATTCGTGCAGTTCCATATCTAAATGGTGCAAATGTAACAGTCAGATTCACTTTCCCATTGGATGGAATTATTCCTAGAGAAACATAAATAAGCAAATATTTTATAATGTGTTATTTTTCTTCTTTGCCAGTTCAGATCAAAGAGGTCCAAACCTTGTCATCCCATGATAAGTATAAAGATATGGGCAGCTAAGTGGCTCAGTGGATGGAGAGTCAGGCCTGGAGACAGGAGGACATGGCTTCAAATCTGACTTAAGACATTTTAAAACTGGGTGACCCTGGGTAAATCACTTAACCCCCTGCCAATTGCTTAGCCTTTACTGCTCTTCTGCCTTGGAACCACTACTTAGCATTGATTGTGTAGCAGTCCAGCCCATAGGTATTGTGGAGAGACAAGGATTGTGAGTGAGCACATGGCCATTCTGTGCATGGTAATGAACTCTATTCCCAGTGTGGCTGAAGTTAGGGCGCGAAACCTTGCTTTCCTTTGTCTCCTTCACCTGAGGATAATAACCCCACCTTCACCTTATCATAATTTGCAATTATCCAATGGCAATACACATTGTAACTCATCTATATGTATTGAGGCATCACGTAACTTATCAATATGTATTGAGTTCATTTGCGTATCAAAGAGAATAAAAGAAAGGGACACAGCCAACTCCTCCCACTTCAAGGACATTGACAGGTTTGCCCTACAGACCAACTTCTCCCCTTTCTCTCTCCTCTTTTTCTTTCCTGAGGCCTGGCCCTTTGGTCAGGTCTCTCTCTCTGTCTCTCTCTTTTCCAATGCTAATATCTAGCATTGTCTAACTCTTTCAGTCTCTAATCTCTCTCTCTACTGAGCTAGTATTATCCTCTGACCAGGGCAGTGTTGAATTGGGATCACTGGATGGGAATAGCCTTAAAAGTAACATCCAGTGGTCGGAGCATGGCTGTGGCTCCCGAATATTAATAATTGATTACTGACTCATTACACATATCTCAAAGGTTGGCTCTTTCACGCCCTTCGCGGGATTCACAAACTTCTATCCCTTTTCTATTTTCCTACCATAAAGCTTCTCGCTGGCCGGGAGGCTTTAGATTCTAAGACAGAAGATAAGAGTTTAAAAAAAAGATTTTTGTCATCAGAATTTTAGTGGAAAAAGTCAAGTTTTTCACCTTTCCATTATTATTCAATTACTACAAAATATTTACAAAAAAATGAATATTTACAAAAAAAAATTTTGGTGGTATCACTCATATATGATATGCCCAATGAATCTGAGATGAATTTTCAGAACAATAATCCCTCATTTAATGCTACAATATCAACATTAGTGCAGCAAACAACATGGAACAATGTAATGATACACATAAGGAATAAATGTAAGGAAAAAGCACTTTATGTCAATATTAGGAACTGGCTTATCATTTTGTTGCGCCTGATTCTACCCTCCTGGGGGAAGAATAATGTTCATGTCAAAGTTATGTATCAACTGTAAAGAAAAATGTACAAAGTACTACAGAAATGAAAAATTTTCTGTAAGCTGATACTGTTCAGGGAATAAATAGGGGAGTCACATTCTCATTATATGGTTTTAAAAATAAGGAGCATCTGAAAGATTTATGAGAAAGAACAGTATCCACCTCCAGAGGAAGAACTGTGGGAGCAGAAACACCAAAGAAAAACAACTACCTGATTACATGGGTTGGGGTGGGTGGGGATATGACTGGGGATAGAGACTCTAAATGAACATCCCAGTGCAAATACCAACATATGGAAATGGGTTCTGGTCAAGGACACACGTAAAACCCAGTGGAATTGAGTGTTGGCTACAGGAGGGGGGTGAGAAGAGAGGAGGGAAAGAACATGAATCATGTAACCATGGAAAAATATTCTAAATTAATTAAATAAAATTTCCAAAAAAAAATAAGGGGCAGCTAAATGGTTCAGTGGATGGAGAACCAGGTCCAAAGACAGGAGGTCCTGGATTTAAATCTGGCCTCAGACACTTCCTAGCTATATGACACTGGGCAAGTCATTTAACCTTCAGTGCCTAGTCCTGGACAATCTTTTGCCTTGAAAATGAAACTTAGTATTGCTTCTAAGACAGATGGTAAGGGTTTAAAACATGTATACATATATATATTTTTATCATATATGTCTATATAACATATAACCTTGTAATGTATTCAAGTTGTCCTCTGACAGGTCTTCTATATTCCTTTCATCATAGTCATATTCTTTCTTTTCCTCTTACTGAGAATATCCTCCTTTATTTCTCTCAATTCATCTGAAGTCTACTTCTTCAGGGCCCAATTCATGGACTCTTTCTTCATGAAGCCTTTCTTGGCCAGCACAGCCCTCAGTGAACTCTCTCTCCCTCCCTTGATCTATGAGAGTGCTCCATTGTTGGTATAACACTGGTGTGCTACAGTGTATTGTAAATTAACATTTTATGTCTATGTGTCTTCTCCTTCACTTTGTACCTTCTGCTCTGCCTGGTTTCAGCTCCCTAGAACAAGGTGCCTTTCCCAGGGTAAGCTCATCACTTCTAAACTCACCATGATCCTGCTAACTCAAGTCTGGTCACTGCCTCCCTCAACCTCCTCTCCCTTCTGGTTGGACAATGGAGGACCAAACTCCGCCCAAGGTCCAAATGCTATTTCTCCCTCTGGTCCTTTCTCTACACTCTGAGAAGACAAGAAATAGGATTCAACCAATTCTTGCTGGGCAGATACTACATGCAAGGCACTAGGCTAGTATTGTGGGGGATAGATATATCCCTAAGTAGCCAATAAAATCTTAATAGGGATAATCAAACATGTAGATGAATATCTGTAGACCAAAGTTGGATTGACTGGGAAAAGGGGCAGAGTCCTTTGAACCAGGATGCTCCAACCATTTCAGCAATGTGCTAGGGAAACAGTAATGCAGCTACCTGCTCATTTCAGATCAGTTTGTTTTATGTTGTCAAAGTGGATCTTGTGAAAAACACAAAGCTTATTTCTTTTTCATTTTCACCATCTTATAAAAGCCTTGATGCCCAAATTAGGTCCAGATTCTGGCAGCAATATTTCTATATTTATAAAGAGATTTCTATGATCCTGTAGCTAGTTGAGTAGAAGTTACTGGTACCATTGCAGATGCATTCCATTCAGAAAAAAAAGGAAGACAAGTGGAATTGTATTTATTGAATGCCATATTTGTCCAGGTTGAACATGTATATATAAACACACACATATACATATGAAGCCTTAACTTCTAGGTTAAAATATGGTTCTAATCTCCGCCAAATCTTCCATTTTAGCTTGTGAATGCTACTAAAAATCTTTCAGACAGATACCTAGGAAATATTTCTCCTTTGATCATTCAATCAATAGGCAATTATTAAGGGTTTACTAGGGCAGACATTGTGCTAAATATTAGTATATACTGACTAGAATATAAAGACAAAAATGAAACTCCCTGCTCTCAAAGTGCTTACATTCTTTTGGGAGAGTGAGGAGAATACAAAGATATATACAAAATAAACCAGGAATAATTAGAAATAGGGGTGCCAGACTAGTCTAGTCTTTTAGGTTCATAATCTCAACATGATCCACAATTCCTCTCTCCCACACTCTACATATATAATACATTGCCAGATCTTGCTATTTCTAGTTCCATAATCTCTCATAAAGCCATCTGGCTCTGCTATTTTTTTCTTTTGAAAATGATTATCAATTTTCTTTTTCTGAAACTAGGTTAATATTTAAATTCCCTCTTTATATTCTGATAATCTGAGTATCACTTTTGAAATTTATAGCCATTTCATTTAAATTATTTTTGTTGCTATATAATTAGGTTAAATGATTTCTAAATGATCTCTGTGTTTGCTGTAGTTTTTTATTTTTAATACTTGGTAATTTGGTTTTCTTTTATTATCAGATTAGCTAACAATATGTCAATTTTACTAGTTTTTGAAAAAACTCCTAATTTCATCATTTCAATATTTGTTTGGTTTTCAATTCTATTTGTCCTTCAATTTTTTAGAATGTCTGTTTTTGTGTTTTGTTTACTTTCGTTTTGGTTTTACTTGTTGCTTCTTGGGTTTTTAAGTTGCATGTCCAGTTCCTCAATCTGTTCTTCCTTTTGTTCATGAAAGGTATTTAGGGATATGAATTTTTCCCCTGTAGAAAATATTGCTTTGCTTATATCCCAAATGCTTGGGGATGATTGTTGTCACTTTCTTTAATGAAGTGATCTATTACTTCTATAATTTGTTCTTTGATCCAAAAATCCTTTTTTATTATATTGTTGAATTTTCTTTTGTTTGAATTTCTTCTTCAGAAGTTCTTTTTTATCATTTAATTTTTTCATTGTTATCATTAAATGAGGTGTTTAACATTTCTGCTGTTTTGCACTTGCTTATGAGGTCTCTAGTATGTTTTTATAAAGGTGTCAAAGTGGATATTCTGGACTGATTCCAAGGGGCATGTGATCAGGACAATTTTAGGGATTGATAAAATACAACCATATGTAGCTACCCTTTCCCCCTAATAGTGCCCCACTGTGTTCTTTCCCTCCATTATTCAAGATCCCAACCACCCTCTTCTGAGCCAGACATCAACCTCTCTGGGAAATCATGATCTAAGCATGACCTTGATTTAGAAAACTTAATCCACAGATCATCTTGTAGCTCTGACATGTGGCCCTTAGAAAGTTAGCTCCAAACTTCAGGGCAGAGACTGGAAAAAAGCTATCTCTCTCTCTCTTTTTCTTTTGATTAGAGCAAAGTGAATCTCAAAGGATGAGCAGGAATCACATTATGTTATCTTTCCTTGCAAACCTACCTCTTTTCCCAAATTCCCTGTTTTTGTTGATATCATTCATCACTTTTCCAAGGATCTCCAAGGTCTCCCTATCATCTTTAGCTCCTGATTCCCCCTCATCTCACAGATGTAATCAGTTGCCAAATCTTATTATTTTTATCTCTACAACATCTCTATCATCTGTACCCTTCTCTTTACTCACAAAGTCACCCTCTTGTTTCAGGGTCTCATCATCTCTTATGTGACTATTATCAATAATCTCCTAAGAAATGTCTCATCTTCTCTCCTTTCTCCAATCCTTCCTCCACACCTGCCAAAGTCATTTTTCTAAAGCAAAGAGTTTCTGATCATGTCACTCCCCCTTTCAGTTAACTCTAATTACTGTGTAATACACCACAAGAATCAATTATTATTCCATCCTTACCTCATCATTTTAAATTCCCATTTTTTTGTAATTTTATAATTAGAGTATTATATCTATGTAAATTTAAAATAAGTAAATATATACACTTTGGTGATATGTGCTCAAAAATGTTTTATGATTTTAAAAGTTTGAAGTGTAATTGGGATTTGCTCCCCAGAACTCTAAATCCCACTTTCCCATGTTCCCTCTCACCTTACATGCTAATGGAGGGAGGAAATGGATTTTGTGTAGCTCTGCCCTCTAGCTCTTTTCCCCTGATCATGACTGGGAAAGTTGGGTGAGTCCTAAGCAAGAGAATTTTTCTCATGTGTCTTTACTCAGGTTTTTACTTTTGTTCTTAATTTTTTCCTACTTCAAGTGATTATTAATATCTTATAAAATATAATACTTGGAGTTATTTGGATATTAATTTAAATTTTACAAGAGACAACTGACCTAGACAAACACCTTCTGTTTACAGTTTACACAAAATGTCAGAAGACCATACCCCAAAATTCGTAGAACACAGATGGTCTGTTGGCATAGTGGCTGGGAAAACAAGCAGAAGAAATACTATCTAATCTCACTGGAAACAGAATTATAAGCAATTAGGATAGCCACTTATTTCAGGGAGCAGTGGCAACAGAATCCAAACAGACATGAAAAGACCGGAATGAATAACAGAAACCAACACCATCTTGACAAATTCTAGGAGAAATGTCTAAAGAGGAGAGAAAGAATCTAGGCAAACAAGCTGGAATCCAGGGAACTTTGCAGAAGTCTGACTACCCGTAGAAACCCTGGCAAACATCCTAGGAGAAGAGTTAAGTCTTATTCAAATTGTTTAATTCCCTTAGCGTTTAGCAAGGCTCTCTGCACTTTATAAACGGTGGCTGAATAGCACTGAAGAGAGTCACCAGACTCTCACTGTCTCCTTTTTCTTTCCTTTCTTTTTTGTGCTATAAATTTAAAACAGCCTAAAGGTCAAAGTGCTTGCATATATATGTATGCATCGATATAGATATAGATATAGATATAGATATATACACACATAAATGTAAATAGAGCGATTAAATATATGTATAACATATGTATATAACATTAAATATATGTCAAACATAAATGTATCTTAAAAGCTTATGTAGATATAAGTACATTAAAAGAACTGTACACTCACTGTCAGAATGGCCAGACTGAGAAGTCTCTATTATAAATTTTAAAATTCTAAATAGGCCAAAAATCATATTTTTAAGATCTCTATTTCAAAGTTGATGACGAAGAACCAGGACTCTTACCAAGGGAAAGAAGACAGAGCAATGAAAGGTACGTAATAAAATCAATTAGAACATCATGGCAAAAAGAAACGCCACTGCCTTGAGCTTCTTTCCTACTTTGATTTAATTAAAAATAAGAAAATCTGAAATTTAAAAGGCATCAGTCCTCTAACAACAGCAAGAACCCAAACAGCCAGAAAACTCTGGAGACTGAGCTGAAATATTTCATATATTATACATTTTTAACTGGACCATTTATTTAAATGCCCACTCTATGCAAGGCACTGTTCATTGGGGACACAAAGACCAAAATGACATAGCCTATTGGCGTAAGCATGGAATAGAAAATTAAATACAAAGTTCATACCAGATATAGTATATGTAGTTTGGCATTCGGTTATGATCAATACTGTCTTTGCTTGCACAGTCTTCAATTTATAAGGATAGATGGAGTTTCAGAGAGTCCTTTTATGGGTCATTTGTTTGGAATTTCACATATTTTCTCATAAAAAGCAGCATTATAAATTGTATTAAATTCCCAGGGAGAAGAAACATGAAGCCAGAAAGATGATAGGAGCCAAAGGCAATAGGGGCATGCCCAGCTCGGGCACAGGGGCAGTAACTCTCAGAGAGCATTGAGTTCTTGAACCAAGCCTCCTGGAGTGAAGGGGAGCAGCTAGCTACCTGGCAGCAGCATTTGAAAATCAGAAGGAGATTGAGCAAAGGGTTACAGAAATTGATATGATTGTTGTTGTTTTTTAACTCTTACGGTACTTCTTGGAATCAAGACTGTGTTTTGGGTCCAAGACAGAAGAATAGTATGGACTAGACAAAGAGAGTTAAGTGACTAGCCCAGAGCCATGCAGCTAAGAAGTATCTGAACCTACAAGGTCTCCAGGTCTGGCTTTCTGTCTACTGAGTCACCTTGCTGTCCTGATTTGATTGCTTATGGATCCCTTTGAGTCTTTTGTGAATTTATTTTTGCTTTTTGTATTTCCTGTGGGATTAAATAAAGGCCATCCTGTATTGAACAATTGGTTGTAGATAATGAAGACAAATGTCATGTTTTGGTAGGGTTGGGTTAGATGTTTTTCCAAATCTATAATTTGTACCAAGAAACATAGTAACATTTGTACCACAGGAAGAGTGCTGTATTTTGAATCAAAGGACCTGAGTTTGAATGCTGCCTCTGCCATTCACTCTTTATGTGATATTGGCAAGTTGCTTCACTCCTGGCTATCAGTTTCTGATCTATAAAACAAGGGATTGGGATTATAAGGCCCCTAAGATCCCTCCTTGCTCTAGCTATCTCTATAAAAATGTCTGTAGTTTAATTAATTAATGTATATAGATTTAATTAATCAAATTAGCCAAATGTAAGCTATTGTACATCCATTCACTAGAACTATGTATAAAATTTGAGTGGCAGCCTGGTGTTCAACTGTCTGACACAAATCATTTGGATAACCCTCTGCTATTCAATTAACTTCTCAGTGCCCAATGGCCAGAGTAGGCAGGTGACATTACTGGATTGTACCCCCAACCAGAATAAAATATGAATAGGAAACATTTAACAAAACACATAAAATATTAATGAACATAGATGAGTGGTTTTCTAAGTCAGTATGGAGCTGGCATTTGACATCAGTATCTTAGGTAATTCTCAAGACTATATGCTGCAGAACCCTGTCTGATCTGCATTGAGAGAGGGAGTTTCCTCAGGGATGGCCAATCTCTAAATTGGTGAAATAATAATCTAATTCCCAAGCCTCACCACCAAAAAAGAAAAAAAATGTTTATTACAAAAATCAATACTCTAGGAACTTCTTTCTTAGAAGTTCCTTCAATATTAGTTTATGAGCTGGAAAAGAAAATTAGTCTCTTTAGAATACACTCTTTTATTATTCACAATTGCTATCACTTGATTTGGTCCTAAATGAATTTTCACTGTTTCCAAAAAATGAAATTTACCTCCTAGGGATAGAGATTTTCTGCCATTAGAAATATTATAATTTCCAGTGAGAAGCACTAATACTGTTCCAATCAATGGCAATGCTATTGGATTAAGTGTCTACTCTATACTTTGACAGATAGGTCATTCCTTTTTATTTGTCAAGTTCTAGTGTTTCTTTTTTAAAAAATCAATTACTCAAATTTTGAAAAAAATCTTTTGAAAAAAAGGAAGGCTCTCTACTGATTAGAGAAATGGAAATCAAAACAATTCTGAGATATCATCTCACAACCATCAGATTGGTTAAAATGATAAAAGGGCAAAATGACAAATGTTGGAAGGGATGTGGAAAAATGGGGACACTAATACACTGTTGGTGGAATTAGTCCAACAGTTTAGGAAAACAGTCTGGAATTATGCCCAGAGATTTAAAAAATTTAGTGTAAAAATTTTAAAGGCAGATGGTTTATAAGTTCTGATCTACTATGGCTTTTTTTCTCTTTTCAAATACTTTCTCAATTATATACAAAAAACAATTTTTACCATTTGCTTTTAAAATGTTAAGTTCCAAATTTCCCCTTCTTTCTTCCTTCTTTTCCCCTCTTAATGAGAAAGCAAGAAATTTGATATAGCTTATACATGTGCAGTCATGCAAAACATTTCCATATTAGTCATAATGTGAAAGAAAACACAGACCAAGGGAAAAAAAAACAAGAAAAATAAAGTTTAAAAATCTACCATGGCTTCTTGATACCAACTATGATATTTGAAATGTCTGCAAAATTAAACAATTTTGCAAATGATAATATTTTACCAATATTTTCCCCAAATTTTACAGCCCAATTTTTCTCAAAATTGAATGTTAACATGAACATTTAAAATCTACATAGTATATAAGTATTTTAAAGTGTGTATTGAAATAGTTCTTTGGAAAACAGACCATAGAATTCAGTAGTTTCCATTTTAACAACTGGAACTCTTTTTTTAACTGTACATTTTCATTTTTCCTTTGCATAACCTGCCAATTATTTACTTTTTTTTCATTGTGAAGTGTAGTGTTAAGAATTTTCTTATTTTTTTTTATTTTGATAGTTTTTCAAGTTAACATTTATTTAAAGTATTTGAACTTTTTTGTCTTAAAATGTGTATATTTGTGTGTTTATACATATATGTTTTGAGATAATTTTAGCCATAATGTTTCTTGAGCCAGTAAGAAAAGTGGCGTCTTTTAAATGTAGCATTTTGGGAGGTGGTAAATTCACATAAAAGGGTTTGAGAATGCTCTATACTAGTAAAAAGGGTGCATAGTATGATGTCCAGTGATGAGCATTTTAGTGCAAAAAGGAAGGAAGGAAGAGGACAGGTTGACTTTTAATAAGCTCCAAAAAGGAAAAAGAGGAGTGGTTTTGTCTTAAAGTAAAATAGCTGGTCTCTGCCAGAATGTGAAAGAAGAAAGTATCAAGGCCAAACCAAAGGGATTTAAAGCATGTTGAAGAGGGCTAGATGGAATTGAACTTTATTTTAAAGATGTTAAGAAGAGTGAATAAAAAATGAATATGGGAAAAGAAGTGACATGAAGAATGAAATCTTGACAAAGTTGACTAGGAATAAAAGCTTGTCAAGTTTTCCCAAAATGTTTTCAGGATACTATCAGAAGTCATTAGAGTTTTGTTTTCCATCTGCCAAACACACACACACACACACACACACACACACACACACACACACACACACACGTACAGTGCAGCCCCACAGTGACAAAAAATTTAATCACAGCTTATATATTCTGCAGTGAAAAAGTCTGTAAATACATGAAACCAATTGGAGGGGTGTCTGTATAAATGAATTATACTATAAAAAAACACCCCCCCAAAAAAAATTTAGTGTACCATTAGACCCAGCAATACTAGTTGGGTCTATTTCCCAACATGACCAAGGGAAAAAAACTTGTATGTTCTAAAATATTTATAACATCTATCTTTGTATTGACAAAGAACTGGATATTTAGGGGATGTTCATCACATAGGATATGGCTGTACAAGTTGTGGCATATGATTGTGATGGAATACTATTGCACAGTGAGAAATGATGGGCTTGTTAATTTTAAAACAAACATAGAAAGACATACATGAAATTATGAAAAGTGAAATTAATAGCACCAAGAGAACATTGCATCCAGCTACAGAATTAACATTTGAAGAACAGCTTGTGAATGTGACCTCTAGAGAAAGAATTTACATATTAAACAAGGTTTGTGAGTTAATGACAAAATTCAGTGTGAAGATCATCCCTGTCCTATTCTTAAGCGAGTGTAAAACTTTCTAAACTATCCTTATAGTTAGAAATACTTTTTGTGTGTCTTTATCAACATAGTTAACTTGTTAGATTTCTCCCAACTATTTATTTTCCTATAGTTCTAAGGCTAAAGTAGCTGATTATCATAAAGTTTCTCCCCTTGTATATATAGGGAGAGGAAAAACAAAGACTGGTTTCTGTCATACACTAATAATAAACAGCATGGATCAAATTCTTAGGGAGACTATCAGATTACTAGACAATTATCTATGTACATATCAGGGTTTGGAATAAATTAAAACCATCTGTTTGGGCTAATACACATTCATTGGACAGAATACTTGCTTGCAGTGAGAAATAAAATTTGTAAACAAATAGAAAATTAGGTACAAAAAATACTCTGTTGGAACATCTAATGAACCACTGGGCAGTGATAATTAACTATGGCAACCACAAATGTCTATGCAGAAGCTGTGACATAATTGTAACTCAAAATAAGAGTTTTTGTTTTTGAATTTTCTTGAGTGCATTGGGCTTGAGGTCCTTTGAGTATCCATAAGGCACAAGGCTCCTCAAATCAACTAAATCAATGTTCCTAGATTGGAAAATGTTCAACAAATTGTGGTATATGAATATAGTGAAATATATTCATTGTGCTGAAAGAAAATTATTAATATGAAGAATTCAGAGAAGCACTGAGAAACTAATGAATGAAAATAGAGTAGTAAGTGAAACCAGGAAAACAAAGTGAACAATGACAATGATGTAAATGGTGGTGGTGGGGGGGGGGAAACCACTTCAAACTGGATCCAGTGTCATAATAACCACTGAAAGCTCAGTCCTGAAATTGAGATAGAGAAATGTCCTCCTCTCCCTTCTTTTCAGAAGTGAATGACTAGGGATGTGGAATACTACCTATGCTCTTAGACTAGATGACTATGCTGAATAGTTTTGTTGAACTTTAAAAAAATCTTTCTTCTTTTGTTTTTTGTTCTAAGGGATGGATCACTGGTTAGAGGAGGTAATGAAAGTGATGTAAAAGTGTATAAGTGAACAATAATTTTTAAGAAAATATCCAGTGTTCCTGCTTTATGTTTTCTTTTTCTCAAACAAGTACCCATGTGAAGCAGTAGATGAAGACTAAAGTCCTCATTGTGATTCTGTGAGGTTAGACTTAAAATCTGTCCTGTTTTATCTGAAATATAAAAATTTGGTTAAAATGAGGCCAAATGTTATATGGCAGGATTGAAATTAGAATGATTAATTGATGACTTTAGCATAAATTCAGAATAAATTTGCACACACATTATAACTTGTTAAAGTATCATTGATTTTTGGAAGAAGTGATAAGTGTACAAAAATTACCCAAGATCTCTATTAATATTTATCACTAAAATGTGATTACTCTCCTTTTCCTCAACTTTAGTGTAACATTCTGAAATCTAGGCTTGACCTTGGTATTCTGAGGTAATGTGGATCTTTCATTTTAAAGCCACAATTCACTCATAATTCCATACGAATAATTTACCTGATGTTGGATGAACAACAAAGGATTCATCAGGCTGAAGCACAATTATATGAAACTCAAAATCTATTGGGCAGCTGCATTGCAAAGGAATAACATAATCTTCACTGAAAAACAAAGGAAGAAAGAATAAAACCAATTTTTAATTGAAAATTTTTATTTAATTAATTTAGAATATTCTTCCATGGTTGCATGATTTATGTTCTTCCCCCTTCTTTCCCCCCCTCTCCTCCCTCATAGCCGACACGCAATTCCACTGAGTTTTACATGTGTCATTGATCAAGACCTATTTCCATATTATCGATATTTGCATTAGGGTGATCAAATAAAACAAATTATTATTAAGCTTTTAACTAAAAAATTCTTTCTAATAAAATCTATTGCTATTTTTATGATATGAAAAATATGGTCATTACTAATTATAACTGCTCAGAAAAATTACCTTAAATGTGTCAGATGCTTAAGACTAAATTCATACATTTGTCCTTGGGACTTCCTTCTAACTAATCTTATATGGGAAAAATTAAGCACAGAAAAGCATTTAATAAGCAAATAATTAAACACTAACTATATGCCAGGGGATTGAAGGATTTAATAATTTGGAAGAAACTTTAGAAATTATCCAGTCCGATCTCTTTATTTTACAAATGAGAAAACAAGCCAAGAAAGCTTATGTGGTTCCCCCAAAGTAACATAATAACATAGATGACAAGATTCAAACCCATGTTTTCTGATTGGCAAATCCCAATCCAGTGCCCTTTCCATTATTATACCATGCCTTTTATCTTTAAATATGATCAAGTGACTCAGGAATACTTCAAAAGTGCTTAACATATCTAAAAGAAAATAAAGCATCTAAAATAATACATTAAAGTGTACTGCTTATGAAAAGACAATTTATACAGCCAGAAACAGATAATCACATGGAAAAATTAATAATCTTGCTACAAATTTAAGCAAAACTTAAAACAATTTTAAGGCTCCAATTAAGGCAACACAAAAAATTATAAGTCTCATTGTTGATAGAAATTGAGAACTAGGGGGCAACTAGGTGGCTCAGTGGATTGAGAATCAGGCCCAGAGATGGGAGGTCCCAGGTTCAAATCTGCCCTCAGACACTTCCCAGTTGTGTGACCCTGGGCAAGTCACTTGACCCCCATTGCCTAGCCCTTACCACTCTTCTGCCTTGGAATCAATACACAATATTGATTCCAAGATGGAGGGCAAGGGTTAAAAAAAAAAAGAAAGAAATGGAGAAATAGGTAGAAAAGCATTGCTCTTGGCATTGTGCATTATTGGTTATCCTTCTAGGGAGTAATTGAACAATATGTTCAAACAGGTATGAAAGAGTTCATACTACTCAGCCTATTAACTCTATTCTCAGCAATGCACCCCAAGAAAGTAATTCAAAAGAAAACATATTAAATTTTTATGAAAATGTTCCCAGCAGTGAAATTTATACTAGTGAAAAAATGAAAAATAATCTCAATACCCAATGATAAGAAAATGGTTAAATAAATTCGGACATTTTAATGTAACAAAATTCCATATTGCTATTAAAGATGGCAAGTATGTCAAACTATGTCTATATAAAGAAATGAGCATGAAAAAACAGGTTTAAAAATCCCTGGAACACTAGGTGATATGTATACACTATTCAAGTTATGCCAAGACCTTGGTAAATACATTTTAAAAGATTAGAAGCGAATTTTTTTCAAATCTGTCCTCAGACACTTCTTAGCTGTATGACCCTGGGCAAGTCACTTAACCCCCATTTCCTAGTCCTTACCACTCTTCTACTTTAGAAGTGATACTTAATATTGACTTTAAGACAGAAGGTAAGGGTTTAAGGGGGGGAAGAGAATTTAAAGAAAAGTGATTGATGGTTCAGTTGCAGGCTTTGATTGGGATTCAAAGATTCAAACATAAATAATAATTTATTTGCCTTCAAGAAGGTTACAACCTAATAAGAGTGATAGGTAGTGAGGTGGCATGTAGGTAGGTTTGGAGTCAGACTCATCTTCCTGAGTTTAAATCTAGCTTCAGACATTTATTGGCTGCAGTTCTCTCTATGCAAGTCGCCTAACTCTGTTGGTCTCAGTTTCCTCATCTGTAAAAGGAGCAGGAAAAGGAAAAGGTAAACCACTCTAGTATCTCTGCCAAGAAAACCCCAAATAGAGTCACAAAGAGTTGGATACAACTGAACAATAAGGAAGGTGAAGGATAAATGGTAATTATAATACAAAAATCTTCAACCTCTCATTGCCTGTGAAATAAAATCTAAACTTCTTAACCAATCTTTCAATAACTCCCTAATCTGGCTCTAATCTACTTTTCCAGATTTGTCTCCTATCATTCCCTCTCATATATTGTGTACTCCAGGGGAAAAGACAAACAATTCTTCTAGGCCAGTTATGGCAAACCTTTTAGAGACTGAGTGCCCAAGCTACAACCTCTCATGCCACATGTGAATCCCCACCCCCACCCCAGCACCTTATCCAAGACAGAGGAGGAAGTACTCCCATTGTGCTGCTAGGCAGAGGGACAGGGGAAGTAAGGAATGTTCTCAGGTGCATGGAGATGGGGAAGAGAGCAGCCCCCTCCTGCATGGCCCTAGGTCATGTCCTAAACTTTCCTACATCCAAGCCGTTGTCCATTCTTCCCTATGTGTGCATCATATTCTCCACCACAACTTCCACCTGTGAACATCTCTACTCATCCTTTAAAAAAAATCCTTACCTTCTGTTTTAGAAGGAATATTAAGTATTAGTTTTAAGACAGAAGAGCAGGAAGGACTGGACCATTGGGGTCAAGTGACTTGCCCAGGGTCACACAGCTAGGAAGTGTCTCTGGCCACATTTGAACCCAGGACCTCCCATCTCCAGGTCTGGTTGCTCTCACTGAGCCACCCAACTGCCCTCTCTACTCATTCTTCAAGGTCTGATTCAAATGCCAACACTGCTAATGAAGGCTATTATGAAGCCTTCTTTTATTTCCACAGTAGTCTGTGATCTTTGCTTTCTCTGAATTCACAAAATTCTGTTAGTACACTTCTAAAGTATCTATATTCGATTCTATGTGAGTTATTTGTGTATATCTTTGTCTCCCTGCTCCAACAAGACAATAACTTCCTTGAGGGCAGAGACTGAATCTCATTTCTCTGAGCATAACAATGTTTTATACATAGCAGATACTTAAAGGATATTTGCTGATTGAAAGAATGATGTAAGTATGTAAGAATAGAAATAAAGTATTACTCTTACCACCAGTAACAATCCCATCTGACACTTCCATAAGCACTTTCAGATGGACAAAATGTGGATTCCCTTATGTTGTGAACCTCACAACAATCTTCTGAGGTAAAGTGCTGATAGGTCTAACTGACTCACAATCAAGCTACAAGGTGTGAGAGGCAGGGGCAGCTAGGTTGCTCAGGGGACAGAGAACCAGGCCTAGAAACAGGAGGTCCTGGGTTCAAATGTGACCTCAGATCCTTTGTAACACTGGGCAAATCATTTAATCCCAATTGCTTAGTTCTTACCACTCTTGCCTTGGAGCAGATATTTAGTATCTATTCTAAAACAGAAGATAAGGATTATCCATCTACTGATCTATCTATCAATAGGCTTTCTTAGAGAGAGAGAGATCGGTAGAGAGAGAGATAGACAGATAGACATAGATAGATAGATAGATAGATAGATAGATAGATAGATAGATAGATAGATAGATAGATAGATAGATAGATAGAAAAATGGATGGATGGAGATAGAGATAGATAGGTAGATAGATAGATAGATAGATAGATAGATAGATAGATAGATAGATAGATAGATAGATACAGACAGATAGATAGATAGATAGATAGATAGATAGATAGATACAGACAGATAGATAGATAGATAGATAGATAGATAGATATAGATGGATAGATAGAAAAATGGATGGATGGAGATAGAGATAGAAAGATGTAGACAGATAGACAGACAGACAGACAGACAGATAGATAGATAGATAGATGATAGATAGATAGATACAGACAGATAGATAGATAGATAGATGGATAGATGGATAGATAGAAAAATAGATGGATGGAGATAGAGATAGAAAGATGTAGACAGATAGACAGACAGACAGATAGATAGATAGATAGATAGATAGATAGATAGATAGATAGATAGATATAGAGAGAATGTCAGAGGCAGGATTTGAATCATAACTAGCGTTTAATACTCAGTAGGTTAGGCTTTATCCCCCAGAAAACTTCCTTAAGAATATTTTTACAAGCACATTATCTTATATCAGCTCAAATCTTTAAAGTATGACTCGAGTTCAATAACCATACATTTTTTATGCATTAGGGTCTCTATGCTAAAGAGTAACAAGGCATATACATTAGGATTGGGAACAGCACTTTAGTTTTACACACAAGGGCATTCTAAAATAATCTGCCTTGGTATTGTGGCATCCACTGTCCTAATACCTAGGATAATCTTCCTCTTCACCTCCACCAATTGGAAGGAATCTCTACCTTTCTTCAAGGCTCAGCTCAAGGGCCACCTTTGACCTAAGAATTTATCTGACTTTCACCTAACTCACCTCTTAGAAGTACTTTGTACTTCTCCACATACACATTGTTTCTCTAGTAGAACAGAACTTCCTGAGGGCAAGGACTTTTCATTATTTTATCTGTATATAAGGCACATTTCCTTGCATGCACTGAATAAATACCAACATAAATGGACATAGAAGCAAATATATTACAGAAGACAGAGGAGGAAATGAACAAGTCACTATGGAAGAAAACCACCTCTTTTATTAGATAAGCTTTGGAGTCAGATGCAAAATCAAAAAATGTTAGAACTAAATAAATAGTCTTCTCTTTTTTTTCATGATTCTTCTCTTCCTGTGATGATTCTGTATCCAATTTTAACAACATGGAATAACTAATGAAAAGATGTTGTTTTCATTAATGGGAAACTCTCAAGAATGACATTTTTAATTAAAAAAAAACATCCACTGAAGAAGAAGAAAGGGAGTTGTCTGAAGAGTCAGTCAACTAACATTTAGTGTTAAAGAGAGGGTTTTTTTTAATTAATTTCTCCTTTTTTCTATATTAAGCACCTACTATGTGACAGGTGTTGTGCTAAGGGCTGGGAATGAAAAGGAAGGCAAAAAATAGTCTTCTGTTCCCAAGAAGTTCATGATCGACAACAGAAGGAAAATGAAAACAACTGTGTGCAAACAAGATCTATACAGGAAAAACTGGGGATAATCTCAGAGGAAAGGCACTAAGGTTAAGGAGGGAATTTTACCTGAGACATGAAGCCAGGGAAATGAGGAGGTGGAAATGAGGAGCAATTGTGTTGGGGGGGAGCAGGGACAATCAGTGAAAATGTGCAGTGTCAGGAGATGGAATATCATGTGAGAGGAACAGCAAAAGATTGGTGCTCAGGGAACTCATCAATCAACTTAGACTTCTAAAAGATATTCAAGAAAGATGAAAGCAAGGTTAAGTAAAAGGGAATGATAAAAAATGGTGGTGAGGGAATAGTCACTTTTTGAAGTCAAATACTATTTGCCTCTATATTCCTAGTGCCTAGAAAAGGCAGTTAATAAATGCTTGCCTGCTTGATTTCTGTTCCTTACAGAGAACCTCCTAGCCCATTTAACATTCAGTATATACTGGGGATGAAGATAGAATTAACTCTCCCCTTGTCTATTTTTAACTAAACAAATCAAGAACTTAAAGTACCTCTACTTGACACTAAGTAAGAGAGTTTACAAGTCACTTGCTACAGTGGGTGACAACTCCAAAGACCACTGCCCCTCTGCTAGGCAGTGCTAGACAAATTGAAAGACTGCAATTGGTTCCCATAAAGTAGGGAAGGGACAGGAAGTGAGATGGAAAAAGGACTATAAAAAGTCCTGAACTTCTTGTCCAAGGGCCTTCTCCTTTGAACTTCTCCTTTGGAGTTCATCTTTGGACACTCTATGTTGGTGAGCTGGACTGAAGGATGAGACTCTATGCCTGGATCCTGTGTTGGGTTGCTGAGTGAGTAGCTGGCCTTCCTCCTTTCCTGGCTTCTGGAGAGATTGATTCTGGAGATTCCTGCCTTGGCTTTGGAGGAGGCTATGTTGGTGGAACTCTAGCTGAAGATACCACCTGAATTATGGCTTGAGGGTTACCGGGAAATCCATGTGCGGACAAAGGACATGGGTTAGCCCCTGAAAGGCTAAGCTTCACTTCACCAGAGAAGGGCTGGTAGGCTTGTTAAAATCTGTCTCCTTAGCTACATTTTCTACTTTTACTCTTTCCACCTCTTTGTAAATAAAGCTGTTAAAAGGAATTGTGACTTAAGCTATAATATTTTTAAATCAGTGACTACAATATATCTGTAGAACTTTCATATTAGCATAAAAAACCCTAAATTTTAAATTCTTACACTGAGAAGTGGAAAAAATCTACTGAGAAGGAAATTAATAAAATAGGGAGGAAGGGGTAGTGTAAAAATAAATGACAATGGCAAGTTAAAAAAAATAAAATATTTAGATGGAAAAACTATTTAATATAGGTTCAAAACTGTTCAGATACTTTTCATAGATGTAATCAAAAGTATCTTCAGTGATGAAGTGAAGCTCAAATGTGAGCTTCCCTTTGGGGCCAGGCACAAGGATGCTAAAGAGACTCTTATTATAAAAATAAAATATTTATTGAAATATATAAGGATAAAGAAGGATTTATAAATTTAAGGGATTCTAAATCCACCCAAATAAACTCCCCGGTTCTGCAAGGAACCACTTCTCCTGTGTTTCACAGGCTATTCTCCTCCTCCCTGATCTGACTAACCCAAATTTATACTATCTAAATAAAAACTACCACTATTATCCTTATAATTCTTAACTTTGCTTTCAAATTATAAAATAGCAAAGGCTAGCTGGTTGAGTCTCAACAAGAATCAAGACTCAGAGTCCAAACCAAAGATGAAATATTTCTTTGGTCTTCTCAGATATAAACCAATCTATAAAAAACTCAATAGTCAGTCAATAGTTTTTCCCACGTTGGGAAAGGAAAACACTAAGCTCCTTTAGATCTTTCCCTCAGACAGAGAGAGGGGCAAAGATGTTAACCTCCTCCAGTCCTGAGAGAGAGAGTCTCTGAGTGTGTGTCTCTGCCAACTGCCAGAGACCAACTGCCAACTGCCAGAGTGCGTAATTGACACAGAAAAATAGTTATAACTGTCAGCAGTTGAAATTAACGCACTCTCTCAGCTGTGCTTCAAACTTCAGTTCTTTCTCAAGCCAGTCACTTTACTTCTTATTCCTAAACTAATAAAACAATGCTTATTATTATTATAGTAGCTAGATAGCTTAGTGGATGGAAAGCCAGGCCTAGAGGCAGGAAGTCCTAGGTTCACACCTAGCCTCAGATACTTCCTAGTTGTGTCACTTTGGGCAAATTACTTAAATCCATTGCATAGCCCTTACCATTCTTCTGCCTTGGAATCAATAAACCATATTGATTCCAAGATAGAGGGTAAGGATTTTAAAAATGAAATAAAGTAAAAGAGGTAGGGAAGGGTAGGAGGAGGTAATGAGCATTTATTAAGCATTTAGCATGCAGCAAGGCACTTTACAAATATTATTTCATTTGAAACACTTAAGAACACAGAATAAAAATTCTATCAACCTTAGCCTTAGAGGAAGACACACCTGGACATTTCTAGGATTTCCAGGGTTTGTTAGACAAATATGCTTCTTCATGGGTGATGTAAAAATTAATATAATATTTTTATTATTAGAGATATATATTAATCTCTTTCTTTTTTAATTTCTTCCTCCTATTGTAATTAAATCACCATAAAGTTTCATTCTAACTTGAGTGTTTCATTTGGGATTTAAGAAATTAAATCCTTGGCCACCAATAATCTTACATTCAGTATCAACCCAAAATTTACCCCTTACAGTCAGCAAGGAAAGAATTCAGATTTCCCAATTTATTTTCCAAGAAAGAAACCAAATCATATAGGAACAATTTAAAAAAATCTTACATTCTGTCTTAGAATTGATATGAATTATTGGTTTCAAGGAAGAAGAAAAGTAAGGCTAGATGATGGGGGTTAAGTGACTTGCCCAGGTCACAGCTAGGAAGTGTCTGAGGCCAGATTTAGAACCAAATCCTCCTGTCTGTATTTTAATTTAAAATCTAAGAATTTTTGAATTTTTTTCTGTTTGAGATTGTATTTTTATAAAAATCCAAGAATTTTGAATTTTGTTTAAGATTTTACTGTTATAAAAATTCAAAGATTTTGATTTTGTTCGAGAAAAGATCTTCAAGAAACAAGCTTGAAACTTTTATATCCAGAGAATGAACTGTTGCAGAAAGATGCCGAAAACCTACACTTCATCAAGAAGATCAAGAATGAACTTTGGATATGATTGATTGGATTGAACTTTTGATTGAACATTTATTGTAATTGTACACATTTATGCCCAAAGGGACTGCCCCAATTTGGCTTTCTGTCAATGTGCCTAGCAAAACATTGGTTTTGCTTTCTTTTCTTTTCTATTTCCTCTCTCACTATTCTAATTTCTCTTAGAAAATTGAATATTGTGTATATCTATAGTTAGAAGTGCATTTAGAACTACAAAATGATTATGTTAAATGATCAATGGGGAGACTAGTCTCCCAATGATCATCAGGGGGGATTGTAAACCTTAAAATTTCTTAGGCTTGTGAATGTTGGAAATTTCCCCATTTCCAACATTAGGTAGGGAGGGTCCTTCTCCTCCCTACCTGAGATTACTTTAGGACAGAAACCTTTTGCTGAACAATGGAAAGGGCTTTGACCTATGCTTAAACATAGAATAGGAAGTTCTTTGAGTCATGATTGATTTTAGAATTGATACAATCTCCACCCTACTCAGTCCTAATAGGATTTAGGAAGGGCTGCAGCATAGATCAAGATTTAATTATTTGAGAATATGACCTTCAACAGACATGTGCAAAGCCACAGACCTCAGGGAAGATATGGACAGTGATTGGTAGATGTGAGAACTGAGGGGAGGGAACTTGGATGGTTTCCTTAAAGATAGAGGGGTCTGAGGACCAAGGTGGTTGGTTGGAAAGGTTTTTGCTCTGAGAGGTGGTGCTTTGAGGGTTGGCTCTGAAGGAAGTTGGAGGTGGAGGCCCCTGAGACTGTTTCTCCATTTTGGTCACGTGAGTGATAGGGACTGATCTCTTTTCTTTGCCTCAGCTATCTAAGGGCTTGGGCCTTTTGGCCCAGCCTAAACAGAAGGGGTATTTAAGCCCTATTCCCTTCTCTCCCCTTTCTCTCTCCCTCTCTCTCTCTATCTCTAATTCCTTTCTTCCTCCTGTTTGTAATTAAACTCTATAAAAGGTTGACTGCTGACTTGAGTTTTCATTTAGGAATTACATAGCTGAATTCCTTGGCGACCTTAAATTAATATATATCAGTCTTTTAAAGTGATTTCCTTGTCACATGTCTCTAGGCCTGGCTCTCTATCCTTTAAGCCATTGAGGTGCTCTACCTAGAACAATTTGAAGAAGGCATCACCATCACCCAATACAGGACAGGATTCCCAATAATAAACATCTTATTCTTTTCTTCCTTTCCTTTTGAAGCTAGAGAACAAAACTTTTATTTATGTCAGTGAGGATTTTGTTGAAGTCTGCTAGTATTAGCAGAGCACTGTACATATCTGAGACAGCCGATTCCCTTAATAAACTGGGGTGGCCATAGACATCATGTCCCAATTTTGTTTTCGAGGAATAATCAACAAGTGGCTAAAAATTGTGGCCCTTCTCTCTACAATCATCGCCAATATAACTAACTACTCACATAATTATTTGATGGAGGTACACAGTTTAGAATAGTGAAAGAGACTGTATGGGGATTCCTTCATAAGAAAGAAGGATGTGGTCTTACTTGCTTGGCCCCAGGGCCAAGAACTAGGACCCATGACCAGTGGAAAAGTACCATAGAAAATATTTTTCCTTACTATACAGAGGTACTTGGGGCACCTAAGTGGCTCAATGTATTGAAAGCCAGGCTTGGACATAGGAGGTCCTGGGTTCAAATTTGAACTCAAGAGACATTCTGGCTGGGTGATATGGGCAAGTCATTTAACCCCAAATGGCTAACTCTTACTGCTCTTCTAGCTTGAAACCAAAATGTTTTTTGTAAATATTCTAAAGAAGAAGGTAAGGGTTTAAAAATAAAGAATAGAAAGGAACTTCTTAGCAATTGGAACTATCAGAAATAAAATTAACTGCCTTGTATTGGTATACAGTGAGTATTCTGTCTCTGAAGATGTTTTGGTGGAGTCTGGATTACTACTTTTCAGAGTCACAAAGGAGATTCATGACTAAAGTTAAGTGTTGGATAAGATTACCTAGAAGTCCCTTTCATTTTTTAATTTATTAATAATCTTAACTTAATTAATTAATAATCTTAAGTTAAATTTATTTCATTTTGTAAATTAAATGAATTATTACATCATCTTCTAAAGTAGATTTCTTAAACTTCAGAGAGTGATGCAATTGATTGAATTAAACTTTGTACTATTAGAGAAATACCATCAAATATCATAATGAAATACAAACCTTAAAAAAGAGATACCTTTGGGAAGTGCAAATCAAAGACCTCCCTATTAATAGTTCTTCCAATTTCTAAGGCAGGTTAGGAATTATTAAGAAAATACCAGTGGCAAGAGTCCTTTCAATTACTCGTGTGCCCTTTCTCCTATATTCATTTAGGTTTTAATCCAGGGAAGAATGACTTAGACAAGTGAGAGAAGCAAGAAACCATAAATTTTAGTGGTAGTTTTGAACAAACTCTTTTTAATGGCAGTGTTTGGAGAAAAGGAATAAATTGCACTTTATCTTTTATGACAAAGATATTTTAAAAGTATCTCTATTATACAAACAATTATCCTTCTAAATATAAACTCTTTAGTTGAAATTTCCATGCTGACTACAACAATATGAATGTTACACAAAAGATATCCTTGGGGAGGGGCATCTATAAAAAGGTTAAGTAGATGACAAATAGCCAAGGAAGGAAGGAACGAAGGAACAAAAGAATGAAGGAAGAAAAACATAGTCAATTCCTTTAAGGAGTTTATAATCTAATAGGTAAGATAAAACACAAAAAGCTATTAAAAATTAAAGTACATTAGAAAAATGTGTTTAAGTGTTGAGAGTTCATGGGGAGGTATAATTTCTAGGTGAGAATTTCAAAGAAAGTTTCATAGAAAAGATGGAATCTGATTTGGGACTTGAAAGATGATTTGGATTTTGACAGACAGAGATGAGAGAGGTGTGGGGAGGATATGTTTTACTTGGACTGGCATTTATATAATGCTTTGAGTTTTCCAGTTACAGCCATTATTCTCCTTTAGACTTCACAACAGCATATGTAGAAGTTGAAGGGGGAAGAAAATGGAATAATATAAGAAAAGAGCTCACAGGTAGGAAAGAACGAGTTGTATTTAAGATATAATACAGTATAGCTCATTTGGGCTGTTTTAAAATGTTTGAGAAGGAATAATGTTGGATAAGACTAGAAAGATAGGTTGGGGCCATATTGTGAAGGGCCTTGGATGCCAGCCACAGGCATTTGGACTTTATTTAAAAGGCAAAGTTAAGTCAATGAGTTTTTATTAAGAGCTTGCTATAAGCTAGGTACTGTGCTAAGAGCAAAGGGGAAATAAATACTAATGGTTTTTTTAAAAAAAATTCTTTAAATTATTCTTAGTATTACAAACTCCATTAAGTAAAGTTGATATATTTTATTGTGATTTTATAGATGTAATTACAATATTCTTTGTGATTCATTTTTCTAGTCTATGCAGGTTAAAAACCATAAAATGGAAAATAGGAGATGGAAGATCTTAATCTTCCTACATGGTACCTACAAAGGGCAGTGGCCAAGGCTGGACTTCCGGTCAAGATGGCGGCTTAGAAGCTGCGAAAGTTCAGACCTCAGAAACCCTTCCTTACCGATCACAAACTGAGAGCTCCTAGGACACCGAAATTCAAGCTGAACAACAGGACAGACCCGGGACCTGGATCAAAAGGTACAGCCCCCCAAAAGCCAAAACCCTAGATCACTCAGATCTAAGGGGCAGGCAGAAGGAAGGTCCCAGGACCCATCCCCGCCAACCCAGAGTGCTGAGCCCATGGCAGCAGCGGGAACTTCAGGGTCGGCAAAAGGGCCCCAGGGCTGGCTATTTTGAAGGACTCACCTTGAAAGCAACCTGAGCCAGTCTCCAGGATGACCAACACAGACGGCAGGGAAACATAGAGAGAAGGGGGAAGCCTGCAGACCCCTGACTGGGTCCTTCCAACTGAGACTCAAGGGAGGTCCCAGCTTTAGGGCACCAGCTGAACCCAATCCCATCAGGAGACCTCAGAGCTACTGAAAGGAGAGAAATCTTAGGGCTGCCAAAGGGGTTGCTCCGAAGAGCTTACCTTGAAAGCAACCTGGGCCAGTCTCCGGGCATTCAACACAGATTGTGGAGGAGGAGGTTTTCTGCTTTAGGGCTCATTCAGTACAAACAAGCTGTACCTAATCCCATCAGGAGCCCTCAGAGCCCAGGGAGGCCACGACCCCTCCCCCCTTAGAAAGCAGAGTCTTCTGAAAGAACCAGCTGAATCTAATCCCATCAAAAGTCTCCAGAACTGCAGGGAAGCCCAGGCTCCCCATCCATCCTCATTGACTGCTGGACTTAAAGCCAATCAAAAGCCTCCAGAGGACAGGGAAGCTCAAACCCCCAACAACCCTCCCCCAGAGACTACACCAAGAGATCTTCTGTTAAAGCTCCAAGAGGGGAGACTGATAGAAGTCCCCAAAAAACAAAGAAAATGAGGGAAACAAGAGCACAGACAACTACGGGGAGTAAAGAAGGGGTGAATTTGAGCAAACAACAGAAAAAGAAGAAAGAAACTACAATAGACAGCTACTACTCAGCAAATGGAACAGAGGGGGAGAGATCAGCAAATGACAAACCAGAAATCCCAGCGAATTGGATATAGGCTGTGGAAGAACTCAAAACACAACTAAGAGAGGCTGAAGACAATTGGGAAAAGAACTTAAAAATTAAGATAAGTCATCTGGAAACAGAGGCACTTGAACTAAAACAAGAAAATAGTGTCTTGAAAGCCAAAATCCACCAGCTGGAAAATGAGGCAAAGGAGATGAAAGATGAGGCAAAGGAGATGAAAGATGAGTTAAAGAGAATGAAAGACGATCTTCAAAGAAAATCAGACCAGAAGGAAAAAGACGACCAAAAAGCCAGAGATGAAATCCAATCTTTAAGAACCAGAATACAACAACTAGAATCAAGTGACCTCACAAGGCAGCAGGACACTATAAAACAAAACAAAAAGAATGAAAAAATTGAGGAAAATATGAAGCATCTCATTCACAAAACAGACGATTTAGAAAATCGTTCAAGAAGAGACAATTTAAGAATAATTGGACTACCAGAAGACCACGACAAAAGAAAAAGCCTGGACATAATACTAGAGGAAATTATCCAGGAAAAGTATCCCGAGATCCTAGAACAAGAGGGGAAAGTGGAGATTGAAAGAATCCACAGATCACCCCCTGTATTTAATCCCCAACTGACAACACCAAGAAATGTTATAGCCAAATTCAAGAACTATCAGACCAAAGAAAAGATATTACAAGCTGCCAAGAAGAAGCCATTCAGATACCATGGAAACACGGTGAGGTTAACACAGGATCTGGCTGCATCCACACTGAAGGACCTAAAGGCATGGAATACGATATTCCAGAAAGCAAGGGAACTAGGTCTACAACCAAGAATAAAATACCCATCAAAACTGACTATATTCTTACAGGGTATGGTCATTCAACACAACAGAAGAGTTCCAAGCATTCATAAATAAAAGACCAGACCTGAACAGGAAAGTTGATGTCCAACCACAGAACTCAAGAGAATCATCAAAAGGTAATTTAAAAAGAGGGGAAAAAAACAAACAAAACAACAACAAAAATTTTATAAGAGACTCAATAAGTTAAAATGATATGTATCCCTATAAGAAAAGAGGTCATTGGTAACTCTTAAAAACTGTTGCTATCACCTGAGCATCTAGAAGAATTACACTCAGAGGGAACAGTGACAAACTGTATAGGATGAAAGGACAAGACATAAATAGGTATATAGATATATGCATGCATAAATACATATACATGTGTATGTATATATATATATACATGACTAGAGCTAAAAAAGAAAAGAGGTTATGACTAAAAGAAATGGGAAAAGAAACAAATGGGGGTAAATTTATATCTCACAAAGAATCTCATGGCGGGAGGGGGGAGAACATCGATACACTGGAAGGGTAAAGAGGTTGGAGACAGGAAATACTCAACTCCTGCATATTTTTAAACTGACCCAAAGAGGGAGGAACAACCCAATCCATTGGGGAAGAGAATAGATCTGCGCTCTATAGGGGAGTAGAAGGGTAAAAAACGGACTGGTGGGGAGGGAAGCAGTACAAGGGAGGGAGAGAGTGGGGGGGAAATTTTAAAAAAGACTACAGGGGAAAATAAGGGAGGGAATAAGAAAGGAGGGGGTAAAAAGGGAAGTAAAATGAGGGCGGGAACGGGGGTGGGGGCTGACTATAAACAAACATTGGTATAGAAGGAAATAGTGAAAGAAGAAAAGGCAGGACCAGGAGTAGAAATCAAAATGCTGGGAAATACACAGCTAGTAATCACAACTCTGAATGTGAATGGAATGAACTCACCCATAAAACGCAAGCAAATAGCAGAGTGGATTAGAATCCAAAACCCTACCATATGCTGTCTGCAAGAAACACACATGAGGAAGGTAGATACGCATAGGGTGAAAGTAAGAGTATGGAGCCAAACCTATTGGGCATCAAATGATAAAAAGAAGGCAGGAGTAGCAATCATGACATCTGACAAAGCCAAAATAAAAATAAATCTAGTTAAAAGAGATAGGGAAGGTAATTACATCCTGATAAAAGGCAGTATAGACAACGAGGAAATATCTGTACTCAATATGTATGCACCAAATGGCAGAGCATCCAGATTTTTAAAGGAGAAACTAGAGGAGCTCAAGGATGAAATAGATAGAAAAACTATACTAGTGGGAGATCTGGACCTTCCCCTATCCGAACTAGATAAATCAAATCAAAAAATAAATATGAAAGAGGTGAGAGAAGCAAATGAAATCTTAGAAAAATTAGAGTTAGTAGACATATGGAGAAAAATGAATAGGGACAGAAAGGAATACACTTTCTTTTCAGCAGTACATGGTACATTCATAAAAATTGACCATGCACTAGGGCACAAAATCATTGCAAACAAGTGCAAAAGGGCAGAAATAATAAATGCAACCTTCTCAGACCACAGTGCAATAAAAATAATAATTAGTAAGGGTATATGGATAGATAAATCAAAAATTAATTGGAAATTAAACAATATGATTCTCCAAAACCAGCTAGTTAAAGAACAAATCATAGAAACAATTAATAACTTCATTGAAGAAAATGACAATGGTGAGACATCTTTCCAAAACCTATAGGATGCATCCAAAGCAGTACTCGGGGGGAAATTTATATCCTTGAGTTCATCTATAAGCAAATTAAGAAGGGCAGAGGTCAATGAATTGGGCATGCAAATTAAAAAACTAGAAAGTGAACAAATTAAAAATCCTCAGATGAAGACTAAATTAGAGATCCTAAAAATCAAAGGAGAAATTAATAAAATTGAAAGTCAAAGAACTATTGATTTAATAAATAAGACTAGAAGCTGGTACTTTGAAAAAAACAAATAAAATTGACAAAGTACTAGTCAGTCTAATTAAAAAAAGGAAAGAAAAAAACCAAATTGACAGTATCCAAGATGAAACGGGAGACCTCACCTCTAATGAAGAGGAAATCAAGGCAATCATTAAAAACTACTATGCCCAATTATGTGGCAAATAATATGGCAATCTAAGTGATATGGATGAATACATACAAAAATATAAATTGCCTAGACTAAAGGAAGAAGAAATAAATTACCTAAACAACCCCATATCAGAAAAAGAAATTGAACAAGCCATCAAAGAACTCCCTAAGAAAAAATCCCCGGGTCCAGATGGATTCACAAATGAATTCTATCAAACATTCAAAGAACAGCTAACCCCAATACTATACAAACTATTTGACAGAATAAGCCAAGAAGGGGTTCTACCAAATTCTTTTTACAACACAAACATGGTACTCCCAAAGCCAGGCAGGTTAAAAACAGAGAAAGAAAACTATAGGCCAATCTCCCTAATGAATATAGATGCAAAAATCTTAAATAGGATACTAGCAAAAAGATTCCAGCAAGTCATCACAAGGGTTATTCACTATGATCAGGCAGCATTCATTCCAGGAATACAAGGATGGTTCAATATTAGGAAAACCATCCACATAATTGACCATATAAACAAGCAAACCGACAAAAATCACATGATTATTTCAATAGATGCAGAAAAAGCCTTTGACAAAATACAACACCCATACCTGTTGAAAACACTAGAAAGTATAGGAATAGAAGGGCCTTTCCTAAAAATAATAAACAGTATATATCTAAAACCATCAGCAAACATCATCTGCAATGGGGATAAACTAGATGCATTCCCAATAAGATCAGGATTGAAACGAGGATGCCCATTATCACCTCTATTATTTAATATTGTACTAGAAACACTAGCAGTAGCAATTAGAGAAGAAAAAGAAATTGAAGGTATTAAAATTGGCAATGAGGAGACCAAGCTGTCACTCTTTGCAGATGATATGATGATTTACTTAAAGAATCCCAGGGAATCAACCAAAAAGCTAATCGAAATAATCAACAACTTTAGCAAAGTTACAGGATACAAAATAAACCCACGTAAGTCATCAGCATTTCTATATATCTCCAACCCAGTTCAGCAGCAAGAATTAGAAAGAGAAATTCCACTTAAAGTCACCTGAGACAATATAAAATACTTAGGAATCTATCTGCTGAGACAAACACAGGAACTATATGAACACAACTACAAAACACTCTCCACACAATTAAAACTAGATCTAAACAATTGGAAAAACATTAATCCTCATGGGTGGGACGAGCTAACATAATAAAAATGACCATCCTACCCAAACTTATCTATCTATTTAGTGCCATACCCATTGAACTACCAAAAAGCTATTTTACTGAATTAGAGAAAACCATAACAAAGTTCATTTGGAAGAATAAAGGATCAAGGATATCCAGGGAAATAATGAAAAAAAAAATACAAAGGAAGGGGGCCTTGCAGTCCCAGATCTCAAACTATATTACAAAGCAGTGGTCATCAAAACAATTTGGTACTGGCTAAGAGACAGAAAGGAGGATCAGTGGAATAGACTTGGGGTAAATGACCTCAGTAAGACAGTCTTTGACAAACCCAAAGACCCCAGCTTTTGGGACAAAAATCCAGTATTTGATAAAAACTGCTGGGAAAATTGGAAGACAGTGTGGGAGAGACTAGGAATAGATCAACACTTCACACCCTACACCAAGATAAACTCAGAATGGGTAAATGACTTGAATATAAAGAAGGAAACTGTAAGTAAATTAGGTGAACACAGAATAGTATACCTGTCAGATATTTGGGAAAGGAAAGACTCTAAGATCAAGCAAGACTTAGAAAGAGTCACAAAATGCAAAATAAATAATTTGGAATACATCAAATTAAAAAGATTTTGTACAAACAAAACCAATGTAACTAAAATTAGAAGGAAAGCAACAAATTGGGAAACAATCTTCATAACAAAAACCTCTGACAAAGGTCTAATTACTCAAATCTATAAAAAGCTAAACCAGTTATACAAAAAATCAAGCCATTCTCCAATTGAAAAATGGGCAAGGGACATGAATAGGCAATTTTCAGTTAAAGAAATCAAGACTATTAATAAGCACATGAAAAAAGTGTTCTAAATCTCTTATAATCAGAGAGATGCAAATCAAAACAACTTTGAGGTATCACCTCACACCTAGCAGATTGTTCAACATGACAGCAAAGGAAAGTAATGAATACTGGAGGGGATGTGGCAAAGTAGGGACATTAATACATTGCTGGTGGAGTTGTGAATTGATCCAACCATTCTGGAGGGCAATCTGGAACTATGCCCAAAGGGCGCTAAAAGACTGTCTGCCCTTTGATCCAGCCATACCACTGCTGGGTTTGTACCCCAAAGAGATAATAAGGAAAAAGACTTGTACAAGAATATTCATAGCTGTGCTCTTTGTGGTAGCCAAAAATTGGAAAATGACGGGATGCCCTTCAATTGGAGAATGGCTGAACAAATTGTGGTATATGTTGGTGATGGAATACTATTGTGCTCAAAGTAATAATAAAGTGGAGGGATTCCATGGAGACTGGAACAACCTCCAGGAAGTGATGCAGAGTGAGAGGAGCAGAATCAGGAGAACATTGTACACAGAGACTGACACACTGTGGTACAAGAGAATGTAATGGACTTCTCCAGTAATGGCTTTACAATGTCCCTGAACAACCTGCAGCGATCTAGGAGAAAAAAACAAAACAAAACAAAAAACTAAACTATCCTCAAGCAGAGGACAAAGTGAGGGAGTAAAAACACCAAGGAAAAGCAACTGCTTGACTACAGAGGTTGAGGGGACATGATCGAGGAGAGACGCTAAATGAGTGCCCTAATGCAAATACCAACAACAAGGAAATGGGTTCAGAGCAAGGACACATGTGATACCCAGACGAATCGCGCGTCGGCTAGGGAAGGGGTGGGGGGGGTGATTGGTGGAGAGGAAAAGAAAATGATGTTTCCAATGAACAATATATGAAAATGACCAAATAAAATAATGTTTAAAAAAAACAAAGGGCAGTGGCCTGGATTCCTTAATGTAGGGACAAATACATCTGTCTAATGTAATAGCCCCCAAGGAAATTAATTGGAAATTTTCTTAGAAGTGATAAGAAATGAATATTTTACATGATTACATATGCAAAATCTATATCAAATTGCTTACCATTTCAGGGAGAGAGGTAATTTGGAACTCAAAATTAAAAACAAAATATGTTAAGAAATGTTATTTTTGTGGGATAGCCCATTCCCTTACAATAATAATACAACTCCATTTCTGTGTTATCTTTCCTTTTTCTTTCTTGTTTTCTCATATGTAGACACTAATAGACACATTAAGTTATAAAGAGGTAGATATATGTTTTTTGATGAAGGGAATGGAAAATGGGCAAAGTCTCTACTAAAAAGTTTTTAGTGGTGCAATGATGTCATCAAAAATATGCACTGAGAGTCTTTGTAGTGGCAAAAAATTGGAAAATGAGGGGCTGCCCTTCAATTGGGAAATGGCTGAACAAATTGTGGCATCTGTTGGTGATGGAATATTATTGTGCTAAAAGGAATAATAAGGTGAAGGAATTCCAGGGGAACTGGAATGACTTCCAGGAATTGATGTAGAGTGAAAGGAGCAGAACCAGGAGAACAGGGGGCAGCTGGGTAGCTCAGTGCATTGAGAGCTAGGCCTAGAGATGGAAGGTCCTAGATTCAAATCTGGCCTCAGATTCTTGCCAGCTGTGTGACCCTGGGCAAGTCACTTAACCCCCATTGCCTAGCCCTTACCACTCTTTTGCCTTGGAGCCAATACACAGTATTGACTCCAAGATGGAAGGTAAGGGTTAAAAAAATTAAAAGAACCAGGAGAACATTATACACAGAGATTGATACACTGTGGCACAATTGAATGTAATGGACTTCTTTACTAGCAGCAATGCAATGATCCAGGACAATTCTGAGGGACTTATGAGAAAGAATGCTATACATATCCAGAGGAAGAACTGTGGGAGTAAAAACACAGAAGAAAAACAACTGCTTGATCACATGGGTCGATGGAAATATAATTGGGGATGTAAACTCCAAATGATCATCCTAATGCAAATATCAATAATATGGAAATAGGTCTTGATCAATGACACATATAAAACCCAGTGGAACTGTGTGTCAGCTATGGGAGGGGGATGAAGGAGGGGAGGAAAAAAACATGAACCATGTAACCATTGAAAAATATTCTTAATTAATTTAATTTAATTTAAAAAAACAATTATGCATTGGGAAGACTGCATGCAACAGCAATAAACTTTGTTCCTAGGGTATGGGAAATCATGGAAAACTTCCCAAGACCTATATATAGAGATCTGGGTTACTGTCCATTCTCAAGAAATGTGTGTGTATATATATATATATATATATATATATATATATATATATATATATATATATATATATATATATATATATATCCAGTCCATTAATTAACCACCATCACCAAGACAAAGAGGATGAAAATTGTTTTTGCCATTGTCATACACATCCCTCAGGTGTCCTTTTGTGACTTCTTTCCTCCTTCAATGTGGTGTTCAACATTTATTTTTATCTAATTTCACTTATATTAAAAACTCTAATAGTAAAAGGATTAAATACCATGTACACTTGCAACTCCTTAAAGATGGATAATATGCCACAATTATAGCTGAGTGGAGGGGAAGGGCTTCCAGGAGATTTTATTGAATCTGAATGTTTTCATTCTTAAATTATACATTAAGTAACATGCAGAATAAATTTTCAAGTAACTTTTTGAAATAGTAGAAATCCTAGATTAGAATGAACTTTATGGAAAATATAATCTTGTAATAAGAGAAATAAAAATCTGTTTCTAGATCTGTAAGTGACCTTTGAATTTCTGTAACCTATAACAGATGGGCTTTTAGTTTTGTCACTCACCTTTCTCCAAGTGGAATATCTGGCAGATTTATAAATGAGGGAAATTCCAAAGTGTTTAGGACCGGATAGGCATGGAGGGGAATAAGTAAATTTTCATCTCCCTGAAAACAATAAAAATCAATTCAAATCATCAAATCAAAAAATAAGAATATTTTTTAAAATTTGTAATGTGATATTTTTTCCCATCAATTCCCAAGAGACTTCATGAAGTATGTGTATTTAATGTTGAAAATGTTAAGACTTCTTAGCCTTAGAACTTATAAAACTTCAAGAATTCTTCAGTACTAATTTTTGACACTCAAGTACCAAGATATATTCTCAACTAAATACAAAATATGCATTAGCTGCTTTTATTTCAGAAAAGATAGAGAAAATCTTTAACAGTTGCTGATTAAGGAAAACTCAGTGGCTACAATTCCAAGTAGTTAGATGGAAGACAGGTATGAGAATCAGGAGGTGTGGGTTTGATCTTTGGTTCACATTCACTTGGTGATTGGTAGGAAGGTCTCTTGGACATAAGTGTTACATTAAATGTTATCTTGCATTCATATGGCGTTTTAAGGCTCATTAAATATTTTACAAACATCTCATTTTATTCTCACAGCAAGCCTTAGAGGTAAATGATACAAGTGTTAGTAGAACCATTTTTTAAAAAGGAAACTAGACCATGGGAAATTTATTAATATAAAGTCCTTTGAAGAATATTATAAGTGAAATTCTTAAGATTAGATCAATGTTACAAAATGTCTATATACCAAAGATTCCGAAACTTATTTAGTCTCAAAAATTTGTAATTTACATTCTTAAAAAAGTACTAGCCAAGCCCAGAGTCAGGAGGTTCTGGGTTAAAATCAGACCTCAGACACTTCCTAGCTGTATGACCCTGGGCAAATCACTTGACCCCCATTGCCTAGCCCTTACCACTCTTTTGCCTTAGAACCAATACAGAGTATTGATTTTAAGACAGAAGGTAAGGGTTAAAAAAAATTACTGAGCACCCTAAAGAGCTTTTGTGTGAGTTATTTATGTATTTACATTTTATATCTTAAAAATTAAAATATTAGTATTGCTATGAAAATAATTTTGATCTTGTGCAGCCCCCACTAAAATGAGCCAGAGAAGGAAATGGCAAACCATTCAAGTAAGTATATTTGCCAAGAAAAGTCCAAATTAGGTCACGAAGAGTTGGACATGCCTTAAAGTCCCACCCAACTCTCCCCCAAAAGGGTCTCAGGAATTACACATGAAGAACTGCTGCTATGTATCCTAACTTGAGTTCAGATTTATTGTTTTCTAGTTCAGAATTTGTTTTTTCAATGATGCATTCTGATTTATGGGGACTTTAAATTTAAACTAATTTGACATACTTTTCACTTTCTATAATACTAGAGACTAGTTAATTTTAAGGGTTCATTTTCAGCAGGAACAAAGAGTTTCTACAAGAACAAACTACAGAATATACTGTCAAAAGTTATTAGAGGGATCATCCAGAAACCCATTTCTCTGAAGCTTTTTCAGAAAAGATAACCAAGTACCTGGAACACACTCCTGCCTAGAGAAAGGAGGATAAATTAGCATACCTATTCATACAAATGAAAGAATTTTTTTAAAGGATAGGAACAAATAGTAAAACAAATCTAAACTTTCTAAATATCCCTTACAGTACAACACAATGATCATCACAGTAATGACTGTGAATTGAGGGACGCTAAAGAATATACAGTGTACACTGTTTAAAGATGACATGTGTGTAATTTGTTTTAGAAAGATCTCTACCCCAAATGGTGGAAAACTTTTGATTTTAATTTTAAAGAGTTCTAGAGACGGGAGCTGACCTTGTGATTTCATTAGTCCTGGGAACTCCCAAAGAGAAATGTCCCCTCCCAAGGCAGAAGTGCATCTTCTTTTAGAGTCACCCAGAGAACACTGATCAGTTAGTTAAGTAACTTTCCAGGATCACACAACCAGTATGTGTCAGAAAGTGCTTGAATTTAAGTCTTCCTGGTTTCCAGGGCAGCATTCTATCCACTATGCCTCATAGCCTCTCACCTAAAGGGTTAGCTATTCAAAAATCTGAAAGTTGATTTATGTTAATAGATCATAATGGCAGGGCTGACAGCTCAAGTATTGCACTGACTTTTAGGTACCAGAAAATTGAAAGAAGCAGAGCTCAGAAGGACTGAATAATTTTAAGTTATTACAAGCATGAGGTGTAAGTACCAGACTACCCCATTCACAGGCTAATGCTCTCATTCTTTAGATCATCCATTTCCTCAACAACTTCCAAAAATGTTGACACGGTAATAAAAACATTCTTAATTACAAAATGTAACACAAAAACCCCACAGCTGCCCAGAGTTGGAAGGACCTAAGTTCCAATCTGACCTCAGACACTTCTTAGCTATGTAACCACCAAGGGCAAGTCACTTAACCCCAATTGCCTAGCCCTCACTGCTCTTCTGTCCTAGAATTGATAGCATGGGAGCAGCTAGGTGACCCAAGACGTGGATTGAGAGCTAGGCCCAGCTATGGGAGGTCCTGGGTTCAAATATGACCTCAGACACTTCCTAGCTGTGTGACTCTGGGTAAGTCATTTAAACCCCATTGTCTGGCCCTTACCACTTTTCTGTCTTGGAACCAATAGGCAGTATTGGTGAGCATCGCTTCTAAGACAGTAGGTATAGGTTTAAAAAACATAGACACACATAATTGCCATTTACTTTCTTGTATTTGCCCTTAGAACCTCAGTTCTTCCAGAAATTTTAGAAGCTTACCTGACAGTGAATACGGATGCAATCATAATAATAACGCCATTCATCTGGAGAAAACTCAACCATTACTTTACGGGATAAGCCAGGAACAATGCGATGCTGGAAGATTAAATGAACTCTTGTCAATACAGGGTTGCCAAATATTGTCCCATTGCATTGCAATAAAAGGACAGTAAAAGCAAAGACAACTCTTTTAACTATACACACCTGACACATAGCAAAGAAACTAAAATTGGATGTCAGAAGAAACATGAGGAAATTAGGTAATCAGTGGCACTTACTTTTTTAGTGTACTTGATCGAAAAATACTTGGTTTGGGGTGGTAAAATATGAAGATTTATGACATCATCAGAAACATTGATCAGATTCTGTGCAGGGGGAAAGAGATACATTTAGAATAAATACATAGCATCTTTCCACTAATCTGTTCAACCAACAGAACTAGGGGGCATCCTGCTAGCTGGTATTCCACGTCTCTGGTCACAGATAAAGGAACCAGGTAGAAGAATGGCTGACTCAGGACAAAACCATTCCTATAGTCAAATCAGTTCCAATGCACCTAGCTGACAGCACCATTTTCATATGTGAGGGACATCTCAGACTCTGAAAAGATCATCAAATGGGTGAGAATTAGGTAACCGGGAAAGTATTTAATGATTTGATTTTTAAAACAAAAAGCTAGAGGTAGGGAGGGGGGAAGCAAGGTGGCTCAGTGGATAGAGTGCCAGGCCTTAGAAGCTTCCTAGCTGAGTGTTCCTGGGAAAGTCTATTTTTAAAAAATTATCTTTACTTTTTAAATGTTATCTTTATTTTATTCCAATAATAAATTTACATATAAATTTTTCAAAGTTATATGATTCATGCTGTCTCCCTTTTCTCTTCCCTTCCCCCTCCCAGAGCTGACAAGCAATTCCACTATTATATACAGGATTATCACTCAAAAAATATTTCCATATTATTCATTTTTGTGAAAGTAATCTTATAAAACTAAAACTCCAAGTCATATACCTGACCAAGTCTCTTCACCCCCATTGACCTTATCACTCTTTTTTGCCTTAGAACCAATTCAGAGTATTGATTGAAGATAAGGTTAAAAAAGGATATAATTACCCTCATTCCACAATTTTTTATAGAAAGCAATAGTTACTTAAAAATGGTTCAGTGCAATTTGGATCATGTAACTTTGAAAATTTTGTATGGAAATTTATTACATGTAATTGGTAAAAAATATATATCTTTATAATTTAAAAAAATGGGTCAGTGCTGAGACCTTGTTTTGTACCATAGGTAGAGAGATAAGAAACACCAGAGCAAGGGGGCAGTGAGGTGGCTCAATGGATTGAGAGTCAGGCCTAGAGATGGGATGGTCCTATTTTCAAATTTGGTCTCAGACACTTCCTAGCTGTGTGAACCTGGGCAAGTCACTTTACCCCCTTTGTCTAGCCCTTATCACTCTTTTGCCTTAGAACTGATACATAGTATTAATTCTAAGATGGAAAGTAAAGATTTTTTAAAAGAATATTAAGTATTTAAAAAAAATATCTCAAACATAGTAATCATCCCCCAAAACAAACACAAAATTAGGAATATAATTTTATACAAACACTTATTAAAAACAAATGAACACTTAAACTACAAACATAAAAATCTGTATTTATTCATTTTTTCCATTTTCAAGTCCTGTGGAAGTTCAACTTTTGTCTTTATATTTTTCTCACACATTTCACTAAGGCAAAGACACACACAAACTGACCTCCAGCTGAGATTCTATTGATCTCACTTTGTATGTCTTCATATAGATCTTTCTGAACTTCTTTATATTCATATTGGTCGTTTTTATTACAACATAATTTACTATCAATATACCATATTTATTTAGCTATTCTTCAGTCACTGCATATAAAAATAGTTTGCTATTACAAATAAATATTGAAAATTAACATTTTTGTATTGTTAAAAATATTTGTATCCTTTTAAAAATATTTTAGGATAGATTTTGGACAAGGAAATGGCAAACCACTCCAATATCTTTGCCAAGGAAATCTCAAATTGGGTCATGAAGAGTTAGCTATGACTGAAACAATTGAACAACAAGAATAGTTTTAGGATAGAAATCATTTTAGAATATTTTAAACATACTAGAAATAGAGTTTTTTAAAAAATGATTCAGTAGTACTTGAAAAAATCATTTCTGTGACTTCCCAATGACTTTCCTCTCCATAGAATCTTCCCTTATAACAAATTAGAACGGGTAAGAAAAATGAATAAAGAAATTGTCCATTTCCACAAATCTAAGATTCAGTCAACAACTATAATTAGCTCCTGTAATCCAACACCTATAATCCTGCCACCAAGTTATCAACAGTACTCTCAAAGTGTGACCTAGTAATGGAATTTCTGAGTCAAAAGGTACAATCAATTGTGTGACTTGTTTACTGCACATGGAAACAGCATATAGTCTCACTAACAAAATATTAAAGTGCCTATTTTCCTGCACAAATATTAAATTTGTATCAGTTTTTGTTACTGTTGTCTTCGTGGTAGGTTTTAGGCAGTATTTCTCTATCTCTTCTCTGAGTTTGAGTCTTTGTATCATTGTTGTTGTTGTTGAGTCTTGTCTGACTCTTCTTGATCTCATTTGAGGATTTCTTGGCAAAGATACTGGAGTGGTTTGCCATTTCCTTCTCCAGCTCATTTTATAGATGAGGACACTGAGGCAAACAGAGTTAAAGCGACTTTTCCAGGGTCACACAGATAGTAAGTGTCTGAGGCCGGATCTAAACTCAGGTCTTCTTGATTCCATCCAGACCTGGTGCTCTATCCACTGCTGCACCACCTAGCTGTTCTTTATTACCAGTTATCTGTTCAACTTTTTCCATACCAGGGGTCCTGGAGACATTTCATTTTATTTATTTTATTTTTTCCTGGAGGCATTTTAAACTCAACATGTTTAAAACTGAACTCGCTATCTTTCCCTTTATATTCACTCTTTTAATTCCCTATTTCTGTTGAAGGTGCCACCATTTTTTAACCCTTCTCCTGCCAGCCCTTGGTCATTACTTACCCATTCTTTAAGGTACTGGCAGTTCAAATATGACTTCTTCTGAAAAGTCTTTTCTTATCACCCCAGCCAATAATTTCCTTTTCCTCTGAGCTCCTAAAGCATTCTGTCTGCATTTCCTTTATGACATTTTAACCCACATTGTGCTGTAGTATCCTTATATGTGTACTTCATTTATTTCTCCTACTAGATTAATTGCTTCTTGACAGCAGGTCCTATAATTTTGTATTCCATCACAATGTCTTGTTCAGAAGTAGAAAATCAATTAACATTTGCACAAAGAAAAGAAGAACAATGTATCCTATGCAAAACATCCAACTATCCAGTAATTAAGCTATTACCCTACAAACAATCCAAAAAATGTGAATCAGAGGTTATTAAACAAAAGGAAACCAGAAGAGAGGTAAGACAAGAATTTCCTTGTTTTTCAGGTCTGCCTTACCATCCAGTGAACTACAAGAAAAATTCCTATTTTTCAGTCTCACAACTCCCTTTTACATAGTCCCTTACATAGCCAGACATCTGTCTTTTTACTTGAATTTAAGCCCAAACTGGTTATATTTTATATTTGCAATTCTTTAGATCTGTCTGATATAAATCCAGTAAATTCATTGTTTTTATCATATAATATTCATTCTACTTTGAAAATACTTACCAGAATCTGTTGGTGGTGTTCTCCGATTTTATAGCTTCCAAAATGTATTATTCCAGGTTCTGCTTTTACAATTTTATTTTGCTCAAGCTTTGAAAAAATCTCTATCCATACAATGTTGGTAAAGACAGCAAGAAAAATGATAGAAAAATTAAATTAAGACCAATTATATTAAAATGGACTCTTCAAAATTCTGGTATTAAAATGTCAGTTAAAATTGGGTTGCTCTTTGAGGCACAAGTTATATCTTTCAACAAGATTAATTATATGCTTTATTATTATTATTGACAACATAAATAGCAGCTAGCATGAATACTTTAAGATTGTGCTTTAAGATAAGTTCTTTAAGATTTGCAAAATATTTTGACTATTGATGGAGGTATTATTATTATTATTCTCATTTTATAGATGAGAAAACTTGAGATAAAATGAAAGTAAAGTGGTTTGCCCATGATCACTTAGCTAGTGTCTGTAGCAGGACTTGCACTTAGGTCTTCCTTAGTCCAGCACTCATGTCACTATACCACATAGCTGCTTCTGCCTTTAAATAAACTGTGAGCCTTTTTCATTTTTGTACAATTTCTTCTGGAAAAATTCATTAACTGTGTTTTGTTCCACTATACTTAATAATTATTCCGTCTGGGTCTTATAGATCACTTTCTTACAAAAAAGAAGAATATTTGGCAACAGGTTTTGAGTGATAATACATGTATAACTCCGTGGAATTGCTTGTCAGCTCCGGGAGTGGAGAGGGAAGAGGAGAGGGAGACTATACAAATTTCGTAATCTCGGAAAACTTATGTTGAAAATTGTCACTGGAATAAATTAAGAAAAAAACAAAGTACTAAGCATTTAATTTTTATTACTGTAAATAAATAAAATGAATCTATGTTTATATTATACTTTCCAGGCCACAACATCTTTTTCTCAAAATAATCCTGAGGTAGACCGCACAAGTATGACAATAACAGTTTTACAGATGAGAAAACCAAGACACAGAAAGATGAAGGGACGCATCCAAACTCATGTAGCTAATGTGGGTTTTTTTTTCCAGTTAAAACGAAAATTCATTTAACAGCTAAAACCTCTCCTATGTACTTTTCCTTGCAAATCAGACTCTGAAACAAAGAAAAGAAAAGAAAAGAAAAGAAAAGAAAAGAAAAGAAAAGAAAAGAAAAGAAAAGAGGAAAAGAAAAAGCAAACGATCCTCTCAAATGGAACTTGTATATTTAAGTGATAAAGGGATGCACTTTGGGGGACGTTTCTATTTGTATTCTGAAATTCCAAATTAATGAGCATGGTAATTGTTACTGACACCGGCTTCACCCCTAGTGGCAGCAGCATCTGACTTTCCGCTCTGAGTCTGCAATGGGTCTCCAAACTACCTCCTGTGGTTCTCCTATACACCTTCACCTTTTACAGCGACTTGGGACAGCTCTGGTAACAACAGGAGGAGGAGGGTCTCAGTGCACGATTTTCAAGGTCACAGTGGGCGAAGCAAAGGGGATCACTGCGAAAGTAAATAAGTCATTCCCTCAATTCTAGTCCAGCTGTCCACCTCACGGTGCAGCCCGTGGCGTCCTGACGACTCTGTAACTCGGGCTGTGGCGGCATCCTTTTGCACTCACACTTATCTGCGCCGCATCAGGACCCAGGGGCTGACTGATCACATTATTGGGCTGTCTGGTGTCTTCAGGCTCTAGATCCTTGCCGGTCTGTCAAGGATGGGTTAGTTCTTCGGACCGGCACTACCTAGGGTCCCCTTCCCCGCTTCAGCGTATCTGCCTCACGCTGGACCCAGGACTTCACAGAAAGGGCTGGCCTTCTAGTAGAGTTGGGGCTACTGACAAAGGGCTTTTGGACCCTCTGAGGATCCGTATTTGAGGAGGGGGTTCTGAGGAAAGGCAATCGTCCGGAATAATGATGGGAACTTTGGGAGGAGACAATTATTTCCTGCTCTCTTTTTATGTGATCTTCAGGTTTTTTTTTAGTGTTTATTCTCGCTCCCACCCCCCACCCCCTTTGCCCCCAACCATCTATTTCCTAGTTGCTCTCCCAGAACTTCCACGTACTCAACTTCTTACTCGAAGATTAGTACATCTTCCACTCCACTCCAGAACTTTCCAGGAAAATGAATGCACTTCACTTCAATGATTTGACATTTTTTGGTTAGAATAGCAATATGATTCACCGATGATGTGTCATATTCTAGGAGTTCTGAGGATTATAAGCTCCAAACAGTTCAAGTTCTACACATTCTTTGCAATGATTAGAATGTGTTTCGGCTTTGTGCCAAATTATTAGAATAGTTCGGCTTTGTGCCAAAGTTTTATGTTCACAAAGCATGTCTTAAACCACAAAACTCTCACTAGCCCATCCTCTGCTCTGCAATGTCATCAGCTGAGGCTTAGATGATAGCAATTGGTATAGTGGTTTAAAGATAGACATATAGTATTAGCACCAAAACTATGTTCTTAATTTTTGAAAATATTATTTTCTTTAGACCTGGTTTTCCTCTCAAATGATGCACTTGTTCTAGCTTGTATAACTCTTAAACTTATTGAAATATTCAAAAGGAATCTCAAAAAATGAGGGAAAAATAAATGTTTGGCATTTCATGTATGTGTGCATACATCTAACATATTTGTATAAATGTGTGTATATATACATATATTTATCTCATATATTAAATATATACACACAATACAAAGTGTCTTCAGGGGTAGAGTGGGCCACAAATAATGGAGATAATCAATATTGGCTTCTTAAAGAAATTGATATGAATTGAGCCCTAGAAGGAATCAAGAGGATCAAAGACCCGAGTTGGAGAAGTAAGGGCACTCTAGGCGTGAAAAACTGCTTGTATATGTCATGGAAATGGCAGATGGAACACCAAGTCTGGGTAATAGAAAATAGGATATTATGGCTGAATGTAGATGTGAGGGGTAACAACATGTCATCAGGCATACAATTCACTCCCTAATTCATAGTTGGTCAAAAGACATGAAGAGGAAGTTCTCAGACGAATAAATTAAAACTATCCTATATGAAAAAATGCTCCACATCATTATTAGAGAAAGTCAAATTAAATCAACTCCGAGATACTACCTTACCCCAATCATTGACTAATATGACAAAAAAGGAAAATGATAAATATTGGAGGGGATGTGGGAAAACTGGGACATTAATAACACAATGTTGGTGGAGCTGTGAACTAACAAGACCATTCTGCATTGCAGTTTGGAACCCAGATTTAGAAAGCCAAAGGGCTATAAAACTGTGCATATCCTTTGACTCACCAATACCACTAGTATTTAACTCCTTTGAGAAACTCTAGGGCACCAAGGTAAGAACCTATGATGGACTCACAGCATCTGCTTCACATACAGGCATAGCAATTGAACCTCCCTTAAAAGAATTGACAAAACTATAAAGTTATAGCAGCTAATGGGGCTAGGTGGTGCAGTGGATAGAGTATTGGACTTGGAATCAGGAAAACATCTTTCATAAGTTCAAATCTGGCCTCAGACACTTAATAACTGGGTTGGCCTCAGTTTCTTAATCTGTAAAATGAGTTGGAGAAGAAAATGGCAAACCACTCAGTATCTTTGCCAAGAAAAACCCAAATGTGGTTTTAAAAAATAAGTCATATAACTGAAATGAATAAACAACAAAAGTGATAATAATTTTTAAACAGTGGGAAGTTTATATTTTTATACAAATGATATACTTTTTATTTTAGTGATGTGTTTTGTTTTACATGACAAACATTTACATATAGATAAGCCTCTAGTAGAAGTCTCTAGGTAGCATAGTGGATAAAGTGCTAGATTTGTAGTCAGGAAGACCTGAGTTCAGATCTTGCCTCAGATATTTACTAGACGTGTAACCACTTAATCTCTCTCAGCCTCAGTTTTCCCATCTGAAAAATGAGAATAATAAAATTGTAGTACTTACCTCACAGTGTTATTGCAAGAATCAAATTAAATAATATAGGTAAAGCACTTTGAGGACCTGAAAGCACTATGTATTGTTATTAATCTCCAGTGGAAGTTATACATGTCTTCCAATGGCATTGCCACTGTTGAAAACTTTTTGTGAACTCTCCTTCTAGAAGAGTTTTCAGAGATTGCTAACTGGCCGTACTAGAACGTCATTCTCTTTTTTTTTCTATTGTCACATCTCATTTTTTACCTAGCTTGATCATCACTTACCTCATTTATTACTATTGAATTCTAGTAACTTTTGGCAATTTTCAAAAATCTGTTTCAAAAGACAAGTTTCCAAAATGAATGAGATCTACTTAAGGGTTTAGCTTCCCAAGATGATTACTTTGAAAGGAATAAAACTTATGTGAATGAATAAATTATAGACTGCTTGAAAATTTTGAAAAGCAGTGATGTTACTTTAGCACAGCAGTTTTCAAAGTGTGGTCTGCAGACTCGTAGAGGTAACTTGGTACCTTTTCAGGGGGTCTGCAAGGTCAAAAATACTCTCATAATAATACTAAACCATTATTTGCCTATTGAAATGCTCCTCCCTTTTCCAATTACATATCTGTGACACCAGTTTTTCTTCATATATGCCCACCAAACCAATATTTCAACACACTGAATGCAGGAGATATAAGGATCCAGCTGTCATCTATTAAGTCAAACATTAAATATATTTTCACAAGTATGTAAAACAATGTCACTCTTCTCACTCAATTTTTTTTTGTTTTGGAAAAGTTATTTTTCATAAAAATATATTAACAAATATGCTAAAATATATTATTTTAAATGAATTAATAATATTGTTTAATTGTATTTTTTGTTTTCTAACATGGTAAAAATAAATAAATATAATTAATTCATATAAGCAAAAATTCTTTGGAGGCTTTGATGATTTTTAAGAGCATAAAGAAGTCTTGAGATCAAAAAGTTTTGAGACACATTGCTTAGAGTTATATTGACATTTTCCACTACTCTTACCATTATGCAATTAGTCACGTTTAAAATTTCTTCACTGAATTCAAGGGGCAATTTTCATAGACAACAGTGATGGCTATCAAAATCTTTTGGAAATCTCAATTTGAAAAGCTTAGTAATAAACAGATTCTAGTATGACTACTACTATCACATTCCTAATATTTAAAGCATTTTTATCATACTAGACAAAGGCTTCATCTTCCAAATAACTGGGACCCTGGACAACCCAAAGTTTTAGTGGTAGTTGACCCTATAAACTTATCAGTTAACAGAGTGGGAACATTGGTTTTTAATTTTAATACTTTATTTTTTCTAATTACTTGTAAAAACAATTTAACCTTTGTTTTTTTTTTAATTTTTAATTTCAAATTCTCTCCCATTCTCCATTCTTTCTCCCCCATCGAAAAAGAAAGCAATTTGATAAAGGTTATATATGTGCAATTATGTAAAATATATTCTAATATTAGTTATATTGGGAAATAAAATAGATTAAAAAGAAAAGGAAAAGAAATTTTAAAACAGTATGCTTCAATCTGCATTGAGATTTTCTCCAGAAATAGATAGCATTTTTCATCATAAGTCCCTCAGAATTGTCTCAGATCATTGTATTATTGAGAATAGGCAAGTCATTCTCATAGTTGATTATTGTACAATATTGCTGTTACTATGAACACTTTTCCTGGATCTGCTTATTTCACTTTACTTCAGTTAAATTTTTCCAAGATTTTCTGAAAGCATCTTGTTTGTCATTTCTTATAGCACAATAGAATTCCATCACAATCATATATCAAAGTGGCAATATTAATAATATGAATAAACTACCATTTTTATCTATTTAAAAATGGTATAAATCTAGGCAATTAAGTTAGCATAATAATTTAACTGGGTTTTTAAAAATAGTATACTTCACAATCTGTGCTTTACTTTTTTCATCGGGAAAAAATCTTGGTTATAAACAAGATCTCTATCCTGATTACTTACTTGATTCCAGCAGATGATTAGGTACTTCCTTTCTTTTCTTTGGCTCTTCTACAAGGCTGGCCAAAAGAATAGGAGATATTTCGGTATGTGTCCTTTCATCATCATTTGATTTTATATCTGTTGATTGTATCACCTCCATTTTATCATGAAAATTGCAGTCTCATAAATGGCCAATAGTTCACCTAAAGAGAGCACATGGGAATCATGTATAAGAAAAAGAAGCTACCATCATTTTAAAGAATTATGTTCAATTTTGTGATCCATAATTTAAGAAGGATATTGATAAGCTAGAGAGTATTCAGAAGAGGGCTTGAGGACAGCTAAAAGCCTTGAGTCTGAATCAAATAGGGATCAGTTTAGGAACTGAAGGTGTTTAGCTTGGAAAAGAGAAAATTTAGGAGTGATGAAAAAATCATTTTCAAGTGTTTAGATGTTGCCACTTGGAAGAGGAATTCAACCTGTTCTGTTGGGCTGCAGAGGGTAGTACCAGAAACAATGGGTGAAAGTGAAAGTTCACCAAAAAAAGGTGAACTTATGTTTGCCAAATTCCTAATAATAAGAGCTTTCCAAAAGCAAAATAGATTACTATTAGGGGTGGTGCGCTCCCAGTCCTTGGAAGCATTCAAGCTGAAGTTAAAGGATTAGTTGCTATGCCCAAAGGGTGCTAAAAGACTGCCTGCCCTTTGATCCAGCCATAGCACTGCTGGGTTTATATCCCAAAGAGATAATAAGGAAAAAGACATGTACAAGAATATTCATAGTTGCACTCTTTGTGGTGGCAAAAAATTGGAAAATGAGGGGATGCCCTTCAATTGGGGAATGACTGAACAAATTGTGGTATCTGTTGGTGATGGAATACTATTATGCTGAAAGGAATAATAAAGTGGAGGAATTCCATGGGGACTGGAACAACCTTCAGTAAGTGATGCAGAGTGAGAGGAACAGAACCAGGAGAACATTGTACACAGAGACTGATACACTGTGGTACAATCAAATGTAATGGACTTCTCTACTAGTGGCAATGCAGTGATCCTGAACAACTTGGAAGGATCCATAAGGAAAACCACCTTCCACATACAGAGGAAAAACTGTGGGAGCAGAAACACGGAAGAAAAACAACTGTTTGATTACATGAGACGAGGGGATATGATTGGGGATGTAGACTCTAAATGAACATCCTAGTGTAAATATGGAAATAATATGGAATATGGTCTTGATCAAGGACACATGTAACACCCAGTGGAATTGCGGGTCAGGTATGGGAAGGGGTGGGGAAAGGGGAGGGAGGGAAAGAAGATGATTCTTGTAACCAAGGAATAATGTTCTAAATTGACTAAATAAAATTAAAAAACTGAATGGTTAATAGCCAAGTATTCTATACCTTTTGGGTATGAGTTGAGCTAGATGGCTGCTGAGATCACTTTCAGCTCTAAAAAATTGGTAATTCTATTCCTTGAACTAGACCAGTTTCAGAAAATTACATGCATCAGTCCAATGACTTTTTCCCTTTCAAGTAAATGTGAGTAATTGTTTCTTGCCCTTTCTACTTATTCTCTTTCTCTGAACCAACAACTCTTATTTGTCCAAGATGAAGGAATAATAGCCATAAAATGACAAGTCTTTTTTTTTTAATTCAAATATACTGAATATTTAATCTTTCTTAGATGATCTGGGGATACTTGAGAATCTTACTTAGCCTCAGGGCATTTATTCTGAACATGAATTCCCCTTGTAATGAAGATATGTGGAAATGCTGGTTAATAGCAAATTCCAGTTAATATCCTTTTAAATTTACTATATCTTAAAATAACCTATGCTTGTGGTTTTTTAAGTGAATATTAAAAGCCAAAATGCACTAAGATCCATAAGACATTTCTATCTGATTTGCACTTGAAACTTTCCATTGTGAAGAAGATGGAATGTTTCACGAATTTATGTGTTAGCCTTGTGCTGGGGCCATGCTAATCTCTGTATTGTTCCAATTTTAGTATATGTGCTGCTGAAACAAGCACAAAAAAAATGACAAGTTTTATTGAGCAACTGTGCAAGAATCTATTTGTGCCCATAATTATTCATTTGAATCTGAAATGACCTCAGATCCTTGAGATGGGAAATGGGAGGAATATTATGGAATAGGTTTTCTAGTTTACCTTGTCACAGTTCTAAAATTTCTAGTAGGGCTCTGGGATGTAATTGCATGATCTTTGTTTAAGGACTGATGTGACCTACAATGATGAAAAAGTCCAAGACAGGAAACGACCTTGTCTTGTAACACAATGTCAACTCTTCAGGATTCAAAGACTAATTATCACTCTAAGAATTCTGCAAGAAACTTATTTAATTCTTCCCTATCTCTTTCCTGCTTCTAACCTTTAGAACATTTCATTTTTCATAGGGGGTGGAAATGAAAAAAAGTAAATGAAATTAAAATTCACTTCTGGAATAAGCAAGAACCCTTCCTAAATAGGGGAACTTCAACTAGAGATATGAGAGGGGGAAAGGATTTGAGATTACCTATGAATTTCATTTACTTCTACTATCCTAGACTTCTCCTCCATGAAAATCCCAGGGTTGATAGCAGAGAAGACATGGTTGTAGGGCACCTTATGAGGTCATCAAGGTCCTTACCATTAGGCAAAACCATCTCAGAGAGCTGAAGATACCTTCTATTTTTAAAGATATCTGGAGAACACTTCACAACTCTCTTATTCCACTGTGTTATCTCTTGTGTGGAGTGGAATTCTGGGGAGGCTCATACCCCCAGAAATCACTCTAATGAGCAGACAGGAGACTTGATAAGATGCTGGCAGAGAAAAGCTGCTTTATTGGGAGAAAACAGCCTACAGCAAGGAGGGGAGAAGGGGAAAGGGAAGGGGAGGAAAAGGGATTGTGTCTGCACAAACAGCTTGGTCAGGGCAAAAATGTCCTCTCTTCTTCTAGGTACAAACACAGACTTTATAATAATCCTGATCCAAGATTCTCCTCCTCCCCTCCATCCAATATCACAGAAGGGGAGTGATTTACAGTCTTTAGAATGTGATTTTCAACATTATGTAACCTTAAAGATCCCCATGATCAAGAAAAACCTGTGAGTATCATGGGATTCCCAGGCTGGGGCCATAATGATACTTTAGAAACTCACTGTCCTTTCCCTCCTTCAGCTTATTTTATAGTATGGCTTTCGTCCCAGGGTACAGATAAATTCTTCTCAAGGTTTTTGAAAAGAGGTCAGGAAAACAAAAATTTAGAGGGGAGCAAGCAGTTTTAGTTTAATGAATAGTAACACTAAGGGGTCTTGAGAACTGGGGTTACAAGTCAAATACTACTTGGAGAATTACACACAGAATCTCATCCCACACACCTCTTCACTGTTACGAAGTTCTTTCAAGTATCTATATTAAATTTGGAGGGAAATTTGCTTAAGTCCCTCAGATCTCATAAAACATCTACTATTATATGTAAAATATAAACTTCTTCAGGGCAAGATGGATCTTTTTGTTTTTATTTGTATCCCAAGTGCTTAGTACAGTGTCTGGGCACATAGTTACACAACTAATTAGTGGCTTTAAACCAGCCCTACCTGCAATTGGCATTCTATCAACTCCTGGCATTCAGGGTCAGTCTGGGTCCAATCCATCTTTGCAGACATCTCATGATTGATTCTCAAACATCCTCCACTCTAACCAGCCTGGTCTACACATTGTTCATTCTGACTTATCCCATCCCTATATCTAACTCTAGGTCATCAATTCTATATCAAAATCTCTCACATTTAATCTTTTCTTCCTAACCACACTACAATCACTTTAATGCAGGCTCTTGTCATTTCTTGACCAACAATCACTTTGGTATCCCAATTGGTCTCCTTGCAAACAAATATTCCCTCCTCTCCAATCCATCCACCATTTGTATGAAAACTGATATTCTTGTAGAGGAAGTCTGTCACTCTTCTGCTCAAAAAGTTTCAGTGGTTCCCTAATGCCTTTGGGCTAAAATATAAACTTCTGTTTAGCATTACAATCTGGTTCCAGACTATCTTTTTAGCCTGATCACTCAATATTTTGGAGTTTTATACCAATTAGTTTACTTTCTGTTTCCCACACAGAACATTTATTCTCTAGTTTCTATAGTTTGTACAAGTTGTCTCGACAGTGGGCAGTGCTCTCCCTCCTTACTTCTGCCTCTTTTAGCTCCTTTCAAAGTTCAGGAAAAGTGCCACCACCTTGGAAAGGCTTTGTTTATATGAAAATCTTAACTCAAGAAGTACCTAGCACCCATGCCCCAAAACACCATTTTTGTTGCCACTTACCCCATTTACTGTGTGTGTTTTTAAACATTTTCTGTATATTTATTAACATATATCATCAGTAGCCGAATGTAAAATATAAGCTCCTTGAGAGCTTGTTTTTCCTCTGACCTTAAAACTTACAAACAATACAAATGTTCTGGGTTTTAATTGTGTACTGCCTTTTTATTGGTATTTTTACACATAAAAGTTCATCAACAAGCATTTATCAAGTACCTACTATGTGTCAGGCACTGTGCATACAGATCTCATAACCTCATTTAAGTTGTAAAGGGCACAGAAACCATATAGTATATATATTTGCATCCCTGTTAACTAGTTGTTTAATTGATTCATCACATTGGCAAAAAATATTAGAGTGGCTTCAAACAGGGTTAAGTGACTTTCCCAAAGTCACACAGTTATTAATCAAGACCACCTAGGCCATATATTACCTAGTGTGATCTTGGACAAATCATTTAATAGGAATCTATTAAATAAAGGCATTGAACAAGATGACCTCTTTGGTTCCTTCAAGATCTATGATACTAATTAATACTTTTATTAAAGGTGAGGACTCTAAGGCTGACACTAAGACAGGAAGGTCTTTCTACAGGTCCTCTCATTCCTTCATCCTATTCCATTTTAACACCAGGCTGGAAGACAGGTTCAAGTTCTACTTTCTGACACATTTGATGGTGGAACACAGGACACGCCCCAAAACTCGTTAGTCAGTTTTATAAGGCCACAAAGTCTCAGAGAAGATTCAGCTGGCATTTGTAGGGTTCCTCATCGGGATGTCCCTACACTTAGGAAATCACAAGTCCATCTCTTTATCTACTCATCCACTCACTTAAAAACTCGCAGAATGTTAAAGGTGCGGATGGAGCCTAGAAGTCCATCTATCCGATCCCCGCCCCGCCCTCCATTCTGAAAAGGAGCAAACAGGAGTTGAGAAGGAGAAAATGACTTACCTAAGTCACATAGTTGAAAAAAAGAAAGCGCTGGGGCTTATAAGGCAGGCCTCCAGAACCCGAGATGCCACATTCGGTCCCCGCCAGCCCCAGGCATCTCATTCCCTCCCCATTTTCCCCAGGATTTCTTCCCACCTTATCTCGTTCCGGTGCTGTTCAACTCAACTCCCCAAGTGGGGCTGGTACCCGGGGCCGCAGGGCCGTGCCCCCGCGCCGCCCCGGGCCGGGAGCCTAGAGCGGCCGGGCGGGCCAGACTCTTCAGCCCCAGGCACGCCGCCGTTGCTGCTATGACAACAGGACGCTCTTCCATGACAACGGGCGAAAGGACCGAACCAAGTGACTTCCATTCGAGGGGGATGGAACCGGAGGAATTGAAAAAAAAAATGGGGTGGTGGTAACGAGGGGAATGGAGAAATAAAAGTGAAGACTTTATGATAAGCCCTGTTTCTGTGTTGGTTTCAGAGGACGCACCAAAGCTAGATCGGGGACAACCTTCTGTAAAGCGGGCGGAAAGAGAAAAATGACCCTTTAGAGGACGAAAATAAGATGTACCCTACCATTATTCAGCTACCAGAAGAGAAGGGACCCAGCAGGATGTTAAGAGGAAAAAGATTAGCACGAGAAGGCTCGAACTTTTCTAGGAAAACTGGGACCAGTTTGCTCTTTTCCGCCCTGGCAGAAAAAGCAACTTCATATACCTAGAACGGTCCCTCCACAAATACAAAGCAAGAGTTTTAGGAAGACAAACAAGCAGCCGAAGCTCGCCTCAGGGGGCTGAAACTTTGCAAAAGAGTCGCTGATTGTGCCCCTCCGAGGATTTTAAAAGTTTGGAGATAAATCTGCATGTCTATGGAATATCACTGTGCTGTGAGGAACCTCAAACATGATAAATCCCGAAAATCTTGGGAAAATTCGCATGAAATGATACCCGTGAAGTGTGCAGAGCCAAGAAAACAACATGTACAATGACTACCACAAGGAAAACGTAAATAGCAACTACACATAAGCAAAATCCGTAATGAACGTTTCAAAATTAATAAGCAGAAATGTGGGAAGGCAGTTTCACTTCATTCTGTGCAGAGGGGGAAGCGCTACACGTCGCCCATATTTTCAGGCTTTTTCTGATGTATTGCAAACCAGCATAACTGATAATGATCAGCAAAACTTCTGGATTTTTCCTTTCCTTTCCTTTTTATTTATTTATTTTTTGGTTGTTATCTTAGACAATACTATTTATTATATAGGATGACTAGGGATGGGGAGAAAGGGAAAGGCTATTGGGGAAAACTATGGTGATGTAAAAAACAAAAGTTTTCAATAAAACCCTTTTAAATTATATGCTTGTGTTTGTTTATCCTCGTTATTTTAGAACTCAGGGTTGTAGACAATTTAGAGAAGAGGTAAAAGAAAATATTATGGGTAGCTAGGTGGTGCAGTGGATGGAGAGCACTGTGCCAAGAGTTAGGAACATCTGAATTCAAATTCAACTTCAGACTTTGGGAATGATATTTAGGTTAAGAAATAGATGACATAGAAGGATGACAATACTCTTGACTGAAATCAGGAAGTTCTGAAAAGAGATGCATTTGGAAGCTGAGGTTAACAAATTCTTTTTTGAATATGCTCCATCTGAGATGCTTACAGAAGATGAAGGAAGGGAATAAACATTTGTATAGAGTCTATGTGCCAGAAACTGTGCTAAATACTTTTAAAAATATGTTATCTCATTTAATCTTCATACTATTATTATCCTTGCTTTATAGTTGAGGAAACTAAGGCAGCAGAGGTCAAATGAATTGCCTCACATAGATAGTGTCTTGAGGTTAGAAATGAACTCAGGTCTTCCTAACTCCAAGCTTAATGCTCCATCCTTGGCATCTTCAGTTTTTCCAACAAATATCTCCTGTTACACGACATTGAACTTGTAAGTGATCATTTCATAGCAGGCATTTCATGATATGGGACAGATGAAAAAGGCAGACTAAATGTTAATGATCACTGATAATGAGGCGGTCTGACTAAGATCATAGATTTAGAATAGAGCGGAGAGATCCTTTAGCCTAATCCCTTTATTTCACAGAAAATGATAGTGACACTAGGGAATTTCAGTAGTTTGTTCATAATCACACAGATGAGGAAGATGAATCAAGATTTGATTCTAAGTCCTCTCACTGTGGAGGCCCTATTCTTTCCATTGCACCCTGTGGTCTCAGAGTGCAATGACACTTTTATAAGACAAAGATTCTCTGGGATAGGCTTAGTGAAGGCAGCAGTGACTTCAGAGCAATAGTAGCAGAAGGTAGATAGATTGTTGAAGATTGGCTAGCAGAACTGATGTAGATTAGATACAAAATGATATCCAGGAAGGCAAGGCTAAATTGTGATTTGCAGTGGTAGAAAGAGAGCCTTGTGCAGTTAGAGCTGAGGACAGTGTAGGGTAAAGGAGCAAAGAGATGCTTAGAAAAGCATTCCAATACCAACACAAGGTAACCCTCTCTTTGGTGTCTCTGGAATATAAATTCCCATCACAATCCCCTCCCCACTGGGGTTTTCCACTTTTCCCACTGATGAATCCTTGGAGGGAAATAGTTTTCATTGTTTTCTGCATGATTAACAATAACTTTATTACATATATTTCCCTGTGTGAGGCAGATAGGTAGTGCAGTGTTTATAGTGCTAGACCTGTTGTCAGGGAGACCTGAGTTCAGATCCAGCCTTTGACACTAGCTGTGTGACCTTGGGTGTGTCACTAGCCCCTGTTTGCTGAGTTTCCTCAGTTTAAAAGAGGGATAATAATGGCACCTACATCCCAAGGCTGTCATGAGGATCAAATGAAATAATATTTATAAAGCACTTAGCATAGCACCTAGCACATGTGAAGTGCTATATAAATGTTGGCAGCTGTTGCTGGTAGATATGTTTTCTGAAGAGGATTCAATGAAATGCTTTGGTTTCTAGTGATTTGCCTGATCTAGTAGTAGATATTGCTTAGAATAGGTAAGCAATAATCATAGCACAAATGGCCAACAGGAGGGAAAATGCATACACAATTCAAAGGTTCCTTGGCCACCTTCCCATCAGTTAGAATTCTTAGGAAGACATACAAGGATGCATCTACATTGGCAAATTCTTCCAGGAATTTCCCAGCATGCACTAATACTGTTTTTATGCCCTGGAGATTTACGATTTATTGGTAACTATAAACCCAACTCTGTCTTTTCTGTAGCCATGGGGGCTGTTTGAACTGACCCCTGACCAGGGTGCTAACATAGTTTCTATGAGGAACTGAAGGCACCAAATAGAAAGACCTTACAAATTATTTCCCTAGCCTTGGAGGTAAAGTGAGATCAAACTGGAAACTGGAACATCATATAATATTAAGAGCATGATTTCAGGGGGCAGCTGGGTCACTCAGTGGATTGAGAGCCAGCTCTCTCTCTCTCTCTCTCTCTCTCTCTCTCTCTCTCTCTCTCTCTCTCTCTCTCTCTCTCTCTATATATATATATATATATATATATATATATATATATACATACACCCAGCTCTCACTTGTGGCTCCTAGTAGCTGCTAGCATGCGGCAGCAGCCACACCCCGGACAATGGCTTCAACAGGCCAGCTAAACCTTGTGAGGGTAGCCATCGGGTCATTGACCCCTGGTGATCCAGGGCTTTGCTCACCCAGCATGTGAAGACTGCTTCGGCAGAACAGGCGGAAGAAACCAATAAGAAGGTTCAACGGCTGAGATGGCAATGCAGCAAAGCACTGTGGAGAGCTTAGGGCGTGTTGGAGCACAAAAGACAACATGGCCATCCAATGCAGCTGAGGAAGTCTCCAGGTGTAATGACTTTTTGTGCCACTGGACCCAGGCTTCCAACACTGAGAGAGTGGGACTGTCTCTGTGCATCAACTTTTCCACTTAAATCTCCTTCACGCACAAGTATCTTTGTGCACACTCATCTATACACCATAGATGAAAAAGCACAAAGACAATCGTCATCCTCGGTTACGGAGAGAATACTACTACTACTACTACTACTACTACTAGAGACAGGAGGTCCCAAGTTCAAATCTAGCCTCAGACACTTCCTAGCTGTAAGACCCTGGACAAGTCACTTGACCCCCATTGCCTAGCCCTTACCACTCTTCTGGCTTGGAGCCAATACACAGTATTAACTCCAAGATGGAAGGTAAGGGTTTTATATATATTTTAAAAAGCATGATTTCTAATGAAACCAATATTGGTAAAAAAAAATAATCTGCAAAAACTTTGAATTCTAAGAAATCTTTACATGGAAATATGTTCATTTTTGGACTTTAAATAACTTTTTGTATGTTTTGAAAACACCATGAAAGGTAAAGGAAAATCACTATTATTTTAGAAGCCTAGATTTTGAAGGAGAAATTTTGATCCCTTAAGTAATGACAGTAAAAAATCATCCAAACAGCAGTTCTTTCACACATACCTCTCCATAATACCTTCTACACAGTGGTTGCTATATTTGGCGCTGCCTTGCTAACTTTTGGGGGGCAGGTAAAACCTAGTTAATATTTGAGTTATAAGTTATAACTAAACTGGGAAAAGCTAATGAGAGATTATCACACATCAAACACACTGAGAAGCTTTCTAATGGTGATCTTATTGGTCTAGACACTCACTGGTCACATTTACAGTTTCTTCTGAAGTGAAATATGCATAATTACAGTAGGCTTACCTGGCATATCTCAAGATATTAGCAAATATCTGCCCCTAAGTTTTGAAATATCAAAGAAAAGTGATTGTAATAAAAATTGGACCAAAGTAGTCTTAACTTTCTATGCTCACAAACAAGTTGAGAAAACACAATGTGAAAATTTAACTCTCCCCTCATTGTTAAAATTAAATGAACTCTCCCTGATTGTGAAAATTAAATTAATTTCATTTTTAGACTTAATGACCAAAGCTGTAAACACCCCATTCACACTTGAGTAGGGGAGGTCTGTGACCCACATGTGCAATAGTGGGTGACAAATCAGAATTAAACTGATTGCCCCTGGGCAGTCCTAAAGCAAAGCTTAAACTGTAATTGGTAGACATAAAATTAGGAGAAGGCACAGAAAATGATTCAAAAGAAACTGTCATGAAAATGGAGTTACAACTTCCTGAGTGCAGAGTTTTACTTGGAGTTCTATTTGGAACCTCCTGTGAGTGGCAATTCTTCATTCTTGGAGTTGAGACCTAAGACCCTGTTCCTGGTAAGACTGCCTGTAAATCTCTTCCTTTGGACTGGCATGTGGTGAGTGAAAAAGTTGACTCCTTCCTGAATTTTTCTGAAGAGACTAGCCTCAGTAGAGACCTTTCCTTTTGAGAGAGACATCCTCAGGTCCTCAGCTACAAGGGCTGAGGCCTCTCTGGTTAAGGACTAAACTCTCCTGCCTGGGTTGAACCAGGGGTTGGAGTAAATTACTTAGTGCTTAGGCTAGCTATCTTACCCTAATCTCTCTCTGATTTTTTTTACTTCCCTCTTTCTATATTTTGTAAATAAATTATAAATAAATCTCTTTGGAATAAATTAGATTCCTGATGACCCTATTTTAAATATAATCCAGTCCAACATTTTTATATAATTAACCCCTTTTTCCCCCCTTACAACAAACATGTGTGAGCACACACACACACACACACACACACACACACACACACACAAGGGTTTAATTCAATCAAATAGCTATAATCAATACTGTGCACTAGTTCCAAGGCAGAAGAGTGGTAAAGGCTAGGAAACAGGGGTTAAGTGACTTGACCAGGGGCCAGATTTGAAATAGCAATATATATATATGTATATATATATATATATGTATATATATATATATACATATATATATATATATATTTAAATTATAGTTGAAACCAATTAACTAGTCTAGTTGTTCAATTATCTTTTAAAGATATAATCAGTTATTTGGCTGAATTAAAATTATTTTTTCCTTAATAAATACTAAACAACAAGAGAAGAAAATTAGATCCTAGTTCAGTTCTTCATTGTGGCATTATGGTGAGCTTTAGTGTTTGAAGGCTGTAACAGTCGAGTCCAAATTGGAATGGCTTTAAACACATACAGGTTCAGTGCTATTCAAGGTCCAGTTTTGGTAAGTTCAGTAAGACTCTACCAGGTTGACCTCAAGGTAGCAAATTGATTACCACAGACCATCTACCAAGTAACAGAGGCATTTTGATCTGTATCAACTGAGGCAAACCACACAGTAATAAATTACAGATCTCTGAAGTATTGGAATACTATTGGTCATAATACTGTGAGTTCTCCTACTTTATATTGAATGCATTTCTTCTATGCCTTCTATTTGTTTTGATTTAGAATCTTGAACCCTAGAGACTACATTTCCCACAATGCCCTTTTCCCTTTTCCTATTGTGCATCATGGGTTAATTTGGTATTCAGTTTGTTTTGAGCACATTTGGGGCTCTTGCTCACTCTCTCTACCAGAAGCCCTGGCTGATGGTAGGAGCATGGAGCTAGGTGGCTGGCCTTTAATTTTACCTTTTTTGCTCTGTCGATTTTTAATAAATAGTTTTAAAATAATACTTGGAGTATCAAATTATTAATTCTAATCTTTGCAATTGGCTGACTATGAAGAGATATGAACTGAGACTTTTTTTAAGGATCCCCTCTGCCAGGAGTTTTCAAACCCAGGCTGCTCTTGCAGTCACCCTAGCTGGGGCTTATGCCACAATTTAAAAACTGCTACAGGCTTATAGCCACAGCTGCTTCCCGCAGGCAGCCCAAATCCCAGCTAAGCTGCCAGGATGCAAGCAACTCCTGCCCCCTTCTTAACTCAGGCTGCCTGCAGTCATTTTCTGTTGGCCTCCTTGCCCAACCTGGGGCCCTGCAGCAGGATATTTAGCTTAATTAAGAGCAGGATATTTAGCTTAATTAAGAGCCTGGCTCTTAGCTCCTGCTAGCTTGCGTAGCCAGAACACACCAGACTGACACAGGTCTGAGCTGCTACCTCAGCCCCAGGGCCCATCCCGGTGTTTCTGCTGATTCTGCCACTTTTGCTGCCCTGATCCCATTCCAGCAAGTGAGTATAAGCTTCCCTTTCCCCAGACAGTGAGGAAGGGAAGCCCCTTTCCCCGCTGGACAGCTGACTGCCTTCTAGGCTTCACCAAGCTCTTTGCCTTGGCTGGAATGATCCTATCCCTCTTTTAACCACCCCAGATTAACTCCTACCCCTCCTTGCTTTCCCAAATCTGCCTTACTTCCCTCTCTCTCAGTCTCTGCCCGGTTTTGTAGTCATGTCCTCCATTTTGGTTTCTGGCAGTCCCTAATCACACCCTTTACCCTAAAACCCACCCCTAACCAATCCCTGTTGTAGTGCTGGCTTTTGGCCACTAGAGATCAATATTGAGCACTAAAAAAAGTTTTTTTTCTTTTCCTGCTTAGCTACAGCGGCTGCTTGCTGCCACTAGAGGGGAGCAACAAATAAATAATTTAAAAAAATTTTACAAATAAAAATCCAACAAAATCATAAAAAATAAAATAAATTAAATTAAATATCCTGAGCTTACTCTACCCTACCCCTTATAATAATAATAATTTAAAAAATAAACCAATAAAAATATATGCATTATTTTTTTCTTTTTTGATCAAAATGCTAAGCCCCATAAATGCTACCATGCATGAAAGCCTTTTGCTTTTTACTCAATTAGAGGCATGTAAAATTCCAAATTCCCTCCTACTCCTTGCACTCCTAGGAAATTTTATTTTTCTGGTTTTCATTCTTAAGACAAAAAAATGCTACTATACAAGAGATTAAAACAGAAATGTAGGCCAACAAGAAAATTCAATTAAAAAATTTCAAACACTTACATGATCTAATGAAAAATACTGATCCCATCCAAAACAAATCTGAATTTTGCAAGCCTGTTCCTGAATGACAAATAGAGGATGATCCTATGTCTCCTGAAACGGAGATGAGACACTCCTCTTGTATACATCAGGTGCAGACCCTTCTCTCTCATACTCTGCAACATCTCTCTCATGCTCTGCAAATCCTGGCTGATCTTACCTCCCCTGATCCTTCTTCTAATTCCCCATCCTCTCCTGCCCTTTCTCCCACCTCACAATCAGTCCCAGCCCCCCAAAAAATCTCGTTCTGCTACCATACGTATTCCTACTCATGTTGCTTCAGCATCCCCACAGTCAACTTCTAGGGAATCATAGTGGTTGGATGACTACTTTGAATTCCTTTTCCCTTAAGGGAAGTGCCTGAAATAGGACTCAATGGGGATGTGGTGACCCTGAGACACCATATACCTTTCTCACTCCTCAAGAAATTAGAGAACTGAAATATAATGTACCTCATTTTGAATGCGAACCCCTTGTGGTGACCAAGAAGATGACTGATAGTTTTTTTTTTTTTATCAATATGACCCGTCCTATAAGGATGTTGAGAATTTGCTCAATGCTTTTTGAACAGAATGTGAGAAAAATAAAATCATCTCTCATATTAACAAGGTCTGGGGATGTGGTGCAGTACATTGGCCAGCTCAGGATCTTGCATGGATTTATAACAGTACCAAGGACTGATTGCAATTACATCATTGTAGGGAGGCCATTATAACAGCTATGCAAGAATGCTCCGAGGATATTGAATCATGGTCAAAATTTGAAAGCCTTAGATAATCCAATGATGAGGCACACTCACAATTCATGGATAAGCTCATTGAGCTTGGGGGTCGATATCTAGACCTTGATATTTCTAAAGACAAAGTTATTAAGCAAATAAAAAAACATTTTGTCAACAATTCTTTTTTTTTAAACCCTTACCTTCCATCTTGGAGTCAATACTGTGTATTGGCTCCAAGGCAGAAGAGCGGTAAGGGCTAGGCAATGGGGGTCAAGTGACTTGCCCAGGGTCACACAGCTGGGAAGTGTCTGAGGCCAAATTTGAACCTAGGACTTCCCGTCTCTAAGCCTGGCTCTCAATCCACTGTGCTACCCAGCTGCCCCCTTGTCAACAATTCTTGCGAGGTGGTCTGAGATTATTTTAAGACGCATTGCCCTCAGAGGCCTCAGATGGACCTTGAAGAGTTGAGGAACACTGCTGCTTATGTCTTTAAAGGCCAAAAAGAAAAACAGGAAAAGGCTAATAATGTCATAGAAACCTTGAGAAAAAAAATCAAATCTTTAGAGGATAGGTTTGATAAACAAGACAAAGGGCATGATGTTCAACCAATGGTACTAGCCCCTCTCCAAGAATCTAACTATCAGTCCCTTACCTGCCACTTCTGTCATAAGAAGGGCCACATAATGATAAACTGTAGGAATTTTTCCCAGGCAATGATGAACTATACCAACTCAAAAAATTCTTATAGGAACAATTATAGGAATGATCATTATAATGGTGATTTCATGAATCGTAATTTTAGGACTGATAATAATAATCCTAGGGACAGAAATCAGGCACCTAATTCATACCAAATGATCCCACAGCAGTATATTTTGAGTGGAGCTCACTCCTGAACCACCCAGGGAGCTAATGCCCTTCAGGGGGAGCCCAAGATACTACCCAAAGATTATGAAGGTGTATGGGGGGAAGGGGTTGGGGCACAGGAATTAAAGGATACAAACTTTGATTTTCCAGACCCTGACGTCTTACTGCCTATTGTCCCTACCCATTCCCCCCGATCCCATAGTGATGAGCCCCATGTAACATTAAAGGTTGGTAACACCTATTCTTTTGGACACTGGAGCTTCCCGGTCTGTATTGAAGAGTACACCTGATTCATATTCTACTTCCAATTAATGTTGTGGGGGTAACGGGGATACCCCTAAAGGTTCCCAAACTTTCCCCTAGAATAGTGTCCATAGGACCCCTTACTGTAGAATACTCTTTCTGCTTAATGCCTGACTCCTCTATAAATTCACTGGGGAGAGAACTTTTATGCAAGCTTAGGACCATAATAATTTATTCTCCAGATGACTCTATGACACTGGAATTGCCTGAGGAATCCTTACCTTTACTCCCTGTACTTCTTTCAGATGCTCATGAAATGAAGGAGACTACTATTTTTGAGATTCCCAACTGATATACCTGAGTCTCTCTGGGCCATATCATCTTCTGATGTTGGCCTACTTAAATCAGCTGTCTCTGTCCAAATTCAAACAAAATCTAGCCCACCTTCCATTCCTTAGTACCCTCTTTTGAAGGAGGCAATTGATGGTATTACACCTGTAATAAATTCCCTGATTGACTAAGTCATCATAATTCCCTGTAAATCTAAATACAATATGCCCATCCTGCCTGTTAAAAACCCCAAACTGGGGCCTGATGGCAAGCATCTCTATTGCTTTGCCCAGGATTTGAGAGCTGTGAAGAATCACATTATAACGAGACACCCCGTAGTTTCCAACATAAATACTGTTATTTCTTCTTTCCTAGCACAGTACATACTTTACAGTAGTAGACTTGTGCTCAGCTTTCTATACCCATACATAAGAACTCCAGGCATATCTTTGCTTTCACATGGAAGGGCTCCCATACAACTGGGCTCATCTGCCCCAAGGGTCTGTGGACAGTCCTATTTTGTTTACACAATTCTTAACTGCTGATACAGATGCCATAAAATTTAAATCCTGCTGCTGTATATGGATGATTTGCTCTTGGCCTCACCAAATGCTGAAGCATGCCAAGAGAATAGCAAACACCTCCTCTTAGAGCTATAAATTTTGATAATCTTCATTCAGGGGACAAAGCTTTATAGACCCTCTTTTGTGGGTAGTGATATGTGTGTTGGAAAAGACCACGTGTGCCGGAAAGGGCATGCGTGTCAGGAGTGACACGTATGTCAGAAGGCCATGTGTGTCAGGAAAGACACGTTTAAACAGTTTCCTGCCTTGCTGAGGTTTGTTGAATTAATGTAACATATTACTGTAGGGTGGAATGCAAGGCAAAGCCAGGTCATCACATTCTTTTAAAAGATATTTGCTACTAAGTGCCTTTTTACTTTTATGTTACGGATCATGTCTCATGTCGTGTCACGTGGATCATGTCATGTCACATGGGTCATTTCATGTCAAACGTGTCTTTCCTGACATGCGTGGCCTTAGGACACGTGTGTCAGTTGACCTGGCTATTGTTGTTTGTGATACTTACTGGTAAACTTTCTCAATCAATACAACATCAGCCAGCATAGATCCTGGGAACCGGAGGCTGAAACAATGCGCTTAATTTTGAAGCCAGCCTGTGCTCCCTGCTCTGTTGCTAAAGTGGGCAGTTGGCCTACTTGATGAGGCATTATCGCTGCAGAGGTCAGATGTGAGCTGGCTTGGCAAGGGCTGATGAATGGTTCTTTGTGATGAAGTACCTCTTCTGTCCAACAAGAGACATTTAATAATGATAGACCATAACTGCGCACACACACAAAAATGCCTTGTAGCTTGTTTGTGAGCCTTTTTAGTGGGAGTTAGAGAAAAGACCTGAAGTATAGAGCTCTGAATGTTAGTTTTAATTTCAAAAGATAAAGGAGAGAGACAGAGACTGAGATGGGGAGGGGGGCAGAGACAAAGAGAGACAGACGGACAGACAGGCAGACAGAGAGGGAGAAAGAGACAGAGAAAGAGACAGAGATAGAGACAGAGAGACAGAGAGGCAGAGACAGAGATAAAGATAGAACCAGAAAGGAGGGTGGAAGGGAAAGAGAGAGGAGGGAGAGAGAGAGACAGAGAAAGAGACAGAGGGGGGAGCAAGGGAGGGAGAGAGGGAGGGGGAAGACAGAGACCAAGACAGACAGAGGAAGAGAGGGAGAGAGGCCGAGACTTCAGAAATTGACAAGGACAGAGACTGAGGGAGAGTCAGACAAATAGACAGAGATTTATAGAGAGATAGAGAGTTAAAACATGGTAAATAAAGTTTTCTGTTCCATCCCAAACAGAAGGCTAGCTGTTATGCACAATTGCCTTTATTTCTCAGTTTTCTTCCTCATCAATCCTATCCCTGGCCCCAGCATACTTTGCAGCCTACATGTCAAAATGGGAAATAATTTTAATTTTATTGAAGTGGACCATTAACAATGTCTTTGTCATTAAAGAGGTAATCACTCAGTATGTTAAACATAGATTTCACTCTGAAACATCCACAAATGTTAAAAAGAAATGGATCTCTAAAGAACAGGGGAACATAACAGGAAAAATCACTCCTGTGTTTGTTTGGGATATAGCTCTAAGGAGACTGACTGTGAAGGTTCTAAAAATGTAAGTCTTGCAAGAGGCTTTGATGCGCCATTTATCTAGTTATTTCCGGTTCCATCCGATAGCCTCCTTAGTGATCAGACAAAGAACAAAATGAAAATACTTGGCATGACCTAAATATTCTGTCTGTTATAAATGAAGGCAGGTCTCTCTGTAAATAAATGTACCACATTGTGCTGTCAAGAAAATAATCAAAATTGTACGTATTCAGTTTGGGGGCGGGATCTATACAATTTGAATCACCTCCATGACATGGCTGTTATTGAATGACAATAGGAAGGTGAGCATTAGGCTTTTGGTGTGTTCTGGGGAGCCAGTCAGTCCCACCAAGCCTTTTGATTATCCATAGAAGAAAGGAACAGGGATCAGAGTTGGCTACTCATATGGTTAGAACAGATAATATTGAATGAAATGCAGAGTCGTTCTGGTATGGTCTGCCTTTGGCAGAGCAATGCGTAATAGGATCTCTCCAGGTTCCTTATGGTTGTATAATTGCATGGGGTCAAACCTTAACAGTTTTTGGGATCATGCGATCCAGGGGACCTGGGGCCCACGTCACCATAGCCTTGGTGCTTCAAAATAGTTGTTCCCCTGCTTAAGGTAAGTTCAGTTTGCTTTCTAAATTATCCATTTAGTCTCTGTGACTCGGTGTTTGATAGACAGTGCAATATAGTGGAGAAAGCACTGAATTTGATGTCAAAAGACCTGAGTTCAAGTTCTGATCTTCCTGTTATAGCTATTAGACTAGGGTAGCTAGGTAGCACAGTGAATAGAGCACCAGTTCTGAAGTCAGGAAGATTCATTTTCATGAATTCAAATCTGACCTCAGACACTTACTAGCTATGGAGAACAAAAATCGCAAACTACTCAAGTATCTTTGCTAAGAAAATCCCAAATAGGCTTTCAAAGTGTCTGAAATGACTGAACAACAAAGAAAAAAGTTATTGCATTATGTGCATGTCAAAGCTGCTCTGAACACCTGTTTCCTTGTCTTTAAGGTTGTAAGAGTATTGTTCACATAGAGTTGTTAGAAATGGGTTAATTAATAAGGAAGGGAATGGGGGGGAAAGTATAACAGAATACATATTGACATATACAAGCATCTTCAGATTTCCCTTCAACTTGCACATTTGAACATCAATTCATTTCAATTAAACAAATGCATGTTAGTATCCTACTAATAGCAAGGTACTTGGCTCATAGAGTAAAAATAAGACACAATCCCTGGCTTTAATTCATAACAGAATGCTATAAGTATAAAGGATATTTTTAGGTAAAATGCCATGAGAAATTTGAGGTAATGAAGGAAGTTTTCATGGAGGAGATGATACCATACTTAGTTCTTGAAGCAAGTGAAGTTTTTCCACAGTTGGGGATAGAGAAGTGGGTGATAGGGGAATAGGTTAGAAGATGGATTCTATTCTAGACATAGGGGCTGTCATAAGTGAATAAAAGTATTTTTTTTCCTCAGGGATAAGTTTATTTAGTGGTTCCTTTCGTGAGCTATGTGCATGTACTGAGCAGAGGTCAAATACTGACATTTATTTTTCAGTATCTTTGGGAGAGGCCGTGTAGGAAATGTAATGTAGGAGAAACAGTACTGACTTTGCAAGTAGTAGGCTTTGCTTAATATCCTAGCTCTGGTATTTGCTTCTTGTGTGACTTTTAGCAAGTCACTAAACCTTTTGGGGACATCCATTTCCTTAACTATAAAATGAAAGAGTTAGATTAGATGACCTTCAGGTTCTCTTCCAACTCTTGATACGAGGATCCCCTGAACATGGGGCAGAACCTTGGGAATAGGAAGAAGCTTTGGAGTTTATAGAATGAGGCCACTGAAGTGGATTCCAGATCTTTGCCTCATAGAATGGTAACTAGGAGCTAGACTTGAGCTGAAATTATAGAGGTCAATCAGGGAATTCCTGCTAAAAACAATAGGAATAAGAGAAAGGGGAGACCACAAGGTCTCCAAGTACAAAGTTCAGTGGTGTCTCACCAAAGTACAATATTTAGGCTTTATTTTGGCTGTTGGGTCCCGTTTAATTTCTCCCAAGCATATTGAAAATATCCAAAAGTTAAGTGCTCTTACCAAGCAATTGAGAGCAATTCTTGGAGCAACTGAATTTTGTTGGCAGTGGATCCCTTGCTATAGGGAAATCATTAAGCCCCTTGTAGCACTCATGAAAAAACTCAGTCCCTGAACCACTTAAATTGTAAACAGAACACCTAACAGCTCTTTTAAATTTAAAGCAACCTATCCTTTCTGCCCCTGCTCTAGGCATACCAAATTATGATAAACTATTTACCTTATATGTCCATGAACAAAAAGGGGTAGCTTCAGGTTTTCTAACTCAACTTTTGGGAACTACTCAATACCCAGTAGCCTATTATTCAGCCCAGCTTGACCCAGTAGCTTTCAGAGCACCACCATGCCTTAGAAGAGTAGCTGCCACAGATTTACTGATAACCAAATCTGCAGATCTAGTATTGGGATACCTTTTGACTATAATATGCCCTCACGAGGTTGAGACACTGTTATTAAGACATAGGACATGGGCATTTACTGACTAAGGGATTAGTAGGTATGAGATAACCCTATTAAATAATGAACATATCACACTAAAATGCTGTGTAGTTCTTAATCCTGAAACTTTGCTCCCTGATTTACCAATGTCCAAAGAACCTTTACACAATTAAACATCTTTAGTGTCCACTGTTGATAAACCTCATAATGATTTATTGGACACCCCTTTGGATAATTTGGATTTAATATTATTTGCAGATGATTCTTCATTTATGAGGGATGGTGTGCAGTATACGGGAGCTGTGGTAGTTACTGAATTTGATATTCTGCTCAGCTTTCTTGCCCTCAAATGTAAGCACTATAAAGGAAAATTATTTGGGCAATGGAAAATGTATCTGCAAAGCAAAGGAGCTCAGAACTTTTGGAACACCAATCAACGGAGGAGAGGAGATGGTTCCAATGGAACCTTGGAAAAAGCAGTTAAGAGGCTCCAGTTGCCTGAGACTTTATATCTTGCTTGGCTGTTTCTACCTGAAGGCGAAAGATAGACCCCTTCATCTCCTCTCTAGCTATTGCCTTCTACCTATATTGAGAGATGAAGAGAAATTTAGTTTTGCCCAGAAGAGACTAGTCAGCAGTGCTATTAACATCTACCCTTAGGGAAAGATAATTTTGTTTTCTGAATTGTCTTTATCTCAAAATCCTTAATCAACAAGATAACTTAGAAATTAGGGAGACCCTTGATTTCCCTCTTTCCCCCAACCTCTTCTTATCCCCTCTCCCCAAAGAATAAAAGGTCTTTTAGTTAAAAGACTAGTTGTGGGATTGGGTTATTAGTGGGGAAATCTTCAACTTATCATCTGTGAGAAGATTCTTCATCCAAGCAGTTAGGGAAAGAAACAGGAAGTAGTGTAGGGGATGGACTCAAGATTCAGTCTCTTCCTTGGCTTACTTCCTGGTGCAACTTCTCTAAATTCCACACCACTATAATTCACCATGTTTCATTATTTACTACAGCTCACAGGGTGCAAAACTCATAGATTTGAAACAGGCCTGTATCATTGCAGAGGATAAAAGAGTCAGAATTTACACAGACTACTACATATGCCTTTGGCATATGTCATGCCATTGGTATGCTGTGGCTTCAGAGAGGATTCTTAACATCAGGTGGAAAATGTATTGCCAATGCAAACCTTACTACTGAACTTCTTTCTGCCATCTAGCTCCCCAAAGTTATGGCTGTCGTTCACTGCTCTGCACATACAGGTGGCACTGATCCCGTTTCCAGGGGAAATAACCAAGCAGATATCACAGAAAAACTAACAGCCTTAGAAGGCCCTGAGTTAATTATGCCACTAACAATTACTGATAATTTGGATCTATTCCTTTATTATAATGACAAGGAAGTCGAAAAATGTGGTGAGTTGTGGTATATATTTTTTTCTTTTTTTCCTTCTTCCCAGAATTTTTTTAAGTTTTCTTTTTCTTTTTTTTATCTGACTCAGAGGTTATTTTTCTTTAATTTCTTTGATTCTTTGATATTTTTTGATACTTGATTCATATGCCTTATGATTCAACCATGTATCCCTGTGTAATTCCTACATGTATCCCTGTATGCTACCCAGGGGAATGTATTATTATTATTTTCCTCGGCGGGGGGGAGGAGGAGGACTATGTTCTTGCTGTGAACTTGAATTTGAGCCAAATTTAGAACAAGAGACTACCTCCCAGAAGGCACCGTATATATGCCTGCAGAGACCACACACTGCACCAGAAGATCCAGAGTAAACTTTGAGATATGGTGAATTTGAACTTTGGGAGGGTTGAATGCTTTTGTTTTGAATGTACACTCTTATGCCAAAGGGGACTGCCCCATAATTGTTTTTTGTAAAAGCACCAATTTCAGGTTTTGTTCCTTTTCTCTTTTATTTTTCCTTTATCCCCACATTATTGTAATTTCCCTTTAAAAACTGTAATATTTGTATATACCTTTAGTACAAGTTATAAATTAGTTACATTCTCATGATCCATTGGGGAGACTGGTCTCCCAAAGTATCACAGGGAGAAAATTGTATTGATTTAGAATCTTGAACCCTAAAGAATACATTTCCCACAATCCCCTTTTCCCTTTTCCTGTCATGCATCATGGGTAATTTGGTATTCAGTTTGGGTTTTGAGCACGTTTGGGACTTGGCTCACTCTCTCTAGCAGTGTGAGGCTAGGTGGCTGGCATTTAATTTTCCCTTTTTTGCTCTAAATCAATTTTTAATAATTAGTATTAAAATAATACTTGGATTATCAATTCTAATTGGACTATTAATTCTAATCTTTACATCTTTTGTGTGATTCTTTTTTTTTTTAAACCCTTACCTTCCGTCTTGGAGTCAATACTGTGTTCCAAGGCAGAAGAGTGGTAAGGGCTAGGCAATGGGGGTCAAGTGACTTGCCCAGGGTCATACAGCTGGGAAGTGTCTGAGGCCAGATTTGAACCTAGGACATCCCATCTCTGGGGCTAGTTCTCAATCCACTGAGCTACCCAGCTGCCCCCTTTTGTGTGATTCTTAAGATTTAAGAAATCTGATGAATTCTATGACTTACCTATGACTCTTTTTGACCAATAATGAATCATGTTTCCCACCTCTTTATAGAGATGATATACTAGAGGTCTAGAATGAGAAATATATTTTCAGATATACCAATGATTGGCTTTGCTTCTCTATGCTATTAGTTGTGAGGGATGAGAAAATGAGAATTGGTAGGAGAGGAAGATTAGTCACAAGGATACAAAAGGGGAAAAAAAAGGAATGATAAGAATGTAAGTGAAGTATTTTTTGGCACAGATGAGAGAGCAGAAGGTAGTTCCGAAGGAAATACAAAAAAAGGACAGCTTTAGAATTAGAACAAATGTGTTAAATTTAGCATTTACTTTTTAAAAACTATGTATTGTAAGGATGATATTAGAAAATGAGTATTGTTTTATTAGTTTAGGGATAAGAAGTAAAGTGGCTGGCTTGAGAAAAGAATTGGAATTTGAAGCAGAGCTGAGAGTGTGTTAATTTCAGATGTGACAGTTATAACCATTTTTCAATGTCAATTATTCTCTCTGGCAGTTGGCAGAGAAACATACTCTCAGAGACTCTCTCTCCCTCAGGGCTGGAGAAGGTAACATCTTTGTCCCTCTCTCTGTCTGAGGGAAAGATCTGAAGGAGCTCAGTGTTTTCTTTTCACAACTTGGAAAATACTATTGAATCTATTGTGGTTTTATAGATTGTTTAACTCTAAGAAGACCAAAACAAAAAAAGAAAGAAAGAAAAAAACCCTGGTTTTTGGTTTGGACTTTTGGTTTGGTTAACAGACTCAGAGTCCTAACTTGATTCTTGTTGAGACTCAACCAGCTAGCCTTTGCTATTTTATAATTTTAAGGTGAATTTAAGATTTATAAGGATAATAGCGATAGTTTTTATTTAGATAGTATAAATTTGGGTTAATCAGATCAGGGAGGATTAGTGTAGTTTGTAAAGCACAGGAGAAGTAGTTCCTTGCAGAACCAGGGAGTTTATTTGGGTGGATTTAGAATCCCTTAGAATTAGAAATCCTTTATCCTTATATATTTCAATAAATATTTTATTTCTATAATAAGAGTCTCTTTAGTGTCCTTGCACCTGGCCCTGAAGGGAAGTTCACATTTGAGCTTCACTTCATCACTGAGGATACTTTTGATTACATCTATCAAAAGTATCCGAGCAGTTTTGAACCTATATTGGAACAGTTTTTCTATTTATATTTTGTGTAGCTTGCAATTATTTTTTTTTTATTTTTACAGTATTTAACATAAACTTTCAGTTAAAAATATTTATGTCATATAAATATTTAATTTAGCATATACTTTTTTAAAACTGAGATTCATGATTTCATAATCTTTTATGTTTCTGTATATAGGAAATTTCATATTTGGGGGTATTTTCAAAGCTCAGAATAAAAAAATTAAAGAATTTAAAAATCAAACCTTAAAATATATACATGTGAATTACTTTTTATATTAGGAGAAGTCTCAAATTGTAGTTGTTCTCTCATTTTGTGATAGGTAGAACAAAAGGGACCAATAATCCATAATCCATACATCCATAATCATACATCTAGTTCAGTGTTGAAGCAGAAATAAAATCAAGGTTTTTCTGACTCCCAATATCAATAGCATGCTCTTAAATGTCATGAGACATCTTTCTGCCCTAGAACATTCTTTTTTGTCAATTCTTCTCATCTATAGCCTTATAGAGCCAATAGTACTCAACTTTTTCAAGACTTTTTTCAAGCTTTTCCTGACTAATCCCTTAATTCTATATTTCCTTATCCCTAATGTCACTTAGATGATAGATTGGCACAGTATTTGAGCTAAAATAATTTTGATGCTTTGTCCTTAAGCGTGTTTGCCTATTATAGCTTTGACTCTCAGGCTAGATTGTAAGTCTCTGGAGGGCAAGACCTAATACTATGTCTTCTGTATCTCTCCCAGCTCTATCCTTCTCAGGTCTTTCAGTGTTTAATTAATTAATAAACATTATAACCCCTGAAATTTGTGGCCCAAGAAGCTGTAGTATATTGTAAAAATGGATATTTCTTGTTGTTATACATAAAGATTCTCCTTCACTGACAATGGTGAAATGACAACAGAGTGAGGGAGAAAGAGCCCAAGCTAGAATAGGAATAGCAGATGTCTCTTTCCCTCTCCCTTGTGATAGGTTATTAGTTATCCCTAGGAGAAATGGTTGACAGGGATTGATGAAGAGCTTCCCTGTCAGCTACACTAATGGATGACTTCAGTGCCCTCTCCCTCAGAGAGGATCCAGAGATAGGCCCCAGCAAGGGGCCTTGCCTCAGAGGGAACAGCCTCAGGTATACTTATTGAGTTCTGACTCTTGTTCTTGAAATATCCCCTTTAACTTGTATTGAGACTTGATAAAAATCTGACTACAAATTGAAGGTTTAATATTAGATTCTAGGTAAAATGGATGAGGGAAGAGAGAATAGGCAGCCTAGCCTGGTTATAGTCCTACACAGTCCTTAATCTGAAGGACATGTAATATTGCTCAATCAGATGCCTCCATCCCTGCCCAGCTAAAATAATCCCTCATTTAACTTATTTATCTATTTGGCCTAAGAGAATTATGAAAGAATAAATTCAGGAGGGGCAGCTGGGTAGCTCTGTGGATTGAGAACCAGGCCTAGAGATGGGAGGCCCTAGGTTCAAATCTAACCTCAGATACTTCCCAGCTCTGTGACCCTGGGCAAGTCACTTGATCCCCATTGCCTAGCCCTTATAGCTCTTCTGCCCTAGAACCAATACACAGTACTGATTCCAAGACGGAAGATGAGGGGTTAAAAAAAAAAAAGAAGAAGTTCCAGAAGGCAGGGAAGGACAAGGGAGCTATGCTTTCCTTCTGAGAGTCCACAGCCCCACTCCCCACCACCCTTTAGGGGTCTGAGATGTCTTTTCTTCAGGTTGAGGGAGGTAGGGGATGTATGTTTAAAGGGAGATCAGCTATAAGCTTGAAGGAATGTGATATGGAAATCACTTTAAAAGACTGATATATATTAATTTAAGGTTGCCAAGGAATTCAGCTATGTAATTCCTAAATGAAAACTCAAGTCAGCAGTCAACCTTTTATGGAGTTTTTTAAAATTACTAACAGGAGGAAGAAAGGTATCAGAGAGAGAGGGGGCGGGGGGGGGGAGAGAAGGGAATAGGGCTTAAATACCCACTCTGCTTAGGCTGGGCCAAAGGCCCAAGGCCTTGGATAGCCAAGGCAAAGAAAAGAGATCAGTCCCTATCACTCACGTGAACAAAATGGAGAAACAGTCTGAGGGCCTCCACTCCAAGCACCAGGCTCCAACCACCACACTCTCCCTCCACACAGGAAGTCCCAGCCTCCTCAGCTCTCCTCTACCTCACTTCCTGTGTCTCCCCTGTGCCAATGGTGGCTCTAGCTTAACCCAAGACCACCCAGAGGTCTGTCCCCTTTGCACATGCCTGTTGAAGGTCATATTCTCAAAGAATTAAATCTTGAGCTTTGCTGCAGCCCTTCCTAAATCCTGTTACCCTGAGTAGGGTGGAGATTGTAGTTTCCAAGACCTGATTCTGTCATTCCAAGTATCTATTGTTATTGATCAGGAAATAGCCAAATCCCATCCTCTAAAGAATGGTTTGAACAGGGTTGAGTAGTTTTGAAATTCACAGGAAGAAACAGGGATCTTCTCAAGTGGTGATTCCTCAACCCCCCAAAACCAGTCCTAACAGGTCCAAGTCCTGGGTCAGAACTCCAGAGGCTTCTCAGAATCCCCTCAGGTGAGTTTTTTCCTCCCAGAAGTCTCTGCTCTCCAACTGCTACTGGTTCTCTCTCAGCCCTCAGGTCAGTGTTCCAAATCTCCCCTGCCCCCATCATTATAATACTTAGGAGTTGTACCCCAGCAAAACCATCTCAAAATATGGGCTAACCAGGGTTAAGGGTAACCAGCAGGTCTCAAACCCATCAATGAATTAGAGGGATATTTTCTCCAAGCATGGGAAGACTTCCCCCAACAGCCATAAATGTAACTGAAGCCAGTGCTGGGGAGTGCTTAGAGCTTGGGCAGACATTGAAGATGGCCAGTGCCAGTCATCTCACCCTTTGTCTGGCTCACTGGATTTTGATGACTCTGGAAGAGAGAGTGAAGCTGAAGGCTTTGTGTAACTCTGTCCCAATTAAATCCAATTCATGGCAAGTCAAGAGATCATTCTGTAATGTCATTGGTACTTGGTGGGGGAGAGGGGAGGACAACATAAAAGAGGAACAACTGCAACTCACTATAATAGCAGGGACAGCAAGGATAGAATTCCAGGCATGGTAAGGGGCAGTCAGTGAAAATGCTGAACTGGGTAGCTAATATCCACTGAGCAGTGGACAGCAAGTCAGACCTAGAATTGGGAGGTGCTGGGTTCAAATATAGCCTCAGACACTTCCTAGCTGTGTGACCCTGGACAAATCACTTTAATCCCAATTGCATAGTATTTATTGCTTCTCTGCTTTGGAAGCAATACTTAGTATTAATCAGTTAAGACAGAATTTCAGGGCTTTTTAAAAAAAGAAAGAAAAGAGAAAGTGCTATGAATCAGGAGTTAGTGTCTTGTCGAGGGAAGATCTTTTGAGGAGACAGTTCAGAGTGACTGGATCATAATGTATTTAGAGGGAAGTGTGGTATTAAAGGACTGCAAAAATAGGGGGTCTAGACTATGAAGGGTTTTAAAAGCCCAACAAGTTTTTAAAGATTTGATTAAATTTTTTTTTTAATTTTAGAAATAATCAGGAGTGACAAGTATATTGAATAAAGATGATAGGGTCAGACCTGTGCTTTAGGAAGATCAGTTTGCCATTTAAATGGAGGATGGACTGGATTAGGGAAAGACAGAGGCAGGCAGACCCACTAGTAAACTACTGTAGTATTCTAGGCATGGGGTGAGGAGAAGCTATACCAGGGTGGGGGCAGTGTTAGAGAAGAGAAAAATATAAGAAAGTAAAAATAGGAGGACCTGGCAAATGATTCAATATGAAAGTGTGAAAGAAGTTGAGGAGGAGTCTAGGATGACACCTAGTAGGCAGCCTGGATGGGAGCTGGGGCTACTTTGGAAAGCAATATGACAACAACAAGACTAGCATTTGTATAGGGCTCTGAGATGGAACTGTAACATGTCAGCTCATTAGATCTCATTTGAATGTAAACTCTAAATCCCTATAGAAATATAAATTGCTGTTGTCATACATAATCTCCTGTTGAGCAACAATATGTTTGGAGCCCTGGAGAGACATTTTAAGAGGAAATCTTGCTTCCTTCTCATGCCAATTAATAGTAAACAGCCTTCCCTAACCATATCTGAGAGTTTGAATGCTAGTAGTTCCCAAAGGGTATGCCTCAAGTTTCTCCTTTGGGTGCCTGCATTCTATGGAATTTATGATAGTGATCACATGTGTAAATGTGGGTCTCCTAATACTCCAAATCACGCTAAGGTTCATGCCAGGATTCCTCACAGCAAAGAAAAATACTAAGTAATGAACAAAAAAAATTAAAAACTGAGAATCCTGGCTATATACAATAACAGTAAGAGAAAAAACAGGCTACAGAAGAATATCATCTTCTTTCTCTTCATCTATTCACTCCACCTTCTCCAACCAGGGCTAGCCTTATGTATAGGACAGACTCAATGGCTTTCCACATGATGTGATTTGAGAAACACAGTAATACATCTGTCCTCAAATATCTCCCTTACTGGCCCCCATAATTCCTGAAATCCTCAGTGTTAAATCACTCCTTTGGGTAATATCCTAAAGTTCTCTATTCAAATACTCTCATTATCAGAGATTAATTGAACAGATGAATTAATAACAAGGATTCACATTTCTATGGGTTTGAAGGATTCTAGAGGAGGTTTTTTTAACTCCCTTTTTCATGAGGAAACTGAGACCCAAAAACTTTTGTGAAGATTAAATTTTAATCCCCTGATTGTAACAATGAACATACTTAGCTCTTCCTTTATTGTGAAGATTAAATTGTAATCCACAATCTATTTTTAGATTTTAATCCCCCAAAAGTGGTAACTCAGTATTTGAAGTAGATCTACCTATTTTAACTACAAAAAGGTGTTAACTAACTAAAAAAGGTGAACTAACCAAAAAAAAAAGTGTGAACACCCATTTCATGCATTGAGTGGGAGGTTTGTGACCCACCTGTGAATGAGTGGGCAGTCCTGGAGAGGAGCATCTGCTGTGATTGGTAGATGTGAAATTTAGGGGAGGTGACACAAGAGAAAAAGATCTTTAAATAGAGGACCACAAGAAATATAGAGAGAAGAAATGTGACTTGGAGTTGGACTGGAGGATCAGTCTCTCAAGTTTGGAGTGAAGAAGAGTCACTTGGAGGAGAGACTGGAAGACAGACACTTGGACTTGGCTGTGGAACTTGAGCCTGGAGGAGCTCGTGCAGGAGACCTCAGACTGCTTTTCATTTAGACGGTTACCATTGGTGAGTGAAAGGCTGACTTAGTGACCCTGCCTTTCTGGAGGTGTAAACCTCTGAGAAAGGCCCATCGTCTTGAGACTCTTTTCCCTGATTAGGGCCTTAGAATTTCTACCTGGCTGAGAGGAAGCCGAAGTTTTCTCTCTCTCTCTCCCCCCACCCTCCTTTTATCTATTCCTTCATATCTTCTCTATATTTGTAAACAAACTACCATAAATTTCATTTATTTGAGTAATTTAATTTGGGATATAGTAATTAAATCCCTGGTGAAAACCAATTTAAATATTCAAGTGTCCAACCATAAAAAATTTAACATAGTTTACATGACTTGCAAAAGTTCATACAATTAATAATTGTCAGAATAATCAGGGAATCCAATTCAATAAGCATTAAGCACCTATAAGGTAAGACACTGTATCATATGGTGGTGTACTAGTTAAGAAAACCTGTCATGAGGCTACGGATAAAGACCAATCTCAGATCTATACTGTACTGGCTCTGCGACCCTGGACTAGTCACCTAACATAAGAGAGGAGAAGGACTGAAGGCAAGGAAGGAGGGAGGGAGGGAAAGAGAGTGTATGTATGTTTGTGTGAGAGAGAGACAGAGAGACAAAGACAGACAAAAAGAGATAGGGAGAGGCAGAGGGAGAAGGAAGGCCAAAAGGGAGAAGGAACTATCATATAGGAAAGTAGAATAATTTTGAAAGTTCCTTGAAGAATTTATAGATGAGGAAGCAAAATCCAGATGGACTTGCCAAGGTAACAGTAAATGACCAACTTGAAATTTAAACTTAATTCTTCTGACTCCAGGTTCTGTTCTCTTTCCCCTGCATCCTGCCCTATAAACAGTGAGGGATAATGGTATCTCAGATACAGGGTTAGGATTTGGGGTTCCTAAACCAGTGATTACTGTGAAGGCAGCTAAGAAGCAGAGGGCTTCTGAAAAGGAAGCAAAAATTTCTCTCCTCTTGAAGTGAAGATTTTCTCCTACTAATCTGTGCACTACTGACCTATTGCTGGCATTTTTAACTCAAGCTGCAAGTCAACACTCTTGGATAAATAGAAGAATAAAGGAATGAGCAGCTTCAATGAAAAATAATAATAATGTGTCACCCCTCATCCCCCACCCTTCACCCCTGTGGGTGGCAGACTTATTTGGCAGAAAGCTTTATTTATAAGAAAGAACTTTGTCTAAACTCTTAGGGGTAAAGTTTGAGAAATCCAAGATGAAAACTTCTGTTGTTCAGCTTAATTTTACCTATAAAGGGAAATTGAGTAAATCCTTCCTTAAGCAGACCCTTACTAACTGAAAGCAAGACTAGTTTTTGGCTAATAGGAATCTGTTCCCCTCTATCCCCTTTCTCTTTGTGGGGCCCTTCCCTTCCCCTTTCAGCTTCATTCATTTCAAGTGGCCAGTCTCCTCCCCCTGACCCCCAGTGGTCCACAAGAACCACACACCAGTTTCTAAACTTTCTGGTGGTGAGCCCCACGTTTTCTGTAATTGTTTGACAGTGAGAGGACAACAGTTCTACATAATATACTATAAGGAATGAATATAGAGTCATTCAACAAACATGTATTAAACTCCTACTATGTACTGTAGAAACAGTATAAGAAGATTAGGGGCTTCCATTCCAGCAAAGCTATAGAATGCCAAAGGCATCCAGTTTGCAGGTCTTTGGTAAACCATAGCTTAGAAATTGCCAGACATGTAGTCTGTTCCCTAACATGAGAAAAATAAATATTATATGTTCTTCCAAGAAAATTACTGATGCAGGAGTTCTGTGAAAAGAACATACAGTATTCTATACAAAACTGGATCATACATGGTTGACACATTGAATTGATTTGTTACCTGTGATTTATTATCCTATCGAAAGCTCTATTCAGAACCACTGAGGAAATCTAAATCCATTGTCTCCATCTAGTAAATCATTACTAACCATTGTCCTTAAAAAAGGCTTACCTAATCCCTTAGGCTACATCATTTCCCCTATAAAGTATGTACCCCAAATCATTAAACTGTCTTTGCCCAACAAGAGGATGTCTGCATGTCTGGTCTGTCAGTCTGGTGATTCAGCCCTCCTGTAATCCCAGAATCATTTTTCTCATCCCAGTTCATGAACCCACAAGGAATTTGTCAAACAGAACTTGACAATGTATTTTTGGCACATTTTTTTTAATTGAACAGCCCTTATCCTCAAAGGCTCTATATTTTATAGGAAAAAACAGCATGCATATAAGTAAATAAATACAAAATATGGACAGTACTTGTTTTATATAAATTTGCATGATGTAAATTGAAAGAATTCTGAAAGAAATCCACTTATTTTTTAAAAACTTATATTAACTTTACTGTGTAATGCTGGGTTGTCTTTCAGTTCCTGCCCCTCATCTACAGCTCCAGGACTTTCTACTCTACCAAAAACCAAAAACCAAAAAAAAACATTCAAGTGGAAGCAGAAGTGAAAGCTGCTTGAGATCTCCCTTTGCCCTTTCCACCCACCTGTCCCACTGTCTGACCCTCCTCAGTAGGAGTTAGGGTAAAGCATATTCATCACCTGTCCCCATAGCATGTCAATGGTCCTCTTCTATCTGTGTCTGTGTCCAGCTCCCACATGTTTACCCTACCCTTTTTCTGGACCCCTTCCTGCCTTTCTCCCTCCTTCCCTTCCTTCCCTGAATCCCTGGACAAGTTTGCATTAGGAAAAATTGCTTTTTCATAGAGATCTTCAAATGGCCACTTACCTAAAGCAAGAATTGTCTGTATATTGTGATATGGAACTCACTTTGAAAGGCTGATATATATTAATTTAAGGTCGCCAAGGAATTCAGCTATGTAATTCCTAAATGAAAACTCAAGTCAGCAGTCAACCCTTTTATGGTGTTTTAATTACAAACAGGAGGAAGAAAAGCATTAGAGGGAGAGAGAGAAAGAGAGAGGGAAAAGGAAGAGAAGGAAATAGGGCCCAAATACCCACTATGCTTAGGCTGAGCCAAAGGCTCAAAGCCCTGGATAGCCAAGGCAAAGAAAAAAGATCAGTCCCTATCACTCATGTGACCAAAATGGAGAAATAGTCTGTAGACTCCTCCACTCCCAACACCAGGCTCCAACAACCACCACCTTCTTCCCTCCACCCAAGAAGTCCCCAGAACTTCTGAGCTGTCCTCTACCTCACTTCCTGTGTCTCCCCTGTGCCAATGGTGGCTCTAGCTTAACCCAGGACCGCCCAGAGGTCTGTCCTTCCTGCACATGTCTGGTGAAGGCCATATTCTCAAACAATTAAATCTTGAGTTTTGTTGCAGCCCTTCCTAATCTTGTTACCCTGAGTAGGATGGAGATTGTAGTTTCCAAGACCTGATTCTTTTATTCCAAGTATCTCTATTGTTATTGATCAGGAAATAGCTAAATCCTATCTTCTAAAGAATGGTCTGAATAGGGTGGAGTAGTTTTAAAATTCACAATATACAAAGTGGTTTCCAAAGCATTTAGGTGGGGGGGGGGTTGTAGTGGTGTGATCTTGTATGGAATGTCTCTAGCAGTTGGCATATCAGGATAGATTTCAAAGATTTGAGCTGAGTCTTAAAGGAAGTTGGAGATTTCAAAAGGCAGAAGAAGTCCTGGCCTTGGAGAACATCCATGTCAAGGCCCATAGATGGATGGATGACAATTTGTGATATAGGAGAAACAGTAAGAAGGTAAATGAGTTGAAAAAAACATAGAGTGAGGAGAGAATAGTCACGTGCAGGAAAGCTGTAAGGGTAAGCTGGAGTCATTCCATAAAGGGCTCTGTAATAGATGTTAATTTGGGGTGTATATTTGATAGTATAATAGATAACTAATGGATCAAGTTTTGCCTACCCTCCTCCCATTTCCTTCCTCTTCAGAAGCCTTTCAGCTTCCCCTCCCCCCTTTCTTCAGTCACTCAGTGTGAGCTATGAGATTTCAATGAAATAGTTCTTAATCTTCTTTGTCAAACAAGGGGTTTATTTGGGGAAGACTGGACAAGGATGGATGATAAGGTAAGAGAAGTAGGATTTTCCATATTATCTACAGGGAGCCTTGGTTTGGAGGATGTTGAGGGAAATGGCAATTCTGTCACAAGCAAGAACTAGAGTCAGTCAGAGAGAGTATATAGATATATGTATGCATAAATACATATATATGTGTGTATATATGCATATATACACACAACTAGAGCTAAAAAAAGAGGTTAATACTAAAAGAAATAGGAAACAAAACAAAAGAGGGTAAATTTATATGTCATAAAGAAGCTCATGGCTGGAAGGGGGAGAACATCAATACACTGGAAGGGTAAAGAGGTTGGAGACAGGAAATACTCAACTCTTATGTGCATTGAAATTGACCCAAAGAGGGAAGAACAATCTAATCCATTGGGGCAGAAAATAGATTCACACCCTCTAGGGGAGTAGAAGGGTAACAAATGGACTGGTGCGGAGGGAAGCCGCATAAGGGAAGGAGAGGGTGGGGGGGAGTAGTTTTAAAAAGACTGCAAAGAAAATAAGGGGGAAATAAGAAGGGAGGGAAGTCGAAAGGGAAGTAAAATGAGGGAGGGAACTAGGGGGACTGATTAAAAACAAACATTGGTGTAGAAGGAAAGAGTGAAAGAAGAAAAGGCGGGACTAGGAGTAGAAATCAAAATGCTGGGAAATACACAGCTGGTAATCATAACTGACTGTGAATGGAATGAATTCACCCATAAAATGCAAGGGAATAACAGTGGATTAGAATCCAAAACCCTACCAATATGCTGTCTACAAAAAACACACATGAGGAAGATAGATACACATAGGGTGAAAGTAAGAGGATGGAGCCAAATCTATTGGGCATCAAATGATAAAAAGAAGGCAGGAGTCTCAATCATGATACCTGACAAAGCCAAAGTAAAAATAAATCTAGTTAAAAGAGATAGGGAAGGTAATTACATCCTGATAAAAGGCAGTATAGACAATGAGGAAATATCAGTACTCAACATGTATGCACCAAATGGCATAGCATCCAAATTTCTAAAGGAGAAACTAGTGGAGCTCAAGGATGAAATAGATAGAAAAACTATACTAGTTGGAGACCTGAACCTTCCTCTATCCAAACTAGATAAATCAAACTAAAAAATAAATAAGAAAGAGGTAATAGGTGTGAATGAAATCTTAGAAGAATTAGAGTTAGTAGATATGTGGAGAAAAATAAATAGGGACAAAAAGGAATAAACCTTTTCAGCAGCACATGGTACATTCACAAAAATTGAACATATATTAGGGCATAAAAACATTGCAAACAAGTGCAAAAGAGCAGAAATAATAAATGAAAGCTTCTCAGATCACGATGCAATGAAAATAATAATTAATATGGGTACATGGAGAGCTAAATCAAAAATTAATTCGAAATTAAAAAATACAATTCTCCAAAACTGGTTAATCAAAGAACAAATCATAGAAACAATTAATAATTTCATTGAAGAAAATGACAATGATGAGACATCCTTTCAAAACCTATGGGATGCAGCCAAAGCAGTACTCAAGGGGAAATTTATATCCTTGAGTTCATATATTAACAAATTAGGGAGGGCAGACAATAATGAATTGGGCATGCAAATTAAAAAAATAGAAAGTGAACAAATTAAAAATCCTCAGATGAAGACTAAATTAGAGATCCTAAAAATAAAAGGAGAAATTAATAGAATTGAAAGTCAAAGAACTATTGATTTAATAAATAATATTAGAAGCTGGTACTTTGAAAAAAAAAACCAAATAAAATAGACAAAGTACTGGTCAGTCTAATTAAAAAAAGGAAAGAAGAAAACCAAATTGATGATATCCAAGATGAAAAGGGAGACCTCATCTCTAATAAAGAGGAAATTAAGGCAATCATTAAAAACTATTATGCCCAATTATATGGCAACAACTATGGCAATCTAGGGATATGGATGATTACTTACAAAAATATATAAATTGCCTAGACTAACAGAGGAAGAAACAGATTACCTAAACAACCCCATATCAGAAAAAAAAAATTGAACAAGTCATCAAAGAACTCCCTAAGAAAAAATCCACAGGTCCAGACGGATTCACAAATGAATCCTATCAAACATTCAAAGAACAACTAATCCCAATATTATACAAACTATTTGACAGAATAAGCAATGAAGGAGTTCTACCAAATTCCTTTTATGACACAAATATGGTACTGATCCCAAAACCAGGCAGGTCAAAAACAGAGAAAGAAAACTCTAGACCAATCTCCTTAATGAATATAGATGCAAAAATCTTAAATAGGATACTAGCAAAAAGATTTCAGCAGGTCATCACAAGGGTTATTCACTATGACCAGGTAGGATTCATAGCAGGAATGCAAGGATGGTTCAATATTAGGAAAACCATCCACATAATTGACCATGTTAACAAGCAAACTGACAAAAATCACATGATTATCTCAATAGATGGAGAAAAATCCTTTGATAAAATACAACACCCATTCCTATTGAAAACACTAGAAAGTATAGGAATAGAAGGGTTGTTCCTAAAAATAATAAACAGTATATATCTAAAAACAGCAGCCAACATCATCTGCAATGGGGATAAACTAGAAGCCTTCCCAATAAGATCAGGAGTAAAACAAGGATGCCCATTATCACCTCAATTATTTAACATTGTACTAGAAACACTAGCAGTAGCAATTAGAGAAGAAAAAGAAATTGAAAGTATTAAAATTGGCAATGAGGAGACCAAGCTATCATTCTTTGCAGATGATATGATGGTTTACTTAAAGAATCCTAGAGAATCAACCAAAAAGTTACTTGAAATAATCAACAACTTTAGCAAAGTTGCAGGATACAAAATAAACTCGCATAAGTCATCAGCATTTGTATATATTTCTAACTCATTTCAGCAGCAAGAATTAGAAAGAGAAATACCATTTAAAATCACCCTAGACAATATAAAATACTTAGGAATCTATCTGCCGAGACAAACACAGGAACTATATGAACCCAACTACAAAACACTCTCCATACAGTTAAAACTAGATCTAAATAATTGGAAATACATTGATTGCTCATGAGTGGGACGAGCTAACATAATAAAAATGACAATCCTACCCAAATTAATTTACTTATTTAGTGCCATACCCATTGAATTACCAAAAAACTTCTTTGCTAAATTAGAAAAAAACATAACTAAGTTCATTTGGAAGAACAAAAGATCAAGGATATCCAGGGAAATCATTAAAAACGTGCAAAGGAAGGAGAGTCCATATCTCAAACTATACTATAAAGCAGTGGTCATTAAAACAATTTGGTACTGCCTAAGAGCTAGAAAGGAGGATAAGTGGAATAGACTAGGGGTAAATGACCTCAGCAAGACAGTCTATGATAAGCCGAAAGATTTCAGTTTGTGGGACCAAAACCCACTATTTGATTTAAAAACTGCTGGGAAAATTGGAAGACAGTATGGGAGAAATTAGGTTTGGATCAACATCTCATACCCTACATCAAGATAAACTCAGAATGGGTGAATAACCTGAATATAAAGAAGGAAACTATAAGCAAATTAGGAGAACATAGTATAAGAATAGTATACTTGTCAGATCTTTGGGAAAGGAAAGACTTTAAAACCAAGCAAGAGCTAGAAAAAATCACAAAATATAAAATCAATAATTTTGATTACATCAAATTAAAAAGGTTTTGTACAAACAAAACTAATGCATCCAAAATTAGAAGGAAAGCAACAAATTGGGAAACAATTTTCATTACAAAAACCTCTGACAAAGATCTAATTACTCAAATGTATAAAGAACTAAACCAATTGTACAAAAAATCAAGCCATTCTCCAATTGATAAATGGACAAGGGACATGAATAGTCAATTTTCAGTTAAAGAAATCAAAACTATTAATAAGCACATGAAAAAATGTTCTAAATCTCTGATAGTCAGAGAGATGCAAATCAAAACAACTCTGAGGTATCACCTCACACCTAGCAGATTGGCTAACATGACAGCAAAGGAAAGTAATGCATGCTGGAGGGGATGTGGCAAAATTGGGACATGAATGCATTGCTAGTGGAGTTGTGAATTGATCCAACCATTCTGGAGGGTAATTTGGAACTATGCCCAAAGGGTGATAAAAGAATGTCTGCCCTTTGATCCAGTCATAGCACTGCTAGGTTTGTACCCCAAAGAGATAATAAGGAAAAAGACTTGTACAAGAATATTCATAGCTGCGCTCTTTGTGGTGGCCAAAAATTGGAAAATGACGGGATGCCCTTCAATTAGGGAATGGCTGAACAAATTGTGGTATATGTTGGTGATGGAATACTATTGTGCTGAAAGGAATAATAAAGTGGAGGAATTCCATGTGAACTGGAACAACCTCCAGGAATTGAGGCAGAGTAAGAGGAGCAGAACCAGGAAAACATTGTACACAGAGACTAATACACTGTGGTACAACCGAATGTAATGGACTACTCCATGAGTGGCAATGCAGTGATCATGAACAACTTGGAGGAATCTACGAGAAAAACCACTATCCACATTCAGAGGAAACACTGTGGGAGTAAAAACACCAAAGAAAAACAATTGCTTGAATACATGTGTCAAAGGGATATGGTTGGGGATGTAGACTCTAAATGAACATCCTAGTACAAACAATATCACTGAAATAGGTTCTGATCAAGGACACAAGTAATGCCCAATGAAATTGTGCGTTGACTGTGGGAAGGGTGGATGGAGGGGAGGGAGGGAAATAAAGTGAGTATTGTAACCAAAAAAAGAAAAGAAAAGAAAAAATTTAAAAAAAAGAAAAAATAATAATATCTAGGGCAAAATAACTGCCTGAATCCTGCCTGGTCTCAGGTCCAAAAAGAGGAAGAGGGAGGAGTTACAGCCACTTAAATACAACCATGCAAAATGTGGGAATGCAGGAAAAGGAAATTTTGGGAAATTCTAAGGGACTTCTGGGGGATGAAGTCCAAAGGCTCAAAATCTCCATTTATACAGACTCCTCTGTGATCCTATTGGGAAACCAGTTTCCCCAAAAGGATCATGGAACAAATTAAAGATTGCAATAATTTGTGGATAAATAGAAAAGAGAAGAAAACTAATGATTACTAGGTTGACAAAAAGCCAGTTTGAGGGTAGTTCCCTTTGGCATAAGAGTATGCATTCAAAACAAAAGCATTTCAACTCCCCATAATTCAATTCACATCCCAAAGTTCACTTTGGATCTTCTGGTGCAGCAGGTGGTCTCTGCAGGCATCTATCTTCATGGAACATTCTGGATTCTGGGAGGTATCAAGTTTCTTATCCTAAAATTGCTCAAATTTAAATCAAAGTTCACAACAATAACTTGGCCCCCCTGAGGTGAATAATAACAAACACAGGGATCACTCAGGGATGCAAGGCAGAGTTATGAGGTATATGAATCGATTTGCAAAAGAAAATAAAAAAACATGAAAAAATTCCATATAAAAGAGAAAAATAATTTGTGGATGAAATACAAAATGTAGAAGTCTTATGTCTAAAAAAATCTAAGTAAAAGAAAAACAAATCTATAACAGGTCCTTGAATCAGGGCCCAATTAAAATGATTTAAGCAATTATGCATTTACCCAATCAGTAGCCAGGACTATAGAAAGTTTGGCACACCATAAAAGACAGAAAAGGGACTAGATTTCAGCAGCAAATGGGAGCCAGAATGGCAGCAAAAAGTAGGTGCTTGATAGAATGTGGCTCAGAGGAAGTCCAGCCTCTGGTATATGTCAAAATAACTGCAACCTCAAATTCCAAACAAGTTTAAGTCCTCCTATCTTGGCTCAAAATTACATCAATCCCACTGGGATCTGGTCTCTTTGACCTTGTGCTCCATAGGCACTATGCAGTGTTCTTCTTAGGCACTATGTAGTTGCTCTATGCTTCATTAGCACTGTATAGTGGCTCTTTTGTATATTCCCTTCTTCTGGAATCAGAATCATGAAGCAAAGTCCCATAATTCTTTTAAACAATCAATGGCATCATTTTTATAGTCTAAAGTTTTTTGGTCATGCATTAATATTAGAACAAATGTATTTAAAATGTATATTACTACAAAATAAAAAAAATTAAAGAAAAATCTTCTCAATACTGTTGATGTGCTTTAAATACAAAAAGGAGAGAAAAAATAAAACTCAGATACTATATTTCACATTCAAGGAGAAAAAATCAAAGTTTTTTAAAAAAGCTTTATAAATAAAACATATATAGCTTTAAATAAGTGATACACTGTCAGCCATGTGTGAGTACAAAATGATTTTCAGAATAAAACAATAACACAGTAGATAATGCACATTCAAGGAAGTACCAAAGTTCCCAAAATTCACAATAGTCCAGTTAATTACAATAGCAAACAAACCCACTATCATATTTCAAATAAGTCACTCTATAACATAAAAAAATCTATGAACTGATGGATGTTTGTTACATTTTTTACAGATGGAGCAAATCTTTCAACCTTGACAAACATATTTTTAAACAAAGTAAAACTTATTTGGGTTTAGAACATCATCAGGAAATCTAGATTGTTCTGTTGGAAGTAAATTTAAAGGAAGAGTTTGGCAGGAGCTTTTTTTTTTTTCAGTTTCCTGATTCATAGAAACACCTTGGTAGGAACATTTCTTTGTTTCTTTACCTTTAATACAACATTCTTTATAATATAAATATAAATAGAAAATATCATCCATTCAGAAACCACTAGTTATGTAAAATTATTTCTGAAGACCCCCTAGAATTACCATTTAAATTCTTAGCTCAGTAAATTCTCCGAAAGTTGCACACAATTTAACCTGTTTTGTTGAAATCCATCTATCATCATCTATGTAACAATTAACAAAAGCAACATGTGATCTTCAATGGATCTAGTGACAAGGGTTTTAGGCAAGATGTTCATGGGTTTATACAGAGATATTTTGTTCTTCAGTAGAAGTAAAGGTACAAATTAAAGATCAATATAGGCAAAAACATAGCTTAAAATGATTCAGTATTAATACAGATAAGCAAAAAAAAGTTTAAACCTTAAAGCAATCAGCAAATACAATAATCAAAATCTCCATTGATACACTGGAGTGAAGGTGGAGAGCAGAGGGGCGGGGGCTATATAAAATGATTTTCCTGCTAAATGACAGTCTGCATGATCATGAACAGAGTGTGGGACTTGGCACCAGGAAGCCCGAGTTTTAATCTGGTATGACACTCAACTGTGTGACTGTAGGCAAATTATTTCACTTCTTTGAGTTTCTGCTTCCATGAAGTGGGGATCTCACAGAATTATTATAAGGATCAAGTGAGGTAATGTGTGCTAAGTGCTTTGCAAACATTAAAGAGCTATAAAAGGTTTTTGGTTATAAATGGCTAATAACTACCCAAACTCCCAAACCTTTAACCCTACTAGGAACATTCACTTGTTAATCCAAATGACTGATTAGCAGAATTTCAGGCAGAATAAAGTTGGTATTTGGGATAATTAAATTACTGTTGACCTGGCCTGAAGGAGAAGGGCAGTGTGCTGAGACCTGCTTAAACCACTCCTTCTTAGTCACGTTAGCTAGATCATCATCTATAACTCTGGGTGTACTCCAAGACTCTGCCCTGGATCTTTTCTCCATATGCAAGGTGTCCCCAAAGTAGTAGTGTCCTTTTATGCTTTGCAGGTATGGCCTCATCCCCTCTATGAAGTCTATTATCATCTCTTTTCAGCTGACTCCTGACTCTGCTTTTCCAATCCTCATATCTTTCCCCAAGCTTTGGTTAGTTCTGCCTGCTAGACATTTCCCACTGGATCCACATGTCTGAAAGAGAATTCAAAATCTTTCCCTCCAAAGTCACTCTTCTTCGAAAAATTCCCATCTCTATGAAGAGTACCATAATCCATTGGGTCTCGCAGGTTTAAAACTCCCCAAACATTGTCTATTTGTCACTCTGTTGCTGAATCTGCTCTATTCTGCCTCCCCAATGTCTCTTCTATCTCTCCCCTTTCTCTAATCCACAGCCACCCCAAACACTGCCTTGTGATCACCCCATCTCATCTCTTCCCCTTTACAATCCATCCTCCATAAGGATGCCAAAGGGATTTTCCTAAAGCACAAGTCAGGCTATATCAGTCCTCTACTTAATAAATTCTGTGGTTCCTGCTTACCTTTAGGATCAAATACAAACTCCTGGGTGTGGTATTTCAAGCCCTTCAATACCTGACTTTAACCAACCTTTCCAGCCTTGTTTATTCATTGCTTCCGGGGACACACTCCAGTTCAGTCAAACTGGCCTTTCTGATGTTTGTCACAGATGTTACATCTCCCATCTCTCTACTTTTTTGCACAGCGTGTATCCTATGCCTGGAAAATAATCCTAGAAACCCAGTTGTTGATTATTGTCATTTGGTCATTTTCAGTCCTGCACAACTCTTTGTGACCCCATTTTGGGATCTGGTCTGCCATTTACTTCTCCAGCTCATTTTATACATGAGGAATCTGAGGCCAACAGGGTTAGGTGACTTGCTCAGGGGCACGCAGCTAGTAAGTGTCCGAGACTGGATTTGAACTCAGAAAGATGAGTCTTCCTGACTCCTAGCCCAGCACTCTATGCACTGTACCATCTAGAACTACCCCCTAGAAGTCCTAATTTGCTTCAAAACTCAACTTCCAAACCATCTTCTGAGGCTCCTGATGTCCCCAGCTGCTAATGCCTCTCATAAAATTACATTGTATTTATTTGTATATCTGTTGTATATAGTCATTTTGTGTGTACTTATATGTGCATATTTTCTCCCTCTATAGATGTTTCCTTGTGATAAAGGCAGAGGCTTCTTCATTTTTGTCTTTGTGTTCCTCAGACTTGTTACTGATTACTTAAATATACTTGTTGATTAATTATTTGATAGGCAAAATTGCAAAATAAAATTTATTTTTTGTAACTTCCAACTTCTCTTTCTGCCTCTCTTCCTCAAGGGTACCATCCGTTTCCCAGTGATTCACACTAATAACCTCAATATCATCTTCATTTCCTCCCACTTTTCTATCCTATATATCCAATCTATGCTAATTTTCTTGCTTCTCCCTTCACAAACTCTTGTATCCTTCTACTTCTCTGCACTTACGCAGCTACTACCCTAATGACCTCACTCTTGAATGACTTCTCTCTTTTTTTTTAAGCCCTTACCTTCCATCTTAGAATCAATTATGTGTATTGGTTCTAAGGCAGAAGAGTGGTAAGGGCTAGGTAATGGGACTTAAGTGACTTGCCCAGGGTCACCCAGCTGGGAAGTGTCTGAAGTCAAATTTGAACCCAGGACCTCCTGTCTCTGGGCCTGACTTTCAATCCATTGAGTCACCCCACTTCCCCCTCCTTCTGCCTTCTAACTAAGCTCCTTGCCTCAAGGCTCTCTCCCCTCCAATGAAGCCTCCATTTCAGCTGCCAAAGGGATTTTTTCCACAGCATTAGACTCACCATATCGTCTCCCAACTCAGTAAACATTGGTGGCTCCCTTTTACTTCCAAGACCATTCTGGTTGCCTTTTAAAGCTCATCATAGCCTGGACCTCTCTTACCTTTCTGATCATCTTATACTTTATTTCTTTCCATGAACCCTATGACAGCTACATTGTCTAATTCCCACTCTATCTCCCACCTCTGGGTCTCTACTGATAAAGGAATGCTAGGAGCATAGCTTCCACTCTTCTTTCTCCCTTCCCTGGAGAGAAGGAGGAAGCTAGAAAAGAATGTGTTACTGAGAGAAACCAGTAACACATTCTTTTCTAGCTTCCTCCTTCTCTCCAGGGAAGAAGTCGAATGTCCCTGTGGACTGTTTGCTCACTTTAACTTCCCTGATTCCCTCTGGAAACTCCAGCCTTTGTTCTAAATGCATGCTTTGGTTTCTAAGGTTTTAAATCAGAATAAAATATTGGCCACTATAAAACTCAGTGTTCATGAATTCAGATGAAAGGAAGGAGGAGAAGAAAAAGAAGGAGAGAGAATAAGGAGAAGGAAGAGAGAATAAGGAGAAAAAGAAAGAGAGGAGAAAGAGAGAGAGGAAGAGAGAGATAGAGAGGGAGAAAGGGAGTGGGAGAGGGAGAGAGGAGAGAGGGAGTGGGGAGGGGCAGAGAGAGAAGGAGAGAGGGAGTCGGGGAGGGAGAGAGATAAAGAGGGAGAGAGAGAGATTTTTATTTAAGAGAAATGAAATACTGTCTGCCCTTTGATCCAGCTATACCACTGCTGGGTTTATACTCCAAAGAGATAAGGAAAAAAAGACTTGTACAAGAATACTCATAGCTGCACTCTTTGTGGTGGCAAAAAACTAGAAAATGAGGGGATGCCTTCCAGTTGCGGAATGGCTGAGCAAATTGTGGTATATGTTGGTGATGGAATACTATTGTGCTCAAAGGAATAATAAACTGGAGGAATTCCATGGAGACTGGAACATCCTCCAGGAATCAATGTACAGTGAAAGCAGCAGAACCAGGAGAACATTATATACAGAGACTGATACACTGTGGTACAATAGAATATAATGGACTTCTCTATTAGCAGCAAAGCAATGACCCAGGACAATTCTGGGGGATCTATGAGAAAGAGCACTATCTACAATCAGAGGAAGAACTGTGGGAATAGAAACACAGAAGAAAAACAACTGATGGATCACATGGATCTATGGGGATATGATTGGGGATGTAGACTCTAAAGGATCACCCTAATACAAATATTAATAATATGAAAATAGGTTTTGATCAATGATACATGTAAGACCCAGTGGAACTGCTCATTGGGGGAAGGAAAGAATATGAATCATTTAACCATGGAAAAATGTTCTAAATTAATTCATTAAATAAATAAACTTTAAAAAAAAAGAGAAATGAAATATTTTGCCCAGATATGTTTAGTCCTTGTGGGACAGAGCTATTAAGGCCAAAGGAGAGACTAGTGTTGAAGTTCTACAAAGTGACAAAGAACCCCCAAACCAGGATGCTCTTAGCTTTTAAAAATAAGCTAATAAAACTTCTATTCTGAGAGCAAGCTCAGGTGGACATTTTCCTTTCACTTGGAAGCAGCCATTTGGTGTACAGGGCTGAAAAGATAGTCCCACCACATGAAGGGAAGGTCCTTTGCTTTTGCATTGCTTGCAAAAGAAAAGTCCTGAAAGGGAGTGAGTTACAAGGGAAGCTAAATTCTCAGAGTATGGTCAGATAGTTCCTCTCATTTAAGGGATGACTGATAGCTCAGCATGCCTTGCCTAAAGCGAAAATCCCTACATTTGAGTCTTTAAAGTTTAGAAGGAGAACAGACATACCCAAATAATTATAATTTAAAATAGGAGGCATCTGTTGAAGGACTATAAAGTTTTCTGAACAGAAAGAGGAGGGAGAGATCACTTTTTGAAGGAAAGGAATCATGGGCATCTTCGTGGAGGAGGAAGTGCTATTTAATTTGAGGGATGGACATGATTTTGACAAGTGGAGACAGGGTGATGGCCTTTCAGGCATAAAAACAATGTATCATGAATTTGGTACTCAGGGCATAAAGCAAAAGACATGCTTGGAGAATGAATGACATTGAATCCAGTTGAACTAGGATATAAGTTTGGAGGAGGGAAGAAGTAATGGGAGGTAAGGTTAATATTGCTGGGCCAGGGATTAGTGTGTTTTGGTGGAAAGATCTAAAGTCAGACAACCTATATTCAAGTTCCACTTCTGATACCTACTATTTCTGTAACCTTAGGTAAAGTCACAACTTCCCTGGACCTCAGTTTCCTCATCTGAAAAATGAGGGCCTTGGCCCAGATGGTCTCTGAGGTCCCTTCCTGAGCTAGATCTATGATCCTTGAATGTCAGCCTAAATAAGAAGTTTGCATTTTATTCAATAAACAACAGCAGAGGCCATTGAGAGTTCTTAAGTAAAGGAGTAACACAATTTGAGCTGTCCATTAGGAAAATTAGACTGACATCTGTGTGTAGGATGGAGAGATTGGGGACAGGGAAATTAGTTAGAAAACTATTAAAATAGGCCAGGAATACGAGTCTAAAATCAGGATAATGATGATGGAAATAGAAAGATTGAGGGAAGAAAGAGATATGGCAGAGATATGTATAATAAATTGGACTTGGTAACTGATGGGATATCAAACCTGAAGGAGAGGGAGAAGTTAAAGATGACCTAGAAGGTTGGGTGGGGTCTGAGCCCAAGTGACAAAACAACAGCAAAATCAGGAGAAGAAACGACAAAAGAATGTCCTTTCCCAGAAGACGAGGTGTTTATGGCTCCATTGAGATTTCAGACTTATTTTACACTACACTCTCTGAAAAATCTTTTTTCCATTTCTTGCCTCCAAATGTTTGGGATCCCCATGCTTAGAATGTACTCCTTCTTCTTGGGAATCTTGGAATCTCTAGCTCTCTTAAAGGATCAACTTAAATGCTACCTACACAAAATTTTTCATTCTTTCTCCAGTTGTTATCACTTCTCATCATGCTAAATTACTTCATGCTAATTATTTACTTCATATGAATTTTTCTATTTACTTATCTGGGTGCAAAATATTCTAATAAAATGTAAGCTTGTTGAAGACAAGAACTGTTTTCATTTTTGTCTTTGTATTTCCTAAGCCTGAAATAATGCCTGGGACTTAAGAGATGTTTCATAAATGCTTTGAATTTAGTAGTGGAAGAGATCATTAATTAATGAATTCTGTTAGGACTGGGAAATATCTTAGTGGTCTATCTCTTTCAATACTCTTATTTTAGAGATAAGGAAACTGAAGACCATAAGTTTAATTTTGATAATAAGGAGGTCAATACCCTTTAGGTCTCTTGACACATAGCACTTTACTAATATTATTCCTCACAATGACTCCTAAGAGATAGGTGCTATTATTATGCCTATTTCACAGATGATAAAAATTGAGATAGAGGTTAAGTGATCTGACTACATGGAATTTGAACTCAGGGCTTCCAGATACCAGGTCCAGTGCTCTAAGCACTGACTACCTAGTTGTCCATTTATAAGCTTCCTATATGTAAGCTGATGTCTTCTATCTAATGAGTCTTTGCTTAGCTTGAACTTTGGGGATTCTTCTTGGAAAGGTGAGAATTGCAAAGTTTATTCTATGTATTCTGTTCTACTTCCTGGCAAGTTAAATGCTATATATTTTTTTTGCCACTTTTTATCATAGATTTAAAACTAGAAAGTACTTCAAAAGCCATTTGTTCAAATCCTCTCAGTTTACAGATAGGGAAACTCAGATCCAGGAAAGCTATAAGGGACCTAGTCATTCAGGCACTAAGTGTCAAAGGCTGGACTTGACCCCCAATCCTCTTATTACACTGGCAGTGCTTTTTTCACTGAGCTATCTTGTACTCTAATCAGTTTTTATGTCCGAGAGAGACACAGAGGGGATTTCTAAGCAGTGTGAATTAGTTCTGCAGTTTGAGGGCCTCTGATCAATTGAGGTGCCATAAAGAGAACATATGTGTAATGTAAGCTGGCAGCCCCAGAGATACAAACATGTCCTGTTCCAAGTCACTGATTAACCTAATAAACTAATTCAAACTAAGGCTTATTAATTAATAATAATCCCTTTCACCTAATAGGCCTTCTTCCAAGCTCCTGTGATATTTACTGTCTAATCCATTCATTTGGCACAGATTTGCTATTTGATATTTATGAGAAACCTATCATCTTCCCAACTAGACAGTAAATTCCTTTTAGGCAGAGGCTATGTCTTCTACTTCATTCTGTATAGACTAAAATTTTAAAAAGCAATTAAGGAATAATTAAATGAAAAAAGTGTGGTATCTTTAAGTAGAGAGTAGGCTTTAGTACGTATTTTCTGTACATATGTGCTATAGGCAACAATAGGTCAACTAAACGGTATCTACCATGTATGTAATGATTATTACATACATTCTACTTCTGGGGTGCTTGTAACATTCAACATTCCATTCTAACGTGGGAAAAATTTGTCTTATACCATTTGTCACTCCTCCTTTTCCCTCATTTTTGGCTTCCCACCAAAAATCCAATCAGCTAGCTCACCTGCATTGCCTTAATAAAGATATTGTACAAGGGCAGTTTGAATTGTGTCAACAAATGGGTAAACCAAAGTGTTTGAAAGGAAAAACTGGGTGTTACCCTGGTTTCCAGGAAAATGATAAAACTCTATTTCTAGTCCTCAAGAGATTCAATGGCTTTCCTTAAAGCTCAACCTATTCAAAGCCAGGTGTACCTTCAGAGATAGATGAATGGAATATTATTATGCAATAAGAAAATTCTGTCATTTTACTCTTTGTTGGCAAAGTGATTCTCCTTAGCCACAAATCTAACCATGTCCTTGCTCTTTGAAGTCTACTTCAATGGCCTCCTTGCTTTGAAAGCCCAACTTGTCTTTCCAGCCTCATTGGACATACACACTTTCTGCTCCCAGCAAATTGGCTGGATTTCTCTTCCTCACACTTGCACTTCATCTCTTGTCTGTATTCCTTTAGATTGACTAGTCTCCATTGGAATTCCCTTCCTCATCTTTTCCATTTAACAGAATTTCTCTTTTATTTTTAGATGCCGCTCAAGCAACACCTTCTAAACACACTTCTTAGACACTCTTCTAATCTCTTCAAATGAAAGTGCCCCCTCTCCTCAAAGTTCCTTGTATTTAATCACTTTTGTGTTTATTTATTCTCTTTATGTTAATTCTATATATACTTTTGTCTGTGTATAGGTATACCCTTGCTGTCTCCCTGTTAGAATACCATCTACTTGAGAACAGGAATAGTTTCATTTATTATATTTGTTTAGCCAGAACTTAGCATAGTACCTGGCACTTAATTTACTTATTCAACAATAATTTATTAATTCCTTATTGTGTACAACACTATTTTGCAAGGTATTGTATACACAAAGATAAAAGACAAGTCCTGCTCTCAAGGAGTTTACATTAAAAAAAAAAACACCTTTGTTATCACATCACTCATTTCTAGACATACTTCCCCTTCTCTAAATGAGCTCTTCCTTGAATCAAAGATAAACAGTGAAACAAAAACAACCCATATATTGACCAGTCTCTGTCTGTTGTCATTCCTATAAGATTGCTAGTTCCTTAGGGGCAGAGTACCATTCTTCTATCTTCTGATACATAGTTGTTGTCTAGTCCTCTTCAGTAATGTCCATCTTTTCTAGTTCTACTTATTTCACTCTGCATCAGTTCATACAAATCTTTTCAGATTTCTTAGAACATTTCATTTTTTTTAAACCCTTAACGTTCCATCTTAGAATCAATAGTGGGTATTGGTTCCAAGGCAGAAGAATGGTAAGGGCTAAGTAAAGGAGGTAAGTGACTTGCCCAGGAAGTGTCTGAGGTGTTATATGGAAATCACTTTAAAAGACTGATATATATTAATTAAAGGTCACCAAGGAATTCAGCTATGTAATTCCTAAATGAAAACTTAAGTCAGCAGTCAACCTATTATGGAGTTTTTAATTACAAACAGGAGAGAGAGAGAGAAAAAGGGGAGAGAAGGGAATAGGGCTTAAATACCCCAGCTGCTTAGGCTGGGCCAAAGGCCCAAGCCCTTAGATAGCTGAGGCAAAGAAAAGAGATCAGTCCCCATCACTCACATGACCAAAAAGGAGAAACAGTCTCAGGGGCCTCTACCTCCAGCCTCCTTCAGAGCAAGCCCTCCTCTCAGACCTCTCCAGGAGCTCTCCCTCCAGGACCTCCCTCCTCTCAGACCCCTTCAGAGCAAAACCTCCCAGACCAAAACCTCCTCCTCCTGTCCTCAGACCCCGCTATCCTTTAAGGAAACCCTCTAAGTCCCCTCCCCTCAGTTCTCAGGTCTACCAATCACTGTCGATGTCTCCCCTGTGCCAATGGTGGCTCTAGCTTAACCCAGAACCGCCCAGAGGTCTGTTTCCTTTGCACATGTCTGTTGAAGGTCATATTCTCAAATAATTAAATCTTGATCTTTGCTGCAGCCCTTCCTAAATCCTGTTACTCTGCGTAGGGTGAAGATTGTAAGTTCCAAGACCTGGTTCTGTCATTCCAAGTATCTCTATTGTATCAATTCTAAAATCAATCATGACTCAAAGAACTTCCTGTTCTATGCTTAAGCATAGGTCAAAGCCCTTTCCATTGTTTAGCAAAAGGTTTCTGTCCTAAAGTAGTCTTAAGTAGGGAGGAGAAGGATCCTCCCATGCCAAGGAGTTTCACATTCCAATATAGTTCTTACTATCAGTAGGAAATTTTTCAAGTATGAAATTTCTCAATGGGGAAATTTCCAACATTCATAAGTCTAAGAAATTTTAAGGTTTACAGAGATCAGATTTGAAACTAGGATCTGCCATCTTTAGGCCTGGCTCTCAATTCACTGAGCCACCCAGCTGCCCCCAGAACTCTTCATTTCTTAGCCAGGTTTCTTTGATTTAATTATATTAATTTATATAATATAAATTATTGCACATAATTCATATATAATATAGCACATATAACATTTATAAGATAGAACACATCATATAACATCTTTATATATCATTCATAATATTTATGTATCATTTATATCTTTATAAATTTATTTTAAATATATTTGTATAATATATAATATATAATTGATATATTTATATATTATATAATTTATAAAATATTTTAAACTATATATAATTTATAATATATTTCTATATAACATAATGCCTTTCTATATTTCTATATAATTTATTATATTTTATATTTTATATATAGTTATATATTACATATAATTTACAATATATTTATATAATCATAAAACTACTAAAGGAAACCAGCAACTATTAACAGTTTTTAGCCTTTTTTTCCTTTTTTAAAATTTAGAATATTTTTCCATGATTATATGATTCATGATTTCCGCTTCCCCTTCCCTTCCCCCTCCTGAATCTGAGAAGCAGCTCCACTGGGTTATACATGAATCATTGTTCAAAACCTATTTCCATGCTATTCATATCTGTAATAGAGCGATCCTTTAACATCAAAATCCCAATCATATCCCTTTCACACTACGTGATCAATCACATAAAAATATGTGATCTAAGGCATTTCTGTTTCCACAGTTCTTTCTCTGGATGGAGATAGCTTTCTTTTTACATAAGTTCCTCTGGATTGTCTTGGATCATTGTATTGCTGCTAGTAGAAAAGTCTCTTACATTCATTTGTGCCATAATGTATCAGTCTCTTTGTACAATGTTCTCCTGGTTCTGCTCCTTTCACTCTGCATCACTTCCTGGAGGTTGTTCCAGTTCACATGGAATTCCTTCAGTTCATTATTCCTTTCAACAATAATATTCCATCATCAACATATACTACAATTTAATGAGCCATTCCCCAATCAATGGGCACCCCCTAATTTTCCAATTTTTTGCTACCACAAAGAGGGAGACTATAAATATTTTTGTATAAGTATTTTTCCTTATTATCTCTGTGGGGTACAAACCTAGCAGTGGTATGGCTAGATCAAAAGGCAGGCAGTCTTTTAAAGCCCTTTGCACATAGTTCCAAATTGCCCTCCAGAATGGTTAGACCAATACACAACTCCACCAGCAGTGTATTGTGTCCTAATTTTACCACATCCCCTCCAACATTTATCCCTTTCTTTTGCTGCCATATTGGCCAGTCTGCTAGGTGTGAGGTGGTATCTCAGAATTGTTTTAATTTGCATTTCTCTAGTCAGAAGGGATTTAGAACAACAGTTTTTAGTCTTAAAGAGTTATAATGAGAGTTTAATAACTTGGGAGTAGCTAGGTGGCTCGATGGATTGAGAGTCAGATCTAGAGAGAGGAGATGGTAGGTTCAAATTTGACCTCAGGCATTTCCTAGTTGTGTGACCCTGGGTGAGTTGCTTCACCCTCATTGCCTATCTTTTATTGGTTTTCAATACATAGTATTGATTCTAAGATGAAAAGTAAGAGGTTTTGTTTTTTTTTTAAATGAGAGATAAATAACTTACTCTAAGTCATATAATCAATATATGTCAAAGAAGGAATTTGAATCCAAGTCATCTGGATTCTGGTCCTTTGCACAATACCCAAAGCAGCCTCTTTATTTGTCATTTCTCCACTGAAATGGTTCATTCATTCCTGAATCAATGGGCTTCCTTTTCCTTTCATATTCAAGGAGCTGTGGAGATAAGCACTTATGAAAATAAGCTAAAACAAAATAATTTAAAGAGGAAGAGGAGAGCATTGATAGCCAAGGGAATCAGGAAAGGCTTCCTGTGGTAGAGTACATCTGAGTTAAGCCTAGAAAGAAACTGAGGGTTCTAAAAAATATGAGAACAGAACAAGCATTTACATAGTTTCTACTGTGGCTCAGGCACTGTACTAAGCATTTTACAACCTGCTGAAGTAGCTCCTATTATCATTCCCATTTTACAGTTTACAGTTTCCAGACAGGGAAAGTTTAAGAAGCTTGCCCAGGATCTCACAGATAGTGTCTGAGGTCAGATCTGAATTCAAGTCTTCCTGACTCTCAGTCCAGTGCTCTATCATCCATTGTACTGCTCAGCTACCTAGCATATGGAACATTCACAGAGAAGTGAGAGAACAGTTCCTAATATGTGGAAATATTCTGGCAATAGGAATAGGTTTACTGTCATTTAGATCAGAACCATAAGGGAAATTTGATATAAAGCACGAGGGGACAATCTTTTGCTCCAAGCCAGTGAAGGCAATAGTTATCTTTCATACAGTGTTTTGAAATTTGCAAAATACTGTACTTTGTTGTTGTTTAGCTATTTTGTAATGTGCATCTCCTCATGATCCCATTTGGGGTTTTCTTGGCAAAGATATTGGAGTAGTTTATCATTTTCTTCCCCAGTTCATTTTACAAATGAGGAAACTGAGGAAAACAGTTAAATGACTTGCCCAGAATCTCACAACTAGTAAACTTCCGGGGCTTGGATTTGAACTCCATGCCTGACACTCTATTCACTGTGTCAACTAACTGGGATATACAATTTTATCTCCCTAATAACACTACCTTTTCCCTTATGGCACTAGACATTTTTATTTGGTCTTCTCCTTTGGCCATATGACAGATTTGATTTTAGGAAAATTATTTCTCATTAATATTGGAAAGATTCAAACAAATGTGGGAGAGAAAACAAGGTACTAAAAGGAAAAGTTGTGTTTCCTAGAGAAGGCTAGTTTCAATTTTTGGAGTATGTAAATCTCCCCTGGCTATAAAGAACTCATTAATTTGTCACACTTAATACATTTAAAATCACATTCTCCCCATTATTTATGGATCATCAATAATACATTAGCTTACTGCTAATAAAGCTAAGAGTCTTTTGTTGATTTTTTTGGCACCTGAAGATAAAGTTAATTTAATCTGTTTAGCATTTGGCTCAAAGGTTTATGCTCAGACTCACTCCCAGTTACAAACCTCACCCTGTATACTCCACCCTAATTAAATTCTATTCAGTTATTCCACCCCCTCATTTTGCAAATTTACTAGATTCTAACTAAATTATAAACTCTATAGTACCAGGGATGGCTCCCTATCTAAATTTTGCATCTTCTTTAACCCTTGGCAAAGTTCTGTGCATGCAGTTGGTACTTAATTGAATTGAAATGAATTAAATAAGGAAACTAAGACAAAGTGACACAACACTCCTCAGAGTTGGTAGAATAATTCAGGGATATGATTTCTGGTTTGATTTTTTACCTAACCAATGTTTGTGGTTCCCTGTTAGTCCCAGACCTCTTAGAATTGTGAGAAGGATGAATAAAATGAAACTATTTAATATTTTTCCTTCCTAATTTCTAATTTTATTTCTAATTTTTCTTTGGTACCATGAATTGGGCAACATGAGCATATATCCTGATTTTTCCTGTTCTGTCTGGACAATTTGTCCCCTAAAATAGCTGTCACAGATGTATTTATACTCCTCACTGGTTCTGCTTCCTTCCTTCAAAACTTTTTCCTGTCTCCCTCTTTCACCCTGCCTTTTTTTTCCTCTTCCCACTTTTACTTTTCTTTGTCTCATTCCTCTTTCCAATCTATATTCCTGTTATATCTCTTCCCGTTCCCCTCAACCCTAATCTCTCTCTCTCTCTCTCTCTCTCTCTCTCTCTCTCTCTCTCTCTCTCTCTCTCTCTCTCTCTCTCTCTCTCTCTCTCTCTCTCCCCTATATATATCCCTTTTTCTCTTTCCCTCCTTTACCTTCTGTCTCAGATTCATGAATTTTAAGACAAAAGAGCAATCAGTAATGGTTAGGCAGTTAGGGTTAAATTACTTTTCCAGTCACAGAGCTGGGAAGTGTCTGAGACCATATTTGAACCCACAGACTCCAAGCCTGGCTCTCTATCCACTGTGCTACCTAGCTGCTCCGAAATCCCCATCTCAAGGCGCTGGACTTGAAGTTAGAAAACATGAGGGAGTCGTTCAAGTTTTGTAACCTCAGTTTCCTCATCTTTAACATAAAGGAATCTAATAAACTAATTTCTGTGGTCTTTTCATGCTTTTTAATTCCATGATTCCTATCTGACTCCCTCTTCCTTTCCTCTCTTCTTTTTCCTCTCTTCTCTCTTTTCTTTTCCCCCTCTTCTTTCTTTTTTCTATCCTCACATAAGAAGATAGAGAGTAGTTATCCCTGAGTGGGATAGATAAGGAAACTGAGATGCAGACAATGAGGTGATTTGCCTAAAAATAACAAGAAGCATCATAGAGAGATGGGTGAAAGTGGTGCTCAGTTCTCCAGACTCCATATTAGTTATTAGTAGATTTTCTGGGCATCCAAATAGGGAGGTCGGTGGTCTTCATAAGAGAAAGGAAAGTAGGTCTTCATAAAAGGCTACGTGATCTAATGTAACGGGGGAAAAAGCACTGGGTTCAAACTAGCTCTGCTAGTGATCATCAAGAAGTCACTTGGCCTCTGCGGGTCTCAGTCTCCTTACCTGCAAAGGTTTCAGACTAGATTGATCTCCAAGGTTCCTTCTGGTCTTAACTCTTATTCATTGCCCCTCCTTCAAGACTTGGAGAGACAGAGGCTGGGATAGCCTGTGCTTCCGACAGATCCATTCCCCCTGGGAGATTGATTATCCAGCAGGAAGGGGCTCCATCACTTTGCCCTCCTCTCTCCCTCCCTCCTAAGCTCTCGGCGGTCTTTACTTGTTGATAGGTTGAGCCGCTGCAGAGACTGGTCACTGACGTCTCACCGCGGCTTTCCTAATCAATGGGCCAAGAGGCGTAACTGAACAGCAGCAGCTGGGGCCAGCGGAGCCACAGAATCCCAGCGCGGCTCAGAGAACGTACCGGGACTGGCACAGACTCTGCTAGAGGCTCCGGCATGCCGCCCAAGACAAATTTGTTCTCTCTCCGCCGGGGAACAAGGTGGGGAAAGTGAACTCATGCGAATAGCCGGGGGTCAGGTAGCAGCTGTTGGTGACGTCCCCTCTGGGATGAGACTGATTGCCTGTGCAAGTCTATGGCCACCACCATGCAGACCAGCAACCTGTGGTTGATTATCTTCTCGTGGGCTGCGCTAACCGTAAGTGTCATCATCGCTTTCCTCGGTCAAAGAGGATTCAACCCCCTCTCCTCCCACCTCTACCTTCCCACCCTTTTAGATGGGATTCCATACTTCTGTTTGGCAAGTTTCAACCCTGCAGCCTGGGCAAGAAGCACCCGGCTGGTAAAGTTGGGTAATTGATTTGGGAAACTTTTAGCACCCAGAGCAGTTTCGAATTTGGGTAAAAAAAACAAAAACAAAAACAACTAGATCTTAGTTTTTACGCCAGTGTGTTTTGACAAAAGGCCGTCACAAGACTACGTTTTTAGTAATACTCCTGTTCACTCTCTCCCTCTCCATTTCTCCCTTTCTTTCTCTCCCTTGGTCCTCCCTTTCTTTTTCTCCACCTCTTTTTTCTTCCTCTGCTTTACCCCCTTTCCTAATTCTCTCCCTTCTCTAGCTATCTTTCCTCGCTCTCCTTTTCTTGTTTCTCTTTCTCCCCTCTTTTTGCTTCTCTCTCCCTTTCCTCATGTTAAATAAATCTTTCTGTTTGACTGACTTGGACCCTGATGAACCTTCAGGGAAACATTTAGCTTGAACAAATTGGGTTGAAGAATCAGCCAGAAAGTATGAGAAAGCCCAGGGTGGTGTGAAAGGACGCTTGTTTCTTCTCTCATAGGTGAATTTGCCTGCTTCACCATGTAGATTTTGTTAACCAGAGTGATTAATCAGTGCCAGTAAAAGCTAACCAATAGTTCTCTATTCATTGGCTCCCATAGCTTGGAGACCTAACTCTGGGAAGCACGGAAATCCAAAATCATTTCATAATAAAGATTGCACTCTATTCAGAAAAGTCACTAATGAACAAAAATCCTCCTCTTAGTAGTTTGGAACCCTGACATCCAGGAAAGTCTTTCTTGATTTTTCACTGACAGTCTTCTTGCAGTCAATTGTGACCTTGTCTCTTCTACGGATGAGTATGAGAGAACCCCCACAGGGCAAACTCGATCAATAACTTCAATGTCAATTTCTGTGCCAGGAAAGTTCTTTGTTTTTTTTTTTAAGTTGGCATGTCTGTGACATTCTTGCAGAAGTCAGTCATGCATAGCTATTCTGGTTAATGTTTTCAGCTCACCTGCAACCTTGATTAAGCTCACTGCCAAATGCCCACCACCTCCCATCCCCACTCTTCAATGAAAATGGAGAGAGGTCATCATAACATTTCTGCTGATTCTCAAACTGGCTACACACATTCTCTCTCTCTCTCTCTCTCTCTCTCTCTCTCTCTCTCTCTCTCTCTCTCTCTCTCTCTCACACACACACACACACACACACACACACACACACACACACACACACACAAGCAAACAACAACAAAACCCACCTCATACAACAAAATACTTCTATGGATGAGTTAGGGTGATTCAAAACCAATTGGGAATTTAAAATGGAACAATGGTTTGTCCAAGTGAATAACCTTGGTGCCTCCACATCTCCTTCTTGCCTTTTTATATCAGGTTTTCTATCACTGGAGACTAATTGGGGATATCTAAGCAATCACATTTAGAAATTTAGAAAGAGCTAGAATGATCTGTGAATATGAAGAATTCAAAGACATACATGATGATATGTCTTAAATGATACACACTGAAGAAAGCTGAACTAGAAATGCTATTAATATACCAAGACCTACTGCTAGATTAATGGAAACCATTTTAAACAGAAACAAAGCTCAACTAAACAAAATAAAACATTAGATGACACTGGTTTTAGAATTTTTTTGTTTTAACAAACAAAAAAACTACTAAGGTTTATAGCTCTATTATTATTCTTCAAAGTCTCTCTTTTAAGCCATTCTGGACAATCACATTGTGAGAGATGTTGTTGAAAGCACATTGGGGATTGTATTAATAGAAAGATTTTTAAAATCTGCTTTTCTCTTCAGTACAGAGGAAATGAATAAAATAGAAGACTAACGCATGATTTTAGTTTTATATCCCAGGTGGGAAAGCAAATCTTCTCTATTATGTCAAGAATAAGCTCCAGACCAAATTGTAAAATGATGCCTTTATCTTCATAGGGAATCAAAACTGGAAGGGACTTTCCAAATAATCTAAATGTTCACCTACTAGCATTTTACATATGAAGAAACTGAGGCCTGAGAAGCTGAAGTACCCAGGCACTAAATGTGATCCTGGGAAAGTAGCCAAGTACCATTCCACTCTTTTGGGCTTCTATTTTCACATCTGTGAAATGAGAGTATTAGAATGTTGAATTATCTCTAAGGATCCTTCTAGCTTTAAGGACTTAAAACAAGTTAGTATTAGAACCCATATCTCCTGCTTAGCCTGTTATACCACACATTTTGTTATAGCAGCTTATCCAACTTAATGGGGAGGATATTGGGACACTTATTCATATATTGTTTCATTGCTATTTAATGGTTTCACATGTCATTAAATAATTTATCCAACTAGATTAGGAGGTCTTATAATGAAAAAACAGAGCCATTTTGTTGTTGTTCAGTTATTTTAGTTGTGTCTGATTCTTCATGAGCCTGTTTGGAGTTTTCTTGGCAAAAATACTAGAGTGGTTTGCCATTTTCATCTCCAGTTCATTTTTAAATGAGGAAGCTGAGGGTTGCAATTTGCCCAGGGTCACATACCAATAAGTATCAGAGGCCAGATTTGAATTCAAGAAAATGAGTCTTCTTGATTTCAGGCCTGTTATTCTATCCACTGTACCACCTAGCCACCCACTGCCTTATACTTATTTATGTTCCCCACATTGACTAGCATAGAGATCATACTTAATAAAAATTTTTTGAATTGAATTAAATTGAATGGAAAATTCCTTAGCTTTTGCCATTGTACAGTGGTTTAGGGAGTTTGCTTTTTTTTTCTCCTTCTTCTCTTTCCCCTGTGGGGTTATAGGTTGCAAAGTGAATTTAAATACATGAAACTTTTAAAACATTTCAAGAATTGGGGAATATATGTGGAGCTGGTACTCACTTCCCTCCACCCCCAATGACAAACTAAGGCTGAGAATTCTTTTTAAAGGGTCACTAGAGACCAAGTTTCCTTGGTTAAACTACATGCCTTTTCTCCAGAGGAGACAGTTACAGTAATTCATTTCTCAAGGAAGAAGGAAAGGACAAAGTGGAGTAAAAATATAATGTAGATATTCAGAATGAGAATAGCTTAAAATGGCCTCCATATTTTGTATGGGTGGATACTGGACTAGAGGACTGCTCAGATCCTTTCTAATTCTTCAATTCTATAATCTCCAAGATGCTGCTGATAAAAAATAATAAAGCATACTTTTCTGATTTTCAAAAATATATCCAATATTTATCAAGTTATGAAGAAATACATAGAAGTAGTAATGTAGGAGAACCACTTGTAAATACTGATAAGATGACTATGCTATCCATGGGCAGTCAAGTCTAAGAATTTTGGGAATATCAGCAACCCTCAAACCCTCATCCCTAGTCAGATCGCTGGCCTTCCTTCCAGTCCACCGGGGAGATTGACCTAACTCCTTCTACTAGGCACAGCAGTCAAAGACTCCCTAGCTGCCACAGCTACTACAAATCTGGAAAACAATTTTCTTATTATTGAAAGTTCTTAGTACTGTCAAGGCTTTCAATGTCAGAAATCCAAAATGTCTTTATTACTGGAAATGATATGAAGGAAGATGCATTACCAGATGCTTTACTGCTATACCCCAAGGATCACAGAGCCTTTCTATATGATTTACAACTGAAACCATCTATAAGTGTTTCTTCTCCTATTAGAATGTGAGAATGTTCCTTTAGAACATGTCTGACTCTGCTTTTCTGTTTGTATGCCCAGTGTTTAGCAGTGTTTTCTACATAATAAATGTGCATCTTTCCTTCCTTCCTTCTTTGCTTCCTTTCTTCCTTCCTTCCTCTCTTCCTTTCTTCTTTCTGCTCTTCATTCCTCCTTCTCCCTCCCTCCTTCCCTTATTTCCTTCCCCCCTTCTTTCCTCCTGCCCTTCCTTCCTTGCTTCCTTCCTTCCTTTTTCCTGCTCTTCATTGCTTCTTCTCTCTTCCTTCCTTCTTTCCTCTCTCCCTTCCTTGCTTCCTTCCTTCCTTCTTCATGCTCTTCATTCCTTCTTCTCTCTTCCTTCCTTCTTTCCTCCCTCCCTCCCTTCTTTTTTTCCTTCCTTCCTTCATAGACCTAGCACCTGACTTAAATTGGGCTTTGGTGGGCTTATCTTGTATGCCCTTGTTAATATGACTTGATGTGTAGCATAGCTTTGTAATAAGAATACTGTGTCATTATAGGGTTCTACTTGTAATACTGATAATGTGATTTTAGGAGAATATAAAATAATTGAAGGACTTAGTGCTTGCCAACTGGGGAACAAATAACAAAATAACTCATGATAATTCAATTGATGTAAGTTTTCCAAAGCTTTTGCCTCACAACAACCCTATGAACTAGATTTTAAAGAAGCAGCTTGGCTACTTTTATTTTTAGATTAACTTTTTCCCATTTATTGAAGCAAGCATGTAGCACAGGATTCTTGTTCTTTACCCCTTTTCCCACAAAGTATATATTCCTGTGCCCTGGAAAATGTTGTCCAGCTGTTAAAGTCAAGTATCCTCTAAGTGACCCTGGTGTAATCCTTAAATTCATGCCCTTTTCCCAGTAACTGCTTGTTTTTCAGATGGATTCCTAGATAAGGAAAAATCTAAATCTAGTCGATATCTTGAGTTCTTTTGAGCATAATGCTTTCTTTTCCTGTTTGTAGATATACATAAGATGCTTTGATTCATTAAGCTGTTGGAAATTGCCTGACATGAATGAATGGATGAGTGAGTGTGTTATTTAGATTTTTACTATATAGAAGAAGGTAATGGGAATACAAGTAAAATATTAAGACAGTCTCTTTTAACAAGGAGCTCACATTCTAATGGTGGGGAACAAAATAGATGTTTAATTTGTAAGCCAAATGGAAAGATCTCATGGTTTTAAGGGTGCAGCAGCAAGTAGAAGGTAATGAATCTTTTCCAGTGTAATTTCCACTGCTAGATCATATTTTTTTTTTCAATTGAACCACTTGGGGGACAGCTGGGTAGCTCAGTGGATTGAGAGCCAAGCCTAGAGACAGGAGGTTCTGGTTTCAAATTTGACCTCAGACACTTCGTAGCTGTGTGATCCTGGGCAAGTCACTTAACCCCATTGCCTAGCCCTTACCACTCTTCTGCCTTAGAACCAATGCACAGTATTAATTCCAAGATGGAAGGTAAGGGTTAAAAAAAAGAGATAAGGATTAAAAATTTTTTTTTTAAGTTTCAACAATCATTTCCAACTTATCAGTAAAACTTAATTGTTGTGATGTGATGAGTTGATGTGTTCCCTCCAAAACCCTTTAAAAATGAGTCCTAAAGCTCCTGCCCCTTGAGCATTCTCCATGCTCCCTAGGGCTCCCAACTCAATCCATGGTTACACAAGTGAGACTCTCTTTCTCTACCTCCTCTTCCCCAGGCTACCTACCTGCTTCTCTTCATCATTCCATCCACCCACATCCCAGTGCCATCTGCCTCAGTACCCTTTTTGCCACTTGTCTCTATGCCTTTTTGAACTGCGATTGCAGCCCTATTTCCTGCTGCCATCATGAGCTTTCCTGGCAATTGGTCAATGAATTAGCTATGTCTTCCTTCATTTAATAATTTCATTCATTAAGTATCAAATCAGACTCTTTGAAACCTGATAAAAAGTCAAATTAAGCACTCTGGATCAGAGCTGCATTTGAGCCTCATCCCTTCCTCCAATCTCTCATTACCTAATTTAAATGCTCATTACTACACTTTAACAAGCTAAGATTGCATGCCACTGACCTTCACTGGGGCTCACCTGGAGAAGCACATAATTCATGGAAAAACCCTGAATGGTTAGATCCTGTCGGTCTGATGATTACATGACAAACAAGAGGTTGGCTGTGATTAGTGAGGACCAGGACCATAAGAACATCAAATGACTCTCCTAGGTCATACGTAGTCTTTCTAGTCCAGGTTTCTGTCTCACAAGGAGACATTTGATTGTCTTCATTCCATCACTAATTGTTAGTTTACTTAATAATTAAGTGTGAGAAGATAATAAGGGCATACTTCAGACATCTCTACTTTTACTAAATTGTTCCAGGGTTTGTGAATTTGCCTAAATTCTGCCAGGATCTTTTTAACCTCTAAAATGAACACATTTCACAAGTTTTTTTCATATTGTGTAAATTAATATGATTTTTTTTATTTTTTTGATTAAACTACTGTGTTCTTAGTGGCAAGGGAAGCCCTATCATTCTAGTGTTTTAAGGCTTGATAAATCAAATCTAGGCATAGCTAGATGGTACATTTGATAGAGTGCTGGACCTGGAGTCAGGAAAACTCATCTTTCTGAGTTCAAATCTGGCCTCAGTCACTTACCGGCTTTGTAACCCTGGGCAAGTCACTTAACCTAGTTTGCCTCAGTTTCCTCATTTGTAAAATGAAACGAAGAAGGAAGTCGCAAACCACTCTATTATCTTTGCCAAGAAAACACCTAGTGGGGTTTTTAGTAAATAAATAAATTAAGGGGGGGGGGGAAGAAAAACCCAGATGGGGTCATAAAGAGTCAGACATGACCAAAATGACTGAAAAGCAACAAAACCAAATTTGGTTCACTCTTTTTCATGATTTTACAGACTTCAATCATTTTCTCCCTAATCCTTCAACTTTAAAGAATGCTCCTTTTCCAAATAATGAATCAATTTAGGTCTCAATGATAAAGGAAATAAAACTCCTTCAAAAAAAGAAATGAAGAGAAAAACAGTAATATCATTCTAACTATATTCATTCAGAATTAGTATAATGAAAATCTCAAAATGCTTTGCTTAGAAGAGACCTGAACTTGAATTCTTCTTGTGATACTTAGTAGCTGTGTTATCTTTGGGAATTCACTCTATTTTGTGTCCTTTCTTCATTTGTAAACTGGGGATAATATTTCCCAGAATGTCTACCTCAATGGATCACTGTGAGGTTTAAATAAAATAATGTATGTAAAGGGCTTTTAAGCTGAAAGTAGTATATAAAAGTCAGCTGTTATTACTGTAAATATAGGGAATTGTCCTGGGGATAGTAAGGGCAGCTTCTAAGGAAAAGCAGGTAAAAGTTAGCCAGTCATAGATTTGGAACTGGGAGGAACCTTAGAGATTATCTAATCATCTCAACAAAATCCCAAATATTTATTAAGAACATGTTAATTTTTTTCAGCCCCTACAGAGATAATTTTCATGTTCAGTCATAAAGAACAAATAGAAATGAAAACTAATCAACTATTAAAATATACCAAGCTCTTTTTAAATCAGCAGAGATGTGAACTCTCTAATAGGGTCCATGATAGCATATTCCCGATCCACTAAAGAACTTTATTGGATTTTCATCGATTCCACAAGTATTACATTTCTATTATATTCGGAATACAGCACTAAGTACCATGAAAGACATACAGAAAATGAAGATAAAGTTCCTACCCATAAGGAGCATCAAATTTTGTTGAGGAGACAAGACTATGATGTGCCACACAAAGCAAGATGATAGATACATTATTGAATGCAAAGGTGAGGATGTAGACAGTAAGAGGAGTTTAGAGAAGAAAGAAATGAGTATGGCCTTCATAGGCAGAGGTTTAAGGGAAAAGGTGAAGAACAGGTAGTATCAGGATTGGGAGGAAAATGGGCTCTCTAAGGCAATAGTTCTGAGGACCATTAAAGGTCTATAAAAGTTCTTCAACCGTGAGAGCAATATTGTAATGATAATCAACTGCAAGATCATATTGCAAGATTGAACTGCAGTTCAAAATGTTTCCCTCCTTCCCACCCTCCCCACCATTCTCCCTCTCTTGAGATGGTAAGCAATTTTGTATAGGTTTTACATGTTTTACATTTTTTTGAGTTCCAAACTCTTTTCCTCCCTCTCATCTCTTTCCCTCCTTTAGAAAACAAACAATATTATTTTGATTATATATGAGAAATCATATAAAACATTTTCATATTAGCCATGTTACAAAAGAAAACAAAGGCCAACTTCTCCCCCAGCAAAAAAACCCAACCAAACAAAAAAAAAAAAAACAAATATACCCAAGAATAATAAAATAAAAAAAATGTTTTAATATACATTCAGAGTTCATTGATCCTTTCTGGAGGTAGAAAGCATTTTTCATCACAGGTACTTTGTAATTATCACAAATCATTGTCTTGATCAGAATAGCTAAATCTTTCATAATTGATCATCTTTACAATATTGTTGTTACTATGTGCAATATTCATTTCACTTTGCATCAGTTCATTTAAGTCTTCCCAGGTTTTTCTGAAACCATCCCCTTCATCATTTCTTATACCACAATAGTATTGTTTAGCCATTCCCCAATTGATGAGCATCCCCTTTATTTCCAAGTCTTTGCTACCACAAAAAGAGCTGATATAAATATTTTCATATGAATAAATCCATTGTCCTTTTCTTGAATTTCATTAGGATATAGACCCTGTAGTGGTATTCCTAGGTTAAATGAGATGCACAATTTTATAGTCCTTTGGGTATAGTTCCAGATTGTTCTCCAGAATAGTATGACTTGGTAGCAACTCCACAAACAGTGCATTTGTGTCTCAGTTTTTCCATATCTCCTCCAGCATGTATTGCTTGCCTTTTTTGTTATGTTAGCAGATCTGATGGTTGTAAGGTGGTACATCCTTACATTTTTTATTTATTAAATTTAAATTTTATTTATTAAATTTAAATTTTAAATTTCTCTTAAATCAGTAGTTATTTATAGCATTTTTTCATGTGACTATTTGATTGCTTTAATTTCTTCTTCTGAAAACTCCTGTTTGCATCCTTGGAACATTTATCAACTGAAGAATGGCTCTTATTTTGTAAATTTGGCTCAGTTCCCTATATATTTGAGAAATGAGGCCTTTATCAGAGAAAGTTGCTGTGAAAAAAAAAATTTCTCCTAGTTTCCTATTTTCCTTCTAATTTTTACTGCATTCATTTTACTTGTGCAAAAGCTTTTTAGTTTCATATAATCAACATTATTCACTTTATATTTCATAATACTTTCTATCTCTTATTTGGTCATAAGCTCTTCTCTTATCCATAGATCTAACATGTATTTTTTTTACCTTTTATTTTATTTTCTAAAATTTATTTAGAATACTTTTCCATGCTTACATGATTCATGATTTTTCCCACCCCTTTTCGCTCCCCCCTCCTGGAGCTAACAAGCAATTCCATTGGGTTATACATGTATCATTGTTCAAAACCTCTTTCATTGTTATTTATATTTGCAATAAAGTGATCTTTTAACATTAAAACATGTAATGATTGAAATGGGTTTGACAAATATAAGAATTTAAAAAATTATTGTTGTGGTCACCATTAATAAAAAATAATTAACTTCTTATGTCAAAAGGACTGTTAGCAGCTTTTATTTACAACATGGTAAAGATAGGAAAGTAGGAAATATAAGAAAGAGGTAGAAAAAAGCCACCTAGCTAAAAATACCCTATATCCTGATCCTAATATCTCTAGACCACAAATGCAAATTCAAAAGTGAATCTCACCAGAATTCAAAGTCCTAATTAGGAAGCAGAAATATGCAGAGCCAGGACACAGGGCACATGAGGCTAAGACTGGCAAAAATCTCACTAAAGCTCATGTTAAAGAGAGAGTCTGAAGCAGAGAGAGAGAGAGAGAGAGAGAGAGAGAGAGAGAGAGAGAGAGAGAGAGAGAGAGAGAGAGAGAGAAACAGACAGACAGACAGACAGACAGAGATAGACAGACAGAGACAGAGACAGACAGAGAGTCCTTGCCAAAGAGCCATGGAAGGAAGGAATCAATCTTCTCCTCCATCTCATCTTTTATAGTCCTTTTTCCATGTCACTTCCTGTCTCTTTCCCACTTCACAGGAACCAATCACAACCTCCCAATTTGCCTAGCACTGTCTATCGGGGGTGGGTGGGTGGTGGTGGGGTGGTGGGGACAGTGCTTGTGGCCTTTGGGGGTGTGAAATTTTTTTCCTAGTAAGTGACTTGTGAACTCTCTTACTTAGTGACTTACTAAGTGTTAAGTATGGGTACTTTAAATTCTTGATTGATTAAATTAAAGGTTGCTGATTGATCACACTAAAAATAAAAAGAGTTTAATTATCTCTTCACAATCTACCCCCCTGTGATTCTATTGGGAGAAAAGCATGTTGAAATCTCCCAGATTTACATGCCTAGTCTCCCCAATGAATCATTTCACATAACTAGATTGTATCTCTAAAGATCTTTTGGCTAGAGGTGCATACATCATTGCACTATCTAAGAAGAAATTACAATAATTTGGGGATAAGAGAGAAAGAAAAAAAAGGGAGAGAGAGCAAAACCAATGATTGGTAGTCTCATTGACAAAAAAAGCCAATTAGGGGGCACTCCCCTTTGTCATAAGAGTTTACATTCAAAATAAACATGTTCATGTAACTTACTAACTCTAATTATATCCCTATCAAACCATGTGATCGATCCTATGATTTTCTTCTGCCTTTCTATTTCCACAGTTCCTTCTCAGGATGTGGATATTCTTTCATATAAGTTCTTCTGGATTGTCCTAGATCATTGCATTGCTGCTAGTAGAAAAGTCTATTACATTTGGTTGTGCCATAATGTATCAGTCTCTGTGTACAGTGTTCTCCTGGTTCTGCTCCTTTCACTCTGCATCAATTTCTGGAGGTCTTTCCAGTTAATGTGGAATTCTGCCAGTTCATTATTCCTTTCATCACAATAGTATTCCATCACCAACAGATACCACAATTTGTTCAGCCATTCTCCAATTGATGGACACCCCCTCATTTTCCATTTTTTTTTTTTGCCAACAAAAAGAGTATGGCTATGAATGTTTTGGTACAAATCCTTTTCTTTATTATCTCTTTGGGGTAGAAACCCAGCAGGGCTATGACTGGATCAAAGGGCAGGCAATCTTTTAAAGCCATTTGGGCATAATTCCAAATTGCCCTCCAGAATGGTTGGACCAATTTACAACTTCATCAGGAATGCATTAGTGTCCCAATTTTGCCACATCCCCTCCAACATTTATTATTTTTCTTTGCTGCCATATTGGCCAATCTCCTAGGTGTGAGGTGGTATCTCAGAGCTGTTTTGATTTGCATTTCTCTAATCAAGAGGTATTTAGAATACTTTTTCATGTGATTATTGATAGTTTTTATTTCTTCAGCTGAAAACTGCCTATTGATATCCCTTGACCATTTGTCAGTTGGAAAATGGATTGATTTTTTTTTTTTTGTAAACTTGACTTAGTTCCTTATATATTTGGGATATTAAACCTTTGTCAGAGAGTTTTGTTATAAAAATGTTTCCCAGTTTGTTGCTTTCCTTCTAAAAAAATATGGAACACTTCATAAATTTGCGTGTCATTCTATGGCAGGGGCCATTATAATCTTCTCTGTATTGTTCCAATTTTAGTATATGTGCTGCTGAAGTGAGCCAAAGCAAATATTTACATTTTTTGTCAGAAATACAAATTTTTTCACTTTATTTTTCTTTGTTTTCCTCCCAAATGTGGCTAGTATATAAAGTTTATGGACTGATTTTCCTAGGACTTATGTTAAGAAGTTCTCCTCAACCCTTTTTAATTCTAAGGCTTTCTATTTTTTTAGTTACTTTCTATTTATCCTATATTATAGCTTGCTTTGTATATATTTGTTTGCATATTGTTTCTCCCACTAAATTGTAAGCTCCCTGAGGACTGAGACTATCTTTTGCCTCTTTTTTGTATCCCTAGCACTTAACACAGTGCTGGCACTTAGTAAATATTTATTGATTCATTCATTATTATTTAGCAGATTAATTTAATTTCTGGCCTCCACAAATCTTTCAATATGGAATTTCTTATTCCATCTCTTGCAAAGTGGTACCACTTATGTATGGTGGCAAGTAGGCATGTCTATATAGATGATCCATGGAGTCTTTTTGCCACCAAAGAGAAATCATAGTTAAGAGAACAAAAATTTGACAGTTGATAAAGGTAATAGATTCCTCATCTACCCCATAGCCTATTCCCCCACACCACTTCCACCACTACCATTGTGCTAATCACAGTCTAGGAAGACATCCTTTCCCCTGCAACAACATATAAAAAGAATCAGGCCTAAACAAGAAGTATTAAAATTATGCTAGAGCCTACTTCATTGGGGTTTATGAGAAATATACTGATAGAGAAAATGTCAACTTGGATGTCTATAGGAACTGGGCAATGCAGAGAATTAAGAAGAGAGTAGGTCTAAGAATCAAAAAGTCCTAGATTTAAATACCAATTCTGATCACTTATAAATTGTGCAACAGATAACAAAATTAGTAGACTTAATCCACAGTCTCCCTCTTGCAGGAAAACAGTCATAGAAATTGAAACTAGAAGTTGTTGGAACTAGAATAGTCCTTAGAAACCATCTAGTTCATCATCTTCATTTTAGAGATGAGGAAAATGATGCCCAAGAAATGGGCTGTGATTTTCTCAAGATCACATTTTCTGTAGGCATCAGAAATAGGTTTTGAACCTAGGTCTTCTTATTTCTTCTTCTAAAATAAAACCCTTACCTTCTGTCTTAGAAACAATAGTATGTATTGGTTCCAAGGTAGAAGAGTGGTAAGGGTTAGGAAATGGGGGTTAAGTGACCTGCCCAGGGTCATCCAGCTAGGAAGTGTCTGAGGCCAGATTTTAACCCAGGACCTCCCATCTCTAGACCTGGCTCTCAATCCATTGAGCCACCTTTCTGTCCTCCCCTAATTTCTAATCCAATGTCCCCCACTCCACTAGCTCTTTTTGATCCATCTTTCCAGACTGAACAAGTATTTTAACATGATTTAGATTGCACCTATTTCAAACAGTACACATACTTACATTTAAATGACTAAATGTGGCTTCTAGAAAGAATTAAAAAACTTCTAGGGAAGTCAGATCTAGCAAAATAATGAAGTCCTCCAGTGAAAATCCAAGTCAAGAAGAGCCACCTTTTGTTTCCCATCTTCTCTAACCCTACCCCCCAAATAAAGGAAACTATGTATATTTATCCAACTTAATCTCAGATTATACTGGAACAGGAGAAGTGGTTAAGTGTTTATGTTATGAAAACTTGTCTGCATATAATGTAAACAAAGGAAGTTGAGATGTCAGCAAAGCTGAAATGGAAAAGACCAAGTGGTAAAAGTTACTAATTGAGTGTCTGTAGAGATGGCAACAAAACAAGTGTTTAATTGGGGTAGGTGCCACTGACACACTTAAAAATAAGATTTGCTTCGGATAAGTCTTACACCTTACTTTCCTCCAGTATTCTGCCATGCCAAGACAATGGCCACCATGCTGTTTTATTGTACAAGATACTCCCATCTTCCTACTCCTGGGTATTTTCACTGATTTTCCTCATGTCCTTGCTAAAATCATACCTTCTGTAAATAGTCCTGATCCCCCTTAATGCTAATGCCTTTCCTTTGTTAATGATCTTCAATTTATCCTATGTCTTTTTTTAAAAACCCTTACGTTCTTTCTTAGTTGAGTATCTAAATGTCAGTTCTAAGATAGAAGGACAGCAAGGGCTAGGCAATTGGGGGTAAAGTGACTTGCCCAGGGCCATACAACTAGGTAGTGTCTGAAACCATTTATGAACCCAGGTTGTCTTGATGCAGGTCTGGTGCTCTATTCACTGTGCTACCTAGTGGCCTCATCCTATATCTCTATCTATTCCTTTATCCTATATCTATCTTGTTTGTAAATAGTTGTTTTCATCTTGTCTCTCCCATTAGACTGTGAACTCCTTGAGGGCAGGGATTTTTTTTTTGCCTTTATGTCAATGTCTGCACAAACTAGGCACTTAATAAATGTCAGTTAACTTGATTTAATGAACTTCAATTTACATAATGGAGTATTGATTGTACCACCTTTCCAAGGGACATTGTCTACAGAAGCGGGGCATGATCATGTGATAGAAAAATGGTGATCAGAATATTTGGCTTTGGAAATTACAGGTTGGCGCTCCCCCTCTTCTCTGTGATGTGCTCCAAATGCTGCAGAAGGAGGAAGAACAGTGTCTTCAAGAACTGTCAAAAGAATGGAAGAACAACTCTGAAAATGAGCAGCCCATATCAGGTACAGGGCAAACTTTTGTTGCATTATTCTTTTGCATTTAGTTAGTTCATTGACTCTATGTAGATGATTTATCCAAGTGGATATTCTTCTGATCAAGGAATCCTCCTTGTAGTCTTTAAGGATGCAGTTGGATGGTCTATATGCATCCTGCAAATCAGATAATACCTAGTGCTCTGTTCACACGGCCTGCAGAGGTGCAGCCTGTTTATTTCATAATCTAACTTCTGCACAAGTATTCCCACTAGCTAGGTCCCTCAGTGGATAGAAAGCCAAGCCTAGGGATGAGGTCCTAAGTTCAAATCTGGACTCAGACACTTCCTAGCTATATGACCTTGGGCAAATCATGTTAACTTCCATTCCTTGCCCTTGTTGCTCTTCTGCATTGGAACTAATGCATGGTATTGATTCTAAAATGGAAGGTAAAGGTAAAAAAAATACCACTAAATTGATGATTTCAACAAAAGAAAAGGAAAAAAAGAAAGATCTCCCATCGAACATAACCGCTTCCATATCACAACACCACTGCCATGCCAACCAAAGTCTGGATAGTGATGTTTTTCTCTAAAACTACCAATAGAAAGAACAAAGTCTAAAAATAAAGTGTTAATGTGGTAGAGCCTGCCCCTATTCAAATATATGTAAAATGAAGTGATAGAGTAAGAGCCAGCTTGGGTAGTTATAAGAGACAGAGATGGTATGGAGAATTGGATGGAGTTCTGGACTTGTGGTCAGGAAGTCCTAAATTCAGATCTCACTTCTGATACTAGATGTGTGACCATGGGCAAGCCATTAATTTCTCTGTCCATCAGTTTTTTCATCAGGAAAGTGGGAAGAATAATTATCTCAGAGTGTTGGTGTGACACTCAAATGAGATCTATGTGAGACATCTTATCAACTTTAAAACTGCTAGTGGCCTCCTTTTCCCCCAGTTACTTTGAATTTATTTTTAAAATATATTTTGTATATATTTAGATCTATAAGGACTGTTTCCTTTACAAAATGTAAGCTCTTTGAGATCAGAGACTTTCATAATTGTCTTTGCTTCCCCCAGCACCCAGCACAGAGCCTGGTGCATAGTGGGTATTATATAAGTGGCATAAATGCCAGTATTGTTTTTCTATTAACAGAGTGACATATTGGAGCCTATCAATAATCTGAGAATCATTTTGTCTTTGATGACAATGGATGTCACTTCATCGTTTTGAGTATCATTTTTCTCCTCTGCAAAATGAGGTTAAGAATACTTGTACTTTATAAAGATGTTGTAATAATGTATATAAGTAAAGTGCTTTACAAATTTTAAAGCATTATATACGTGCTGGTTAATATTCGTTTGGCAGATAGGTGGTGTAGTATATTGAGTGCTGGACCTAGAGTTAGGAAGACTCATCTTCCTAATTCAAATCTGGCCTCAGCCACTTATTAGCTATGTGATCCTGAATGTGTCATTTTATCCTGTTTGCCTTGGTTTTTTTAATATATAAAATGAGCCAGAAAGGAAAATAACAAACAACTCTAGTGTCTTCACCCAAATGGGGCCCTAGAGAGGCAGATATGACCAAACAATATTAGTTTAATACATCAAGAATGTGGGTTTGAGGAGGAATACATCCCGTCACCCGGCAGGAAGAAGGGGTGCAATGTCCCTCTTCAGCTCACTTCCACACTCAGTTACCATATCCTCAGATATCTCCAAATTTATGAAGACTGTCTGAGCCCCAGACCTTTCCAGAAAAAAGTAACTGAGGGAGTGATAGCCAAAGAAAAATCCAGATGTTTTTCTGCCTCTTCAGATGTGACATGGCATAAGAACATCATCTGAGATGGATCTATTCTTATCCAAACAGTTGATAAATGGGGGCTAGTCCCCTTGTTTTAGACATCACAGAATAAATGGTTAAACTGCTCAGAACTGGACTATTTGGAGAGGGAGTTGTGGGGACCCGGGATGCTATGGGAAGAATCAAGGGAAGCGGGTTAATATTTGAACTCCAGAAAAGTCACAGGAAGTCCCAATTATGGAGCTGTCACTGAGCCCAGGCACACTTATCACAAATAAAAAATTAACTCTTCTCCTATTCTAGGTTGTTTAGTTTTGCCCAAGGTCTTCCTCCTTTTTTTTGTGAACTTCTCAGGGTCACCCTAATAATTACTTAGCTGGCTATGATGGGCAATTTATAACCATGCCCCAGAGCAAACACAGGAAGCCTCCTGGGTCCCTCTATTCTCTTCAATGCAGGGTGTCATAATTCAACTCAATTCAGGTTGACAAACACTTTTTGTGTATATAGTAATGCACTGTCCTAGGTACTGGGAACACAAAAATGAAAGAAGACATTGTTCCTGGCTTCAAGAATCTTACATCAACTTGCATTAATATTGTAAAAAAGCATCTAGGTGGAGGCAGATAGGTAGCAGAATGGATAGAGCACCAGACCTGGAGACAGGAGGACCTGAGTTATGAAGGTCCTTCAGTGTCCAAAAGAGGATTTTATATTTGATTCTGAAGATAATAGGGAGCCACTGGAGTTTATTAAATGGGGAGGAAGAGAAGGGTATAATATGGTCAGACACATTTTAGGAAGATCAAAATAAGAAATAATGGGTGGATGATTAGATAAAAGACTAGAGAAGAGATGGTACAGATGTAGAAATAGGTAGGATTTAGAAAATTATTGGATGTAGAAAGTGAAGAAAAGAAGGGTTTTTAAAAAATACTTGAAGTAGGGGTGGCCAGGTAGTTCAGTGGATTGAGAGTCGGGTTCAGAGAGGGGAGGTCCTTGGCTCAAATCAGAGCTCAGATATTTCCTAATTGTGTGACCCTGGGCAAGTCATTTAACCCCCAATTGTCTAGCTCTTCTGCCTTGAAACCAATACACAGTATTGACTCTAAGATGGAAGGTAAAGTTTAAAAGAAAAGAAAAGAAAGTACTTGGAAGTAGGGGTTACTGGGGAAATAGTAGTATCATAGGTGGAAATATGGAAGTTAGAAGGGAGCTGGTTTCTTGGAGGGAAAGTAATGATTCTGGTTTCATACATCTAGAATTTTTCATATATCCCATTTATATATATGGAAAATCCAAGTGGAGATATCTAACAGGCAGGTGAAAATGCAGAACTGTGGTTCAGATTAGCTCCTGGGGGTAGAGATAGTAATCTGGGAGTCATCAATACAGAGGATCATGGTTACAGGTAAGATTGATATGGGAGCTAGTATAAAGATCAAAGAGAAGAAAAATAAGCCCAAGAACTAAGCCTTGGGAGTTATCTACACTTCATGTGTGAGAAGAAGGTGAGGAGTCAATAAAGGAGACCAGACAGAAGGCTAAGTAGAGAATCAGTAAAGTACAGTGTCACAAGAATGAAAGAGGAGAGCTTTAAGAAGAAAACAGTGGTCAACAGGTTTGAATACTTCAGAAAGTCGAGGAGGATCAAAGACTGAAGAAAGTCTCATAAGGGAGTGGTTGCTAATCTAACCCTATAAAAGGCATGGCCTTGACCAAAGACAGGTGGGTAGGTGATGAGGAACAAATCCATAGTGAGAAAGTTGATACAGTGACTTTAGATTACACAAAATATAATAATTAGTAAATATAATGTTTATTGTTTTCTATCAATTTTACTATATTCATATATAATATAACAAATGATATTTATATCGATGCATTGACAATATAAATAATAATTAAAATAAAAATAATTTTAGCAGTGAAGTGGAAGAAAAATATTTGGTTGATATCTTGAAGGGGTAAAAAGAATAAAGGAAAAAATTTAAAAGTATGGGATATTTTTATGAGTTGAATAGAAGAAAGTAGAGGAGGGAAAAACTAGACATGCAGGAAGAGAAAGGAATGATGAATGGAGCAAGGAGAAGACAGAAAGTGAACAGATCAAAGGAATGACTGAATAAGTTAGTTTTGGCAAGAAGGAAAGCCAGCCTTATCTTCTGGGACCTTGAGAAGGAGGAGAGAATAGGAAGAGACATTTAGAGGGTTCAAAGGGTGGAGAATTGGAGTTAAGGGAGGTCATATTAGATGGCCTTCATCCTTTTTTTTTTTAGTGGGAGGATGAATGCCTTCTGCTCAGAGTAGAGATGAAGATGGGCCCTAAAGTACTTGTAATAGCAATTGTGAAAGGTAATCAATGAAGATGTAAGAGGTAATCAATCAATGTCTTCCCTGGCCCCTGATCTTAAGTTGTTTTGGTTATGACAAGATGGGACTCTCTCAGAGGTATGGCAAGAAAATGGTAAAAATGGACCTTTTTTCTTTATTGTGACTCTATTGAAGCTCTTTCAAACCTTTTCATTCTTCTTCAAACCTCCCGTGGCTCCCCCAATCATGCAGGATCTTTGCCTTATGTTTTAGAAAAAAAAATCTGCCTACTATGCTTCCTTTTCTTCCCTTTCCCTTAATTCATATCACCTTCTGCCACTGTGTCCCCCTTCATCTTTCTCTCTCATGAAAAAGTAGTCTTATTCCTAATCTTTACTCACCCAAGCTATCTCATTCTATCCTGTCTCCTCCAACAAATTGCCCCCATCCCCATCATCTTCACTCTATTATTTCAATTTCTCCTTGTCTATTGGCTCCTTTCCTACTGTCTACAAAATGCCCATATCTCCTCCATCATCAAAAACACCTTCATTTGATCCTTCCATCCTCGTTACCTCTATTTCTTCTGCCTTTTGTGGCTAAACTGTTTGAGAAGACAAACTATAATAGTTGCCATCACTTCCTTTCCTCTCACTTTCTTGACTCTAAAATCCCACTTCCATTATTATTCCATGGAAATAGCACTCTCCAAAATTACAAATAATTTCCTAACTGCCAAATCCAATGGCCTTTTCTCAGTCCTTATTCTTCTTGACCACCCCGTAGACTTGGAAACCATTGATCACTCTATTCTCCTTATTGGGCTCTTTTCTCTAGGTTTTCAGAAACACCACTGCCTTCTAGTTCTCTTATTACCTCTCTGACACTCCTTATCAGTCTCCTTTGCTAGAGCCTCATCCAGATCATGCCCTCTAAATAAAAGTGTCCCACAGGGTCTGTCCTGGGCCCTCTTCTCCTCTTGTATTGCTTCACTTGGTGATCTCCTAAGTTCCCTAAGGTTTTATTACTATCTTTATGCTGGTGATTCTCAAATCTATTTTTTTCTGCCTTAACTTCTTTGCTAGGCAGCTAAGTGGGTAGAATGCCAGGTTAGAAGTTAGGAAGACTCAACTTTTTGAGCTCAAATCTGACCTCGGACATTTACTAACTGTGTGACCCTTGGGAAGTCATTTAACCCCATTTGCCTCAGTTCCTTATCTGTAAAATGAACTGGAGAAAAAAAAATGACAGACCACTATAGTAGGTTAATCAAGAAAACCCAAATGAGATCATGAGGAACCTGACACGACTGAAAAATAACTGAACAATAACAACAAAACCTCTCTGCTGATCTCCAGTATTATATCTCCATTTGCCTTTCAGACATCTTGAACTGAATATCCAATAGACATCTTAAACTCACTGACTTTATTGCCCATCTACCTCACTTTCTCCTCCCCCTTCTCCATCCCAGAGCCAAAGTTCTCCTCTTCCCATCCTTCCCTCCAAACCTTACTGGTATCCTGCCCAATCCATAGCTTCCCATCAAAATTCCTGCCATGTGACTGAAGATCCTCAGAAGAAATCAAAACCGGTTAAATCAAACTATGTATGAATGACAATACATTCCTCTTCTCCTTGGGGTATTTGCATTTTGAAATAAATTGTTGAACCTAAATGAATTTCTAATGTATAAAATTTTAGATGTGATGGAAAAAGCTCCTAGGAAACTTTCAGTAAGGGAGATCATTTGGAGGAGGTGGAAGAGATTTGCCTTTTAAATCTCACCTGGTTAGGTGCAGGCCTACTCTGTTTAAGGACAATAATAATACATTAGAGTATTTTATAGTTTTACATATATTATCTAAAGGGAGAGGACCTGGACCTATGATTTCATTGATATAGAAAAATCTCTGTATAGTAGAAATTTCACACCATCCCTGCAATGTAGAGATGTGTTCTAGAGCACTCAGAGGTTAGTGACTTGCCCAGGGTCACACATCCTGTGTGTGTGATGTGAGAGAGAGAGAGAGAGAAACAGAGAGACAGAGAGACAGAGAGAGTCAGTACTTGAATCCAGATCTTTCTGATTCTGAATCGACTTTTCTATCTACTATGCCCTTCTGCTCTTATCTCAGGAATAGTCGAACACAACCCTTTGAGATGAAAATTGTTGTTGCTCTTCAATTGTTTTTCACTCCCATCTGCTGCTTCATGACCCCATTTGGGGTTTCTTGGCAGAGATATTGAAATGGTTTGCCATTTCCTTTTCCAGCTCATTTTACAGATGAGGAAACTAAGGCAAAAAAGGCTAAATGAATTGCCACATAACTGAGGTCAGATTTGAACTCAGGGAGATGAGTCTTACATACTCCAGGCTCAGTATTCTACCTTCTGTGCTACCTCATTGCCTAGAGAGATGAGTATTACTATCCCCACTGGTTAATCCTATCTGGGGAGGGGAGGAAGCAGACTCGGGGAGAGTAAGTGACTTGACTGATATCAAATTACTGAGAATTAGTTGAGCCTGTACTCAAACCTTTGTCTTCAAATCTTGTTAGTCCTTTGGGTTGAGGCTGATGGACCTTGCTAGGCAGAACCTGCCCTAGATTGTCTTTTACCAAGAAAGGGAGAATGAACTAAAATAGCCCCATCCAGCAAACCTATATCTTGTGGTCAGGGTGGCTCCTGGGTATATGACCTGCAGTTCAGGTAAGATTGTTTGAATGATTTGTTCCAAAGAAGGCAAGTGAACAGGTTTCCATTAACCCAAAGGAGGATGGTAGGGCCATGGGCTCAGTGCTTTAAGGGGCTTTTGAAGCCATACAACTCCTTCATTTGATAGATAATAAAACTGAGGCCCAAGAGATTTAGGTTTGCTTAAAGTCACACAGATTCTGAGTAAGAATATCAGGATTCAAACCCAGATCCTCTACCTCCAGATTTAGAACCCTGAGCCCCTCTGTGAGTTATGGGAGAATCTTGCTAGTTGCAACAACATCCCTGAGATGGGGATAGAGAGCAACATTCCTTCCTCAAGAGTGGAAAGAGAAGGAAGGCTGTTGTAGGGTTTTTATTTGATTTGTTTTGGGTAGCCTGGCAAGATGCTCACTATTGCTCCGAAGCAGGGGAAGAAAGGGTTAATGTTTACAAAGAGCTGGATGACTGATAAGCAAGGTAGGGATGGAGGAAGGAGAGCCAAGGCAAACTGGAACCTTTCCCTTTGGGTCTCCATGGGAAGATAAGGCAGGCACTGGGCACCCTGGTGGAAATTGGGGCAGGGAATAATTTATCATGTTGGTATAACCTCCCAGGCCAGCTCATGCTTCACCCCTCCTGCTCCAGATGTCACTTGGGCTTGATTTATTTCTCCACAAATACTCCAGGTCCAGCACCCAGTGATCCCTGAGTTAATTTTATAAATAATGAGGATTGAGAAGTTGAGTTTGGGAAAGATTGGACCATAGGAACAACTTGTTGATGGCCCTTCTCCTTCATTATATCTAAGTAGCAGTTATTAAGTACCTAACTAACATAAGTTATTCAGTACCTACTCTTAAGTACCTACTATAAGGAGTGCTTGGGTTGAATCAACTAATAATAATTTCGATAGAGCTTTAAGGTTCACCAAATGATTCTTATATGTTTTCTTACTTGATTCTCACTGGAAAAACTAAAAGCTTCTCTGTCCTCAAGGGACTTCCATTCTTTGGGGAGGGAGGGGGGGATGAAGAATGTGGTACAAAACATACATGGATGAGTAAATACTAAATATATACAAAGCAATCTTGAGAAGGAATCATGGCTCATTGATCTAGGGGTGGAAGGGGCAACAGAAGTCAACTACTCTATACTCTTTGTTTTATAGATGATATAAGTGAGACCCCAAAAGGCTGATTAAGGTCACACAGGTGAGAAGTTTAGGCATAGGGAAGGAAATACAGGGCTTTAATCCCCAAAACAACATTAAACTGAGGAGGGGCAGGAAAGGTTGTGAAGGAAGTGGTATCTATACTGAACCTGGAAGAAAGGTAGGGATTCTGAGGAATAGAGGAAAGAAGAGACTGCATCCTAGACAGGGGGGATGCCATGCCAAAGCATGGGTGAGAGGTGAAATGTCTTATAAAGGAAACAATAAATAGATTTTTAGAAGTGGTACAATGGTTAGAGTGCCAGTCCTACAGAGTCAAGAAAACCTGAATTCAAATGCAGCTCCAGATACTTTCTAACTATGTGATCCTGAGCAAGTCACATAACCTGTTTTACCTCAATTTCTTCAACTGTAAAAGAGGGGATAATAATAGCCCTACCTCCCAGGGCTGTTGTGGGGACAGAATAAGATAGCAAGTAAAACACCTAGCACAAATAAGTATTTATTTCCTTCATTCCCAGGTCATTTTCACTGAAATAGACAGTGTGAAGGAGAATACTATGAATAAAATTTGGGAAGGGAGATAAGTGCTGGATTGTAAAGAATTTTAAATGCCAAACAGGAATTTGCATTTTATCCAAAAAAGCAAATTTAAACTACTGGAACTTCTTGAGGAGGAGAATGGTATTATCAGACCTGTGGCTTAGGGATTTTTTTTAACCCTTACCTATTATCTTAGAATCAACACGAAGGCAGGTCAAACAGTTAAGAAGTGACTGAAAGCATATTTGAACCCAAGACTTGACTCTCCATCCACTGAGCCACCTAGTTGTCCCAGGAATAGTGTTTTAATAGTTGAGTAGAAAATGGATCACAAATAGGAGAGAATGGAGAGACAGAGACAGAGAGACCAATGAAGAGACTACTTCATTAGTTCAGGCAAGAAGCGATGGGGGCCTGAACTAGGGCAGTGGATGTATAAATGAAGAGAAGGAACAGATCTGAGAGATGTTCTGGAGGTAAAAATGAATAAAACTTGGCAAATGATGGGATGGGACTGTATGTGAAGGAGAATTACAAATCTAAGAAAATGGAAGGATGATGGTACCACTAACAGAATTAGGACAGTTAGGAGGTATAGGAAGGCTAAGAGCGAAATAATGATTCTGTTTCATATATTTTGTGTTTGGGATACCAATAAGACATCCAAGTGGAAAAGTCCAGAAAGACTGGAGCTCAGCCTGGAGATTATTGTTCAGTTGTGTCCATCATGTTCAATTCTTTGTGACCTCAAATAGGGTCTTGACAAAGATACTGGAGTGGTTTGCCATTCCTTCTCTGACTCATTTTACATAAGAGGAAACTGAGTCAAAGAGGGTTAAGTGATTTGCCAAGGACATAGTAATACAACTTGTAAGTGTCTGAGATTGGATTTGAACTCAGGAAAATGAGTCTTAACTGATTCCAAGTGTGGCACTTTATCCACTGCACCTAGTTACTCAGCATACAGATAGGGGTTGGATAGGGAGATTTGAGAATTATCTGATTAGGGATAACAGCTAAACTCATGGGAATTGTTAATCAAGTAGATATAGATAGAGGAGATGGTTTATGACAGAGTCCATGACCAAGGGAGGATCATGGATGATGATCTGTATATTTGCCGAGGAGATGTCAGAAAGGTAGGAGAATAGTCAGGAGAGAGCAGTGTCTCAAAAACCAAGGAAAGAGAACATCCAGGAAGAGGTTAAATGTCAGAAGCAACCAAGAGGTCAAGAAGAATGATGACTAAGGAGAGACCCATCTCAAGCCTGCTCCCATGACATTCACTACAGTGTTTGCTCTGTGTTCCCATTGTTCTAGGCTTGACCACTCAAGCCTCAAAGGTGCAATTGTGAATCTTGCAGCCTACCCAGAAGCTTTCTCTGTCCCTCTTATTTACTTCCCCCACTCCTTTGAAACAATCAGATCTCATATCTCAGCATCTCAAAACTAAATTTTCTGGGCCTTCCAAGAGGTCAACTGGGCTGATGGGAGAAGATAAATGTCACCCAAACCCCAGCCTTTTCTGTTCTAAGTATACTTTGTTAGTATTTTAATGTGAATTTCTGAAAACAGCACTCCTGCCTCTGCTCGTTTACCTCTATCTGATGGAGAGCTCTCTCTGGGACAGTGATTATCTCTACTCCAATAAAGTAGAAGCCCTGTGAGCTTAAAAACAGGGTCTTCAGACACTTTCTGGCTGTGTGATCCTGGGCAAGTCACTTGACCCCCATTGCCTAGCCCTTACCACTCTTTTGCCTTGGAGTCAATCCAAGACGGAAGGTAAGGGTTTTAAAAAATTAAAAAAACAAACAAACAGGGTCTTCTCCATCCATCTGAAGATATCCACAGGTCTAAAGGAAGTCTGTTGCTCTCCTCCTTCCAATCCCCAACCAAACCTGTCTCTAGCAAAGCTCTGCCTCCGAGAAGTGTTGTTTGTTGCCTGCTTGACTGAATTTCTTTTCTTCTTCTCCTCCTTTGCCCTGATTAGAGGCAGACCACATTCCCACTGTCACCAGGGCAGGAGTTTTAACCTGAAATCTATGAAGTTTTATTTTTATGTATACATTTGCTACCTTTTGCTGTTGTTTAGCATTTCAGTTGTGTCTTCATGAAGTTTTCTGGGCAAAGAATGGTTTGCCATTTTCTTCTCCATCTCATTTTACAGATGAGGAAACTGAGGCAAACATGGTTAAATGACTTACCCAGAGTCATATACCCAATAAGGGGTCTGAGGCCAGATTTGAACTCAGGAAGATGAGTCTTTCTGACTCCAAGCCAGAATTTTATCCACTTGCCACTTAGCTGCACCAATTTACTACCTATATCAACATAATTGGGTTTTCTTCGTAATTCTGTGAATTTTATTTTATGCATTTAAAAATATTATTCTGGGAAGGGGGTTTATAGCTTCACCAGACAACCGAGGGAGTTCATGATGTAAAGAAGCTTAAGAACTCCTGGTCTATAGAGAGGACATAATTATAGGAAGGAGAAGTGGGTGAATCTGGCTGGAAGTATGTCTGGAGCAGAATCACAGATTCACCAGTGGGATGGAGGGGGCAGGATCAGGGAGAAGGGAAGGGGGAGAATCCAGAATCTGGTCTCACAATATAATGGGCAGCATGGCCAATGCCAGTCAGAGAAATATAGACACATTCTCTCAGACCATCCAAGTCACTGTGCTAACCTGGGGTTCAAACTCTGTCAAGTGCCTAGTGGGGGTATCCTCTGAAGGCCAAGCCATGGAGCCTAGATCCCTGGGAGGGGAACCATGGTTATGTCTATTCCATTTGAGGGTTGATAGCAATGTTCCCTCCTTCTCCCTCCTTTCAGGTCTCAGGATAGTTTCACCATTTGATCAGCTCTGAGATGTAGCCTAAGGAACAAACACAGTGTAGGGAAGTAGATAGGGGGCAGGATTTAGAATCTAAGGTCCTGGGTTCAAATTCTGGCTCTCTCATTACTCCTAGTGTGATCTTCAGCAATCACTTCATTTCTCTGGACCTCTACTTCCTAACCTGGAAAAATGTGGGGGTGAAGGTGGCTGATAATAATGATGACTAAAAAAAAAATAGAATAAAAGAGCATCATTGAAGCATTTAAACATGCACAGGAGAGAATGATGTTCAAAAGAGACGAAGGACAACTTTAGAAAGAACTTGTTAAATTTATTATGTATTTTTAAAAGTGTATGTAATAGAAGCATGCAGTTTTATATACAACATTTTCCTGTTCTATGTATATGGAAATGTTCATGTTTGTTGATATTTGTCAAGTTCAATTAACAAAAAAAAATATATTTTGAAACACTAAAGGGATGGAGTAGATGACTTTTAAGGTCCCTTTGAGGTCTAAATCTATGATCCCAGGGCCCATCTTTCTCCTTCCCCCAACAAAAAGCAAAATATAACTCCTTTGACCTCTCATTAGTACTTGGAATTCCACCAGGAAATAAATAGAGCCTTGAAAGTTTTTCATTCTTCTGAATAACCTTTTAAAAAGGAAATACCCTCTGAGAGATATATAGATCCTCAAGGGCTTTACTAGTGACGAATAAGCTCCAAGTGGTCTTACGAAGTTAAAAAGATGTGCAGTGTGGTTGCTGTTAGGACCAGACTAACATCTGAATTTGAAGAGATTTTTTGACAGCAGGTTGGCCGCTGAGCCCTCCATCTTTTCAGCTGTGAGCAATTCACTAAAATGGAGAGAAGCTGCCATCTGCAGTTAGAATGAGGACCCACAGGAATTAAAGGACTCCAGCAGAAGGATCTGAGAAATATTGAAGTAAAAATAAGGAAGAGTGTGGAAGAGTATTGTTTTGACCAGCTAAGACCTGTGGGATTAATTTAGGAGAGAGAGAGTAACAAAAGGAGAAAGATCTAAGAAATGGATTAGGTGGGATGGTATTAAAGATAACTTTCCCTGGAAACCTCTTGTTGTTTAGTTGTATCCAAATGACTCTTCATGATCCTATTTGGGATTTTCTTGGCAAAGATTTTGGTGCAGTTTGCCATTTCCTTTGCTAACTCATTTTATAGAGGAGGAAACTGAGGCTCACGGGCTAGTGTCTGAAGTTGGATGTGAACTCAGGTCTTCCTGATTCCTGATTCCTGATTCTGGATCTGGTGCTCTCTCTACTGTACCACCTCGGTGCTGTAGAAAACCAATTAAATTCATGGAATATCAGAGCTGGTAGGAAGATGAAATCACAAGTCTACTCTCTGCTTTTCTTTTTTTAAACTAAATTGGTAAATTTCATTGGACTAGGGAATTCTTGTGAAGAAACCACCAAGGAAGATTCTTTTGGAGACTTACCTAAAATACATAGAGGTTAATAAGTTGCTCAGAACCATAGAGGTTGAAGAAAAAAAAAGGGGAAAAAAAGAAAGTTAAGTAAAAAAAGAAAAGAAAGAGAAAGAGAGAAAGGAAAGATGCTTTTGTTAAGCATTTATTATGTACCAATAAGAGCAGCTCAATGGTACAGTGCCAGGCCTGGAGTTAGAAAGACTCATTTTCTTGAATTCAAATCTGGCCTCAGACTCTTATTAGTTGTGTAACCTTGGACAAGTCACTGAACCCTGTTTGCTTTAGTTTCCTCTTCTGTAAAGTGAGTGGGATTAGGAATTAGAAAACCACTCCAGTATCTTTGCCAAGAAAGCCCCAAATGTGGTTATGAAGAGTTTGATACCACTGAAACAATCGAACAACAACAAATTTGCCAATCGCTGTGCCAAGTTCTGAAGATACAAAGAGAAAAGCAAAACTCTTTGCTACTCTCAAGGATTTTGCATTCTAATAGATGGAAACAAGACACTTAGGGTGGAGTGGTGCCCTTTGGTTCAAAATGTAACACAGGGAGTGACTGGTGCCATATTTGATGATGAAACCACAGAACTAGAAGAGACACTGGTGGCAAGATTGCTATTGAGTAGAAGAACAAGGTGGGGGAACTCAGTCAATCTGGAAATAGTGGTCCAGGTGTGGCAAACATCAGTGAGGCCAGCCTGGCCCCAGGGTACAAGTGCTGGAGAAGAAAGGGTGAAAACCTTCAGGATATGAGTTTCTGGTTCTAGTAGTAAGTCCACTGGAGTGGCTGTCAAGATGAAGGCCAGAGAGAATATCAGAGATAGGCCTTGATTCAAGACTTTCTTACTCCAAGTCCAGCTATTCTTCCACTATGCCAGGTGCCTCTTTGACTTTTTACAGATTAAACAAAATGAGACCTAGGGAAGTCAAATAACTTGCTCAAATTTATAAGAGCAGAGACTCTCCTTGGGCCATTCATAACCAGAATGAAGACCATTCTAAGCAACAATAGTGTTGACATCTCAGAAAAATGTTGATGTTTCTCTTAAGAGCTGGACAGTTATTGTGAAGGATTCCAGAGAAATCCTCCAGAGGGATTTTAATCATACCAATGTTGAGCTCAGTTTCTTTGGAAAGAAAAAAAAAAGGCACTGGGTGGACAAGTGGTGGGGATATTGAATGTACAAAACATGATCAAAGATGTTATCCTAGGTTTTCATTACAGGATGAGCTCTGAGGATGTTTATGTCCCCACCAATGTACTTAATCAAGAGGATGGCTCATTTGTTGAATGTATAATTGGATGTATAATTCTTGGGTGAAAAATATATCTGAAGAGTGTTCATGAGACAAGGGACTGCTTATGCTGTTTCTCAAGGCCCAAAACATGAATTAATTGATTCCAAAAAACCTTTACCTTCTGTCTTAGAATCAATACTGTGTATTAGTTCTAATGCAGAAGAGTAGTAAGGGGGAAGGCAATGGGGGTTAAGTGACTTACCCAGGATCACACAGCTAGGAAGTGTCTGAGGCTAAGTTTGAGCCCAGGATGTCCCATTTCCAGGTCCAGCTCTCTATCCATTGAGCCACTTAGCTGCTCCCATGAGTTAATTCTTGAAGGAAGTAATGTTGAAGTTGTATCAAACTCAGCTGCCCTGATCCAATAGGCCTCCACAGTTAAAAAGGAAGGATATCAGAAAAATTTTAAATGGCAACTACATTTCTCAGAAAGACAGTGTAACAAGCTGATAAATAAGTTAGAGAAGATGCCAAAGGCAGTGTCTTGAGGAATCAACATCTATTCAGATGTCAAAATAAAATACTTATTGATTCTAAGAAGGATGGTAAGGGTTTTAAAATATATGTGTATATATGTATTAAAGTTTAATTTATAAATTTTAAAAATTAATTAAGCTTATTTGGTATATTTAATTTGAAATTAAATTTAATTAGTTAAATTAATTTTAAAATTAAGTCAAAATTTTTAATTAAAATTTTAAAGAATTTAAATAAATACATACACATATTTAAATAGATAAAACATATATTTAATATGTGATATATTATATTTAATGTGTATATATTATTATATAGTATATTTAATATATTTACATAGATAAATATATAATGTATATGCAAATATATAAATACACACATATATAAATAAGAGCAAGGACTATGTCCTCTTCAGACTGAAGATGTCCATGGGGCAGCTTTAATTGGATGATGTGGTTTCCACAAAGCTTGGCAATTGGGTAGGACTAGAATCTAGGTGTCTTGACTCCCAATTCAGGATGCTTTCTATTACCCATTACCCATATCATGAATGGATTGCAACAGTCTCTTTGTTGGTGGCACATGACTTCATGGTTTCGAGTATGGACAACTGTGGCTAATCCATAGAGCATATGGACAATGATTCGTCGCCCAAGTGGCCCACTCCTGTTTCTCTCACCACTCGTCCCTAATATCCTAGTAGTATAGCAGTAATCTGCTAAAGCCTTGGAGCCTGTCCCAATGACAGTCTTCTGGGATTCTGTCCGGCTGCTAGGAAGAAGTTGTCTCCTAGCTGGCTGGCCTGGGTCTCTGCTCAATCTCAAACATTTGATCTTTAGCACTGTAAATAATCATACTCAAAACTCCATGAAGGTTATACAGCATCTCCTCCTTTTCTCATGGATGGGAGTAGTTGTTTCTCAGATTTGTTTCAAGGCCCAGAAATGTCTGAGAAACTCAGCCTGGGATCTATTCTAGGCTGAAATGCAATCTGCATTATAAATAAAGCTTCCTACTGACATGCAAAGTCCTCTCTTTAGGAGAAGAGGAAATGGGAACTGGTATTAGCTTTCCGTGACCTCAGATGTGGGAGTAATTCGGTCTCCATACAACAGTCTCTCTATAAATGGGGATGTTTCAAGGCAAAGAGCTACCATTGCAAGAAGTCTTTGCATAGCCCCCTAAGACAGCTGAGGAAATTGGCTCACACCTTGGTCATCTTGCCAGGAAGAAAATAGCTTTAAGAGAGGACAGCTCGGATCCAACAAGGGAGTGTCCATCATCTCTCATCCTCTGGATAGGCATATATAAATAATGACCACAATCAATGTACCCTGTGCATGAGGACAAGGCATGAGGGAGGAAGTAGCGTATTCAAAAGAAAGAGAAGATATTCCGCCTTTAAGAAGTTCATAAGAAACAATTACTGTATAGAGGAGAAGAAGGAAGAAGAAGAAGAAGAAGAAGAAGAAGAAGAAGAAGGAAGAAGAAAGAAGAAGAAGGAAGAAGGAAGAAGAAGGAAGAAGGAAGAAGAAGAAGGAAGAAGAAAGAAGAAGGAAGAAGAAGAAGAAGAAGAAGGAAGAAGGAAGAAGAAAGAAGAAAGAAGAAAGAAGAAGGAAGAAGAAGAAGAAGAAGAAGGAAGAAGGAAGAAGAAGGAAGAAGAAGGAAGAAGAAGGAAGAAGAAGAAGGAAGAGGAGCAGGGGGAGGGGAGAGGGAGGAGGAGGATAGGCTAATAATGAAGATATATTGACTTTAGTGCTTGGCATTGCTACTAACTCACTGTGTTACCTTGGGCAAGTCACAGAGTATCAAGATTTATCACTTGGTGGTCCAGTGGACAGAGTTTTGGTTTGAATCAGGCAGATCTGAATAAAAATCCTGTCTTAGAGATTTATAGATTATGTGACCTTGGATAAGTCACTTTAACCTTTCTCAGGCTTTAGTTTCCTCATCTGTATAATGAGGATATTAATAGTACATAACTCATGGGGTTGTCATTGCAAGGATCAAATGAGTTACCATCATGAAAGTGCTATTATAAACCTCATGTGCTATATAAATGCTAGTTATTATTATTGAGGGTAACTAAGTCCTGCCTCTCACCCAAGGCAGGAATCCCTTCTATAATAACCATTAACGAATGGTCACATAGCCTCTGCTTGGACACTTGTCACTGAAGGGGAATTTCACGAGAGAGCTTCTTTTACTGATTGATAGCTCAATTCCTGAGAGCTTATTCTTTTATTGAGCTGAAATCCACTTGTCTGTGATTTCCTTCCACTGGTAGTATTCCTCTCCTTTGGAGTTCATGTGAAAAAACCCACCACTACCATCACCGTCCCCCCAAAAAGAAAAAAAAAAACAACTTCCCTCTTCCCAGAGATGGTAATCCCTTAAATAGTTAAAAGGTTCCTATTGTCTCTTTCTCTCCCTTCCTTCAAAGAAAATATTCTTATCCTTTACCTGACCTTCTAGACATCTCACAGTCTTGGTGGCCCTCCTGGAGAGAAACACCAAGTTGTTCACCTTCCCCTTAAAATTGTAATGTCAGGAATTGAATGTAATGCCCCAAATATAACCTGGCTCATGACTGATGTAGAGCTGAATTGTTGTTTTATTTGTTTTTCAGTTGTGTCCCTGTCCTCATTTGGGGTTTTCTTGGCAAAGATGGTAGAACGGTTTGCCATTTCCTTAATCCTTCTTAATTCTAGTGTCTTCCTCATATTAATTATTTCTTATTTATTCTATATATAACTTCTTTGCATAATGTTGTTTGCATGCTGTCTCTCTTTAGATTGTGAACTCCTTGAGGGCAAGGGACAGCCTTTTGGTCTTCTTTGTAGTCTCAGAATGTGACACAGTTCTTGATACATAGTAGGCACTTTATAAGTACTTACTGATTGACTGACTGACCTATATTTCCCCTCTCAGAAATTTCTAGTCCTTATAACAAAGAATTATAGAGGGGAGGGGGAATCAACTCAGTAAAACTAACAATACACGGATATTACATGTAATGTACACATATAATGACATTGTAATGTATGATGTGCATATATGACATTATATGTAATATTTCCTAGCCATAGTCCCCCACTGCTGCAAAGAAGTAGGGGGAAATGCCTTCTTAGGTCTCCCTTTTGGGGCCAAGTTCAATTGTTATTGTCTTGTATCCATCTCTTTGTCTTTTAATAGTTGGTTCCATGTGCCTAGAATGTTCATTCTCCTCACATTTCCTCCTTAGAATTCCTAGTTTCCCTCCAAGTTCATTTTACAAGCCGTCTCCTCCTGGTTGTCCCAGTTGTTATTTCTTTTCCACTGTGAAAATTTGTATTTATTTCTTTATGTACCACCACCCCCAGGATAGCATAGGGACTATGTAAGTCATTCTTGCATCCCTAGCATCTCTCTTAATGGCTCCCACAGAGGAGGCACTAAATAAATTTTTTTTTTAAACCATTACCTTCTGTTCCAGTAAAAACTCTAAGTCAAAAGGGCAAGGGCTAAGCAAATGGAGTTAAGTGATTAATCCAGGGTCACATAGCTAGGAAGTATGTGAGGTCAAAATTGAACCCAGGTCCTTCCAACCACCTAGCTGCCCCATAAATGCCTTTTGAATTGATTTACAATACAGTAAAGGTATATTGCAGCAAGGTTGCCTAGTGGATAGAGTTTGAGACCTAGAGTGAAGATCAGTTTAAATCTGTCCTCAGACATTTAGTAGCTGTGTATCTCTAGGCAAGGCCCTTAAACCTGTTTGCCTCAGTTTCCTCACCTATAAAATGATCTGGGGAAGAAATGGCACACCACTCTCGTATCATAGCCAAGAAAACCCCAAATGGGGTTATGAAAAGTCAGAAACAACTGAAACTGCCTGAATGGCAACAAAAATAGTCAGGTGGAGACCATTTGAATGCAAACAAAAATGGAGCAAATGATTAAATTGGTAGGAGAGGACAAATACATAACGCGCCCTTGGAGATTTGGCGAGGTGGAGTTGGGTAGAAGGAGAGAATGGAAGAGGCTTTGAAAAGGAATCACACTCGAGCTGCATCTTGAAGGAGAAGAATGTCTAGGCAACTGTAATAATCCAGGTGAGAGGTAGCAAACTGGACTAGGGGCAGGATAAGTAGAAGAAAAGGGAGAGATCTGTCTCAGTCCAGTACTTGGTAGCTGACTGAATGCAGAGTCAGATGAGGACAGAGTCAAGAATATTATCTGAGATTCTGTAGAGGGGATACACATCCAGGTATGGTTGGGCTAAGATGGCCACTTTGACATTCCAGAACTTCATGGTTTCAAAGCCTGGTGACTGACGGAGTTGGAACTAGAACCAAAATTGGGAAGCTGAGAAGAGAAGCAGGTTTTGGAAGGAAGATGGATGCACTTTTGGACATGTAGAGATGGAAGCATCATTGAATTATCTAGATTAAACTATTCATCAGGCAGTTGGAGATAAAGGACTGGATCTCAGTTTATTTTTTAAATCAAAATGCATTGCATTACATTACATTATATTTCATTATATCTTTGGTTTGTAATTTACTTTGTAATAACCTGGCTCTGCTACTTTCTTGCATGTGAAAGAAAGCCACCTTATTTCTCTGGCCCTAAAAATGTAAGCAGCAGGAACTGATAATCTCTTAAATCCTTGCCCTCCCCCAACATCTGGTGATTCTGAGTCACAAATTCCCATCCTGTCTCAGGTTAACTTGCTAATGTTTGCCCATTAATAATTCACTTAACCACTAGGAGCCTCAATGACCTTATCTGGAAACTGGGCTGACAATAATTGTACTACCTCTTTTGGTGGGTTGTTGAAAGGAAGGCACTTCACTAACCTTAAATGTTCAAGAAATGTGAGCTTCTTACTCCTGAGGTGATAGATTGTATGCAAACATGAAGATACCTGACAACATTTCTTATGGAGAACCACAAAGAAAGAGCAAATTAAGGGAATAAACTCTCCAGTCCTTTCCTGAAGCTACACTGCTCCCTTTGACCTGCCCTCCAACCACAGAATGAGATGGGAGCTTGGAGATTTACCAGGAGTTTCACTTGGCCACCCACAATCAATTGCTTGACCATGCTTGACACAGATAATGCTTGTTTTTGAGATGATTAGTTAAGGTCTCAGGGGACAATTTATGGTTGTAGATCAGAGTTTTTCTTCCTGTGTGGAACTAACTCGTAGGTACAAGAATAGAAACTGTCTCCTTGGCCTTCCTGGCACCATGCTCTGTTCAAAGAGCTAACTGGCACAGAAACTAATGGCCAGGACAAACTGAGAGTGCTCAGACTGAATAGAGATAGAAGAGAGGAGTAAATAGACTTGGGTGGAAGAAGCAGCCCACCTAGGGGAGAAACCCACAATTCCTTTGCCATTCTTTTTCACTCATACTCAATTTATTCTTTACCCTTATCAAAAAGTGACCTTCAGGGAAACTAAGTGGCTCAGTGGATAGAGAACCAGGCCTAGAGATAGGAGGTCCTGGGTCCAAATGTGGTCTCAGATACTTCCTAGCTGTATGACCCTGGACAAGTCACTTAACCCCCATTGCCCAGCTCTTACAGCTCTTCTGCCTTGGAACCTGCAATTAGTATCATTTCTAAGATAGAAGGTAAGGATTTTTTTTTAATTTTTTAAACCCTTATCTTCTGTCTTAGAATCAAAATTGTGTATTGGTTCTTAGGCAGAAGAGCAGTAAGGACTAAGCAAGGGGAGGGGGAGGAGGGGGAAGGGGGCGGAGGGTAAATGATTTGCCCACAGTCACACAGCTAGGAAGTGTCTGAGGCCAGATTTGAACCTAGGATATCCCATCTTTAGGCCTGACTCTCAATCCACTGCACCACCCAGCTGCCCCCTGTTTCCCCCCCCCCCAGGTTTTTTTTAAGCAGCTTTCTAAGACTTTGCTCCTATACTTCCCACACACACACACACACACACACACACCCCTCTTTTTCCTTTTTAAAGTAATTTTAGATTCATAACTTTTGTCTGTATATCACCTCCCCACTCCTTCTCAGAATGACTACCCTGACTACTAACCTCTCTGGCTTCCTTTAGGTCCCAACTAAAATTCCACCTCCCCCAAATCCTCTTAATCACTTGCTTTGTATATATTTGTTTGAATGTCATCTCCCCCATTGGACTGTAAGTTCCTTGAGAACAGGGACTACTTTTGCTTCTTTTTCAATCCGCATTGCTTAGCCCAATGCCTGGCACATAGTAGGCACTTAAAAGATTATTGAATTGAGTCAAATGACATCCTTTATAATGAATGTAAAAGGGGAGGGGGAGTTTGGTTCAACTAAGCAATTCATCAAAAAATTAAGCTTCTCTGTGCAGTGTCCCACCTCCTAGTTACTCACTTAGCAATGGAGGGAGGGAGGGAGGAAGGGAGGGAGGGAGGGAAGGAGGGGTCTCCTCATATCTCTTCCTGGAGGTCAAGCTTGGTGATTAAAACTTCACTGTATCAAGGATCTGTTGTGTTGTTGTTCTTTTTCCCAGAAATCAGTTGTGGTCAACTGATTCAGGATCCTGCTTATTACTTCACTTTGCATTGGTTCAGATGCCTTCCCATTTTTTGGTGCATTTATCATATTCACGATTTCCCTCAGAAGAGGAATGTTCCACTATATTACTACAACACACATTTTTTTCTCTTCCCCAGAAGATGGACATCTCCTTTGTTTCCAATTCTTGCTACTTGGAAAACTACTACTATTAAGTGGCAAATAATAATGGCTAACATTTGCATAGCATTTTAAGGTTTGCAAAGAACTTTACATGATTTTAGGAACTCACTCAATCCTCACAACTCTGTAAGGTAGGTGTTATTATTATCATCCCCTTTTTGCAGGAGAGAAAACAGACAGAAGGAAATTAAATGACTTGCCTAGGATCACAGAGCTGGCAGGATTTGAACTCAGGTCGTCCTCACTCAAAGTTCTTCCTCCTGTCCACTCTGTCACTCTAGCTGCCTACTTTTGCCCATGTGCAACCTTTCTTTTTATCACTGACCTTCTTAGGGGTTATGCTTAGGCATAAATGGAATTTCTGGGTCAAGAGGTATAGAGATTTTGTTTTTTCACACAATTCCAAATCACTTTTCAGGAGGGTTGGAACAATTCATAGCTACACCAATACATTAACATGCCCTCTAATACATACAACTAATATTCACTGCTCCCATCTCTTGTCATCCTTTTCAGTTTGTCGGCTGTGAGGAGGAGACTCAGTTGTTTTAATTTACATCTTTTTTATTTTTAGTGATTTGGAGCATTCTTCCATTCTGTTCATTGTTGATAGTTTGAAATTCTTGTGACAATTATTCATAAAGTTTACCATTGAGAAATGACTTTTGCTATTATAACTCTTCAGAATGGTGGTTACCAAAGGCTGAGGTGGTTGTGGCAATTTAAAAAATAAGACAATAATTCTATTTACCTCATCCATCCACTTTTTCTTTAACACAAACACTTGAGGCCATTGTTGGGTTATTAATTGGCCTAATTTCCAGTATTGTTGTGTCACAGAGAAGAGGGGAGAAAGGGAGAGATGGGAAACCAGAACCAGTTAGTCATTAGATCAGTCAGAACACGCACATTTATCCATTAAGTTCATTGTGCTGTATAGGTGTAGTTCTTGGTGCCCCAAAACAATTACAGTAGGAATACCAAAGATCACTGATCGCAGATATAATATTAATGAAGAAGTTTGAAATATTGTGAAGATTGCCAAAATGTGACACTGAGATGTGATGTGAATACAGGCTGTTGGAAAAATGGCACCAATAGACTTGCTCAACACAAGATTGCCACAAACTTTCAATTTGTGAAAAATGCAATGTCTGTGAAGCACAATAAGGTGCAGCACAACCAAATGAGGTATAGCCGTAGATCCTTCCCACTTCCCCTACCTGTTGAGCCACTACTTCTAACAAAAACTAAAAAGAGATGGAAAAACTTTTCATCAAAACTATGTGCAGTATTCTACTACCATTGTTCCCCGTGTCTGCAAGGAAAGGAGGTGGATGCATATTCTTAAGTGTTCTCCAGGGTGAAGCTTGCTCATTATAATTTTATGTTGTTGTAGTCATTTTAGCCCATCCACTGAGACAGTTTTACCAAGGTGTGATCATTGTGCGTGCTACAGCTTCTTGGACCCACAGGTGGGTGAAAGGTAGACACCAAAGGTGGAAGAGCAGACCTGAAAAGGGCACACCAGAGGTGCTAGTCCCCCTTGAATACTCCATATACCATGTAGATACAAAGAAAAGAAAAACAGTCTCAATCTTGTCTAGTCCCTTAATTTTACAGATGAGGAAATTGAAGCCCAGTGAGGCTAAGTGAATTGCCCAAAGTAATATAGTTAGTGGGCAGTGTATAGACTGCTGGGCCTGGAGTCAGGAATATCTGAGTTCAAATCAAGTCTCAGATACTTACTAGCTGTGTCACCTTGGACAAGTCACTTAACCCTGTTTGCCTTGGTTTCTTCATCTGTAAAATGAGCTGGAGAAGAAAATGGCACACCACTCCAGTACCTCTACCAAGGAAACCCCAAATGGGGCCATGAAGAGTTGAACAAGACTAAAACCCTTAAATTACTAAGTAAAACATCAACAATAAACATCAGTAGTGGGATTTGAACCTAGGTCTTCAAACTCCAGAGTTAAAGATTTTTTCCATTGGAACAAGTTAGGTCTTATTAATTTCTCTTCAGCACACCTCTTGCATATATTTCCTCCATATTTCCATTGCCACCATACTAGCAGAGGCCTTCATTACCACTTAGAAAAAGCAATCATTTTTGGTGTAGATCTTCTCAACTCTGCTCTTTTTCCATTTAGTTCTTCCTTCATACCTGTCTTGAACACAGAACTGGTTATGGGTCCCTTCAGTTGTCATCTAGTCGTTTTGGTTGTATCCAACTCTTTTTGACCCAATTTGGGGTTTTCTTGGTGTACGAATTTAACAGCAGTTTGTATCCCTTTTCCTTGGTACCTAAAATCAGTCTTAGGGTGCTAAAAGGAAAGTTGCATATTGAATTTGAATTTTTCAGTTCAATCCCTACCCATTGATTGGATTGAGACAAAGGTCTGAGGTTTATTTGTTTAAGGGGGGTGCATGGAACTCTGGGAGGATGTCTGAAGTGGCTCCCTGGTATCCCAGAAGACACTTGCCTCTTGTCCCACATGACTCCTGGCGTCCGGAAGACTGGTCTTTGACCCAGACTGAGGTCAAGTCTGTGCAATCAGGGAGACCCAAAAAAAGCGATGTCACAGCCGAGGGTTGCGGGGGTGGGGGGGTGGGGGGGTGTAGTATAAGTTATGGTTTAGGGAAGTTCTCAGGGTTTCTTTGGCCAAGCAGTGAGTGAATTGAGATGCGGCATGAGCAGCATGCTTGGGTTAACTAGGGAAGAAGGTATGCAAGCAGCCATGTGGCTATGTGCCTTTTCTTTCTCCAACCCACTTTTTACTATTTAATAAACAATTACAAATTAATATACAGTCTCTAGAGAATTTTAATCTTAACACAGGCAAAGATACCGGAGAAATTCACCATTTCCTTCTCCAGCTCATTTTACAGATGAGAAATCGATACAAACAGGGTTAAGTGACTTGCCTAGGATCATGCAGCTAATAAATGTCTGAGGCCAGATTTGAACTCAAGAAGATTAGTCTTCCTGGTTCCAGGTCCAGCACTCTATCTACTTACTGTACCACCTAGCTGACTGGGTTCCTTATTGCTTCCCAAGTTCTTATATAAAACTAAAAGTCATCAGACATTTTCTTAAAATATTCTATAGTTCATTCTTTCAATAGTTCAGGCTGGTTATGAATGAATCAATAAAAAAGCATTTGTAAAGTGCTTACTATGCCCAAAGCTCTATGCTAACCACTGGAGAGCTAGAGACAAAAATATGACATCCCTGCTCTCAAGGCACTCATATTCTAATGGGACAGACAACAGGAAGAGAAAGTTTCAGCTACAAATCAGATGAAATGGTCTCCAGGATCTTGGGGTGGAGTGGCAATAAATGTATTTACTTGTTTGTTACATTAAAATACCCACTTAACTCCCTCCCCTCCCTCCCCCCATTAGAGAAGGCATCATTTGAGAAAAATATATTACACATATATAAAACTATGCCTTGCTTGTTTCTCGTTATTGGTTTTTCTTCTGGAGGTAGACATACATAAGCCATTCTTCAAACAATATTTCTGTGGTGGTATATAATGTTCTCTTGGTTCTGCTCATCTTACTCTTCATAATATCATGTCTTTCCCTGTTTTTTCCAAAATTCACCTGTTCATCATTTCTTATGACGCAGTAGTACTCCATCACGATCAGATGTCATAACTTATTTAGTTATTCCTTAATTGATGGGCATCCCCTCAATTTCCAGTTCTTTGCTACCACAAAGAAAGTTGCTATAAATATTTTAAAGCATTCAGGTTCTTTTCCTTTTTCCCTGATCATCATAGGAAAAAACCTAATAGTGGTACTGCTGGATCAAAAGGAATATCCAATTCCATAACCTTTTGGGCATAATTCCAGATTGCTTTCCAAAATGGTGGGATCAGTTCGCAGTTCCACCAACACATGCATCTTTCTTTTTTTAACCTTTATCTTCCATCTTAGAATGAATACTCTGTATTGGTTTTAAGGCAGAAGAGGGGTAAGGGCTACGCAATGGGGGATTAAGTGACTTGCCCAGGGTCACACAAGTAGGAAGTGTCTGAAGACCTCCTATCTCTAGGTCTGACTCTCAATCCACTGCACCAACTAGCTATCCGCCATGTGCATCTTTTTAAATGTTATTTCCACTAATAAAATCCTATCAGTTTGTTATATTAGATCATGACAGTGCCAAGGACTTGGATGGTAAACTTTTTATTTTTTATGTAGCTGTGTAAAAAGTTGCTAAATTGCTTCTTCACCGAGGCTGCTTGTGAGGATGGTGGCTGGGGGTAGGAGTGCTGAGCTGGTAGCAGGACAGTGGTCTGAGAGGGCAATGTTGCCACTTCTGGGACTCTTATCTTTATCTATTAGTTGGTGTAATTGGTGGGGAGACAGGTGGGCCATTTATCTATAGTGATGGTTCCCTTCAGTGATGGCTGTAGGAGTGGCACTAGAAGTAGGGCCTTTGGGTACACTTTGATTTCCAAGGTTCTTGGGTTCAAGGTCCAGGGTTAGCTTTATTAGGGATCTGAGGGGAGGTAGTAGTAGTGGTTTGACTTGCCTGGTACCTGCTGTCTCCTTTCTCTCCCTCCGAGCTCCTTACTGTTTCAGGTAAGCTGACTTGCCTGCCCTGTAGGTGGCAATTAGTCAATTATTGGCAGGGATGACTGGAATTACTTCCCAGGATGCTGGTTTCAGGAGCAGCATCAGATGTTTCCTTCTTAGGTCACAAGGATGTTATTTTTATTTTGTTTTCCTCTGTGTTCTAGTGATCATTTCTGAGATTAAGAATAGTCAAAAAGTGGGCAGCTTTGTGGCTCAGTGTATTGAGGTCTTGGATGGGAATCTGGTCTCAGACACTTCCTAGCTGTGTGACCCTGGAAAGTCACTTGACCCCCATTGCCTAGCCCTTAAAACTCTTCTGCCTTAGAATCAATACTTACTATGTATTCTAAGATGGAAGATTAGGGTTGGTTTCTTTTTTAAAGAATAGTCAAAAACACCATGTGAACATGTACAGATGATTTAGTCAATATGTATTTTAAAATACCTACTGTGCAGTCAGTCCTGCGCTCATGGGGAATGCAGGAGAAGGATAATAGGGACCGTACACAGTGCCTGGTGCAGTGTCTGATACTTATTCCCAGATATGAGTTTGGCCAGAGTAGACTGGGGCCAGTTCTTCTCATCACCTACCACCCTCAAAGAACTGGCCAGCAATCCCCCTGCCTCCATCCGGTCAACAGTAGCCAGATCCCCAGAAGTCCTCCCTCTCCATAGACTAGTACATATAACCCCAATGCCCATAACTCACAGGCTCCTGGATTTAGCAAGAAGGGACTTTAAAGGCCATCTGGTACCAGCCCCTCACTTTGCAGAGGAGAGCCCATGCTAGAGGGTAGGGGGAGGCTGATTAGACACTGTAGAGACAGAGTTCTTCAGGGTGGCTAGGCTGACCCAGGCTCCCTGGGACCACAGACATACACCGAATCAGAACATTCCAGTAACTTCTCAGCAAGGCTGGAGCAGGCTCAATGGCTGTCACCAGCATTAGAAGGTCACTGGTGCTCGTTTACATAACATTCACCTTACCGAATCTGGGTAAGTTCAGTGGCTGATTTGTTGGAACAGCCAAAAGGGAGGTTGTTTACCACCTGCCATGTCTTTAGGGGTGGAATGACAAGCAGCCACTGGCCGGTAAGGCTCCAAACTAAGAAGGCATTTTGAAAGGAGAAATGAAGAGGTTTGCTGATAGACTGAATGTAGGGAAGAGAGGAGTCAAAGGTGACTTATTCCTGGATAACTAGGAAAATGGCAGGGCCATTGATGGGAAGTAAAAATATGCAAATCATCTCTACAGCTAAAAACAGCATTGGCACTTCCTGAGACCCAGCCTGGCCCATTATCAAGAACTCAGTGGCCTGAAAATAGAAGCTGTTAGCATCTAGCCTGAATTTAGAATTAGTCAACAAAACTTTCAGTAGGATGAATGCTGGAGTAATAGTCGAAGGACCTGAATTCAAATCCCCCTTGTGTTGCTTACTACCTTTGTGATGTTGGGCCAGTGATTTGCCTTCCCTGGAGGGTACAGTGGATAGAACTCCAGGAATGCAGTCAGGAAGCCCCGAATTAAAATCTAGCCCCAGATACTTACTAGCTATATGACTGTGGGCAAGTCATTTCACCCTGTTTGCCTTAGTTTCCTCACCTGTATAATGAGCTAGTGAAGGAAATGGCACACCGCTCCAGTATCTTTGCCAAGAAAACCCCAAATGGGGTCATGAAGAGTCAGACCCGACTGACATAATTAAACAATAACAAATGCCTCAATCTCTTCAAATATAGATTGGGGGGGGGGGGTAGATTAGATAACATCTATGATCCCTTCTAGTTCTGAATCTACAGCCCTAAGATCCTTAATGACTATGGACCCTGGACCACTCTAGTAAGTTTCAAGCCTCTATATTGGCCAAATCTCCTCAAAGCCCAGTTCCTAGAAGTAGACAAAGTTCCCTACAAGACAGTATGTGGTTGTTGTCAGTGGTATTCAGTTGTTCACTCACGTCCAGTTCTTTGTGACCCTATGGACCCTACCATGCCAGGCCTTTCTGTTCTCCACTACTCTTGAAGTCTACCCAAGTTCATGTTTGTAGTTTCCATGACACCATCTATTCATGTCATCCTCTGCCACCCCCTTCTCCTTTTGCTCTCAATCATTCCCAGCATCAGGGTCTTTTCTGTTGAGTCCCTTCTGTAGAGGAGCATTAAAAAGAATGCTTTTTATTGAAAAAAAAATGGACATACATGATCAAGTTGAACATTAAGTTGTGGTAAATGAAGATGAAGTTGCACGTGTTCCAGGGAAGACTCAAAGCCTCAAGGGGGATAGTGACATATAGGGAGGACACACTGTGTCCTTGTTACAGGGTCCAGATGCTATATCTTGGCTTGACTTCTAGTTGATAGCAGATGTGTGCCTGGAGACTTGTGGGAAGACCAAAATATATTTATGTATTTCCCCCCTCTGTTTCTCCATAATGGGAAGTGACAGTGACCTAAACCTTTAGATGCTAGACCTAATTTGTGGTCAGTGGAGCAAGGTTCCACTCCCAGCATCAACATTTATAAGCTGTGTAACCATGGACAAATTACTAAAATTCTTGTTCTACTTACCTCATAGGACTGATGGATTTCTAAGCTTTAATGCACTATATAAAGATGAGCTATTTAATAGCAGTACACTCTCAGCTGCTTTGTGGAGCAGTGGGTTGAGTGTTGAATCTATAGTTAGAATGACCTGTGTTCAAAAACAACCTCAGACTCTTACTAGCTGTGTGACTTTAGGTAAGTTATTTATGTGCTGTCTGCCTCAGTTTCCCCAACTGTAAAATTTGGCTAATAATAGCATCTATCTCTGAGTTGTGAGAATTAAATGAGATAATATTCATAAAGTCCTTAGCATAGTGTTTAACATGAAGAAGGTACTTAGGATAGAAGGGAAGTTGTGGCACAGAGAAGGCACTTGAGGAGTGCCCCGGAAGCCAAAGTCATCTTTTTAGGTCTCGGTAGACAGAGCTCCCATGTCCATTCCCCACTCCCTTCCTCCACCCTGGGTCCTTTCAGACCAACTAATCAGTTCCTGACCTTTGAACGAAGAAGTGAGGCATATTTGAGAGAAGCTTCCCACCAAGACACCGGTGATAAAAGAAAGATAAAGGGCCAAGAAATAACTTTCTGTACTGGATAAAGCCACATTCCTTGTACCAGATCATGTCAACCTAAGTGAGCTAATCAAAATAATTAGAAGGTGCCTACAGCCAAATGTTACCCAAGCTTTCCCTACTGGTGAATGGATACAATATGGTGAATGTTTTAACACCTGTTTCCAAAGTGGATGAAAGTGAGAAGGACGAAGATGGATTTTGGTGTGTAGTCTCTGCCTCTCCAGAGACATTCAGAAAGAAATCTTTAGTATGAGACCTAGTACAAAGCTAGAATTTTTTAAGCCTTCAGTATATGTGTGTGTGGGGGTGGGGGTGGGGGGGAGGGATGTTACTAACTTAGATTGATCAGTTTGTCTAATCACAGTTCTCCAAAATAGTAGCATTATCACCTGATGGGCTGTTTTTAGCAAATTGTCTCCGGTTGCATACAAGGAAGTTCAGTTCTTTTTTTTTTTTGATTGAATGGAAAGAGATTTTAATTCTCCAAAGTAGCATAAACACATACGTGTATGTATTAAAATAAATGTTTGTGGCTATACCCATTTCTCCCTTCCTTCGGAAGTTCAGTTCTAAAAGCATATACAATACAGCTTTGGAAAACTCATATGCCACCTAGGATATCATGTTTTTAAGTTTCAGGTTTAGAAACATATCTTGCATTGGGTTCCCGATAAAATGGACATTTGAATTGCCACAGTGACTTTTTTTTTTCATTGAAATTCCAGGAGTAACCTTTAAGCATTTAGTGAAACCACATAGTCTTTGTTTATAGACACTGCTAGTTTTTACAGAAAGGTTTCTCTTTAACTGTATAAATACCTTTAAGTAGGCCTGTCAAATGCCATAATCTATGTTTTAAAAGTCCATTTTCTGTCAGTAATCGCAGCAAAGCAGGGTACATGGAGGGCAAATGCATAGATTCCAACTTACTAAACCACCGACTTTCTTGTAGTCACTTATTTAGTTTGTTTTCTATTTATTCAATAGAATATTTATTTGAATTTTAATAAATATCATATTTATTCAAAGAAACACCATGGATTTTATAGGTAAATCAAATGATTTCTTTTCTTTTCTTCCTTTTAAATCCTTATCTTCCTTCTTAAAATCAATACTGTATAAGAGTGGTAAGGGCTACCAGTTGGGGTTAAGTGACTTGTCAGGGTCACACAGATAGGAAATGTCTGAGGCCAGATTTGAATGCAAGAACTTCCTGTCTCTGGACCTGGCTCTCCATCCACTGAGTCACCTAGCTACTCTCTGAATGAGTGTTTTGCATGATAATTAATACATGTATGGCCTAGACCAAATTGCTTAACATCTCTTGAGAAAGGGGAGGGAAGGAAGAGGAGACTGTGGATCTTATAATTTTGGAAAATTTATTTATTGAAAATTTTATTATAATTATAATTGAAATAACCTTGAATTAAATATTAAATAAATAAATAATATTAAATAAAATAAATTGAATATCTTTGAATTAAAAATACAGAAGGTAAAAGATTTAAAAAAGAAAAGAGATAGTATAGTAATTTAAGTCTGAATCAATGTGGTGGCCATGTGCAAATTGAAAAAAATTAAAAATAAGTAAATTCTTGGCTTCTCCAAAGTTCCTGAGAACAGAGGAATGACATATCTTGTATCATGGATTTGCTCTGAGTTAGGGATGCAAACCAGTGACTATTTCATTCAATAGCTATACCAGAATAAGTCTCTTTTGCTAGTGTTAGAAATTGCATCATCTTTGAATTTTGGGAGCATTAAAATTTATTTTGCACTCCCTCACACCTTTTGGGTTAAATCTATAGTCTGATTTGTTTTGTTCAAAGTGGAAAAGTAACTGCTTCGCTAATATACTTTCTTTCTTTAAATGTTAACTGTAAGCATACTTCAGCAAACAGACACTGTTAATCATAAAAACACCTCCAATCAGTTTATGTACATGTTGCTTTGTAAAGGAGACTCTAGCAAATGGAAAAGGCTGTTTTCAACAATGTTTCTCAGTTTATTTAGTATCTTGACCAAAGAGCTATAAATGCTTCCTCCTATATGCATGGGTTAACAACTTCTTTTCTAAACCTTTATCATCCATCTTAGTATCATTACTGTATTGGTTCTAAGGCAGAAGAGCTGCCTGGGCTAAGCAAAAGGAGTTAAGTGACTTGCCCAGGGTCACACAGCTAGGAAGTTCTGAGGTCAGATTTTAACCCATGACCTCTTATCTAGATCTGACTCTAAATCCACTGAGCCACCTAGCTGTCTTCAGTATCAGTTCTAAGATAGGAGAACGGCAAGGGCCAGGCAATTGTGATCAAGTGACTTGCCCAGAATCACAAAGCTAGGAAGAGTTTGAGGTCACATTTGAACCCAAGACCTTTCCACTCCCGGAGTGGCACTCTATCTACCATGCTACTTACCTGCCTGTCAGCTTATTTTCATGGAGTACCAGAGAAAGCTCACTAGCCCATCACTTAAATGTGCATGTAACAGATCAGCTAAAATTATTCAAATATTTAGGCATGTATAAAATATCTACAACTGTTAGTAGAAATTATTTGTTGTAATGGAGAAAAGCAATATTTCTGCATTTTAGCACAACAGTTAATAAATGTACACTATTTGTTTGCCTGTGTTTGCCTTTTGCATGCATCTGTCTAGAGTGCTAAAGTTTTATGAGTGTATTTTTACCGTGTTGTGAATTCTTTTTTTTTTTTAATCTTTACTTCATGTCTTAGAATCAATACTGTGTATTGGTTCCAAAGCAGAAGAGTCAGTAGGGCTGGGCAATGAGGGTTAAGTGACTTGTCCAGGGTGCATCTGAGGCCAGATTTGAGCCCAGGACCTCCATGTCTCTGGGCCTGGCTCCTAATCCACTGAGCCACCCAGCTGCTGCCCCCATTGTAAATTCTTAATCAGTCTATCTTGTTAGGTTGTATAAGATTTTCCTGTTTAACTCAACCCTTGACATCAATTTTGTAATCGCTGTGTGATCAATAAGGTCCTTGTAGGACATGTTGCTTTTCCATTTTAATACAATATGGATAGGGATAAAATATATTCCACGTTTAAAAAAACAGACAAAAACCAAAGTGGATGCTCAATAAATGCTTGCTTTTTTCCTTCCTTCAGCACCATCCCAGGGCTGCTTTCTAATGACTCGTTAGGCGATGCACCAATCCTGGAAGCCCTCTCTCCAGAAATCCTACCTAGTCTCCTAACATCCTGATAATTAAGAAATGGTTCTGATAGAAGAGAATCTCATTTAGCTCCTTTTTTTCAAGTGGGGTTAGGCAAAAACCAAAACAACATCCCCAAACTTCACCCTTCACTTGGTTACAATCATCCCTTCCCCAAAGCTGGGGAATTGGTGTCTTGATGGTTATAGAGTCATCAGAGGGAGGACTGAGGAGCTCACTAGAGCAAGCAAGCTGTGCAAAGAATGAAAGAAGAGAATTCTGTTTTCTCCCTGATTATTTTAATTATGCCTTTTGATGGAAAAAACTTTGGGCTACAAATCAGAGGATCTGGGGTGTGGAGGCCAGCTCTACTGTTAACTTACCAGATGACTTTGACCAAGTCACGTTTCTCCAATCTTCAGTTTTCTTATATGGAAAATACAAGAAGAGCCAGACTACTGAGAGGCCAGCAAACCCCCACAATTTGGCCCGCCACCACTAGTTTTTGCACTGCCCCTGAAATAAAAATGGTTTTTACATGGTAAAATGTATTGTAATTTAAAATGTAAAAGCTATTCTTACTTAGCTAGCAGGCTGGTACCCAAACAAGGCATAGGTTGGTCCCTTGGCCTTAGTTTGCTAACCCCTGGACTAGATTTTTCTAAAGCCCCTATGTTATTATTCAGTTGTCTCCGACACTTTGTGTGATAGCCCATTTGGGGCTTTCTTGGCAGAGATCCTGGAGTGATTTGCTATTTTCTTCTTGGTTCATACTACAGATGAGAAATAGTGGCAAACAGGGTTAAGCGACTTGCCCGTGGTTATACAGCCAGGAAGTGTCTGAGGGCAGATTTGAACTCGGGTCTTCCTGATTCTAGTCCTGGAACTCTAATCGCTAAGTCATCTAGCTGCCTATCTAAAGTCTCTTCTAGCTTCTAAATGCTGTGATCCTGAGCTCCAGTGGATGTTTTCTCTTGTTATTGCTGCTCTCTTCCAGGCTGCCCAGGAGTATGGGACAACATGAGTTGCTGGCCCTCCGCTTCTGCTGGACAGACAGTGAAGGCTGAATGCCCGAAGTTCCTCCAAATGCTCACTGGCAAAAATGGTAAATATAGAATTCATTCCTGCCCAAGTGACTCTTCTGGGACTAGGAGGGTGAGTTTTAGGGATGTCAGAGAGGGAGCTCAGACTGTGCTCCAAACCTATCCTATCCTGGTGATTTCTCCAATCTGGATCCCAGATCCTAATCCCAGGCTTATTTTATAGATGAGGAAACTGAGGCCAATAGGGTTAAGTGACTTCCCCAAGGTCACAAAGCTGGTAAATGTCTGAAGCTGGATTTGAATTCAGGAAGATGAGTCTTCCTGACTCCAGACCCAGCATTTTATCTGCTGTACCACCTATCATCCCCCAGACTGTGGGGTAAAGAATTATTTAAATTTGGTCTCTATGCAAACTGCCTCCACCATTCAAGGCTGTTCCTTTCTAGCAATTCTTTCCCTTCCCTCCCTTCCCTTTCTCTTCCCTTCCTCTTCTCAGATTCACTTGGCAGAAAAGGGTAAATGTCACTTTTCACCTTGAATGGAAGGAATATTGGATTTGGAGTCTAAGGACCTAGGTTCAAATCCCAGCTCTTCTGTTTAATTCCTATGTTACTTTGCATGCCGCTTGATCTCTCTGGGCCTCAGTTTCTTATTTATTTTATCTGTAACATAGGGGGAAGGGAAGATGGTCTTCCTTTCCAGATCTAAATCTGACTCAAAGCATAGATAAGGGCAATATCAGTCTTTAGGCAAGTAGCTGGCAAAGTTTAAAGCTCCTTCCAGCTCCTAAATGACCCTGAGCTTGAGTCAGGAAAACCTGAGTTCAAATCTGTTCTCATATACTGTGTGACCTTGAGCAAGTCACTGAGCCTCTTTTTGCTTCAGTTCCTCGATAGTAAAATGGGGATATTAATAGCATCTATCTTCCAAGGTTGTTGTGAGAATCAAATGAGAGAATATCTATAAAGTACTTAGCATAATACCTGGAACATAGTAGGTACTATGTAAATTATAGTTATTAATATTATCATTTATGAATCTTTCTGTAGTTTCTCTGTCTTTTCAAACCCTTATCATCCATCTTAGAATCAATATGGTATATTGGTTCTAAGGCAGAAGAGCGGTAAGGGCTAGGCAATGGGGGTCAAGTGACTTGCCCAGAGTCACACAGCTAGGAAGTATCTGAGACCTCCCATCTCTGGGCCTGGCTCTCAATCCACTGAGCCACCCAGCTGTCCCCTATAGTTTCTCCTGATGACAAATAATTCTGGCATCTGGGGGCTACACAGTCTTCCTCATTGTTCCATTCAATTTATTACCCTGCTTTATTTGCCCTACCAGTAGAATCAGGGTTCTCAGCATCCCTTATATACTTCTCCCAGCCTTAGATGAATAAGTACTGAATTTATTCTTGCCTAGTCTTCCATATTGGCATCTTCTACCTTATTATTTCTATCATCACTAGGCTGTTGAGGGAGAAGGAAGGAAAGTAGGAGGGCAAAGGTGGAGTGATCCAGTGGAAAGAGCCTGAAGTAGAGAGGTTGGACACTCAAACCTGGGTTCTAGTTCTTGGTTCTACTTGTTGCCTTTGCTACAACCTCTAGCTGTGTGACGGTAGGAAGCATGGCTTCCAGGTCAGTGGCTATTATTTCTTATTGTGAGGGTCAGGTGATTTAACAGATAGGGAAGTACTCTGCACAATTAAAGAGTTCTCTATGCATATAAGGAATTATAAGGACAAGAGGAGCAATACCAAAGCTCCTGATGTCAGGAAGCATTATCTGGAAGGGACATTAGCATTGCTAAGGACGATGATGAAGTCCTGGACAAGCTGATGACATTATGGGTGAAGATAGTATTTTCATCTTTGTTGTTCTCTGAAAGTGAGGGTTTTATCAGTAAAAGATGAATTTGTAAAGCAAAAGCTGGTTAAAAAGATAATGTTTGACAATAGAATTTAGATTTTCTGACCATGGCTAGATACAGGAAAAAAAGTGTTCTCATTTAAGGATTAAATTCAAGAACAGCTATGTGACTCAGTCAATATAGGATATGAGGTCCTGGGTTCATATCTGTCCTCATCCAGTTCCTAGCTCTGTGATCTTGGGCAAGTCACTTAACTTCAATTGCCTAGATCTTACCACTCTTCTCCCCTGGGACTGATACTTGGTATTGATTCTAAGACAGAAGGTAAGGATTTAAAAAAAAAAAAAAGAATCAAACAAATACAATGGGCAGTCATTTGATCAAAGAGTTAGCCTCAAGAGTTAGAAGTTGTGAAGATGGTATCTAAGAAGAGCTGGTATCTACTTGTAAGACCAGAGTTTAAGATATTGGAATGATGACTCACTCAGAGTTGAAGTGCAGCTAATGATGGTTGGTAAAAAATATATTAGCCCAGGAAGTTGTGAATCTAAGTTTAAAAAGACTTTAAATTGAACATGGAAGGTGAGGAAGAATATTCTCAACATCTGTCCACAAAAACAGACCAGAGAGTAGCAATTATGCCATAAGAAGTGGAGAAGACCAGTAGTTATTTCAGGGAGATAATCTTTTTGAGAGGAGCAGTAAACTATCTAAAGAGAGGTGTGAATACAGAGGATCCTGATGAATCAACTGAAAATTTTAAAACACATACAAAAAATGGAAGCAAGGACAGATAATTGAAGTTGAATAAAACAGTTTGAAATGATCCTCTCAAAATAGGATTCAGAACTTTGGAGCTGAGAAACAGTTGTGGGCAGTCAAAAATGTTTAAAGATGACAAAGAGCACTTTTATAGCTATGCTGGGGAGGTGGGGGAAGGAAGATCTAAGAAAGGAAAAGATCATAACTCATAATGGATGAGACGATGATGATGTATGGGGGAAAAGCAAAAATGGTCATTGTTCAGTCATTTTCTGCCAGGTTTGACTCTTTGCGACTCCACTTGGGGTTTTCTTGGCAAAGATACTGGAGTGGTTTGCAATTTCCTTCTCCAGCTCCTTTTATAAATGAAGAAACTGAGGTTAAAAGATTTAAGTCACTTCCCCAGAGTCGCACAAATAGGAAGTATCTCAAGGCCAGATTTAAATGTGGGAAGACGAGCCTTCCTGACTCCAGGTCCAGTGTTCCACCTTAATTTTGCTTCTGTTTTCTCCTCCAAGGAGAGCAATCTTCAGACAGGAAAGAATCAATCAATCCATCAATTAACAAATATATACCAGGTGCTGGACATCTGTACAAGATACAGGAAATACAAATACAAAAGTGAGCTTATCCCTGCCATCAGGGAACTAACATGAATCTGTTACAAAATGGACAAACATAGATTGAAAAAAAAATCCTCCTGTTGCCCGTTAATGCTATCGGAGGTTCCCAGAGTTCCCAACCTCTCTACAATTAAATGGCAAACTCCAGGTTCTTAGTTTCCATAGAGTTTATTAATCATTACTTGAATAAAGAAAGCAGATAGATAGATATTAACGCCTATTTTCTACTCTAAGTCTGTGTTGCTCCTCCCACATGATTCTCAGCCAGCCTCCGGTACACAACAGTCCAGGGAATAGAGAGAGAGTATGCCCCCTCACCCTCTTTCTTTATCCTCTCTTAGAGCCTGCACACACACATCACCTGTGCACTTATGTGACATCTAGTCACGCAGCATAGGCAAGCAGTTGGGATGAGTTGGGTCAGACAGGAAAGAAATCCATGACCTGGTGGGGGGAAGGGGTTCTATTAACACACTTCCAAACTCATAACATTGCCTCTAAGGTTGGAAACCTCCAACTCGGAACTGCTATTGGGTTACTCAATAATATTGGGTTGCTCAAGGAAAAAGACATAAGGCAAAAATGGCGGGGTCTTGAGATTCTGACCCTAGCCAGCAAATGGATCCCATGCCACACCTTACGTGAACAGTCGCCATTTCTGCCAAGCTGAAGGAATGGCACCCTCCTTCTCAACTATGAGAAGTCCCAGAAAGGCTGTCTTAAAGGACGGTATTTGAAGAGTTATTAAGTGAGAGACCATAGATGTTTGACCATAGATAGCACAGTGCCTGGCAAATAATAGTGCATGGCACTTAATCAATGCTTGTTCCTCCCTCCCCTAATGGGAAAAGCTGAAGAGAGGCAGATCTCACTATTTTTCTTTTCATATTTTGCTATTTCATATTCAATTTACATTCAATTTTCATATTATTAATATTGTATTAGTATATACTATTATAAATATTAATTGTAAACATTTGATGATATAATTTATATTATAAGTATATTTAATTTATAGTTATTAATTACTATATTATTATAGTAATAATAAGTATTATTTATTTAGTACTTTAAGGATTGCAAAGTCCTTTACATACATTATCTCATGTGATCTTCACAAAAACCCTGGGAGGGAGATCCTATTATTATCCCCATTTTATAGATGAGGAAACAGGCAAACAAAGGTTACCCAGGTTCACCCAACTGGTGTCCAAGGCAGGATTTGAACTCCAGTCTTTTTAACTCCCATGTTCCATGCTCTATCCACTACACTGCCTCACTATAGAAGTAAAAGGAGATACGTATATCCAATAAGAACTATCTCAGAGGGAAATGAGTTTCCTCAGATTATAGTCATATACCGCAAATTGACATAATGATAGAGTACCAAGCCTGGAGTCAGGAAGACTCATCTCCCTGAGCTCAAATTTGGTCTCAGACACTTACTAGCTGTGTGACCCTGGGCAAGTCACTTATCCCTTTTTGCCTTAGTTTTCCTCATCTGTAAAAAGAGCTGGAGAAGGAAATGGCAAACCACTCCAGTATCTCTGCCAAGAAAACCCCAAATGGGGTAATGAAGAGGGAGACACAACTGAAAAATACCAGTACAGTGGCAGTTTGTAGTCAGCTTCTTATCATTTGAGTTCTTCAAACTAAAAGACTAATTATTGGGGATGTACAGGAGTTAGAAGAGATGATCTCTAAGGTCCTTTCCAGCTTCAGTTAGATTAATGCTCCTTTAATCTAGTTGTCTCATTTTGCAGGCAATCTAGGAAGTCCTAGGAAACTAGGACTCAGAGAGGTGGATTGATGTGCCCACAGTTACACAGAGTTAGGGGCTGAACTAGAACTGAACCCAGATTTCTACTATATTCCTCTGTCTAGCCATCTAGTCACCCCACTTCTGGCCCTCCTCACCCAAACGTTCTCTAATTTCATCCCCTGGAAATTCTTCTCCTCCTCACATTCTCTCACCTCTCAGAGGGTTTGAGTGCTGAGGCTGCGATGTTCTGTAAACAATAGACACTTTTAAAAAAATTAGTCAAATTAAAATGAATTTGATAAATTGGAAGAGGTGTCATTTATCAAGCAGGACAAGCAGATCATCTCCCTGGAGCTCACCTTCTGGACAGGTAGAGGGGACAATGAAGAAGCACTGGACAGAGAGCTCCTGGTCAAAATTATGCCCTCTTTCTGGCCCCTCTCTCAACAATCTCTTCTTTGGTCCATGAAAATGTTTGACAGTCCTTTAGGAAACACAAATACTGCTGGGAAAGAGGAAGGTGTCATACTCTAAGCTAATGGGTTAAATCTTAGTGGGATGAAAGGGCAGTGAGGTTGTGGAGTAGGAGAAGAGAAGGGGTTGAGAGGGGTATGAAAGGGGGTGAGGGAGACAATAAAGACCATTTTTTACTAAAGATAGTTATTTACTTTGCAATCTAATGGAGGGACTATCCTACCTTAAATCCACATCCCATTTGCTAAAACTGGGTCACTTTCAAGTCTCATGACTTCCTAGTTAGGAATAGCCCCTCATTAGAAGAAAGAATTGGGTTTCTGGCCCAGATCACAAGTCCAGTTGGTCTTCCTGAGTCCTGCCAGGTCAAAGCAGGAGACTGTGCTGGACAGCCCTCAGGTCTGAAGAGTTGGTTCCCAGCCTAAAAAATCCTCCAGGGCCTCTTTTGATCACTGTCTGACTTCTTTTAGCCTCCAGTCACACAGGCAGATGATTATGTGTATGTACTTGTCCTAGCTCTTTTCAATCAAATCCTCCTAATCTCAGCCTCTGTTTTTTCAGTCTTTTATTCTATCCTCAAAAAAGACTTGTAGAAGTGCAGGGATCTCCCAGCCCTTTTCTGACATTGCCTTCAGAACTCTTTGACCAGAAATTTATTTTACCACCCATCTCAGGACTACTGGTGTCATTTGGTAGTTCAGATTTTATTCTGGCTCCTTGTCAGAGATGGAGTGTCAGATGATGGCGGGCTTCAAACTCAAGGTCACAGTCCAGCAAAAACTCCAGAGAGAAGTAACACCAGATTAAAATATAATTGGGAAATGTTTAACAAAATAAATAAAAATATGATATAATGTAAGTAATGCTAATTTGTGGCTTTCTAAGTTAATAAGTGGCTTGTATAAACAATTTCTATTTGAGTTTGTCCCCACTGGCTTAGAGTATCTCCTTAAACAGTGTCAGGCCCAGATCACCTAAGACACTAGCATGCCTAGGACACTAGAGGCAGAGATACCTTGGGTCCTGCCTAAATCAGTCAGAGAGGGTTGGGATTGCCATGGAAAACATCACATGACACACCTAAGCCTTCAGGGGAGAGTAGGTACAAGATAACTGGCTTGAATCTATTTGGCCCTAGATTCAAGGAGCACTTCTTTCCAGACTCCTAGAGGAGAACCAAGGGAATAAGCTTTTATCCTCTGACAACAGTGGTAACAGCTGATACAACAAGAGATAAAAGATCTCTTAGGCAGTAGGTGGGAGTCAAAAGGCTGCGCCAAGTTGGATTCTCCTCCACATTGTTTCCTCATCAGATTTTGTGTTTCTGTCTCTCATGCATGCTCTTTCTCACTCTCTCTCTTGCTCTGTCTCTGTCTCTGTCTCTCTGTCTGTCAGTCTGTCTGTCTGTCTGTCTCTCCCTTTCTGCCTGTTTCTCTCTGTCTCTGACATTTCTCTCTGTTTCTCCTTGAGGTAGATATCTTCTTGAAAGATTACTAGTAACATTCTAGGCCCATTAAAGAGCCTGAGCAACTCTGGTGTGGGAAGATTTGCAATCTAATTATTTTTCTTTTTTCTATTCTAAATTAAGTTTTTTAAATGACTATTCCATATAAACAACACACAAAAAAGATTATATATGAAAATGAATCACCATTTCAAACCACATGTGCTTTTTCTTTTTCTCTGATATCCATGTATGCATGCATACATAAATATTTCTAATGTTTGTTTTTTTCCCAAAACTGTCCAGCTTGCTGGTGCTTCTGCTTTTCTGTGGATTTAAAAATGTTTTAAAGGCCCTACTTTCCTGGCAAAACAATTTCTAGCCCTCTTTCCTCCTGCTTCCCCAATGAAAACAGAAGGGGGGGAAAAACCCTTCTAACCAATAAGTTTAGTCCAGCAAACCACACAATGGCCATGTCTAAAAGTATTTGTCTCTGCACATTGAATCCATCAGCTGTCTGTCATGTGTAATGTGTTTCATCCTAAGTGATCTGGAAATGTGAGTTAGATTCTACATTGATCAGTTCTTAAGTCTTTCAAAGTTGTTATTCCTTACAAAGTTGTCTTATTTATGTAGTTATTCCTCTAATTCTTCTCTCTTCACTCTGTACCAGTTCATGAGTGTAAGGGGTGCTCAGAGAGAATAAGCACTTCTGGTGTGAGTAAGGGCTTTCTAGTCCTTTTCAGGGCTGCTCATTCACCTTTGGACCTGGATATAATAAAACTTTTTTCCTTCTCTTTTGGATCTGAAAACAAAACAAAACAGTTTTTTTTTTTATAATTGTTTTAAACTTTCTTTATTGCCAGTCATAGAGCCCAGAAACTTACTGTCCCAAGAGGTATCACAAAGTATCAATGAGATTTTAAAAGATGGAACAGTAGGGCATAAGCCTTAGAGCTTTTAGAACTAAAGTATTATGTTTATTTTGCCTTCAAAGCAATTCTCTGACTTGTATGACTAAGATTATTGATAACTGATATTGTGGAAGAGAGAGAGATACTGAAGGAAATACAAGGTGAAATCCCATGCAAAAAGGAGATAGAACTTTGGCTGCCAACAGGGGATGGGAATGGAATCTCCAGCTAAGAAAAGCAGGTGAACAATTGGGGATACACCTTTTTTTTTCCTTCTGAACTGAGGAGGAAAGGAGAAAATCTCACTGAGCTTATCTGGCTACAAATCCCTTGTTGAACTAAAGAGATCCAGAATAACCATCTGTCTTTATAGTTGTTCCCCTTTGGGGAAGGCAAGGGCCTATCCATCAGAAGTTTTCCTTCAAAAACTATATCTCTGTCTCAAGAAAATACATCATCTTGACTACACAAAGATCCTAAGGTCTTCTGGGACTTAGTCCCTAGAACTGAGCTTCAACCCCTGAAGAAACTTTAGGTGGAAAATAGATCAGGAACTTCCTGTTCCCTCTTCCCTAACCTACTATATCAAACCTATCCCCTAATAAATAGATCTTTTAACTTACTGAGGAACTAGACATCTTCTTCAATGTACTAAGGGGATCATAGATAACAATCAGCTAAAGAAGAGAATAGTAACAGAGATTGAAGGGGATTTTCTCTTACCCTTCAGCTCTGGTTAGAGATCCAACTCCATTTTCTCTGGGACAGTTCTGCCTGGGAGGGAAGTGGTGTGTCTCTTTATCTGTTCCCTCCCTCTCAGTTGCCTGTCAAACTTTGGTTCCTGATTCCCCACTAGTACAATATCTAAGCTCTTTGTTTTATTACAATTTATTATTTATTACATGATAATAAATGAAATGCTCTAGAAGACATGCCACTGAAGAAAGCTTGTGCAAATAGGTCTAAATGATGGCTTATTGCTGGATGAATTTTTAAAGAAATGTTTAATTATTATAGCATATGATTTTAGATTATTGTGAAGGCATATTCAAAAAGCAAATTTGAAAGAAAAATAATTTTATTAGACACGTTTTAAACAACATACATTTTAATTTTTCAGAAAAATTAAAACAAACAACCAATTCATATTTTCTAAGATTCTCTAATGTCATCTCTTTTATCATTTCTTGTGGCACCCACAATATGACTGATTTTGTAATATTCCATTACACTCATATGTCATAATTTGTTCAGCCATTCCTCAATTAACGATCACCTTCATAGACTTTAGGTTTTTGTTTCTTTTCATTTTTTCTTTTAATCTCCTACAGGATCTGTAAGTTTGTTTTACTTCTAACTATTCCCTCCTTACTTTTATCCTTTTGCTTTCCCCATCCCCCATCCCCATTCCCTATTATTTCTCTGCTTAATTTGATGTGTTTCTACGCTAAACTCTTAGAGCATGTGTCTCTATATATTCAACCCTCCTTGATCCAATTAAGATAAGAGTAATGTTCTTCTGAGATCCATTTTCCCCAACCTCTACCTACATGCTTGTATTTTCCTTCTCATGAAACCCAATAATGAAAAATATCAAGTTCTGCCTTCTCTCTCCTATCTACATGGGTGTATTGATCTACAACAATTTTTGTTACCAACCTCTCAGAGTTAGGACCCCCTATCTCTTTGAGGTTGAACACTAGATCTTCAGGCACCTCCTCTATGGTGTCTCAAGATAGAGTAGCCTCCCTGATTTTTCCCAGTCTGAGTGCTATTGTACTGCTTATTGCTGCTCCCTGAGGTTCAGTTTCAAATCACTCTGGGGATTTCTGACCCCCACTTTGGCTTTCTGACTCCTAGTGGTTTTCTCCAGGAAACTTTATGCTTTTGCTACTTCTGGACACAAGCTTCACAGACTCCAAGTCTCTAGCCAAACTCTGGGTGCTCTGGGAGGCTGATAATTTGCTTGCTTGTGCTGGCAGTGATTTTCCTGGCAGCATCTTTTCCTATTGCCTTTGGGCTTCTGACTGGCTTTTTATGCTATTCTGGGAGTGGAAGAATTCATTCATTATAGTTTCTCATTAAATTTCTTAATTGTTATTCAGTCTGGTCCAAATTCCAGATTTTTACTGGAATAGGTATGTGGGAATGGGGCTACTGCCTCCATTCAGGCAGCTATCTTAGCCAGAAGTCTGCAACCTCTTGTCTTTTTTTAAAGATTCAATTTTATTTAATTTTTATATCTACATTCTCTTTTTCCCCTACTTCCCCCCACCCTCATTGAGAAAGCAAGAAAAACAAAACCAAAGAAAACAAAAACAAAACATATAAATATGCTTACTCATGAAAGACAAATTCCTGTGTCTGTCAGTTGGAGAATGGCTGGACAAATAGTGGTATATATTGGTGAGGGAATACTATTGTGCTATAAGAAACAATGAACAGGATGATTTTAGAAAAAGCTAGAAAGACCTACATGAACTGATGCAGAGTGAAATAAGCAGAACTGGAAGAACACTATACATAGTAACAGCAATATTGTGCAATAATCAACTGTGAAAGACTCAGCTACTCTTAGCAATACAATGATCCAGGGCAATTCTGAATGATTTATGACAAAGAATGCTATCTATCTTTAGAGAAAGAACTGTGGGAGTCAGATGCAGATTGAAGCAAACTATTTCTCCCATTAGTTTATTTATGGTTTTATTCTGGGGTTTTGGTTTCAGATGAATATTCTCTTACAACAGTGACCAATATGGAAGTGTGTTTTGCATGATAATACATGTATAACCCAACTCAAATTGCTTGCCATCTCTGAATGGGGGAAGGGAAGGAAGAGAGGGAGATAGCTTGGATCTTTAGTTTCAGAAAATATATGTTGAAAATTATTATTACATTCAATTGAGAAAATAAAATACCTTTTAAAAACCCAACTTCCTGAATTAAGCAAGTCCAAATATATATATATATATATATATATATATATATATATATATATATATATGCTTTAATCTGAACTCTGAGTCCATCTGCTTTACATGGAGGTAGATAAAATTTCATCAGGAGTCTATAATTGTAGTTGGTCATTGTGTTGATCAGTCTTTAAGAGTTATTTGTCTTTACAATATTATTGTCACTGTATGACTGTTTTCCTGGCTCTAGTCACTTCACTTTGTATCAGTTCATATAAATTGTAGGGTTTTTTGGAACCATCTCCTGAAATCTGTCTTCAAGTTTCATACTCATAACTTCTTTAGAAGATAATATTTTCTTGGTCCCAATTTTCCACATTCAGTTCTGAAGGAGAATTCATTACACCCTCAGAAGACCAGGAGGAGAAGATTCCTCCACGGTCAGATCCTCTATAGGGAATCAAGAAGATATTTCCTTCTTGAAATTTCTCTTTTTCTAAACCACTTGCTAGAAAACCCAGATAAACAATGAATGTGGGCCAATAGAATGAAGGATCTTTAAGCAAATGAAAGAAGGAAATCAGGATGTTAGCTTAAATATTAGGAAGAACTCTATTAGAGGATTCTTAGGTATCAGAATGGTGGGTTAAGGGTATCATGGAACTTCTTTTGGATGTTATTTCTAGGGGATAGAAACATAAAGGTAAATATCCTTGTGAGGGGGGTTAAACATTACAAATTTAAGGGATTAATTTGTTGAAATCTTCAAGTCTTCACATTTTAGGAACAGAAAGGCCCTTAGAGATAATGAAGTCCAGCCCTTGCCAGAAAGTTCATAGCCAGAGCCAAGACTAGACCCCATGTCTCTGACTCCTAGTCCAATGCTCTTTCTGCTATGTAGCACAATATGCTACGTGCATTTCTTTGGCTAAGAGTCATGAGACCTAGGGTTTGTTTTGTCTCTGCCACTAGTTATGTGACATTAGACAAATGACTTGTAATCATAAGTTAGAGCTGGAAAGGCCTTAGAGATCATCTAATCCAGTCCTTATGATTATAGATGAGAAGACAAATATTTTAAATGGCTTTGCAAAAGTGACAGCTGAGAGCAAGGCCATATAGAAAGAGGACATGAGAGTTAGGGATGAGGAAATTGTGGAGAAGGTCCAGGGGGAAAGGTAGTTAACAGAAGTCTGAAAGAATAACTGATAGAGGAGCTGAGGTGAATACTAACCTTGGTGACTTTGTGGTTATAGGAAAAGTCAACCTGGTCTGTGGCCAGGCTCTTTCTGTGTAAAGTCACCACAGAAATGAGGAATTGTGTTGTTAAAAATAAGAAATGGAGGAAATAATGATTGAAGCAAAGATCCCTGTGGGCTCACCCTAAGATAGTTGTCAAGGGGAAATCCAGAAGTTGTGATTCCTAATTTCCTACCCTCAGTTTCTCACCCGTGGGACATTTTGCATCTGCAGGTTCTGTATTTCGAAACTGTACTCAGGATGGCTGGTCTGACACTTTTCCCAGAACTGATGCTGCCTGTGGGTATGATGTGAATGATACCACCAATGAAAAGCGGGTAAGTGAGGCATTCAGCACCATGGACTGAATAGCTGCTATATAGAACAAGAAGGTCAGTAATGGGAATATCAGGGTTGGGGAGAGACAGAGCAGAAGGGATAATGGGATAAAAATCAAAATGCCTGGGGGCAGCTACATGGCTCAGTGGATTGAGAGCCAGGCTAGAGATGGAAGGTCCTGGGTTCAAATCTGACCTCAAACACTTCCCAGCTGTGTGACCCTGGGCAAGTCACTTAACCCCCATTGCCTAGCCCTTACCACTCTTCTGCTTTAGAACCAATACACAATATTGAATCTAAGTTAGAAAATAAGTTTTTAATGAAAATACAAATCCCTTAATTCTAGTCCCATTTCCTACATTAACTAGTTATGATTAAGTGCCTTGAGGGTAAACGTTGTTTTACTTCTGCTTTGTATTTCCCAGTGCCAGGCAATGTGATTTATATCTCTATAGAATAAATGCCTGTTGATTGATTGATTAATTGGGTCACAACTTCTCTGGCTTCAATTTCTCTATGTATAAAGATAAAAATAATAATATTAACCTTACAATCTCTCCCTCTAGGGTTTTTATCAGGATTAGATGACATTATAGATATAAAAGTAACTTTTAAAAATAAGTAGTAGTTCATAAATGAGGAAAGAAATATTTCTATTATAAGGATAATTTTAGCGTTATGACTTAAATATCTAAATTAATTGGTCACCAGGGAAAATCCCAAATAATAAAATACCCAAGTCAGCTGGAAATTATGGTGATTTTAATTAATATAGAGAAGGAATTAAGGAGAAGAGAGAGGGAGAGGAAAGAGTTAATTTAAAACTGTTCTGGCACAGGCTGAGCCAGGCAGGAGTTAAAGGCCTTGGCCAAGGGGGCCTCTGAAAGCCAAGGGAAAGGGTAGTCAGTCTTATCACTCACCACATGACTGTCTCAAGGAAGCTGTCTGAAGGAGCTCCTCCAGGCTCTAGTTCCAGGATTGAACTGGTGCCCAGGCCTGCTTACAGTAAGTCACCAGCCAGATCCACCTCTCTGGGGAAAGAGCCCCGCTAAGATGCCGAAAGCTCACCACAATGCTCTCAGCTAACTCTCCACTGTCAATCAGGGAAAGAGTATTCCCTGAGAGATGGAAAATTCCAAATATTTCCCCTTTCACCCTTGTGTCTCCTCCTCTAAATTTTCACATCTACCAATCACATCAAAGGCTTTCTCCAGGACTGTCCAAACTTTTAGTTCTCATCTTCTTTGATTATATCTTTTGAGTTACTTAACACTTCTTTGTTAAGTTCACCTTGTTAGTTACTTAACCTTTTTGTGATTAATTTAACCTTCATAGTTACTTAACACCTTTTGGTATTAAGATCTAAAAATAGACTTAGCTTAAAGTTCTAGCTTCACTATAAGGTGAATAAGTTCAATCAGGAGATTACAACTTTATCTTCCCCTAAAGTAGGGTCTGAGTAGGGTAGAGTAATTTTAAAGTTCACATTATGCAGGAAACTTCTCAGAGGCCTACCACAATCACAAGAGATTATATGAGTACAATGTGGGGTGGTTCTGGGAGTTCCTCCCTTCCTCTGTCCCTCCCTCCCTCTCTTCCTTCCTTCCTTCCTTCCCCCTTCTTTTCTCCCTTTTCTTACTCTCTTCTTCTCTTCCTTTCCTTCCTCCCTTCTTCCCTTCTTTCCTTCCTTTTTTCTTCCCTTCCACCTTCCCTCCATCCCTTGACTCACCCATACTCTGTATCTCTTTCTCTTTCTTTAGTTCTGCCTGTCTGTCTCATTACCACCATTTGGTGGGAAGGGGTTAATCTGATGAGTATAAACTAAGGTCTACTCTCCCCCTTGAGAGCAATCAGGGAAGCTTCTTTAGACTAGAGATATTTGAGGGTTAGCATATAGTTAGAATGATAGTCCCATTCCACTGTTGGAGACTGGTAAAGAGATGGCCAACCTTCAGTGGACGTGGATTCTTCCTGCTCCTACCCTTAGCTAGGCTGCTAATGGTATTAGTACACTAATAACTCTCCTCTGGGAGGAAGCTTCAAAGAGTGCAATTTAGAAATAGGAAGGGGGAAAAATAGCATGGTTCATTGTGTCCCTTCAAGGATTTTGTGAACTTTGAGATTTCCCCTCAAGCAGTAGCACTGATGCATTTTAGGGAGGCTTCATAGAGCCTACTGATGCTCAAACTCGTATTCAATGAGATTGTGTTCTTAAAGTCGTGGATGACTGCACCCATCGGCATGGTAGGGGTAGCAAGAGTCAGGTCTAATATGGATTCCAGAATCTTGGTGGAAACCAGCATTAACAATGCAAACATTGACAAGCAACCCTTTGGGGGTTTACCTGTGGCAAGTGCTTCTACACTGCCCCTCATCCCTGGTTCCCATAGATGGCCAGTGGCTCGACCGGAGACCCAAAGCCTCCGTCACCAGAAAGGCTACCTGCTGAATCATGAGAATCATGGCTCTCATGACAGGTGATTGCCTTTGGTGTCATCTGTCACTTGCTACTTCTTGACAGCCCGGGGATTTCTATTTTAAGAAAGTTTTTTCTTGTTCTCACTACAATTTAATCATGTTTGTTATTACCAGCTGCTTTATAAAGGAACCCAAAGCTATTGGCTCTAAGTGGCTGCTTACCCTCGCATGAATCTCTAATAGCTTTCAGGGGACTCACAGTTGAAATCTGCAAGGACTACCTTATTGGGGCTTATCCGGGAATATTTACAGGAGATGCTCTTGCATTGTTAGGACTCAGAGTTATATTCTTTCCTAGGCTGTGATTGATATTAAAATATTTTGCGGTACTGTGTGCCCCTTTAATGGCTTCATAGGGGCTGCCTGTACAGTCTGAGGAAGGTGTTGATTGTATTGTGTTAGCTATTAGGAATAGTGCTATGGCATAGCAACCTCTCGTTTTGGAGATGTTAATAAAGATGTTTGAACATGTTATTAAACCTTTTGCTCTCCAGGAGCATGAGAAAATTTAGAACCTTCTTTATTAAACAAACTATTACTGGGAGGTGGAGGCAGGGTAGGCAGGTAGGTGACTTAGTGGATAGAGAGCCAGGGGTGGCTTCAGATGCTTCCTCGCTGTGTGACCCTGGGCAAGTCACTTAACCCCCATTGCCTAGTCCTTACCACTCTTCTGCTTTGGAACTGATTCATAGTATTGATTCTAAGATGGAAAGCAAGATTTTGTTTGGTTTTGTTTTTTCCTAAAAAGCAAAAAAAAAAAAGCATTACTGTGGCTGAGACAAGAGGCCTTCTCCCAAGTATACCCTCATCCTCAGTTCTTAATAATGGAAACGCCACCTCATCTTCAGCAGCTTAATCTTACAAGAAGATACAACATCGTAGGTGCTTGTTCTGATTAACATCTTATCAGCGACTTAGATAAAGAGATAGAAGGGGTGCTTATCAAATGTAAAGTTAATATACCTTCCTGAATTTTTTTCAGATGGGCTAAAATCAACAATAATTAGTTGTAAGTGTAAATTCATTGCAATGCAGTTAAATTCAATTGTGCAAGCACATTATGGAAGGGAGTGGGAAAGAAAAACTAGAATGCTACCTTTCATCTTATGTCCCTGTATTATTTCCAAGGAAGAAGACTGACAAGGGCAAGGCAACAGGGGTTAAGTGACTTGCTCAAGGTCACCCAGCTAGGAAGAGTCTGAGGACTGATTTTAATTCAAGGTTCTATCTTCCAGTTTGGATCCTTATCTACTGAGCCCCTTAGCTGTCCCCTAGAATGTGTGAAAGTGACCTAGGAATTTTAGTTGATCACAAACTCACTGTGAGCCAACAGGGCAAGATAGTTACAGAAAAAAAATGCATAAAATTATATAACTGGGGCATTAATAGAAGCATATTATCCAGAGCCAAGGGTTAATATTACTGTTTTACTCTGTATTTGTGAGACCATATTTGGGATATTACATTTCATTCTGAGTGCTGTGTTTTAAGAGGCATGTTGAAGAAGTAGAATAGGGACTCAACCTTTTTTTGTGTTATGAATACTTTTGGCAGTCTAGGAAAGTCTTTGGCTGCTCCCCTTCTCTAAATAATACAGCTTTTTTCCTCCAAAATTTGAAGGATATGCTAAATTTAATTTAGAATCTAGTGAATATAAAGTTGATTTGAAGGAAACACTAAATTTAATTTAGAGTTTAGTGAATATAAAGATGATTTGAAGGAAACACTAAATTTAATTTAGAGTTTAGTGAGTATAAAGATGTATTTTTCCCACTAAAGTTCATAGACCCTTCTCCAGATCTATTAACTCCAAGTTAAGAACCCCTTAACTAGGATGTGTTCAGAGGAGGGTAGCCTCTGATAAAAGGTCTTAAAATTATGCCACATAGAGAGCATTTGGAGGATTGATGGATATTTAGCTTAGAGAAGATTTAGTGGGTAATATTTCATGTTTACATAATATTTTAGGATTTATAAGGCATTGTCCTCACAACTTATGAGGTAGGCAGTTTGGGTATTATTATCTTCATTTTCTAAATTAGGAAAAAAGAGAAATTTTCCTATAAATGGGGAAAAAAACACAAAAGTGAAATAACTTGCCCTTAATAACATAGCTACTAATTGGCATGGTCAAGCCTAGAACCCACACCTTCTGATCCCAAATTCAGAGCTCTTTTTACTAGACCATGCTACTGGAGTCTAAAAAATGTTATTTTCTTTTGTCCCAGAAGACAGATGTAGTACTAATGGGGGGGAAGCCAAAAAGAAGCGGATAGTGGTCCCAAATAAGGAATAACTTCCCAATAATTTGATCTGCTTATTATGAAGTGGACTTCATTGTGGAGCAGTGAACTCCTTGTACCTGAAAATATTTAAGCTCAGGACTGGATCTCATCTGTCAGGGATAGAGCAGGAGAGATTGCTGATTCTGTGGAAGACCAAATTCCTTGCTCTTCTGTGATTCTGTGACTTGAAGTCTGAGAGGGAAAAGAGTAGTCAGAGAGGGCTGGGTTTGCACAGGAAGACTTCTTGGAGAAGGTAGGTTTTGAAGGAGAGGAAGGAGCATGGGTGGGTGGGGGGAGCAGGAAGAGGTTGTTTCAAGGAAGAGGAATGAGGCTTACATCTGTTTGTTTCTCCTTTCAGCGTTCCTATCTCTTGAAGCTGAAAGTCATGTACACTGTGGGCTACAGCACCTCCTTGGTGATGCTCTTGGTTGCTCTGGGCATTCTCATCGCCTTCCGGTGAGGAGACACTGCCAGTCTTTCATTGGCTGCTTTCAATGGACACTGACCTTGGGATGATTAAAAAAACCAACCCTTTCTTGGTGACTTTTTCCTTTCATATCATAGATATGTCCCACAATGCATCCTTTTGCTACTGCATAGAACCCTTCCTTATCACAAAGCAAAGCCAAGCCTGTTGGTACAGTGGAAAAGAGTCCTGGGTTTTGAGCCAGAGGACATGGGCAAAAGACCCAACTTTGTCACTTAATAATTTTGTGAGCTTGGCAAATACAGGTACACCTTATAGCTATACCTGAGAATGTTCACATGTATGGAACTTGTCCTTTGATGACAATGCTAAACTAATGATGGGTCTTGGAGCTAGAGAGGAGAGTAAGACAAATCATGATTTAAATTCAATCTTTATTTAATTTTCCCCTTCAAGTTATGAGGAAACTTCATTTTTTGGGAGGGAAATGTAAAATCCAGACATTTAAAAAAATTATTAAGGTAGTGTTATAAGGAAAAATAAAAATACTTTTAAAAACAAAAAAAATAATTTTGTGAGCTTGGGAAATTCACTTGGCCTTCTTTGGCCTCAGTCTCTTCATTTGTTAAATGAGGAAGTTGGACTAGATGATTGCTAAAGTCCCTTACTGTTCTAGATCGATAAAACTATGAAAAGCAACCAAAGTGCTGATTTCATTTGATAAAATATGCAGTATTTGACAGAAGTCATTCCTCCAGCTCTCTATTGAGAGGAGGAAAGTATATCTCATCATTGGTCCTATGAAATCACTATTAATTTTTACCGTAATCTGAGGTCTACTATTTTAATGTTGTTTTCATTTATGTTACTATAATTTCTGTTTACATTATTTATCTTGTTCACACTGTCCCCTCATGTTTCTCTAAATTCCTCATATTCATTGTTTATTTCTTATGGCACAGTAGTACTCCATTACATTCAATTTAATGTTCAGATATTTCTCGATTGTTTGGTACTTACCTTATTTCCAAGATTTTTGCTACTAAAAAAAGTGCTCTTATAAATTATATTTTAGTATGTGTTGGGCCTTTCTGTCTTGGGCAACCTTAGATATATGTGGACAGCTTAGTAACTTTCTTCATGCCATTCTAAATTGTTTTCTGGAATAGAATTATTTGGATTTCTGGAATAGAATAGAATAGAATTATTCTCCACTTCACCAATAAAATATTAGTGTGTTTCTTGTGAAGCTGATTTAAAAGGGAAAGAGAGTAGAGGAGGGAGAAGGGGGAGAAGGAGAGGGAAAGGGAAGAAGGGAATAAAGAGGGAGAGGGGGAGAAAGGGAGAGGGGGAAAGAGTGAGGGGGAGAGAGAGAGAGAGATTCTGCTTGGGCTATGTAATTGTCTATTAATTGTCCATATAGAGCTTTGTGGGACATTTTTAGCAAATGTTTAATTACAGATTGCTTCTTCCTGCCATTCAAACCACTTCTAGTTACCAACTCATTTGAACGTTAAAGGAAACTAAACATAAATCAGGGAAGAAAATCAGCTTATTAAAACAACTTATTTAATGGCCTCTGTCCAAAAGTGAATAGAATTTTTCTGTTGTTTTGTCAAGGTGTACATGCCCTCTTCCCCCTCCTTATTTTATAATAGTAACCAGCAAATGGGAGAATCCTAATGAATCAGCTTTGGGTGTGAGAGCTCCCTAGAAATCAGAAGGTCTGTCCTTTAAAGAAAATTAAGGAAGAGATCCTGCCCCTTGATCAATCTAGAAAATGGTTTCTTTATTCAATTACCTTGTAATCCTCTTTTCTAAAGTCTAGGTACGAACAATGATTTGGGGGGTAGATGGGAGATCCTGGGATTTCTAAAGGGCCTCAGAGTCATATAAAGTCAAATACATCATAATATCAGTCCTTAGGAACACCACCATTTTCCTTGAGGTTCCCTTTCCTTCTTATTTCTTCCTTGTCTCTGACTCAGACCAGAGGGTGTGGGTGTCAGAACATTGGCCTTGGGAAATGGGATACTTGTGTTCTAGTCCCAGCTCCAACACTGACTTGTTCTTTGGTCTTGACAGGTCTTTTGCTCTCCTTGGACCACAGTTGTACCACTTTCAAAGTGGAGAAATAATCTCTGTCCCCTCCCAAGGAGGCAGAAGCAGTATGATAGGAAGATAAGGAAAGTGAAATTATAAGGAAGAGAAATGATACATAAATTAGGAGTTATAGTAATGGTGGAATAAGCCAGGATTTACTAGTTACATCTCACTAGCATCTTTTCATGGGAGCAGCCTGGAGACAGAGGAAAGAACACCACATGGAGAGTCGGGTGACTTTGGTTCTTTCACTAAATAGTTCCTTGACTTTAGACAAGCCACTTCCCCCCTCTTTGGACCTCATTTTCTTCTGTAAAATGAGAAAGTTGGCCTTGATGGTCTTTAAGTTTCCTTCTAGCTCTAAGAGATAATTTCCTTCATCCCAGGAAACTCCACTGTACCCGGAACTACATCCACATGCACCTGTTTGTATCGTTCATCCTGAGAGCCCTGTCCAACTTCATCAAAGATGCAGTGCTGTTTTCCAATGACGTTGCTCACTGTGATGACCACATGGTAAACCTATGGAGTTCTGGTTTGTGTCTGAAAGAAGGGCTGAACCGATCTTACAATACTGGCCTCTGAAAAGGGGTTGTCAGTGGCATGAAACTCAAATAGAAATGGGGCTGCTAAACCATAGAGAAGACTCCTTGCAGGCTACACATTGACTTAGAAAACTACATATCAATATTATTTGTGTTTTATTGTATTTTTATTTAACCTTTTAAATATTTACCAGTGATATTTTAATAAAGTTTGGGCTGGACTCAGGAGGTTAGATGCTGCCCAGGAGCCATATATTTGACATTTCTGACCTACATGGCCAAAATACGGATTAGAAACAAAAATAATTTCACCATCTGCTAATCCTGCTTCCTCAGCTCAACTCTTGTTTTCCTGGACCCTAGATTTTTTGTTGTTGTTAATCTTACTGTATCAAAATGGCTGTTGCCAAATTCCCATATTCTGTTTTCTTATTCAAATCCACTTACTAGTCTGCTTTTTCCCAACTGGACCAGGCATCCATAGTGGATAAGCAGTTCTCTAGGGGTACATGGAATAACTGTTAGTAGTTTGTCTTTCAAATCTACTGACCCAAGTTTAAGTCCATGAGACCCAGTCCTTCTTTCTTTCCATTTCGTTGTGAACTTTCTTAGTCCTTTGCCTGTTCTCCCTTTAAAAATGGGATAATGCATACAAAGTACTTTGCAAGCTTTTAAACAGTACTAAACTGTAAAAAATAATTACAATTATTATTCTCAGACTTACAAAAGATTCTTACTCCCAACGTTGGCATTCCAAAGTATTTTTAATATAATTTCCTAAGAAAGATTAAAGGAAATATTGATTTGCCATTAGGTGTGAGTTTTTTTTTTTAGAAATTGTTTAAAATGTGCCCCTGATCTCACCCCTCCCTCACTCTCTTTCCCTCCAACACTGATCATATGCCCATATAATTTATTGTATAAAGCACCTAATAGATAGATATATTAATTCACACTTACATCTCTTTATTTTTATTACATATTAGTCCTTTTCATGTATGCTTGTCCTGGGACCTCTTGAGAACAAGGACCAGCCTATCTTATCAAATTGGGATGTCTCCTGGAGTTAGGACTGTGTTGTCCGTGTCAGCTAGAAAACTCTCTGAGCAAAAGTCTCTCAGCATGGTAGAGGAAAAAGCACTGAGAGGCAGTTGGGTGGTCAGTTGATTGAGAGTTAGGCTCAGAAATGGGAGGTCCTGGGTTAAAATCTGGCCTCAGATACTGTCACTTAACTCCCATTGCTAGCCCTTACCACTCTTCTGCCTTAGAACCCATACATAGTACTGATTCTAAGATGGAAGGTAGGGGCTTTTAAAAAGAAGAAAGAAAAAGAAAAATGAAAAAGCACTGAGCTAGTCTGTGGTCTAGTCCTTCCCCTGCCTTTACCTGTGAAATCTTGACCAAATCACTTCCCTCTCTAGGAAACCCTGCAATTTGCTGCATACACAAAGTGAGGAAGTTGGAGTCAGTTATTCCTAAGCAAATCAGTATTTCCTTTCCTCTTCTAGTTCTTCCTTTCTATGGTTCTGTGATCCTTTGTCTTCTCCTTCTGTAGCTAGCAGGCTTCCTTCCATATACAGCTCTTGGTATGACAATAGGGTTGTTGGATTTATTGGAGTCCAAATTTTGTTTCCAAGGATGTCCACTCTCCAGAGTTCTTTTCTGTCCAGGTCTTCCCACCAATGAAAATTTGACAGAAGAGTATTTAGCAGTCCAAAAGAGACCCAGGCTCCATCCAGAGCTGTTCTCTAGAACTCTCCCTCATCTCTGTACCAGCCTCTCCTCTATGACATCCCTCACGTGGCAGCAGCTCACTTGTTTTTCTGTCTCCTCAGGTTGGCTGTAAAACTGTCATGGTCTTCTTTCAGTATTGTATCATGTCCAACTACAGCTGGCTGCTGGTAGAAGGCCTCTATCTGCATACCCTTCTGGTCATCTCCTTCTTCTCAGAAAAGAAAGTCCTCCAATGCTTTATCATCTTTGGATGGGGTATGTTTCCCGACAACAATAAAATGTCAGCTAGGTAGTTTAATAAAAACACCACAGGAAAAGGAATCAGGAGATCTGGGTTCTAGTCTCAGTTCTGCTGCTAACTAGTTGTGTGACCATATAAAGTCATTAATGTCTGTGGGCCTCAGTTTCCCCATCTATAAAAGGAGGGGATTGGTCTTGGTGCTCTCTAAGGCTTATTCTAGCTCAGAGATTCTATGACTCTTTCTCCTGACATTCAAAGCTAGTTCCACCTGACCTCCTCAAACATTTAGTTCATTTCCTCTATGTCAAATTTTCATCTAATTTCTAATAAGTTTATAAATTCAGTAAATGTTTATTAATGCCTCCTGTGTACAAAATACTTTGCTAGATGCTGGGAGAACTACAAAGTTTAGCTAGAACATGGTCTCTTCTTTCATGGAGTTACACTCTAGTAAGGAAATATATACATTTGCAAATAACAATGAAAAAATGCATGATAAATGAATAAGAGAGGGGATAAAGTGCTTTGTGAGATTGGAGATTGAGTCAGACATTACTTCTTAGGAGGATAGCTTCATGGAAGAAGTGGCATTTGAATTGAAATTTAAAGGACCAAGGCAGCAAGTGGCTCAGTGGATATCTCTCAACTTGGCTCTCCTGGGTTCAAATCTGGTCTCAGATACTTCCTACCTATGTCAGTCCAGGCAAGTAACATAATCCCAGTTGCCTAGCTCTTACTGCTCTTCTGTCTTAGAGCTGATACTTAATATTGATTCTGAGATAGAAGATAAGGATTTTTTTAAAGGAAAGAAAGAAATAAAAATTAAAGGATCAGGAGGAATTCAGCATGCAAAGAGTGGAGAAAGCATTCCAAGAAATAGGAAATCTTTCAAGCAAAAAAGCAGAACAATGTGAAGCATGCATGAAGATGAGTGGAGTACAGGATATCTAAAGGAAAGAATGACATAATCAGTCAACACGCATTTATGAAGGACCTACTATGTGCCAGGCACCGTGCTAAGCACCGGAGCTACAAAGAAAGGCAGAAGATAGTCTCTACTCTCAGGGAATGCAAATTCTCATTGGGAGAGATAGAATGCAAAAATTTCATGTTCTACTTGCCTCACCTTGTTGTTAGAGGAGCATATAAAATCCTGCACATGAAATACAATTATGTCAAAAATATAAAGCACCATCCAAATTTACAGAATTAATATTATTGTATGTGATAAATTCGATCCAGTTTAATTCAATAAAAGTTTTTTAAGCACCCACTTTGTGCCAGACATCATGAGAATTGCTGGGGACACAAATAGGACAAAAAAGGCAGTCCCAGCCCTCAAGGAGCTTACAATCTAATGAGGAAAGACAAAATGCAATAGGGAGCTAAAAAGGAGTGGGGTGGGGATATTATCTTCGTGGGCCTGGTAAAGAAGTAAGTCAGAGAAATCCCAAGTAGTGCAGCCAATAATCCAGTCACTCTTAATTATTAGTGCTGATGTTCGGTTGTATTTTATGCATGGGAAAGAAGTTGTGCCAAACTGTGCAATCATCTTTTTTTTTCCCCAACCCTTAGCTTTTGTTTTAGAATCAATATTAAGTGTCAATTCCAAGGCAGAAGAGCAGTAAAAGCTAGGAGGTTGGAGTTAAGTGACTTGTCCAGGGTCACAGAGCTGGGAAGTGTCTATGATGACAGATTTGAGCCTAGGTCCTTCCAGCTCCAGGCTGGCTCTCTCTCCACTGAGATGCCTAGTTGTCCCTGCAATTATCTTTCCCCAGACCCAAAGGTTCATATTTAGAATAGCTATCTAGGACTGGTGGTAGGATCAGGGGAGGAGGAGGAGGAGGAGGGAGGTGGAAAATGCAATTTGTGTGTCCATAGACAAGTAACCTGTTAACGTGGAAAGTCAGCCCCTTTGGTTTAAATGTTGCCTTTGAGGTTTATTTCCATGGTCAACTTGGGCAAGTTATAACCTTCATGGACCTCAGTTTCCTCATTTGTAAAATGGAAGGGATAGACTACATGGCCTCAGATCTCTTCTAACTCAGGATCTATGATCCATCCCTATGGGGTTCTCAAACCCAAGAGAGTTAGCTTTGTGTTGTGAGAAGAATGGTGGATTTGGATTCCAAAGATCTGGGTTTCAATCCTGGCTCAGCTATTTATTCCTTGTGTGACCTTGAGAAAAATCACTTAACAAGCCTGGCTTCAGGTTTACTGAGCTATAAAGTGAGGTCACTGAACTAAGTGGAATCTTCTTTATAGCTTCATGTCCTATGAGAACATGTTCCATTTGTCTTTATAGTGCCAAGCTCTGACTCAAAAGCCCTAGCTCCTTAAACTGTTGAATGCCCCCTTCCATCCACCCTCGTGGAGAAATCTTCGCTGTCCCAGGAGTTCCAAGCTTCTCTCTTCATCGAGCACCTATCAGCCAATCAATAAACATGTTATAAACATGGTATTCAGTGCTTACCATGCGACAGGCACCAGGGAACCTCCTAGAACATTCTGAAAGATCTCTTGGCCTTGGGCGGGCTATAATGGCAGGGCAGACCCCCCAAACGCTCCCCAGACAAGCTTTTAGGACACCTCAATTATCTGTGAAATCTACGTTTTGAGTTCACCAGAGGATGCAAAGGGGTTTGCTATGGAGACCAAAAAAAAAAAAAGCATAGATACATATGGTGGAACTGAATGATCTGTTTACTGCAGGTACCTTGAAAACTTAGTCTTGTTTTAATTCCCAGGTTCCCCAGCAGTTTTTGCTACAACATGGGCCATCACTCGACACTTTCTGGAAAACAATGGGTAAGCGATCAACCATATTTGATAAAGGAGGTAAAGGTTCCAAGTGTACTAAAACCCAGAGCTTTGGCATTCAGAAAAGAGGCTTTGTGGGTGCTTCAAAGGACAGCCATAGTAAGGAGGAGGATGCTGGGAGACAGAAAAACTATAGTGTGCTCTTGGAAACATGAGCCATGGGTCTCCAAATATTTGTTTGGAGGTGGTAACAAATAGAGCCCTATGAATGGGTTGAACCACTTTCCTTCAATTTGGGGGCTCTCTTCTCAACTATCTCCCTTCTGCTTGATCTTTAAAATAAGTTATACTTGTATAACCTATATCAGGAGCAGCTTGGTGGCTCAACAGATAGAGAGCCAGGCCTACAGTACGGAGGACTTGGGTTCAAATCATGTCCTCAAATGCTTTCTAGTTGTGTGACCCTGGGCAAGTCACTTAACCCCAAATTACCTAGGCTTTACTACTCTTCTGCTTTGGAAATGATACTTAGTATTGATTCTAAGACAGAAGATAAGGGTTTGAGCGTGTGTGTGTGTGTGTGTGTGTGTGTGTGTGTGTGTGTGTGCATATATATATATTTTTTTTTATATATATATATAATTGTTTCCCAGAAGTGAAGGAAGGAGAGGAAGAGAGAGTTTGGAACTCAAATTTTTAGAAAATCAATGTTAAAATTTCTTTTTACATGTAATTGTGAAAAATAGTTTTTTAAAACTCTAGTGATAAAGAAAAAAGAGGTTGTGATACTGGAGGGAAACCAGGGTTACAGAACTTCAAATAGTCATTTAATTATTTTATTTTCTTAATTCCGTTTTATTTTGCAATGAACAAACTTTCATTTTTCTCTCCCTTGAACCCTCTGCAAGAAGGTAATAGAAAAATCCTTAGCAAACAGTATTTCGCTAGCCTATGCACTCAGCGGTTTTAAGAAATTAAAGGCTAGTTTTCTCCATCTTCTATTCAGTCCTCTCTGCACCCCTCCTTCCCCAGCTAGGCTTTTAAGATTCTTGTGATGCCCTGAAGGAGACCAGAGTTGGCACGGTTGTTTGGTGGTGGCAGTGACTGAATGACAAACCCTGGACTCTTTGGGGGATGTGGGAGGAGTAGCAGAGGGAGGGAGGGGGATGGGGAGAGAAGGGGAATTGGGAGTGGAGGGGGTCATATGGTTAGAGAGTTTGAGAATGCCTGCTATTGAGAAACCGTTATTCTGTCCCCATCAATGAAATGCAGTCAGCTGTGAATGGTTTCTCTGGGCCCCATCAAGGGCTGTGACTGAGCTGGGTCCTTGGGGCCAGATGGAATCATCCCTTATTCAGGGAGCAGGGAAAAGTTACAGCCAAGCAGTTCCTGCACTAGCTGAGGTCAGAGAGGCCCCTGACATATCTTATTGGACGCTCCTATCAACCCTGTGAGGTAGGCATCATGATTATGCCCATTGAGGGGCAGCTGGGTAGCACAGGGGAGAGATGCCAGGCCTGGGGTTTGGAGGACCCTGAGTTCAATCTGGCATCAGATGCTTCCTAGCTGTGTGACCCTGGGCAAGTCACTCAACTCCCATTGCCTAGCCCTTACTACTCTTCTGCTTACAATGAATACTAAGACTAAGGAATGATTTGAAAGAAGCAATATGAATTAAAGGAAATACTGATGAACTTGCAGTGAGGTAGCACAGTGGCTAGAATACTGGGATTGGAGTCAGTAAGATCTGAGTTCAAATTTAGCCTTAGCCACTTACTGGCTGGTTGACACTGGATAAGCCACTTAACCTCTGTCTTCCTCAGTTTTTTATTTTATTCCTCAGTTTATTATATGCCCAACTGTAAAGTGGGCATATAATAGTACTACCTCAGGGTTGTGATGAAGATCAAATGAGATATTTATAAAACTCTTAGTAGAGTGATATAATAGATGCTTAATAAATGTTTTCTTCCTTCCCTTCCTTCCTTTCTTTCTTTCTTCTTTCCTTTCTCTCATTCTCTCTTTCTTCTTTTTCTCTTTTCTTTCTTGCCTCTTACTTTCTTCTTTCCTTCCTTCCTCCCTCCCGCTCTCTTTCTTTCCATCCATCTTTCTTTCCTTCCTTTCTTCCTTCTTTCCTTCCTTTTTTCTTTTTCTTTCTTTCCATCCATATTTCCTCCCTTCCTGGCTCTAGCCACTATCTAGCCATGTGACCTTGGACTAATCATTAAGTTCCTTGGCTCTCAGCCGCCTTAGCTGTACAATGAGGAGAATGGATGAGATGCCCTCTACTCCAAATCCAGATGCCTTTCAAATGATCCTGTGAAACTTCTTCTTTCCCCAAATGATTTGCCCCCACAAAGAACACAATAACAATACCTATGCCAACCTCAACTGTGTGCTTCCTTTAGGTGCTGGGACATTAATGTCAACCCAGGCATCTGGTGGATCATTCGGGGACCTACCCTTATTTCCGTCCTGGTGAGTTGTCTTCATCTCTGCAGCCTAGGCTTTGTGATGAGGGGGCCCAGGCAAGATACTGGGATAAATCCACCAGGTTTCCTAGGTGACAGAAATGTGGTCCAGTGTTCAGAGGACTGCTATGCGGAAGAGGGATTATTCTTCCTGGGGGTAGCTTGAGTGTAGCCAAGACGCATATTTAGTGTTGGAAAGTAGGGGTCAGAGGGCCCAAGGGAACAGAAGGAGGGTTCGAATTGGGGCCAAGTAGAGGTATAATAGGACTAGCCATCATAGCAGTGTTATCTTCAAGGCTTGGTACCCCGTCTTAAAGGGTCAATGATGAGCTGGAGCCTATCCAGAGGAAGGACACTAGGGATGATGAGGGATCTGAAAACCATGTCATAGGAGGATCATTTGCAGGAACCAGGGGATGGTTAGCCTGGAACAGAGAAGACCTGGAGACATGATAGCCATCATTAGGTATATGAAGGAACAGGGAATAACTTTTGTAGTTCCTGAAAACAAAATGATCAATTAATCAACAAACATTTATTAAGCAGCTACTATGTGTTAGTCACTAGAGTACATAGGCACAAAGGGGTCTCAGTCCTTGCCCTGAAGGAACTTACATTCTCTGGCGACATGTACATTTAAACATTTATATAAATTAGGGCTATGCAAAATAAAACAAGGGAATTGAATAGCTGGGAGGGAAGTCCTAGTGTAGGAGATGGTATCTGAACTGAATTTTGCAGGAAACTAGAGAACTGAGAGTTGGAGGGGAGGAAAGAGAGCATTTCTGTCGAAGGAGCCCACCTGGGCAAAGACACAAGGAGGGAACTTGATTCAGGGGGAAATCGTTTCCTCTGAAAAGGGAGGAGTAAAGCTCACAGAGGGGGCCAAGCCCTCCATCATCAAAAGGAACCAGGGGAAAACGCTTGGCTAAGCAAACTCCTGGGAGAACTAAAATTAAAGAGGTCAGTTAATGTCTTTGGGAAGCCAAGACTGGTTTCATCTGGTTTTCTGATGGAAGATCTGGGTTATCTATGAAAAGATATCTTGTAATTTTGTAACTTCTCTTGGTCATTTCCTCTACAATTACCAACAAGAAATCCTCTAAGAAAACCCACCAGAGGGATTGTGGGTTTATTCCAAAGATGGATCAATATTTGTTAAGCTCTTTGCAAACCTTAAAATGCTATTACTATATATATGATAAATGTATATGTATATATATAATGCTAGCTATTAGTTTCCTTACAATGAGAATGATTTGTATGACCATAAGCAAATAACCTAATCTTTCAAGGTCTCAGTTTTCCCATCTGTAAAATGGTGATACCAGTAGCATTCATCTTATAGCATTGCTGTGAGAAGACCACCTCAGATAAAATATTTAGTGGGCTTCATGGGGCAAGAGAAAGACTGCTGGACTTAGAGTCAGAGGCCTACCCTGCTGTATTATGCTCCTTTTCTTCAAGTCTCCTTAGCTCCTAAAGGATGGTGATGTAGAAAGAGCACTGGACCTAATGACTTCATTTTGAGTGCTAATCCTAATCAGCTCTAATGCAAGCTGTGAGACAGCCTGTTAGTTGTATAAACCTATATGAACCTCAGTTTTCCCATCTGTAAAATGGGGGTATTTTAATATTTATATTTTAGCTACTTTTGATTTATGACATAGTTCAATATTTATATTGTATTTATATTATTATATAATTAATATGGTATATAATATTTATAATATAATAATAATAATAGTTCCAGTTCATGTACCACTTTAAATCTCATTTTTTTAACCCTTACCTTCTGTCTTAGAATCAAGACTATGCATTGCTTCCAAGGTAGAAGAGTATTAAGGGCTAATCAAAGCAGGTTAAGTGACTTGCCCAGGGTTACACATCTAGGAAGTGTCTGAGGCCAGATTTAAACCCAGGATCTCCTGTCTCTGGGTCTGGCTCTCAATCCACTGAGCCTCCAAGCTGCCCCTTAACATAAATTTTCTGAAAGGGTCTTCTCACAACAATGCTATAAGGTAAGTGCTATTAAGGTTCTCCATTTTACATATGAGGAAACTGAGGCCCTGGACATTCAGGTGACTTGCTTATGGTCACACTAGTACTAACTGCCTGAGAGAGAAATTGAACTTATATCTTCCTGACTCTAGAGTCTGTGCTCTATTTCTACAATCACACCAATTCCCTTGTACCTACCTCTTAAGGTTCTGATAATGGAGTGCCTTGTTGGCCTTACTGGACTATATTATCTTAATATACTTAGAGGCAGACAAGTGTAACAGTGGATAGAGTGCCAGGTCTGGAGTCAGGAAGACCTGAATTCAAATACAACTTCAAACACTTACTAGTTGTATGATCCTAGATAAATCACTTAACCTCTGTTTGCCTTAATCCACTGGAAAAGGAAATCTCAAACCACTCCAGCGTCTTTGCCAACAAAACTCCATGGACAACGCTGGCTTGCTGTAATCCACAGACCATACCCCTAGAAACAGCCCTTAAATCTATTTCCCCAGACAGGAAGACTCCCTGGCATATCTCTGCTCTGTAGACTCAAATACAGGATATTATAAAGTACATGAAAAATAATTGTGCTCCATCTATAGACTTTCCATCCTTTAGCTTTCTGATCCTCACAACATCCCCCTGAAGTGGGAGGGGATTCTTTGCCCTCACTTTACAGGTAGGAAAGCTAGATAGCTAATAGGTCCAGGTCATACATTACTCCAAGACTCAGCTCCTATAGTATCACAGCTCAGGGCTCTTTCTCAGGGAACTAGTCACCAAACACCAAAGTCACATCCTGAGAATTCTTAGGAAGACTCTTACCTGTCAAGGTACTGTTATTTTCCTTTAAAGCTGGGGTTTTTAAGGCTATAAACCTAGACCTTAAAACAATTTTTAAGAATAAATTCAAGGGAATATACATAGCTGCACTCTTTGTGGTAGCAAAAAATTGGAAAATGAGGGGATGGATGCCCTCCATTTGGGGAATGGCTGAACAAATTGTGGTATATGTCAGTAATGGAATACTATTGTGCTCAAAGGAATAATGAACTGGAGGAATTCCATGTGAACTGGAATGACCTCCAGGAACTGATGCAGAGTGAAAGGAGCAGAACCAGGAGAACATTATACACAGAGACTGATACACTGTGGTACAATCAAATGTAATGGACTTCTCCATTAGTGGCAATGCAGTGATCCTGAACAACTCAGAGGGATCTACAAGGAAGAGCACTATCCACATTCAGAGGAAGAACTGTGGGAGCAGAGACACCGAAGAAAAACAACTGCTTGATTACATGGGTCGAGGGGGATATGACTGGGGATGTAGACTAAATGATCACCCTAGTGCAAATATCAACAAAATGGAAATAGGTTTTGATCAAAGACACATGTAAAACCCATTGGAATTGCATGTCAGATGGGGGGGAAGGGGAGGGAAAGAACATGAGTCTTGTAACTAAGGGAAAATATTCTAAATCATCTAATTAAAAAATTTTTTTAAATAAAAAAAAACAACCTACAAAAAATAACAAAAAAACCAAAACAAAATAAAAATATCAACAAGTATCAGCTGTAATGGTGATAAGCTAGAAGGCTTCCCAATAAGATGAAACAAGGATGCCCATTATCACCAATATTATTTAACATAGTATTAGAAATGCTAGTAATGTCAATGAGAGAAGAAAAAGAAATTGAAGGAATCAGGATGGATAAAGAGGTAATAAAACTATCTCTGTTTGTTGATAGTATATATGATGGTATATATGGAAAATCCTAGAGAATCATCTAAAAAATTGAAACTATCAATAATTTTAGCAAAGTAGCATGACATAAAATAAACCCATGTAAATCATAAGCATTTTTATACATTACAGAAGAGAGAGAAAAAGATACTCCATTTAAAATAACCACAGATAGAATAAAATACCTGGGAGTATACCTGCCAAAACAAACCTAGGAACCACATGAATAGGATTATAAAATATTTCTTTATACAAATAAAATCAGATCTAAATATCTGGAGAAATATTCATTGTCCATGGGTGGGCAGAGCCAATATAATTAAAACGGCAATCCTTCCTAAACTAATCTACTTATTCAGTGCCACCCCAATTAAATTACCAAAAATTATTTTGAGTTAAAAAAAATGATAACAAAATTCATTTGGAATGACAAATAAAAAACAAAAGAACCTTCAGAGATTTTCTATTTTTAAAAAAAGCACGTGTAAAGTGGTTAGTGCAGTGCCTGGCACATAGTAAGTTCTTATTTCTTTCCTTCCTATATAAATGTTAATAATTATTAATATTCAGGGTATCCCAAACATTTTAGTACAATTCAAATGTTTACTAAATTGCTATTTTAAAATAGCTTAAGCTTTGATAGCCTAAAACTGTACTAAGACTTTGTGGATACTTTGTACAGTAATAATTACGAACATTTTTTGTCACTTGCTGATGATGTGTGGTAAGATATGAAATCATTTGAACTATAGTGAAATAGGTAGGCAGAACCCTGAGATGGATGTGCCCAGGCCCCTGAGCAGTTCCCCAGGCTCATTTTCTTTCACACTTCAGTGAAGGACACTTATAAACTCTCTACATGTCACTATTACTACCCTTTCTCCTTCCTGAATTTCCCTTACTCAATTGTCTCAAAAAAAAGAGGGGATGGCTTCCAACATTTATATTGTAGATTTAGCTTTGGTGGTAGAGTTTAGAGTTATCCTTTGTATTTATTTAGTCCAACCCACTCATTTTATAGGTGAGGAAATTATGATCCAGCAAGATCAAGTATGTTGTCCAAGGCTACATAAATAGCAACAAAGTCAAGATTTGAATTCAGGTGTCCTTGACTTCCAATCCAGCATTTTTATTATTCCATTCATCTTTACTCTGCCCTACTAGCTTTAGAATAAACACACAATCTTCTTTTAAGTTTTCTAAGAGGTTCCGTTTTGGAAATTATAGAGGAAAAGATGATGACAAGTTTTACAAATAAGAAAGACCTAGACTGGGTGATATAGTGGGAGAGAGTGCTAGACTTAGAGATAAGAAGACCTGAATTGAAATCCTTCCTCAGACACTGAATAGCTATATGACCTCCTGTAAAGCACTTAAACACTGTGCCTCAGTTTCCACATCTGTAAAATGAAGGAGTTGATCTTGATGCCCCCTATGTGTTCTTTGATTTTCCTCTCATCAGCGAGGTAGCACAGAAGATAAAGTGTTAGGTCTGAAATCAGGCAGATTCATCTCCTTGAGTTCAAATCCAGCCCAAGACATTTCTTAGCTGTGTGACTCTGGGTAAGTGACTTAACCTTGCTTGCCTCAAATTCCTCATCCGTAAAATGAGCTGGAAAAGGAAATGGTAAACCATTCTGGGATCTTTACCGAGAATCCCAAAAGGGTATCATGAAGAGTCAGACACAGTTGAAAAAAACAACTGAATGACAAATGGTCATTTGGATGCTACAGGGTTTAAACTCAGGTTTTTCTGAAACCAAATTATAACACACTGTCCTGGTAGGGGCAGGAAGGTTAGACTAGCCAACATCTGAATGTCCTCATTAACCTTTGCCACTTATCTTCCTTTGATTTTACAGGTTAACTTCATCCTTTTTGTTAATATTCTAAGGATCCTAATGAAAAAGCTCAGAACCTCAAAAATGAGAGGAAATGACATGAACCATTACAAGTAAGAAGAGCCCTTATTGTCAAAAACTTTACACTAAGTGATCCAATCCCAGCTCTGTGCTAGGTGCTGGGGTGAGGTAGGGATAAGAGAAAAATAACGGTTACCATCCCAGCTCTCAAAAAAGCTTATAATCTTTATAAGAAACGTTGATAGCCTTAGAGACTATTTAATCATCACCACTACCACCTGTTTCTCTCTGTCTCTGTCTCTATGTCTCTGTCTCTCTCTGTCTCTGTCTCTCTCTCTCTGTCTCTCTCTCTCTCTCTCTCTCTCTCTCATACACACACACACACACACACACTCAAGGAAGGTCTCTTGGAGGAGGTGGGATTTGATTTGGGCTTAAAGGGGTCAGACTGGAGCTAGCATCTCCCCATGTCCTTCAATCTTCAATATTTATCCACAGACGACTGGCCAAGTCCACTCTTCTGCTGATCCCTCTCTTTGGTGTGCACTATATCGTCTTTGCTTTTACCCCTGAAGATGCTGGCAGTCCTACTGTGGAGATACAGATGTTTTTTGAGTTGGCTCTTGGCTCATTTCAGGTAATTTTTAGAGAATGTGAATCTTACACTGTAAGAGAGAAAGAGACCTATTTTCCCTTCAAACAAGAGTTCTTTGGGAGGGGTGCAATGGACCCCTTTAACAGTCTCATGGACATTTTCTTAAACACATAAAGCAAAATCCAAAGAATCACAAAGAAAACCAATTGTATTGAAAAATAGTTATCAAAATATACCTTTTTTTCCCAAAACCAAGGAGGTTTTGAGGTCACAGCATGGTGACAGGCAAGAGTCTTCACAAGAATTCTCTGGATGTGGCTTTGATGTTTGATGGCTAGCTCAATGAGAAAGAGCCCTGAGCTGAGATGCTATTAAGAGCTGGGACTGAATCTTGGGTGTAATGTATGACCTTGGACCCTTATCTATCTAGCTTTCCCATCTGTAAAGTGAGGACAAAGAATTCCCACCTACATCAGGGGAATATTAAGGATCAGAAAGATAATGTATGTAAATTCTTTCTATAGATGGAGCACAGTTATTTTTCATGTACTTTATAACAGCTGTAACTGAGTCTACAAATCAGGGATGTATCAGGTACTCTTCATGTCCAGGGTAACAGAACCAGTGACGTGGAATGATAGGAGTTGATGCTAACATACTTGGAAGATAACCTAGAATTCTAGTGAATATTATTCATGTCAGAATTGTAATGTTGAAATTTGGTTTTTAACATTCCTAGTTCTTGGGAAGTAATTATTCTATAGTGAAAAGACTGCTAGATTTTTAATAAAAAGACATGATTTCAAATTGTGGCTTTGCCATTCACTATCTATATGACTTTAAGTCTCAATTTCCTCATCTGTGAAATGAACTGTGGACTAGAAAACCTTAATGGTCTCTTCCAGTTCTAGATCTAGGACTCTATGATCCTAAATATCCCTAAGAGTATATTTGGGTTGTAAGGATAGAGTTCTCCCTGATCATCAGTCTCTAGGTCACTCAAAGAGAAGTGAGTCCAAAGCGCCTAACCAGAGTCATAACTAGCATTCTTGGACTCCAGGGAAAGTAGACTTAAATCAGCTTTTAAGAATAAATTCAGAAATGCAAAAATCCTAAATAAAACACTAGCTTGTAGATTACAAAAATATATCAGAAAGATTTCATGTTGTGACCAGACAAGATTTTTATCAGGAATGCAACAATGGTTTAATATAAGGAAAACTATCAACATAATTATTGTTTATATTAATAACAAAAGTAATAAAATCTTATAATTATATCCATAAAAAAGGCTTTGATAAAATACAGCACTTATTCTAACTTTAAAACTGGAAAGGGTAGAAAAAAGAAATGGAAGGAATCAGAAAAGGAATCTCTTTTTACAGATGATATGATGGTATATGGGGAAATCCCAGAAATTTAACTAAAGGTTAGTTGAAACTATCAATAATTTTAGCAAATAAGCAGGATATAAAATAAACCCCCATAAATCATCAACATTTTTACATATTTCTAACAATGTCTTGGAAGAAGAGAAAGAAAGAGATACACCCTTTAAAATAACCACAGATAGAATAAAATACCTGGGAGTACACCTGCCAAAACAAACCCAGGAATGACATGATGGGATTATAAAACACTTTTTACACAAATAAAGTCAGATCTAAATAATTAAGAAATATTCATTGTTCATGGATGGGCAGAGCTAGTATATAATTAATATCACAATCCTTCCTGAACTAGTCTACTTATTTAATGCTATCCCAAATAAATTACCAAAATTTAAATTACCCAAAAAATTACCTTTTTGAGTAAGAAAAAATAATTTAAAAAAGGAATTGAAGGGCAGTTAGGTAGATCACCAGATAGAGTGCCAGAGCTAGAGATGGAAGGTCTTAGGTTCAAATCTGGTCACAGAAACTTTCTGTGTGACCCATGGGGCAAGTCACTTCACTCAACCCCAATTGTCTGGCTCTTATTGCTCTTGTGTCTTAGAACTGATGCTTAATATTGATTCTACAACAGAAAGAATAAATAGAATAGCAATTAATCAGTCTTGTAATTAGGTGCTAAACTCAGTAGTTCTTGGATGCTGGCATATATGCATTGTCAGTGCCTCCCAAATTTTAGGGGTCTGAGGTAGCTACATCTGTCCTACCTTTGTTAAGATTCCATACTTGCCTTCCCCTGTTTGCAAAGACAAATAAGAGAGTGACTGCTTTGATGATAGCCCATTGTAGTAGTTGTGGAATTCCCTGAGAATTTTGTATCATGAAAAGAAACAATTTACATTGCCTGAGACTATTAATATTCCAAAGTACTTCCATTCAAAGCACTAGATCTGTTGTCTCATTGGATCCTTGTAATATCCCTGGGAGAAGTAGGTAAGACAGATGGTGGTAACTCAGAAAGAAGAGGGCAGGAGAGAGGTGAAATGATTTGCTCAGGGTTATTCAACTAGAGCTAACTGGTGGCAGAGGCAGGAAAGGAACCCAGGTTGCTACACTCTCAGCACTGGGCTCTTTCCACTATATTTCCTCATGGACTGAGACTGGACTGAGACTTCCTGTTTTCCTTGAAGCCGTGGTTTGTGGTTAGTCTTTCTGAATCCCCAAGTCCACTCAGCTACTTTTCATCTGAGGGACTTGTCAAAACAAAAAGTACTTTCTGGATTTTTCGCAAGAATATTTTTACTGACAACTCACATAAAGGAAATGAACTTTCAAATTTGTTTATACATGGTTTGTTCTTTCTGAGGAGAATGACTGTACAACTGAGGAAAAACTAAGTACGCAGGCCATTTTTTCACCACTCTATGTTCCCACCCTCTCCTGGCCAAGATAAGCCATTGCTGGAGAGTGGAGATTGAAATAATAAGGAAATCTAGCCTTATATATACTCGAACTTGTGTGATTTAAGGGTCATCAAAAAGACTTTTTGCCCCCAGTTTCTTTAATTCTGTGGACCTATTGCTGATGCCTAAATTTCTGTTGAACAGTCAGTTCTTTGGTCTTGGCTTTATCTCTTGTTAAAATATGAATCCTAATAATAACTGAATAATTTAATAAAGTGATATTAATGCCTTAATGTGAATTAGTTTACAAAATCTTTTCTTCCTCTTGACATAGGAGAGATGCTTTTGTGGAGAGAAAGGAATGAAGGAGGGATGGCAGAATGAAAAAAGTGATCCAAAACATAGTATTCTGCCAAATAATAATAAGCCTTCAATTAAGGTGGTGACTTGGTGCCTCTAAAAGGTTAAATGACTTACTTAGGGTCCTAAAACTAGAAGGTGCTAGAATCAGGATTTGAATACAGATCTTCCAAGTACAGCATTCTAAAATAAAAGAGTCTGGGAGCCCCTTCTGGTGAGCAGAGAAATCAAAGGGCCCAAAGTCTGAAGGTTGCCCTCCAATTCAAAACCTGAAAACTCAAATTGCAAAATATATCCCCTTTTATAGTTTCATGTCTGTCCCCAACCCCTCTTCTTTCTAAAAAATTCCACAAATCCTCAACCCCCAACTCCCACTAGTCCTTAAAGGGGTCTCCTGCCCATCTTCTACAGGATCTCTGAGAGCCCGTGCTCTCTTGCCCATTTTCCATGGGCCTTCAGAGGACCCCTGGCCTCCAGAGCTCCTCTCCTTTAAGGGTCTGTCCTCCATGACTTTTGGATGGTCCTCTGATCCCTGCAGCCTCTTAAATGAATTAGTTTGATATTAAATATTTATATATTTATATATTGATTACATTATAAAATAGATTCACACATCTAGGATTAACACAGTAACTCAATTACAACTCTGGTCATATCCTGGGACTATACTCTTAATCTAGTTACATACACAGACTCTCCTCTGGGACTAACTTCTTATTACAAATCACAGTTACATCTTACGGTTCTAAGATTATAATGTGATTGCACTCCAAGAATTGATTAAGCTATTAATTATTCATTTTCTGATTACAACTCCATGTGTAACACCAACCATGTTACTTTTCAAAAAACAGGTGTTTTTGGTGCTTGGGGCAGCCTCATGTCCTGTCCTGTGGATAGAAAGTTAGGGCACAGCAGATGATGGGTTTTTAAATCTAGAGCTGCCAGGTAGAGGACATTTAGTCCAACCTTTCATTTTCCTTTCATTTTACAAATGAGGATAATGAGGCCCACGGACATTAAGTGACTTACTTGAATCACACAAGTAATGAGCATCAGCCTCTAGAACTTGGACCTAGATCTTTTGACTGATGAACCAGGCTCTCTACCCTGTCCCATGATGCCTCCCATGGAAAAATCTGCCTTTCCTGCTCTGAGACATGCTTGTCAGGGAATTCTGGATTGGGCCAATTAGGTTGCCTTTCTGCATTCTAATACTGCGACTCTTTCTCTTGGCAGGGCTTGGTGGTAGCCATCCTCTACTGCTTCCTCAATGGGGAGGTAGGTTCTCAAATGATGCTTCAGAAGTGCCAAAGATTTCTAGTTCCAGGAAGAAACGGCACCTGCAGTAATTTGGAGGGATGTCTGGAATGGGTGGTGCCAGGGGGCAGGAAACCCTGGGACGAGCCTGGCACCTGCCCAGTTTCAGGCTAGCTGCCAGCCTGGTTCTATTCTTTGAGTAGCTCATACCTTATAGCCGCTGCCTTGGCTTCTTTTGAATGGCTTGGGTTATGCCTTTTGGCTCCTACTGAAGATGACATTTGGGACCCTAGGAAGAAAGAAACCAAACATGAGAAGACAATATTAGATTCCCTTAAATCCCCAGAGGCATTAGAGGAATCAGTCTTGTTGGGTAACCCTCTGCCTCAGTGCTGACTGCCCTATTCCAGGATATACAGCCACTCTTTTTGTTGTTGTTTTTTTTAACTCTTACCTTCCATCTTAGAATCACTACTGTGCATTGGCTCTAAGGCAGAAGAGAGGTGAGGGCTAGGCAATGGGGGTTAAGTAACTTGTCCCAGGACCTCCCATCTCTAGAGCTGGCTCTCAATCCAATGAGCCACCCAGCTGACCCCTCCGCCACTCATTTTAGAGATTCTCAAAGGTCTTTAGAGTAGGTTCTGAAACTTCTCCTCATCTACTCAAAGCAGTTTCTCCCTTCCTCTCACTGAAACCCTAGAATGGAGAAATGGTTAGGCGAGTACACCAATGTCAACAATTACTTGTTAAGGAGGCAGCTAGGTGGATCAGTGAGCCTAGAAACCAGAGGTACTGCATTTAAATTTGACCTCAGACACTTCCCAGCTGTGTGATCCTGGGCAAGTCACTTTACCCCCATTGCCTAGTCCTTACCACTCTTCTGCCTTGGAACCAATACAATACACAGTATTGATTTTAAGATGGAAGGTAAGGGGTGGGGGGAAGTCTTGTTAAGTTCTTGGGTGTTGCATGGGAGACAAAATTGTAGAGAGGAAACAATATTATAAATGATGCTACAGAGGTGTTTCTATTCTGTGGGGTTCATTCATGAAACGATATTAGAGCAAACTTATTTGCGTTTTTACCTGTATAAGATGTGGTTCTTGCTTTCAATGAGCTGGTAGTTTTAATTGGGCAGAGGAGAAAGAAGGAATAAATCAACATTTCCTATGTTCCTCTTCAAAACGGCCAGTTTTTAGAGGTGTGGGCATGGGTGTGCTGGAGTTAGCTCAAAGGGGCTGGTTAAATTCAGTGTGAACATTCAAATCAGCAAACATTACCTATAAGGGCTTAGATTTGATGATCATTTAGATGAAAGAAAGCAATGCAGAAAATGTTAACCCAGAGACAGGAGGTCCTGGGTTCAAATCTGACCTCAGATTTCCTTAGGTCACTTTCTTCATTTTTTTAGGCCTTTGTTTGGGGCCTTTAACAAACATTTCTTGGAAATTTTCCCAAAAAATCAAGTTTTTCTTAAAGGAAAAAGATGTGCTACCATCAGGAGGTCAGGCAAAAGAGTGCCTATAAGGCAATTCCAAATGAGCAGCATAATCCAAAGGTAACTAGTTTGATGGGAACAGCAAAGCATAGCATTTAGTTATAAGATAACATAGAATTTAACACAGACTAGCCATGCCAAAGGATTATGGGCAGTGGGGAGGGAAAGTAAAAGAGAGAAAAAGACAAAGTGAGAGAGAGTGCACTGTGGGTATGAATAGTCTTGGAAGGTTTCCTGGGGAGGAATAATTTGAGTTGAATCATGAAAGAAGAACAATCAGTCGAGAAATATTTATTAAATACTACTGTCTGCTAGGCACAATTCTAAATATTGGGAATATAAAGACAAGAGAAATAGTTGGGCCCTCCAGGAGCTAACATTCTAATAAGGGGTTGGGAGAAATAGCCAGGAAGGAATGGAACAGGGTTTCAAGCCGGTGGCAGAGCAGGAACAACGGTGAAGAGCTGAGAATGAGTATGATGTACATGTTTGGATTCTTCTGGTTAAGAGATGCTCTTTTTGTCTCTGGGGACAGGTGCAGCTGGAGATCCAGAGAAAATGGCGGCAGCGGTATCTGAATAATTGGTTCTGGATGCGCCCAGCACTGAGCTCCTCCTTCAGCAATGGAGCTAGTGGCCCCACCCAAATGACTAAAGCCAGTCCACTGGAGCAGGGCAGAGGAACTGCCTGGAAGGCCAGTGTCATCTGAGTGACCTGGGACTAGGTGAATGGGGAAGGCTTTGATGAGAGACTTGGGGCACCGACAGGCACTGGACTGCTCTGGAAAGATGTAAGAGAGAGCAGGTGGCAGTGCTACAGCCAGGTTCTTCTGAGAGGTCACCACATTATAAGAAGCCACTGAGACTGCAGAATATGTTCAATAGTGACAGTGACAATCTCCATGTTCCCAGCCCGGGGATACTTCCTCTTGCCTTTTCCTTTCCTTAGAGAGACAGTTCCTGATCTCACTTGCTTACCTCCCTTCCCCAATTCTTAGCCAAGTCTCTCTGGGAAAGGAGGAGAGGAATCCCCAAAATACAATGAGAGGGAAAACGAAGAAATTAGAATTATGTTGAGCATGTGCAGAGGAAAGTGACTGGGATGGAGAAGAGACTTGAGCCCATGGTATAAGAATGATGGAAGGATCTGGGCAATTCAGAAAAAAAGATAGCTACTTTCAAATATCTGAAGGGTAGTCCCATGGAAGACAGAATATATCTGACCTATGTGTGTATGGTTCCAGTGGGCAGAACTCAAATCAGCTGGTAGAAGTTATAAATATGCAGATTTTGGCTAGGATAAGGACTTTTTTTTTTTTAAACCCTTACCTTCCATCTTAGAATCAATATTGTATATTGGCTCCAAGGCAGAAGAGTGGTAAGGGCTAGGCAATGGGGGTCAAGTGACTTGCCCAGGGTCACACACCTGGGAAGTGTCTGAGGCCAGATTTGAACCTAGGACCTCCTATCTCTAGACCTGGCTCTCAATCCACTGAGCTACCCAGCTGCCCCCAGGGCTTTTTTTTTTTTACAAGGAGAACTGCCCAATAATGGAATCAGTTGCCTTGTGGTGACCAATGGTCAGAGATATAGTGGTGGACATTCATGTACTTGGGATTAAGTTGGACTAGATGACTTTTGAGACTTCATCTTCTCTAAATTCTGCGCTTTTGTCTAGAAAGAAGAGGAGATTAAGTTCAGTAGGGGTAGTTGGGACACTATCCCTAAATCTAATTCGGGTCATCTGGAAAGGGAAAGCTGCTCAAAGTCATCTGCCTGTTACAATGAGTTTATTTAGTGCTTCACAACTGAAGGGAAAAAGAAAAGGATGTTAGTAAATTTGACAATGGGAATGATTCATTCATTATTGATAAGAAAAAAGACATTTGGGGGGTACTTGGAGGTAGGGATTGGGAGTTCCAAGTTTCTTCTTCTCCTTAGAAATTGGAACATGTTAGAGAAGCCATTTCATCCTTACAAATCTTTCCATCTTTCTTCCCCTCTATATAGGGCCAGAGAAGCCTTTGGAATCATGTGATTCTTCTCCCTATCCATTCTCAGCCCTCACAAGAGTGAAAAGAGTGAATTCGGTCTCTAGCCCTCTTCTGTCTCCTTCCCCTCCCCATCTTTCATACACCTTTTTCAGTGTTCTATGCTACCCTCTCAAGCCATATACTGTTTTCACAGTCACTTCACCCCCACCATTGTAATTTACCTATTTTGTATTCTGTACCTCACTCTCCCTGGGCTACCCAACGTGACAACTAATGCAGTCATCTAATAAAAAACAGGTACTGAAGTGGAAAGAGAACTGGATTTTGATTCAAAGGATGTAGGTTCAAATCCTTGCTCTGCTATTTATTTATCTGTATGTCCTTGAGGAGGTCTCTTAACCTCTCATATATAAAATGGAGGAAACTGAATCAAATATTTTCCAAGATTCTTTCCAGCCTATGACCCAAATCTTATTCCACACTTTCCCTTTTCTGCCATATGCTTAAGGAAGAGGGTAAAAAGAGATTCCTCTAATGTCCCTTTACTCTCAATTTTATGTATGCTTTTGGGAAAACCAAGGGAGACTCGACTATACAATAGTATAATGTGGGCAAATGGCATGTAGAAAGAACAAGGGCTGAAAAGAGGCCATTGAATTTCATGATTAAGAGATTATTTGTTATTATAGAGGAGTGTTTCACCATATATACACATATATAAATTCATTTTTATAGGATAGTGGCAATATGCCTATCTTTCTTGTCTAAACTTAGCGGAATGACTTTAGTGGAATTTCCAAGTAATTCCAAGACTGATAAGAGAAATTTAGGAGCAAGAAGGGCTTATTATTTCTTAAAACACACAATAAGGATATAAATGGAGACCAAAGGAGGACCTGGTTTCAATGACAATGAACCTTGCCTATGCCCCATTGCCCAGAAGCTAAGTTCTGGATTTGTAGGAATCATTCTTGCAATTTGCAAGATTCAGTTTTGGAAGTAGAAGGGAAGATGTTTCCTATAAATCATTTTTTTAAACTCTTACTTTCCATCTTAGAATCAACATGTATTGGTTCCAAAGCAGCAGAGGAGTGAGGGCTGGGCAATGTGGGTTAAGTGACTTGCCCAGGGTCTCAGAGCTAGGAAGTATCTAAGGATAGATTTGAACTGAGAACCTTCCATCTCCATCTCTAGACCTGACCTTCAATCTGCTGAGCCACCTAGCTACCTCCTCAATAAATCATTCTTTGGCTTATGCCCCCATCCACTTTCCCCATGGAATGTCAGAATTTGGCTCATTGTTGCCTCCCTACCTATGATCTCTCTCAGAACATCAGAACATTGCCCAGGTCTCTATTTGTGCTGATATAGGTGATATAAGCATTTAGGCTAATGGAACATCAACAATAGGGCAAACTTTATTTCACCCAATGCGGAGATGAGAGGAAGGTCCAGATTTGCTCCTCCATGTCATGACTATGTACCTTGCTACTTCTTGACTTCGGCTCCTGTTTGCCTCAGGTACTTTTTATCCTCTTTCCTAGAATACGGATTTAGCAACTCATTACTCTTATGATGCCTCTAACTACTGCTTTCTCTGGGAGCCATTTGGTTTCTGCTCCAAGAGCTCCTTTTTTTTACAATTGCCCTTTGAATATGAGGTTGCTTGGATAAGTAGGCTCCCCCTTGTCCCGATACACATCTAAATTTTCAAAACCAATATTTATTCCCAAGGGTCTAGAACTCTTGTAACTGGAAGGTCTTAAAGACCACAAATGCTACTATATAATTATGGAATATTCTCATAGCTGTAATTAGAGATGGCAAGACAATAGCAATTAAAAAAAAACCAACAAAACACGGTAAAAAAGGAAAAGGCCATCACACACATACAAAACATATGGAAAATGCATAATATTGCTTAAGACAAGTAACCTTCTCCCTCCAGACTTGCAGTCATTCGTGGGTTAGACTGTACCTCCCACAGATATAAGCTCTTGTCCATTCAGCTTCATTCAACCTTTGTAGGGATGAGGGTTCTTACACACATGTACTCCATTGTAGCACTCCTCTTTTGTGTCTCTCAGTTCTGGTCTCTGTCCATTTCTCCAGATCTATTTCTATTGCCTTTTAGAGCTCACAACCATGGGTATCATTCTGATTTACATAACTCACAGCTTCCAATTGCTTCCCAATTTCTCTCTTCCACATCTTTACACCTCATTGAGGAAATAGCATTAAAATTCCAAATCTCATGTCACTTAGGAATGTTTATGTGTTTTCTTTTCATTTTTTATTAATAGTATTTTTTCCAAGTGTTTCAGCTCTCCCCTCCACTCCTCACATCATAGAAGGCATCTACCATCCAGCAAACATATGTATATATAGAGTACTTCTTTTAGGTTTCCACTTCTCTGATCATTCTCTGAAGATGAACATTCACAAGTTATTCTTCAAATATTAAAACTATAGCTATATATAATGATCTCTTGGTTCTATTCATTTCACTCTTCATTGTCTCTTTCCAAGTTTTAAAAAAATTAGTCTGCTAGGAGTCAGTTAGGTGACTCAGTGGATTGAGAGCCAGGTTCAGAGAGGGGAGGTCCAGGGGTTCAATTCTGCCCTCTGATATTTCCTAGCTGTGTGACTTTGAGCAAGTCACTTGACACTCATTGCCTTGGAACCAATACACAGTATCAGTTCTAAAATGGAAGGTAAGGAAGTTAGAAAAAAAATCAATCTGCTCATCACTTCTTATGGAGCAGTAGTATTCTGTCACAATCATGTACTACAATTTGTTTAGCCATTCCCTAATTAGTGGACATACCCATAATTTCCAGTTCTTTGCCACTGCAAAGTGTCCACCACAACTGCTATAAATATTCTGGAACATATAAATTCTTTTTCTTTTTCCCTGATCTATTTGGTATACACATTCTATAGCTCTCTGGGCATAATTCCAAATTGCTTTCCAAAATGGTTAGATCAGTTCTACTTTTCCACAACTCCTCCAAAATTTGTCATTTTGCCCTTTTATATTTTGGCCAATCTGATGGGTATGAGATGATATTTCAGAATTGTTTTAGTTTCCATTTCCCTAATCAATAGTGATTTAGATCATTTTTTCATATAGCTATATGTGACTAATTTCTTCATCCAATTGTCTATTCATATCTTTTGCCCATTTATGAATTGGGGAATGTTTATATGTTTATTTATATTTTATTATTTTTTTATTTTAATAACAAATTTCCAGATAAGTTTTCTGAAGTTATATAATCCAAATTGTCTCCCTCCTTTCTTCTCTCCCCACTCCTAGAGCTGGCAAACTATTCAATCTGGGTTATACATGTGTAATCATGCAAAACATTTCCATGTTGTTCATTTTTGTAACTGAATAATCTTATAAAACCAAAATCCCCAAACATATACTCAAATAAATAAGTGATAAATCTTATATTTTCATCTCCATTTCTACTCACACAATTCTTTATCTAGAGATGGATAGCTTTCATTTTCATAAGTCTCTCAGAATTGTCCTGGTTCATAGTGTTGCTGTTAGTAGCAAAGTCAGTTACATTTGATTGTCCCGTAATATTTCAGTTACTATGTATAATGTTCTCCTGGTTCTGCTTATTTCACTCTGCATCAGTTCATGGAGGTCTTTCCAGCTCTTTCTGAAATCATCCTGTTCATCATTCCTTATAGCACAATAATATTCCATCACCATCATGTTTGTGTATTTTAAAGAGCAACACCTTCAACTAAGTTCTTATTTTTCATCCTGTCACCCTACCTCCACAGCTATCTCATATTATTGGCTGCGTAAGCCTGGGAGTTTAACCTGTGTTTCTCTCCTTCCCACTCAGAGCCTACATTGTGATTACACTGCAGCCCACAAAAGAGAAACAAGAATTCTCAGTTAATCTTCCAGTACCAACGCTCTCCCTGAAGCCCTTCTCAGCAAGTTTTTTAGCCATTTCCTAACCAGAGGGAACAGTCATTTCCCTCTAAAAGGCCAAGGGTATAAGATAGTAAAAAGTGAAAACAGAATGTGAATACAGGTCCTTTGAATCAGTACTCTGTACTTCAGTATTTGGGAATCATGAAATATCATGGCCTTTTTTAGGATTTCCCAACCTAAACAATACTGTTGTTTTCTAAATTTTCTACTGAGATTAGCTCAGCCCTCCTGACTTTTTTTTTTAACCCTACCTTCTGTCTTTGAATCAATACTGTGCATTGTTTCCAAGGCAGAAAAGTGGTAAGGCAATGAGTGTAAAGTGACTTGCTCAGGATCACACAGCTAGGAAGTATCTGAGGCCAGATTTGAACCCAGGATCTCCCATCTCTAAATCCAGAGCTACATAGCTGCTCCCCCTCCCCCCAACTTCTTGGTGGGATGGCTCTCAATTTAAAGGTTAGGGACTGAAAGGGAGAGAGAGGAACAATACAGAACAAAAAACACTCACTTTGGGTAAGGAAAGGCAACTGAAAAGTAAGGCAGTTTTGTAAAGGGCACTGATCTGCCTGGCAAGTGGGAGCCTGGATTCTAATTTTAGTGGACACTAATTTGCTGTGTGACTTTGGGTAAATTGGATCAATAATCTTGGTTCAATTTCATTGGTCCAAATAGGAAAATATCTTCTTTCTCTCAGAAGGGTTGTGGGGATCAGGGTGCATTGTATTTAAAAAATAAGTACCACAACAAATATAAACTTCATTTATTTATATGTATGTGTGTATATGTGTGTGTGTGTGTGTGTGTGTGTGTGTGTGTGTGTGTGTGTATGTAACTTAATTCTTAGTATCAATTCTAAGACATAAGTACGGCAAGGGGCAAGGGCTAAACAATAGGGGTTGACTTGCACAAGGTCACAAAGCTATGAAATATTTGAGGCCACATTTGAACCCAGGTCCTCCCAACATCAGGCCTGTTGCTGTATCCACTGTGCCACCTAGCTGCCTTTCTGTATTGGTCTGAGACAAGTAGAATTTCCTGCTGAGACTGCAGACCTTTTCTCTGACCATAGCTACCATTATGTGGGAAGGAAAGAAGGGTATTGGTTGATGCCCTAGGTCCCTTCCTCAAAAGGCGGCCTTACTGACAGACACACACTTAGAACCTGTAGGAATTGAATTACTTTATTGAATATTACTTAGTTCTAGAAGACTGACTCTTCATTTAAAGAACACATACCACTCCACAAAGAAACCCATTCAGGTTTAATCCTCCAAAAGGTGAACTCATTTGCCTTTAGGATGCAGAGAGAAAATGTGTGAGTACAAAAAATATGTCTTTTGTGATTTAGGTTCTAGATAGAAAATGTTGAAGTACAATGTCTATACTCTTGCTGAAGAGAAGCTAGATAAGGAGGAGTAGAAGACCCTCTGCTGATTTAGCTGAGCATTCCACAGTGTCCAGAGAAGAGCAGGCTTCAAAGTTTCCTTGAAGCCCTGGAGTTTCTTTCTACATAAGCAATGAGCTCCCAGGCCTCAGTGCCAAGGGTAAGGCCAAGGTTAAACTAAACTTGTTTGTTCTTTTTTTTAATTTCTCTGGGGCCAGTCACAGATTTCACCACAGGGAAAGGGCTTTTTGATTTAATAACAACAGATTTCCTAGAAATGCAGGGACAGTTTTTTAGTTATTCCTTTCCCATTCCCTCCACCCTATTGCACCCTGCCCCCTCCACCCAAATCCTGTCATCATGCCTTAATTAGAATTCTGGTATATATATACCCTGGGAACTTTCTGATTAGATCCCCACCCTAGTTTTCTACAGTATCTTTACTCTAATGATTTCCGCTGTCATTCAGAACATCACTAATCCCCAATCATTAGTGGCCAGTCAGAAAAATTGCTTCTAGGTCCCTAATCCTTGTAAACCCCTCCTTGCTTGCTCCAAGGTCCCAATCTAGCAAGAGTTTAACATTAGGGGAAAGTATTTGCCTAACTGGTTGTGGCCAATTTCAATTTCTCTCTCCTATAATGCTATAAGGTTATTGACAAACATTTACTATCCCCTGGTCCCTGAAGTCTTCCCCGAGAAAGACTCCCATTTTTTGTGGTCAAAGGCATGGTATGCTTTAAAATGAAGCAATATATTTCTTTTCAAGTATCTAAAATGGGTGAAAACATGGACACCTTTCCTAGCCAGTTCATCATTTCCCTAAGGGTCTTTTAAAAAAATATTAAAAGCAAGTAATTACTGGCTTGGTAGGAAAAGAACTTAGACCAGCACAGAGTTGGCCACTTCCTCTAAGAGATATATTCACAGATGAGCCCTAACAAGGTTGGTGACCAGAATGGAACACCCAGAGAACACAGCAGGTAGAACTTGGGCAATCATGTCAAGGCAGGTCACTGGTAGGGGCTTGTAACGGGGGAAAAAATATGTTTAATAAGTCTGAACAAAGAGGAAGAGGCTGAGATTAACCAGTACAGTCCAGATGGAAAGGAGGACAGGGAAGACATGAAGGGTAGAGTGATAGATAGAAATGAAAAGAATGTTTTAACAGCTAGGAATGGAAATAATGGACTAAGGGAAACCCTCCACTCCAGGCTGGCCTGGGAGGACCTAGAAGGGAGACAATGCAGTGCTAAAGAATGCAGATAAATTCCATCTGGCAAAGATGGCAATCTCCAATTCCCTACATAAAGAGGAAGCCGCCTCCTCAGAAACAGAGAAATTCAATGATGGATATTAATCATTATCCAAGGTCTGACACCTAGCAATTGACAAAGTCCAACAGGTCAAGGTATGTGTACTAATTAAGACTTCTTGCTTTTAAACAAGCTGTGTTCTGGGAATGGAAAACATCGAATTAGTTCACTCTCCCATTTAAGCTGTTTCTGACTGCTTAAGCAAGACAGCATGAACACAGCAACTCACAGATGCAGACAAGAATATGTCCTAATGTTAGAAGTCACTAAAAGCTAACACCGAACAGAAACAACAATGAAACCAACACTTTTGAGGCTGGAACAGAAAGGAAAATCACTTGGCTAGCAGATAGAAAGTAGTAACCCCATACCTAAGCACCTTTCTCCCAGAGGGATCCACATTGTCAGAGCCATCACAGGGCCTCTATACAGTGATTGAAGGACCCCATCAGGAAATTCTGAGATCCAATTAAACCAGATTATATGAACAAGTTTTTATTGAGCTCCTAATTTGTGAACAGGATTCTAAAGACACCTTGAGCTCCAGATCAGTTACACAGCTCAGAAGACTGCCAGATGAGTAACTCTTCATACAGGCACCTCAGGGCTCTTCTCCTATTGGGGAAGATGAACGATGAGGATTTTTAAATTCCTCAATAAAAAATCTAATAAAATTGATAAGAAATCTTATGAAATGCTTAAGGAATGTAATTCCCCCAAGCTCTTTCTTCTTTCAAATAAAATGGTTGCTTAACCTTGAGAAATTCACTGCAAGAAGTATTTATCTTTTGAAAGGTCAGAGTCTTATCTTTAAAATGGGAGTGAGTGAGGAGAGTGGACAGGTATATTGAAAATTTAAGGCAAGTAGGTACTCTTCCATTTGTTTCTGGACATTTCAGGGCAAAACTTGATTTTAGGTCTGAATTATTGGGAAGAAAAAAGGGAGAGGGATAATAAGGCAAAAGGAGAGAGGGGGCAGCTGGGTAGCTCAGTAGATTGAGAGTCAGGCCTAGAGACAGGAGGTCCTAGGTTCAAATGTGGCCTCAGATACTTCCTAGCTGTGTGATCCTGAGCAAGTCGCTTAATTGCCATTGCCTAGCTGAGAGAGAGAGAGAGAGAGAGAGAGAGAGAGCACGAGAGAGAGAGAGAGAGTGCCAAATATCTTTAAGCAAACCAAACCAAATATCTTTAAGCAGAAGTCCTTAGAAATTCCCCTGATGTATGTGTCGTCATCTTTCCATGGGACACAGCTAACTATAGAAAATACATCTGGAGGAAGATTTCTGAGGTCAGAAATGAATGCTTGAAGGGCTGGGCTGAGGGAGGAAGAGTTTCTCAAAAATAATCTGAGCTGGGGGCAGCTGGGTAGTTCAGTGGATTGAGAGGTCTAGAGATAGGAGGTCCTAGGTTCAAATCTGGCCTCAGACACTTTCCAGCTGTGTGACCCTGGGCAAGTCACTTAACCCTCATTACCTAGCCTTTACCACTCTTCTGCCTTGGAACCAATACACAGTATTGATTCTAAGATGGAAGGTAAGGGTTAAAAAAAAAAAGAATCTGAGCTTAAGTTATTTTTAACAACTTAATAAACCCCCCTTTGATACCACAGGAAAAGTTAGTTGTGAATTTCCTATTAAAAAGTCTGCAAAGATTTAGCACTATTCAAATGCTGTTGAGGATAGGTAGAGAAAGCTATCTTAAGATTTTTCATCTAAAAAAAAATACAATTGATAAAGGAATCTGTTGTTTTGGGCTCCCTACCTCTTGAATCTATGTGTACTCTTTCTCTTTTTACTCTGTAAGTGAGCTGTCACCTGGGGTTTCTCTGACTATAATTCCTAAAGGTCAAGGCCAACAGGCAACCTTTCAAAGGGCATTTTTCCACTCTAGAAACAAAGCTTTGGAATACTGACAGCTCCTTATTTGGCCAATGGAAGATCCGTTCCTTAAACTGTTCCCCTAACTCCAGTGTATTTGACTTAAATGTCACTTCTCTGCAAAATAACTGAAATCTGAGCCTTCGACCATTTTTCTTAAGACTTGAGGATGAATGAGAACAAGACAAAAAACAAAAAACGCCACAAACAAATGGTATATGACTTAAAAGAAATCAACAGCTTTACCAACTGCATTGCTTTTAGGAATCAAGTAGAAGCTCATTCTACTTGAGGGTCTGAGACTTCCCAGTTTCTAAAAATTCTTTGGTTCATTCCACTGATGTGTGATGCTATTGATATGAAGGCCACTGATTCCATTTAGGAAGAAGAGGAAGGAAGAGGTGAATTCACACCAGAACATCAAAGTGAAACCTGTGAAGGTGACTTGGTCCTTGAAGAGGATCACAAAGCTGAGGAATCCCAAAGAAGAGAAGACAAAAGAGATTAGGATGAAGATGGAGCCCATGGCCCATTTCCGTCGAGAATGGGCATCTTCACACAGCTGGGAGACCATCAGGAGCTCTAAACCAAAGATGGCTACCACCACAGCCAGAGCTCCCATACTTCGGGCAAGGACCATACCCACTGCCAGTCCATCCACCTGGGCAAGGTGCAAGTTTGTGAAGCAATTCAGCTCACTATTATTGGTCAAAGCGCAGAAGTGCCACAGGCCAAAGAGTTGATCCTTCACTCGGAGCCAGTGGCCATCGCATATAGAGACGGAAGACAGGACCACAGCAATGGCGACACACAGAATGATCAGGGTACGGATGCAAGATTCAAAGAAGGACTTGGGAGGCCTCCTCTGAGCCAGTAGCTTCTGAGCCTGGAAGATAGCATATCACACAAAATTAGAGGTTCTATAGTCCAGCATCAATTTACACCTTCAGCTTTATCAAATAAGGTAAAATAGGCAAAGTACTCTGAAAATCTTATGCCCAATCATACAGCTAGGAAGTATCTAAGGTCACATTTGAACCCAGGACCTCCTGACTCTTGACCTGGCTCTCAATCCACAGAGCCACCTTGCTGCCCCTTGTTCAGCTCACTCTTGAGGAACTATTTTTAATCTATGCTAACTATTATTATTGTTGCTATTGCTGTTATCACCCACAGTTTTACATTAAGTCTCCTAATCAAGTTATTCTGTATCCAGAACATGCCCTATGTTTTTGTAGCTCCAGACTTTTGCTCCTGCCATCCGTTCTCCCTTGACTGTCCTATTTGCCTCTCCAAAGTGTATTCTTATCTAATAAGGCCTAATGGAAAGGGAGCTGGATGAAGAATCAGACCCAATCAGAGTCTATTCCCAGTACTGCCATTAACAGGTCAAGTCACCTTGGGCAAATCATTCATAGGACAGTAAGATTTAGAATGCAGATTAGGAAAAGATTGCTCAGATTTCTAGTCCAATCTCCTGAAAAACTGAGATCTAGAGGAAGTATAATGTGTCCAATATCACCCAGGCAGTCAGAAATACTGACTTCATTTCAACTGTAAAATGATTCCTCAAGAGGTGGATCACATGGGGCCTGAGAGCCAGGCCTAGAGACAGGAGGTCCTGAGTTTAAATCTGACCTTAGACACTTTGCAGCTGTGTGACCCTGGACAAGTCACTTAACACCTATTGCCTAGCCCTTACCACTCTTCTGTGAGGGAACTGATACACAGCAGTATTGATTCTAAGATAGGAAGTAAAGGTTAAAAAAAAAAGTGAGCTGAGCAGGTTGGGGGTTTTTGTTTTTGTTTTTAAACAACAACATTTGCTTCTTGATAAAACATGATAAGAGGGAACTGGCAGCAAGGATGACTGCCTGGAGAAAATGGTGTTGACTGTAAACCTGGTATGATGGGTGGGGAGATCAGACTCCCCAGTATATGGGACCACTCCTACTTTCTCTTCCCACCTACTTACTCTCAGTTTCATTTAAATAATGTTTTTGTTTTTAAAGCACAAGTATACTGATGATTCCAGGTTATGCTCATCCTAGCTTTTTGAAGTAGGCAGGGTAGGTATCATTACAGCCAGTGTTATCTGAAGAAACTGAATCATAGAGGTCACTTGCCTGGGACCAAATTGCTATAACAAGAAACTATGAGTTGATACAACCCTTGGTCTTTGGTCAGGAATTGCACTCACAGAGTGGTAGTCTCTCAGCTCAGCAGCTGACTCCATCAGCTATTTAACCTTAGGCAATTCACTAAGGCTGTGTTGAATTTCCTGATAGGTAAAAGGGGGGGGGTGATGACATCTCCACTATCCATTTCATGAGGATACATAGGCTTTGAAAAACTAACTTATTGTAATTTTGGCAACTGAGGAAAAAGAACCTAATATTTAATTATTCTCATCATGAAATGAAATTAATGATCTCTGAGGTCCCTTTCAATTCTAAATTCTATGGTAACCCCATTAAATTGTAAGCTCCTTGAGAGCAGAGATTGCATTTTGTTTTATTTTTTTAAATCACAAGCACTTAGCACAGTGCCAGTCACATAGTAGGTACTTAATAAATATTTATTGATTGATTCCCAAGTCCATTGCAGCTCTTTCTGGCAGTAGGTCAAAGATCAACCAAGGGCAGAGAAACCTTTCACCCTTAAAGACAGCTCCATCTGCATAACAGGTACACACTGCCCCACCTGTCCTGGGTAGAGAAAGGACTTTAGTCTTCAGGGCTACCTAATATCAGAACGAAATATTCAGTGGTGAAAATGTTTTATTTGTTTTTAAAAGAATCACAGAATTCTCAAGTTAGCAGGGAGTTTAAAAAATTAATCATCTATGTATGCCTCCTTGCCTCTGAGCTAGGCTACATTCAAACCTCTTCAGCCACAAAACCAAAAACCAAAGTATCTTTAAATTTCTAGTCAGTCTCTCTCTCTGTCTCTCTCTCTTCTCCTGAAGCAGTTTTAAATTTTACCGAGGTCCCAGATGGCTCTCAGATTCTGTAGTATCAGATCTGTGGTATAATAGCTAAAGTGAGGGGGTGGGGATTGCTTCTACCCATCCATGACTTTAATTTCTCTGAGCTCTCCACCCCAGTAATGGTAACTTGGTGGAACTGCTAGAAATTGCAGACATCTTCTGCTTTACTTTTAGAGTCCACAATTATTGTACTGCAGCAAGGAAGGAAGTAAACAAGGAATAACTAACCTGTGTGTTCTCTTGCTAAACAATGTCATAGCAATCCCCATGATTTTTTGAAACTGCAACTGATGCAAGCAAGAAGGAAAACTGCTCACAGAGCATAATCATTTCCCCTAAACTACTCAGTCACCCCAACTCCTCTTTCAAGAACTAGATCTTGAGTTTTCTGATGTTATCCTCTTTTCTATAGTAGTCATTCCATAATCTCTTTACAACTCCAAAAAAGATAATCCTTTAGGGGGATGATTTTAAGGCCCAATAGATTAGAAAATCCTTTTACAAATCAGATAGATTATTCATATCTCCCAAAGAGTCTAACTTTTTACAACTTTCCAGACACTAGCAGTAGCTTGTTTGTCCCCCAGAACAACCATGGGAAATAGTCAGGGCAGGTAACAAGTGTTTCCATTTACAGATGAAGGAACCAGTCATAGGAATTCGAAAAGTTCACTCAGCTAGTTAAGTGATCTAGAACCCAAGTTTTTTGTCTCTCTGAGAAGACAGCACTTTGAAGGGATAGATTAGGTTGGGAACGGGGAGGCAAGGATACCTGGATATAACAACAAGGAAAGGAAGATTTCTGCCTCCAAGATTTGGGATCCCCAGTGTATCAGAGCCTAGCAAACATTTATAAATCGTTTACTGAACCAATTGACCAGTGGGAAAGGCAAATGGGTTTGGCTGTAGCAAGGGATAAGAAAGGCATGATAAAAGAAATTAAAACACCCAACTTTATATTAGAAAACCCAGCAATTAGATAATATTCTATAATGTAGCGAAGAGTGCAAGCAAACAGCAAAAAGTTTTTGCTTTGTTTTGTTTTAAGCCAAATGGCAAAAAATTTTTCAGGCAATCCTAACATAGCTGTCTCACTGTGCTGAGGCTCCAAGTCTTCCTCGGAGTAACCTATTCAACGCAAGTTTTCCAAATTGATCCCCTTTTGACTCTATTGTAACATCCCAAATTACACTTCCGTTTTTTTTTGGGGGGGGGGGGCGGGGGAAACATGCTCAGTAGCAAGTGCTACTCCTAGAACCAGGAGCCAGGGTCCAGTGGAATCTCTTCGGGAAGGGCAAAGACAAGTGCCCATCTCCTGACCCAGAGATTTGAGGCTTTCTTCCGCACCTCTCCAGACCCCCAGCTGCACTAGAGCAGAAATTAACTCAGAATGGGAACCAAAAGCGTAGACACCGCCATCCGGGGAAGTCTCCAGCTACCCTTAGCTGCAGCCAGAGAAGAAAGTCACCTCCCAACCAACTTGGGGACCAGGACCTGCCAAACTCGTCTGCAACAGGGTGGCGGTGGGGAAGGAGAGAACGCCTCCCTGCCTAACCTCCGGGATCCCAGGAGAGTGCGGGGGGGAGGGAGGGCTGGGGGCTTGGATTGGCGTAGAGACCCTCCCTATCTCCACAATAGACACCCAGGCCCCGGGCCAACTCCTTTCTTGGGGTCCCCCTCTTCCCCCCACGTACCTGAATCGCGATGGCCGTCATCCTGCCTGCAGGAGAGCGAACCCAGCTGATGGACTAAGCTGCCTCGCCTCCTCCCCACTAACCCGCACCGACCAAAGTGCCTCCAGCAGCTGGCTGGCTATTCTCAACTGCTTAGAGTTAGAAGGGGAGGAGCCAAGACTCTCGGGAGACTGGCGAGGGTGGTTAAAAACAGAGCAATTAACCCCAGGCTGGTTACACTGCCCCGCCCCAGGCTACTCGAAGCTGCGCCCCTCACGCTGAGTCAGCTAGTGCTGTCCAGAGGAGTCCCAGAGGAGGGACGCTGGGCAATAGGTTTTGGAGCAATGCATCCGCTGCCTAAAAGCAGGGGAGCCGGACCTGCGACGGGGACCGCTAGGGAGCTGGGGAGGAGGCGCTCGCGGGGAGAGTGGAGCTGCGCTCCCGCGACTGTTATGTTTGTTTTCTGTAGGAAGAGGTCGCGTACTTGCTAATATGTCACCTTGAACTGTGTCTCGGGTTTCGCTGGCGAGTCTGGTCGCCCCTCTGGGGTGTAAATTCCTCGAGGGCAGGCAGGCGGGTAGCGGAAAAGGCCACTGAGACTCGTAGTTCCAGACCGGAAACTCGTCCAGTGACCTTGGGCGAGTAATTTAACTTCGCGGGGCTTCACTGTTTTCATTCTTGGTTGGAGGATAGGGTAGGTGAATGGATGTAGAAAAAAAGAAATAGATTTCCTTCACAAATTTGTGGTGGGGATAAAAGAGTAGATTTTTATTAAAGTGCTTTTTAAAAAGATCATTCCCATTCAACCTATTAAACAGTTACTGGGTGGCAGGCGCTGGGCACACAACGATAGAACACTATCCCAGCGATCCAAGGACTAACTCTGAAGAACAATTAAACAACTCTGATAGAGAGGTAAGTGCAAAAGAAGTGTCCAGGCAAAGAACTATGAGGAATTGAGATGAGAGGTCATTTTCACCTTTGCTCCAAGGGCAGGGATCAGAAGTAACACCTTAGTTGAGCCGTGGATAAATGGAGACACATCAACATAATTATGGGGAAGTGGAATTGGGAGACCTTTCCAAGCTTCGGAAATTTTGTGTGCAAAAGATAAAAAGAGAGATAGGAGGGTGGAAAACAAAAAAAGAGGGACAGAGGGGAGGCCAGACTGGCTTCAAAAGAGAAAAGGAAAGAGAAGTATCATGCTAGGATTAAAAAGGTAGATTTGAGTTACATTTTAGGGACTCTGGGATTCCACTACTCTGAGGAATGGAGTTCCACTTGGGTTTTTTGTTTGCTTTTTTTTTTTCATCTAAAAGTGATTAGATCAGAACTGTGTGTTAAGGTTATTCTGGAGAAGTATTGAGTAGAGGATGGAGAAGAGACTAACAGACTGATTAATCTCTCCTGCCAGAAGTGGTTAGGATCTGAATAGGGTGGTGACAATTGGAATGCAGATAGTAGTTAGGTAGGACTTAGTTATGTGTCTCTGAAAGGAAGGGGTGAAACCTTGAAGATTCCACGGTTTTGAGTGAGGCTCAGTGGGAAGATAAGCAAGCTCTTGCCTCATTTTACCCAACCCAGGACTGGGCACCACTTCTCAGTTTTCTAGTCTTCTTTTTAGTCTTCCTTAATGGGTTGCCTTCCCTTATTAGAATATAAACATCTTGAGAGCAAGGATTGCTTTTCTTGCTGATATTTATTGGTATCCCCAGCAATTTCCATGTGCCTCCTTGTCTGTCTCTGTCTCTTTTACCCCATATTTTCTCTACCTTCTACCCCCTATTATTAGATGAAATGTAGATACCACTACTTTCTGTGCCCTCTTTGGTGTAAGAGATTTCATCAACCCCACCACATAATAGCAGTTAGATCAAATTTTAGCCTGGGAGAAATATAATGGTACTTCAGGTCCATCTGGTACCCTCTTCTGCTGGTTTACAAAGTTATATTAAATGAAAAAGGCTTCAATCACACACACACTCTCTCATACTCCCTCTCCCTCTCTCTCTTTTTCTCTCTGTTCACTCTCTTTCTCTCCCCCATTCTCTCTCTCCCTCTTCCTCTCCCTCTCTTTTTCTCTCTCCCTCTCTCTTCTTCCTCTCTCTTTCTCTTTCTATTTCTCTCTCTCTCCTCTAGCCCCCTCTCTCTCATGCACACAATCATTGAGTAGGGGAAATTCCCAACATTTAGACAGAGACTTGGCTCTCTGCCTTAATTTAATTTGTTTATCTCCAGTTAATCCCTGGCCTCTTTATGATCCCAGCAAAATTCAGTCTAACAGTCTGGATAAAAAAAAGTGAGTAGAGTATGTTACTTGTTGATTTATTTGTTGATCAACAGGTATGGGGAGGAGAAATTGGGTAAAGAACAGAGCTTTTCTTAACTGTCCTAGAATAATGGGTACAAGGACAATTTCAGCTTGAATCTTCTGCTCAGTGAAGCCTATAAGGCCAATTGCCCTCTTAGATCTCTCCCTTCTTTGCTCAAAGTCACAGCCTCCTTTTTCCCCCTCTCTGCTAATCCATCGCTGCTGATTATTTCCCACTCCTTCCTGTGTATGTCTTAATGGTCTCTCTGTCTCTCATTGAAAAAATAAAAAATCCATCCTTTAATCTCTAGCTTTCTTCAGGAGCTAGGAAGAAATTTGACTCCTAGGGCCTTTGGCAAATTAGGTCCTAGGGGACCTAAGGAAACCTGGCCCAAGTCTTACCAGAAGGACTCTTACATATCTTTCTTATCTGTCTATCTTTTCTGGGCCAATGTGGTAACCTGGGGGCTTATGTCTTAGAGGGATGAGCCTTCCTTATTGGCTTTATATTGGGGCCACAATGCAGATGGTAGTAGGAGAAATCCTGGTCACTTCAAAGAGCTTCTATTCTGATGGGGAAGGACACAGCCCCTGTTCTTAGGGCATTCCTTCTCTAATGGAGAAGACGTTTTCAAATCAGTTCTTCATTTATTACAGACCTGACAAGATACCAACAAGTATGTAGAGGACATCTATTACTGATGACTATATTGGGCATTCTGAGAGCTACAGAAAAAGCAGAAGGCAGTCCCAGCTTCAGAAGGATTTCTAAAAGGAAAAGACCTTGCCCTGGAGTGGGTTATGGTCTTATGGGGGAAACTATCTCAGGGAGCTCTGAATAAATGGAACGTGAAATATATGAAAACACATTGACACTGTGGTGCACTAGTCCAGTTATGGTGGTAGTCTCTCGGTAACCAAGTATGACGATTGTCTTTGTGTGTTTTTGTGCACAAAGACACCTGTGCATGAAGATTTAAGTGGAAAAGTCGATGCACAGAGACAGTCCCACTCTCTCAGCGTTGGAAGCCTGGGTCCAGTGGCACGAAAAGTCGTTACACCTGGAGACTTCCTCAGCTGCATTGGATGTCCATGTTGCCTTTTGTGCTCCAACATGCCCTAAGCACTCCACAGTGCCTTGCTGCATCGCCATCTCAGCCGTTGAACCTTCTTGTTGGTTTCTTCCGCCTGTTCTGCTGAAACAGTCTTCACATGCTGGGTGAGCAAAGCCCTAGTTCACCAGGGGTCCACGACTACCCGATGGCTACCCTCACAAGGTTTAGCCGGCCTGTTGAAGCTGTTGCCCGAGGTGTGGCCGATGCTGCATACTAGCAGCTACTGGGAGCCACAAGTGAGAGCTGGGTGTCAGGTGGGGGTCAGAGGCTGGAGAGCTGCCCTAGGAGGGCACGACAAGCCCTCCATACCAAAGATATAACTCCTCCCTGAGCACCCCATACATCCCAAGTCATAGAAGTCACAAAATGGAGGTAGGCAAGAAATATTAAGGCAATAATGGTATCAGTTTTTACAGATTGTCGCTGGTAAAGGCAAGCACCTTGGTGCCAGGGCAAATAACTCTCCCAGCTACCTGGTGGTGCCTTGTACCTCTGATCTTCTCACGCTTACCTTATTTATGTCTTGTGGGTAGAAGCAGCTATACTAGCTATATTACCTATCTCTTCCAGAGCCAAACCCACACCTCCTGTGGAGCCAGTCGCTGACTTTCCCTTATCTCCAATTCCCTCCACCTTTCTCCCTCTCCCCTACCTTTCCTGATCTGTTGCCAATTTCATTTCCCCTTTAATCCTTTTCTTTTTCCTTGCCATCAAAAACTCTTGCTCCCTCTCTCCTCATATCTTTCTGCCATGGAGTCTGGACCTCCTTGCTTGGGGGATTGTTACATGGAACTTGTTTACCATATCTCTTCTGGACACAGAGTTTTCTCTGCTAACCCCAGGCATTTCTTTCTCATCATTTCCCTTGGCCACTGGGGTCACAAGGTGACATTTTTGCTGTGAGTTGCAGCAATAACCTGAATGAAAGATCCAGATTCTGCCAGTTTGGGTTAGCTTCTGATAAGGCTAGATGAAGGTGTGGCCATGGCAAAGATTTGAGGAAACCTTAATGAGTAATGATAGAAAAGAGAATCAATGTGCTCTCCAACACATGATCAAAAAGCCAAATTATATTTTTTCCCTTGAGTCCTTTTTTAAAAAAAAAAATAAAAATGTTTTTCATTCTTTGTTGGCTATGAAAACAAATTTAACAGAGATTCTTGCATATAATATCCATCACTCAACAAGCAACTATTAAATACTCACTACTTATCAAGTACTGAGCGAGGCCCTGGGGAACTGAGATAGAATGAGACTTCTTATTTCTTAGGATTAATGGAGACAGCTAGTATATGCAGGTTATGTGCTAGGTAGGGAGATGAGGACACCAACAGTTAGGGGGAATCAGGGAAGGCCTTATGTTGGAGGTGGTGCTTGAACTATTCCTTTGTGGTAGAGACTTGAAGAGAGAGAGGTTTTGCAGGACAAGCCAAGATACAAGAACCAAGGCTGGGGACCTGGCTGTCAATCAAGAAGAAGGTTCCAAACTGAATGTTCCCAGGAGACGCAGTTGGGGGAGCCTGACGAGAGGAGAGGAATTGGGACCTTGGGCCTCACTCTCTCTCTGGGGAGGGGGGGTATTGAACTGAGGAGGCTTGGCTTTTTGGGCTCTCTGACCAAAGGAAAACCTCTGCTCTCTCTTTGAGATTTGACTGACCAAGAGTTGAAGCTGACCAAGGGATAAACTGGAACTTTGATTCTGTCTCTGGCTCTGGGAGTTGAAGTTGACCAGGGAGAAGAAGCTGAACTGATCTTATTTAGCTTCTGTCCCAGGCTGAAGGACCCTTGAGGGGGCTTCTGAAACTAGACTGAGAGACCTTGATGGCTTTGTGAAGAAGAAAGAAGATTTTAAACAGTTGTCCTCCATCCATCTCTCTAACTGTCCCTCTGTCACAGTTGTGACTGGACTACTTTCCCAAACTCTCAAATTCTCCCTCACTTTAGATTAGGGATACCCTCATCCCTCTTACCTCAGTTTCCCATCCTATTTCCCAATAAACCCCCTGTCTTGAAAAGGAAAAGAAAAGAGTATCTTCATAGTCCACTCAGGGGGGAGGGAGGAAGCCAAAGGCTTCAAGAAGAAACTGGGAGGGAGAGGGTTGGAGAAGGGAGGTAATGAAGGGAGGAGGAGGTTAGGAAATATATTGATCTACTAGTCATCAGTAGGGATTAGTAGGCAAACCCCAGAGAATTCCCCTGTATCAGTATTTCTCAGTGTCTCTATCTCCATTGCAAACAGGCAAGTGTGTCCCCATACTTAGTAGCAGCACTCTCTAGTCATAAGCCAGAGTACATCAGTCACTGCAGCAACCAGAAATAGTTTCCACAGATTAACATTTCTATTTCAATTGGCACCTCTAGTTTGACTCGAACCCCACAATCCTTCAAAATGTTTTTGGAATTGTGATTGTGGCAGCAATTGCCTGCTTTTGGGTATATCATATTCTATATAGTAAACTAACTCAAATGGTAGTGGAGACTGTGGATTATGTTAGTAATGTCACACTAACTGTTTTACAATTGCCATTTCCACATGAATTGGTTCTCTGGCAAGTCCTGGCACAAGCATATGTAATTTTTATGGCTGTGTTGCAGACTCTGACCCAAGTGAAGAAAGTATTCAGATTTGTAGTACCCCTTAAGGCGGAGAGGATTATGACTGTTGATACCAACTTAGAGGGCATGATTAAGGCTGTGTTTGAACAACTGATTAAGGAAAAAGGACTAGATCTAGTTATGGGCAAGGACAATGGGCAATCAGAGAATGCAACTTAGGAAATTGAAGATGGCAATGAAAATGAAAACCAGGCTGCTTGTGACCCTGAGAAAAGCTGTCCTTTGAAGGAGGTCACTAAGCTAACTAGCAATGCTGGTGTGATTCACTCAAAAGCCCATAGACAATTCTCCACACAGGAACTGGAGTTCCCAAAATTTGTGGACAATCCTTTTAAATCACAAAAGGAGCTCAAACGGGCATTCAGGATCTTTGATCCAGATTTCGATGATGAACTGTTTAGCCCCCATGAACAGAGGCAATTTTGGGAGAAAACTAGCTGACAATTTGACTAGCTGGCCAACAGTAGAACAAAGAGGGGATATGGACTTTGCAAATCCAACTAGCATGTCCTACCTGAAAAGGTGCAGGGAAGAGTTACTGCAGGCCACTAAGCAATGCTGTTCTAAACCAAATGCATGGGCCAAGTTTGACAAGATCAGGCAGGATAAAGGGGAACATCCTGCCACATACATAGACTGTCTGTCAGAGATGGCAGAGTCAATCTTAGGTTTAGAAGATACTGAAGAGACAGCTGGCCATATACATAGACAATTTCTTAGGGGGTGCACACCCAATTTGAGAATATTCTTCAAAAACTATTTCCCTAAAAAACACTGGTCCCGGTTAGCTTCTGTCCATGGGTGAAGGACCCTTGTAGGCCTGGCTTGGATTTGGGCTTTCTGATCAAGGGGAAATCTCTGCTCTTTCTGAGATTTGACTGGCCAAGAGTTGGAGGAAAGCCAAGCCAAAGGAGAGACTTTTCTTGGTGGTTTTGTGAAAAAGAAAGAAAATTTTAAACAGTTGTCCTCCATCCATCTCTCTAACTGTCTCTTTGTCACAGTTTGTGACAAGACTGATTATTTCCATAACCCTCCTAAATTCTCCTTATAGTTTAGGGAAACCCTTGTCCCTCTTTCCTCAGTTTCCCATCCTGTTGTTATCCTAATAAATCCTTACCTGAGAAAAGAAAGGAAGAATTTTTTCCTCATAAATATAATAGTCCACTGGGGTGGGGGGGGCAAAGCCCAAGGCTTCAAGAAGAAACTGGGAGGGAGAGGGTTGGAGAAGGGAGGTAGTGAAGGGAGGAGGAGGTTAGGAAATATATTGATCTACTAGTCATCAGTAGGGATCAGTAGGCAAACCCCAGAGCATTCCCTTGTATCAGTGTCTCTCTGTAGTACCTCTACCTCCATTGTAACTAAGTACCATCAGGTGTGTCCCCATACCAGCAGTAGTTCTCTAGTCATAAGCCAGAGTACATCAGTCACTGCAGCAACAAGAAATAGTGTCACACAAATTAACCCTTTCTATTTCACCTTGAAGGAAGGAAGGATTCAATGAGGAACAAGTGATTTAATTCTAGGCATGGGAAATGAAAGGCACAAAGTAGGAAGATGGAGAAAAGAAAAAACCTTGGCAGAATCAAAGAGTACTTCAGGGAGAGTGATGTACAGGGAGTCTTGAAAGATATATCCTAACCAGTTGTAAAGGTATTTAAACGTAAAACACCATCATATTTATTGTAAACATTTATATAATATTTACATTTTTATAGATATATACACATTTATTATATATAATATTCTATACATTAATCCTAGAGACAACAGAGTCCCTGGGATCTAGTGACTAGAGGCCTGGCACGGTCAAATTAAGGAAGATTATTTTGACAGCTGGTTGGAGAATGGACTGGAAAGGTCAGAGATTTGAGGCAGAAAGGCCAATTAGAATAGCCAAGTAGGTGGCTCAGTGAATTGAGAGCCACGCCTAGAGATGGGATGTCCTCGATTCAAATACTTCTAACTAGGCAAGTCACATAACTTCAATTGTCTAGCCTTTACAGTTCTCCTGCTTAGAACCTTACTTAGTATTAATCCCAGACAGAAGGTAAGAATTTTAATAAATAAATAAACAAACAAATGAATGAATGACTAAAAAAAAGTAAGCCAATCAATAAGGAATCACCAGTTAGGCTGGCCAGAGAAGAGGTAAGAAGCAGAAAGACAAGCAGTGGACTAAATATGTTTGGGGAGGGAGTGAAGAATCAAGAATTACAAAGAGTTTACAAGCCTGGGTGATGATTCTTTTGACAAAAAGAGGAAAACTTTCTGAAGAGGAGTGTGTTTTTTGGGGGAAGATAATGAATTCTGCTTTGGACAGGCTGTTTGTGATGTCTCGTTCCCTTCTTTCCTCTGGCTATCCTCAGTGGCTATCCTCTTCAGACAACTTCTCCCATTATTTCCTCCTTTACTCTAAATTTCAGCCTGAAGAGGTGGCCCTTCACCTTGCCAAGGCCAACCCCTCTACCTACCCTTGAGTTTATCCTGGTCCTTTCTCTCCAATAGACTGCTCCACTGCCATTCCTATTCTCTTTCTTTAATCCCTGCCTACTGGCTCCCTCTTTGCTGCCTACAAACACACCCACATTTCTCCCAGCCCATCCTATCATCCTTGCTAACTGTCATCCTCAACCTCTCTTCTCAGCTAAACTCCTTTAAAAAGCTGTCTATATCAACCATGAAGTACTAAACTATTATCAGCAAAACAAGGTTCCAAGATAATCTCAAGGGACTCATGATAAAAAAAAAAAAGTGCTATCCACAGCCAAAGAAGGAACTGTTGGAACATGATTACAGATTAAAGCCCTCCATTCTTCACCTTATTTCTTTCATGACTTGTTTTTTTATTGTATATGTGATATGTGTCTTTAGACACAACATGGGGAATATGGAAGTATGTATTGCATGAAAGCACTGATATAACCTCTATCAGATTTTTTACCTCCTGGGGAAGTAGAGGAAAGGAGGGATGGAGAAAAGGATCACAAAATGTCAGAAAACAATTGTCAGAAATTGTTTCTACATGTAATTGGGAAAAAAAATCAGTTTAAAAAAAAACAACAACTATTTACATACCCAGGTCTTCTACTTCTTTTCTCATTCTTTCTAAATCCTCTGAAATCTGACTTCTGAACTCATCATTAAACTGATACTGTTCTCTCCAAGGAGACCACTAATCTCATTTGCCAAGTCTAATGGCCTTTTCTTAGTCCTAATCTTTCATGATCTCAGCAACAATGAACACTGTTGGTCACATTCTTCATCTGGATGCTTTCTGCTCTCTCTGCTTTTTGGACATTGCTGGTCCTTGGTTCTCCTTTCTGTCAGAGTACTCCACTTACTCTTTTGCTGGATCTTCTTCCTTGTCAAAAATAGGTATCCCCCCCATGGGGGCAGCTGGGTAGCTCAGTGGATTGAGAGCCAGGCCTAGAGACAGGAGGTCCTAGGTTCAAATCTGGCCTCAGACACTTCCCAGCTGTGTGACCCTGGGCAAGTCACTTCACCCCCATTGCCTAAAAAAAAAAAAGGTATCCCCCAAGGCTCCATTCTGGGTCCTCTTCTCTTTTTTACCTCTACTGTCTCACTTGGTATTTTCAGCTGCTCCCATGGATTCTATTTATTATCTCTAGGAAGGTGATTCCCGAAATCTCTATATTTAGCCCTTGTCTCTTGGTTTCAGTCCTGAGTCACCAACTGCCTTCTATATCTTTAACTGGATATTGCATAGACATCTCATATCCATCCAAATAGTCCAAAAAAAGAGCTAATTATCTTTCCCCAAAAACCCTTCCCTTCCTAATCATCCAAATTGGGCCAATCTAATAAATTTCTTTCTAAATTGATTTAAGATTTTGGGATTTGTTCTTTGTTTTTTACTTGTATCCAACTCTTCATAACCCTATTTGGGGTTTTCTTGGCAAAGATACTGCAGTGGTTTTCCATATTTTTTTTATAGATGAGTTAACTAAGGCAAACAGGTAAAGTGACTTTTCCAGGGTAACACAGCTAGTGTCTATGGCCAATTTTAAATTCAAGGCTTCCTGTCTTTAGGCCTGGGCTTTCTTTACTACACCACCTTGCTGCCTGGATTTGTTCTAATGAACAATATATCTCTAGGATCAAATATCAAGTCCTTTGGCACTTAAAACTCTTTATAATCTGGCCCTTCCTACCTTCTTTATATTTTACTACCCTCAAGTGATCCAGCTTTGCTGGACTACTTGCTGTTCTTCAGAGGTAATAATTCTTCCATCTCTGTCTTTATTTGTCCCCCATCCCTGGAATGCTCTGTTTCCTCACCTTTACTTTCATTTCCTTAGGTTCCTTTCGGTTCCAGTTCAGGTTCTACCTTCTGCAGGAGGCATTTTTTGTCTTCCAGTTGCTAATATATTTCTCTCTGAGAATACTTCCCATCTATCATACATATACCTCTTTATTTACATATTATCTCTCCCATTAGAATATGAGCTCCCGGAGGGCAGGGAATGTTTTTTACCTTTCTTTTTATTTCCAGCACTGAGCACAGGAGTGAGCATACAATAATCACTTAATAATTCTCTTTGATTATCTCAGGCATCCAGTTTACTATACAAGCATTTATTAAGCACATATCCTATACCTTCCATGCTGCTAAGCACTTTGCAAATTTCCTAGTTAATCCTTACCACAACTTTGTAAAATAAATATTATTTCCATTTTAAACTTTAAGGAAACTGAGACAGACAGATTAAGTGATTCCAGTGGATAGATGGACTGAAGGTGAAAGGAGAGCCTGGGACTAAAAAAAAAGAGGCACAAATCATTTTTTCTTTTATTTATTTATTTATTTGTTGAAATTTTTATTTAGCCAATTTAGAACATTATTCCTTGATTACAAGAATCATATTCTTTCCCTTCCCTCCTACCACCCTTTCCTGTAGTTGACATGTAGTTCTGCAGGGTTTTACATGTGTCCTTGATCAGAACCTATTTCCATGTTGTTGATGTTTGCACTAGAATGATCATTTAGAGTCTACATCCCCAATCATATCCCCTCAACCCATGTAACCAAGCAGTTGTTTTTCTTCTGTTTCTACTCCCACAGTTTTTCCTCTGAATGTGGATAGTGGTTTTTCTCATAGATTCCTCCAAGTTGTTCAGGGTCACTGCATTGCTGCCAGTAGAGAAGTCCATTACATTCGATTGGTACCACAGTGTATCATTCAAGGACCTGTTATAGATTTATTTTTCCTTTACTTAGAATTTTTACATATAAGGCTTTGATAGCCTATATTTTCATCCAGAAATTTTTCTTTTTTATTTGGATTTTTCTGGTATCTTTTTAATTTCTCTTGCCAATTGATTCATATACCTCATACCTCAGCCATGCATCCCTAAGTGATCCTGTGTTTTTCAATCACCCACAACATGGGGAAATGTAAAAAATATGATTATTTAAATTGCAAAGTTTAAATTCCTTTTGAGAAGAATTTTAGGTAAAGAAAGATGATACCTCTCTGAATCCAGAAACTGAACTGTTTGGAGAAGACACCATGAAGAAGCCTCCAGACCACAAGCTGAACAAGAAAATCAAGAATAAACTTTGGGTGTAGTTGATTGGACATTTATTTTGAATGTACACTCTTATGCCAAAGGGGACTGCCCCCTAACTGGCTTTTTGTCAATGCGTCCAGCAATTATTGGGGATTTTTTTCTCTCTCTTATCCTCAAATTATTGTAATCTTTAAGTTGATTATGTTTTTATGATCCTTTTGGGGAAAATCTTTCCCAAAATGATCACATGGAGAAATGTAAAAAATGTAGACTTGAACCCAGGACTCCAGTCCCCAGAAGTCCTTGCTCACTTCCCAGAATGCTTTGTAATCGCACTGAATTCTCACCTGGGCAAGATCACAAATTATTATTTAGGGAGTTCCCCGCCTACTGAGGGTCTCTTTCCTACTTCGACTTGCCAGCAGACACGTCTCTCATGATGTAAGTGAAATTGAATGGGCCCCTCTGGGCCTAGACAGTGCTTTCTTATTCTGTATTTTATTTAATCCTTAACCTTTCATAAACCTCATAAAATATAATACTCCGTGACAGAGAGAAACTAATTTTTACCTGCCTCAGTTTCCCCTAAATTTTAATCATAACAGGTGAATTTTAACTGTTACAGTGTACAATGTTCTCCTGGTTCTGTTCCTCACACTCTACATCAATTCCTGGGGGTCATTCCAGTTCACATGGAATTCCTCCACTTTATTATTCCTTTGAGCACAATAGTATTCCATCACCAACATATACCACAATTTGTTCAGCCATTCCCCAATCACAGGACATCCCCTCATTTTCTAATTTTTTGCCACCACAAAGAGCACAGCTATGAATATTCTTGTATACATCTTTTTCCTTATTATCTCTTTGGGGTACAAACCCAGCAGTGCTATGGCTGGATCAAAGGGCAGACAGTCTTTTAGCGCCCTTTGGGCATAGTTCCAAATTGCCCTCCAGAATGGTTGGATCAATTCACAATTCTATCAGCAATGCATTAATGTCCCAACTTTGCCACATCCCCTCCAGCACTCATTACTCTCCTTTGCTGTCATGTTAGCCAATTTCCTAGGAGTGAGGTGATACCTCAGAGTTGTTTTGATTTGCATCTCTCTGATTATAAGAGATTTAGAAGACTTTTTCATGTGCTTATTAATAGTTTTGATTTCTTTGACTGAAAATTGCCTATTCATGTTCCTTGCCCATTTATCAATTGGAGAATGGCTTGATTTTTTGTACAATTGATTTAGCTCTTTATAAATTTGAGTAATTAGACCTTTGTCAGAAGTTTTTGTTATGAAGATTTTCCTCCCAATTTGTGACTTCCCTTCTAATTTTGGTTGCATTAGTTTTGTTTGTACAAAAGCTTTTTAATTTAATGTAATCAAAATTATTTCTTTTACATTTTGTGATTTTTTCTAAGTCTTGCTTGATCTTAAAGTCTTTCCTTTCCCAAATATCTGACAGGTATACTATTCTGTGTTCACCTAATTTACTTACAGTTTCCTTCTTTATATTCAAGTCATTCACCCATTATGAGTTTATCTTGGTGTAGAGTGTGAGATGTTGATCCAAACCTAATCTCTCCCATACTGACTTCCAATTTTCCCAGCAGTTTTTTATCAAATAGTGGATTTTGGTCAAAAAGCTGGGATCTTTGGGCTTATCATAGACTGTTTTTTAAAAATTCTATTTATTTTATTTCTTCAAGTATCTCTTGGTACCATCATCAATTCCCCCTCCCTTTGTTGCATATCATTTTATAGCCTTCAATGACCCAATATTTTCCTATGAATGATTCTTCTATTTACTAAAATAATGAAAACATTTTTGAGAGTTACAAATAACATTTTCCCCATATATTAATATATACAATTTGATCTAATTGTAGCCATTAAAGAAGAGTTTGAATATTAAAAAAAAAACCACAATTTTTCTCCTTTTTTTCCTCTCTTTCTTATTTACCTTTTCATGTTTCTCTTGATCTTTGTGTTTGGATATCAAACTTTCCACTTAGTTCTGGTCTTTTCCTTACAAATACTTGGAAATCTTCTATTTTGTTGAATGCCCATACTTTCCCCTGGAAGTATATAGTCAGTTTTAATGGATAGATGATTCTTGGTTGAAGACCCAGTTCTCTTGCCTTTCTGAATATCATGTTCCAGGCCTTGCGGTCCTTTAGTGTGGAAGCTGCCAGGTCTCGTGTGATCCTGATTGATGCTCCTTGGTATCTGAATTGTCTCTTTTGGGCTTCTTGTAGGATTTTCTCCTTAGTTTGAAAGCTCTGGAATTTGGCAATTACATTTCTGGGAGTTGTTTTGGGGGGTTTAGTGTAGAGGGTGTTCTATGAACTCTTTCAATGTCTATTTTTCCCCCTTGTTCAAGAACTTCAGAGCAGTTTTCTTGGATGATCTCTTGTAGTATGGTGTCAATGTTTATTTCTGGCTTTTCAGGTAGACCAATGATTCTCAAATTGTCTCTCCTTCCTCTGTTTTCCTGATCTGTCACCTGTCAGTGAGATATTTTATGTTTTCTTCTATTTTGTCAAGCTTTTGACTTTGCTTTATTAATTCTTGCTGTTTTTCCAGATCATTGGTTTCCAGTTGCTCAATTCTGGTCCTTAAGGCCTGGTTTTCTGTTATAATCTTTTTGTTTTCTGCTTTTACCTTTTATTATTCAGTTATGATTTCTTCATTTTTTAAAAACCATTTCCCACTTCTGTAACCCAAAGGCTTCCATCTTTTTGATAAGCTCCAATTGAAATTCTTCCAGGGCTTGTGGGCAATTTCCATTTTTTTCAGGTTTTGCCTTTGTTTGAATTTCATCCAGTATTTCCTCTGTAGCCTGGGTTTTTCCTCTGTAAAAATTTTCGAGGGTGGCTGCCTTTTTATTTTGTTTTTTTAGGAAAGGATTTTGAGGCTCCTGCACACAATTAGCCATTTTCATGGATATTTTTCCTTTCCTCTTTAGTCAAAAATCTGAGTGAGCTGGGCAGGTTCTCTGTGTATGGAGTTAAGGATCAAAGATTTTGCCTGAGGCAAGCTCTTGAATCTCCAAAGTCCTTTGCAGCTCTTCTCTGTGCTACCTTCCCAGGGGCCTTCAAGGTCTGCGCTCTCCTGCCTGCCTGGGTTTCCTGCCTAGCTGCTTTCAGAGGTGGGTCCCTGGCAGTCCTAGTCAGCTCCCAAGGTCCTAGAGGTGCCCCTTGCTCGCTCATTTTGGGTGGAAGCTTTTTCACACTCTTATAGATTGGAAAAGCCCAATCCCACGTACCTTCAATTCTACTCCTTACTGTATAGTTCCTCCGTTCTTCTGAAAAAGATTTTTAAGATCTCTTGGGGTAGTCTTTGTTGGTGTGTGCTGGGGAGAGGAATTGACCCGAGTTTAGACTGCCACCATGCTTACCCGGAAGTTCCCATAGATTGTCTTGCTGAGGTCACTTACCCCAAGTCTCTTCCACTGATCCTCCTTTCTGTCTCTTAGCCAGTACCAAATTGTTTTAATGACCACTGCTTTATAGTATAGTTTGAGATCTGGTACTTCAAGGCCACCTTCCTTTGCATGTTTTTCATTATTTCCCTGGATATCCTTTACTTTTGTTCTTCCAAATGAACTTTGTTATGTTTTTTTTTTCTAATTCAGTAAAAAAGCTTTTTGGTAGTTTGATGGGTATGGCACCAAATAAGTAAATTAATGTGGGTAGTATTGTCATTTTTATTATGTTAGCTTGTCCCACCAATGAGCAATGAATGTTTTTCCAATTGTTTAGACCTAGTTTTAATTGTGTGGAGAGTGTTTTGTAGTTGTGTTAACATAGTTTCTGTGTTTGTCTTGGCAGATATATTCCTAAGTATTTTATATTGTCTACAGTGATTTTAAATGGATTGTCTCTTTCTAATTCTTACTGCTAAGATGTGCAAATCATTTTCATAGAGAAGACAACAGTATTTTTTGGAACCCCCAAATTTGCCCCTGTCTCTTTGAAATTTGCCTTAAGGGAAGTCTCAGATTGATCTTGTCTCTGACTAGACTATAGACCTAAAACTACTATTAATTCCATTTTAGGTAGGATTAATAGATAATCAAATCTTAAGTATCCTTTTTGTCTTACATTGTATGTTGGGCCACTCCCTAGTACCCCAGCCTCTGGCTATGGCCTCTTTCCCAGGCCTATACTCTAGGCATCCAAGTCTAACTATCTATTCATCTAGACCTGAGGTTCCCAAACTTTTTACACAGGGGAGCGGTTCACTGTCCCTCAGACGGTTGGAAGGCCGGACTATAAAAACCTAACCCCAAACCTAACTCTAACCCTAACCCTAACCCTTACCAGCAGCAGTATATATCCCCTCCCCCGAACGCTGCTTACCATGCTGAAGTCTTCCATTGTGCAGCCTCATAATCCTTTTGTCTCTTTCTAAGGTGCCACACAAAGGATTATTTCACCAGAAGTAGTACTGCGATGCCATGCTTTGTGGTGCTGCCACATACAGTGCTCCTCTCACTGACCACCAATAAAAGATGTGCCCCTTCCAGGAAGTGCAGTGGGGGCCAGATACATGGCCTCAGCATGTGGCCCACGGGCCATAGTTTGGGGACCCCTGATTCTAGACCTTCTACCCTTAACCACTTTAGGCATGGAGTGACATAGAATATCAGTGCCTATATCAATATTAATAGTGACATTTTTCAGTTACCTGATGAATTAAATAACTGTTCCTTAGCTAGCATGAGATTTTAACCATCTTATATTCAATAAATAAATACATTATATAAATAAGTGTTGGAGTCAGTTCAAAGGGAGTCATAAGCTAATTGTTGAATTAAAAAATAAACAACCCTTGCCTTATGTCTTAGAATCTATACTAATTACCAGTTCCAAGACAGAAGGGCAGTAAGAACTAGGCAGTGGGAATTAAGTGACTTGCCCTGGGTCACACAACTAGGAAGTGTTTGAGGACAGATTTTTACTCAGGATCTTCCATCTCTAGGCCTTGTTCTCCATTCACTAAACCCCCTAGATGCCCCTAATTGTTAAGTTTTTAATGTGAGAATTTCTGCTTTGGAAATTGGCAAATACTGCAATTCAGGGATTAATTTATTATTTTGCTGATTGTCTAGACTTAGGTGATGGAGAAAATGTTAATAATGCAGTTAAACATAAAATCCTTTGTACAGTTTGTCAATAGCCAGTTGTTAAATATTTGTAGTACTGTTCAGTCATTTCATTTGTGTCCAACTCTTCATGACCCCATTCAAGGTTTTCTTGGCAAAGATGCTGGACACATTTCCTTTTCTAGCTCATTTTACAGATAAGGAAACAGAGGCAAATAAGGTTTTAAGTGAGTTGTCCAGGGTCACACAGTATCCGAGTCTAAATATGAACTCAGGAAGATAAGTTTTCCTGACTTCAGACCCAGCATTCTATCAATTGTGCCACCTAAATGCCTCTATTAAACACTTACCAGGAATATATACTTTATTGATGCTTAGACTGTGGTCAGATTACAGTCTTAGAATCATAGGATGTCTCACACCTGACAGATTGGGAAAATACTAAATGTTGGAGGGGATGTGGCAAAATTAGGACACTAATGTATTGCTGGTGGAGCTGTGAATTGATCCAACTATTCTGAAGGGCAATTTGGAATTATGCACAAAGGGCTTTAGAAGAATGCCTGCTCTTTGATCCAGCAATACCACTACTAGGTTTGTACGCCAAAGAGATAATAATGAAAAATGCATGTACAAAATATTTATAGCTACATTCTTTGTGGTGGCAAAAAATTGGAAAATGAGGGGTTGTCCATTGATTGGGGAATGGCTGAACAAAATGTAGTATCTGATTGTAATGGAATATTTTTGTGCTTTAAGGAATAATGAACTGGAAAAACTGATTGGAAGAATTGATGCAGAATGAAATGAGCAGAACCAAGTGAACATTGTACACAGAAACTGATACGTTGTGGAATGATCATCACTCACCTATCACAGGAGTTATGGTCCAGAGGTCCCCCCGCTCCCCCTCCCCCACATAGGTAAAAATCCACACAGCAGCAGCATTATACTTATTTGATTATTTATATATTTTAAGGCTTATAAACCCCTCCCACTCTCCCATAAATCTTTTTCGCATTCTTATTCTTTTCCACACTCTTATAAACACTGAGCCAATCAGAGCCCAGGATACAGAACAGAGCACTGTGGTTGGTCGCCTTTCATTATATCAGCCAATTGTGTGTTGTGTACAATCTCACATTGGCAAACTTGCGCAAGTGTTAGTGGCATACTGCATTTCCATTGTGTACAGTATGGTATCCATCTGTAAAATCCTGCGATATAGTGAAAATTCTGATACAGAATTATATATATATATTTTTTTTTCCCCCCAAAAAAACCTGTGATACAGTGAAGTCACAATAAGTGAACCACAATATAGCAAGGGACAACTGTGATGGACTTTGCTACTACAAGACAATTCTCAAGGACTTATGAGAAAGAATGCTATCCACATTAAGAGAAAGAACTGTGGTAGTAGAAATGTAGAAGAAAAATATATGACATCATAATGTGTAATTGGAATTTTGTACCTTTGAACTACATTACCCAGCATCCCTTTTCTCTTTTGTCCCCATGTTGCATCCTTACACATGTATAGATAAACTCTATAACTCCACCCTTTTGCTTTCTCTTCTTTCTGAGCTCTCTTCCTGGCCCTCATCCTGGTTTTGGTGGTCTGGGCAACTCTCTCTTTGCTAATGCTATCATTTTCCTTTTTATTCAAGTTATTAATTAATAATTTCTTATAAGAATATAATACTTGAAGTATTTGGATATTAATTTTTAATCTTACATTTGTTTATATGGATATATGATTGGGGGGGTTAGTTTTAAAAGATTGCTCTGAATAATATGGAAATAGGTATAAGTGATAACATTTGTATAACCCAGTAGAAGTGCTTATTTGATCTAAGATTGGGAGGGAAGAGGGCAGGAAAAGAAAATGAAGCATGCAAAGATGGAAAAAAAAATATATATTTTAAAAGATATGCAAGTTCAGTTTGTAAAAAAATTAAATAAAAAAAGAAACAAACTATAGGATGTAACTGTGATTCGAAGTAACACTGGGCCTATAGGCCCAGGAAAGAGTCTGTATGTAGCCAAATTAAGAATGATAATTTTAGTAATCCCAAGTAATAATCTTAAGTGTATGTATTACCATATTAATTATGTGTGCTACTATGGTAATCCTAAGTATAAATCTATTTTATAATTCAAATAAGTGGATACAAAGATCAGAAAGATCTCCAAAGGTCTCAGAGACCAGAAAGGAGACCAGACAGATTTTGAAGAGGTTGGGGATCTTTCAAAAATGGGCTTGGGGAGTGGGAAAAAACATGAAACTATTTTAGGCTGTGTACTTTGCAAATCAGAGTCTCAGACCTCAAACTGGAAAGACTGCAGATTTCTGGTCTTGGTGATTTTCTTGCTCATAATGAAGCCAGATCTTTGCCCAAGAGGGTTTCCCAGGCTTTTTCTTTCAGAGTCAATGGTGGGGCTTATAGCCAACACAACCATACCTACACTTATCTCCCTATATTTCTTGCATATGCAAATTCCCAACTTCTGTGTTGAGCCAGGTGTTGGCCCCTGAGGCTGTCATAACCTCAGCTATTTCACTACACACATAGCAGCTGTGCAGATGCCATTAGCAAAATTCCATCTCCTATTCCTGCTTCCAAATCAGATCAGGCAGTGGGCACTGGACTTAGAGTAAGTTACAGATGATTAAGAGTCCCACCTCCTCTTTTAATTTTGGATGGGACAGAGTGAGTCACACAGGATAAGCAGGCATGGATGGGTGTGCTGTGTCCTCCAACCTACTCCTCTTCCAACTTTCTCTATTACTGACAGGAGAGATCATCACCATTCTTCTACTCACTCAGGTGATCTTGGTGTTGTCCTTGAACCTCTATTTCCCCATTCAATCAGTTATCAAATCTTGTCAGTTCTGCTTTAGTCTCTCTTAACATTGTTTCCTTCACCCTACTCAAAAAGCTTGTATAAAAGTTCAGGTTCTTTTTACTTCCCATCTGTACTAATGCAACAGTCACCAAATCGATCTCCAGCTTCAAGTCTCCCTCTCTGATCCATCTTTCATATGTTTGCCAATGTGATTTCCCTACAGGGCAGATCTAACCATGTCACATCATTATTCAAACTCCAGTAACTCCCTGTTGATTCTGGTATTGGATATTATTTCACCTTTCTCATCTGTTCTAAATTTCTTTTTTGTGCATGTTTTATAATGTCCAAATTTATTAGGGCAGTAGTACATGTGTTTTATTGATTTATTTTCAAAGGGATTTATAGTATATAGAACTAGAAAAAAGTGTAAATATTTCTCCGAGACTCATGGAGGTACACTCTCTCCTCTACCACCTTGATTCTGTAAAAATAATGGGTAAATGAATTGATTATGGATATAAACTGATTAGATACTCTCCTTGCTGTGCTTACAAAGTATCTTCAGTTTATATAAGTGAACTTCTCTTCAGGGCCAGGTGCAAGGATGCTAAGAAGTATCATGTTATATAAAAATAAACTATTTATTGAGAATATGGGGATATAAAAAGATAAAAAAGGATTTCTAACTCTAAGGGATTCTAACTCCACCCAAATAAAGCTCCTTGGTTCTTCAAGGAATTGCTTCTCCTGTTTCCACAGACTACACTGATCCTTCCTGATCTGACTAACTCAAATTTTTCCTGTTCTACAATAAACTAATACTATTATCCATATAAGAAGTATATAATTCTTAACTTTGTCTCCAAGTTATAAAAATAACAAAGGCTAGCTGACTGAGCTTCAGCAAGAACCAAGTTAGGACTCTAAGCCTTTAGCAGACTCAAAGTCCAAACTAAAGACCAGGTCTTTCTTTGGTCTTCTCAGAGATAAAGCAATTTATGAAACAGTAATAGATAGTCACTAGTGTTTCCCAAGTTGGAAAAGAAAATCATTTCTCTCCTTCAGATTTTTCCCTCATTTCCTTCTACCTCAGACAGTGAGGAGGTAGAGAAAAGATGTTGCCTACTCCCAGCGCTCCAAGAGAGAACCACTGCCACTCCCTGAGAGTAACTATCACAGAAAAACCATTACACCTCCCCCATACACTGTCAACATTTGAAATTGACATTCTGTCTCAGATCTGTTTCAAATTCCAATTCTTTCTCAAGCCAGCTTCTCCACTTCTTACCTCTACACTAATGTAACAAGACTTAATTTCTAATATCATCCTTATAATTTCTAGGGAGAGTAGGCTCAGATTTAACACAGTTTCTTATAACATTCCACATTCACTTACAAATGTGGCATGGATGAATCCACATTTCTGGTACTGCTGGGTCAAGCAAGTTCCTGTCATTGTCAGGCTTCTGGCAAATCAAGACATGGTCTCCCATTCCTAAGCTTCTGTTAACTCACTCCTTTTCAATTTCATACTTTCCAATTTCTCTAACCTAAAATAGGAAAGGCCAAATGCAAAGGGGCAAAAAATGGAGGCATGGCCACATATCAGCCAGGGTGGGGAAGACCCTAGGCTTCTCCTTATCAAGAAGCTTATAACATAAGGAATGATAAACAGCTTGATTTCCACAAAAGCTGTAAAGACCTCCACAAATTGATACAGAGAAAAGTAAGCAGAACCAGGAGGACATTGTACACAGAAACTGAAACACTGTGGCATGATCATATGTAATTGACTTTGCTACTGTTAACAATGTAATGATCCAGGACAATCCTGAGAGACTTATAAGAAAGAATGTTATCCACATGGAGAGAAAGAACTATGGGAGTAGAAACACAGAAGAAAATATATGATCTATCACTTGTTTATATGGGTATAGGATTTGGGATTTTGGTTTTTAAAAGATTATTCTATTACAAAAATGAATACTATGGAAATAGGTATTGAATGATAATACATGTATAACCCAGTGGAACTACTTGTTAGCTCTGGAAGGGGGGGGGGGGAGTAAAAGGGGAGGGAAAGAATATGAATCATGTAACTATGGGAAAATACTTTTAAAAATTAAAAAAAAAATCTTATAGCAGATTTGTCTTGTACCACCAAGAAGGAAAAGAGACTGTAATGTATATATAAATAAATATGTACATACTAGGGGTAAATGGTCAAAAATTAAATAATGGTAGGTATTCATAGATAATGGTTTGGAGATCTCAGCCTACCTAATGGATAGGAATTAAGAAGACCTGTGTCCAAGTTCAACTTCTGCCCCATATTTGCTGCATGACCCTGGGCAAATTATTGTACCTCTTAGTACCCTGGACAACAATCTAAGACTATAAATTACAGAGAATATGCCAATCTGCACTGGTAGAAAAAGTCCTTTAAATGGAAGTTGCCTACAACAGTGAAATCATCACTTCATATCCCATAATTTTCTCTCTCTGAGGTATATGTGTGTGTATATATGATTATATATCTGTATGCCTATACATATAATACATATATATATGTATATCTCTGTGTATATGTATATACACACACAATGTGGAGGGAAGGGAAAATGGAGTATGAACTGATGATTTCACTGCTTTAGGGAACTCCCAATTAAGGGACTATCTCTACCCATGTAGACTGACATGTTCTCAGCAATTCATGGCTGGAAAGATATACATATGTGTATATATTGTGAAAATAGAATTAACTCTCCCCTTGCCTATTTTTAGCTAATCAACTCAAGAACTTAAAGTACCCCTTCTTACCGTTAAGTAAGAGAGGTCAGGAGTCACTTACTAGAATAAGCTCACACCTCCAAAGTCTATCGTACCCCACCCCCTTGGGCAATGCTAGAAAAGACTGCCATTGGTTTCTTTGAAGAAAGGAGAGTGACAGGAAGTAACATGGAAAAGGGAAGCATAAAAAGAAGAGACCAGCATGGTCTAGATTAATTTCTTCCTGGCTTCTGAAAAGATTGGTTCTGGAGATTCTTTCTCTTCCTGGCATTTGGAGTGAGTGGCTGAGATTCCTGCCTTGGCTTTGGAGGAGGTTACACTGGTGGAACTCTAGCTGAAGACACCACAGGGACTTCTGGTTGAGGATTACTGGGAAATCTACATGGAGACAAGGGATTTAGGGTAGTCCCTACCAGGACTGAGCTTGGCTTCTCAGGAGAAGGACTGGTAGGCTTATTTGAAACTGTCTATTTACATTTTTTTTTCATTTTCACTCTTTTCACTTCTTAGTAAATAAAGCTGCTAAATGTCATTTTGACTTAAGCTATAATATTTTAAAATCAGCAACCACAATATTACTTTAGAATTCTCATATTTAGTTAAAAACTCTAAATTTAAACTCTTACATTATAAATACACATGCAAATATATCCACATACGTATAGTTCACATAATACTCCCTGCAGTACCTATACATATCTATATGCACATGCAGTTATTTGTGCATATATAAAACATGTACACATAACCATATTTTTTAAAACTAGATTTATAATTTTGTTGTTTTTGGGTGCTTTATTTAAGAGGCTTTTCTACCAATGCAGATTGGAATCCTTTCTGCAAATTACAGTTTTAAGAAAATGTGAGTTGCCCAAGATCATATAACCAGTTATGTTTCAGAAGTAAATACCTGAACAAGGTCTTCCTCACTGGAGGCTGGCTCTATCTGCTATCCCATGCTAATATGTTTATTATCCTCTTCTAGAGACTATTATTCTAAGACTAAGCGATCAAACCCAGGGGATTCTCAATGGCTATAGTAGTGGTAAACAAGGGGGCAGAAAAGAGGAAATAAATAAGCATTTATTAAGCATCTACTATTAATTGGGTTTTGTTTATGCTAAGTGCTTTACAAATATTATCTCATTAATCTTCACAATCACCCTGGGAGGTACATACTATTATTATTCCTAGTTTACAATTGAGGAATCTGAGGCAAACAGGTTAAATGACTTGTCCAGGGTCATACAGCTATTAAGTGTCTTTGGTTGGTTTTGAATTCAAGCCTTCCTGACTCCAGGCTCAGCACTATATCCATTGTGCCATCAGCTGCTCTGACTCTTGTCAGGTCCTACCAAACTGGGCAGGATTCCAGTAAAGTCTGATGGCAGATTACATATCAGCATGGAAACAAGGCCAGTGTAGTCAAATTCAGAGAAGTTCAGAATTAGATTGGCCTTAGGGTGTTGAATTTTCTCAGCATAGTATCCCTTAAATATTTTTTTATTGTCAGAAAGGTTTGCAGAGAGACAGCATAGTCACTTACCTTTCAGGGCACTAGGAAGCTCTCTAAGACTAAGCTTTTTTGATCTCTATTGGTGGAAGAAGTTGGTTTCCTAATCAGTATATTCCCTATTGCAATTATAAGTCCAACAAATCAAAATAGGAATTGCAATCTGTATTTATGGAGAGAGTACCTAACAAGGATGGTGAAATCATTAAAGTCTATATGTAAATCACACAAGTTAATACATATATCTATATCGGGTAAATTTGTCTGTCTTTCTATGTCTTTGTCATCTATCCATGCATCCATTCATCCATCCATTTTCTATCCATTTAGACAACTAGGGGGTTAGGTGGATAGCCATGAGTTCAAATCCAGTCTCAGATATTTATTAGTTGTGTGATCATGAATGTGCTTAGGTATATATAAACAGAAATACATTGTAGGTAGGTATACAGTGTCTGGCCCACACGAGGCACTTAATGAGCAGAAGAAGAAGGACATTGTACCCAGTAATGGCAATATTGTAAGCATGATCAACTGTGAAAGTCTTGGCTTCCAAGTCAATTCCCAAGGACTCATAATGAAAAAAACTCTCCACCTCCAGAGAGAATTGATGAATTCTGAGTGCAGACTGAATTATCATTTTTCACCTTTCTTTATTTTTCTTGTCCCCCTTTTTTTGGCCACATGGCTAACATGGAAATGTGTTTTGGATGATAAATGTGTAATTGATATCACATTGCTTGCCTTTACAATAGATGGACAGACTAGAGTACTAGAGAGGGAGAGAATTCTGAATTCAAAATTATAAAAATGAATGACAAATTAATTTTTAAAAAATAAGAGGCAATTAATAAATGACTTGATTGATTGATTGCCTGATTATCCCATTCTTTCATCTCTATTCACCTGAACCTTACACCTCCTATTTCTCATTCTCTCTCTGCTTCTTATGCTATGACCTCTTGAACTCCTAGTTCATCATTAACAAATGTCCCTTCATCTTAGAACTCTTCCTCTTGGGTTCATTTCTTCTCCTCATCTCTGGTTCCCCTAGGATACATTCTTCTACAGAGCCACTCTCTATAGCACTGTTTGCACTTTCTCTTAATCCCTGAATAGACTGGGCCTAGAGGAGAAATCCCAATGGCCCTAGCTCTCTACTGCCAAATATAGATCCCTCTGGAAATCTACCTCTCTGTGGAGGTCTTGGAATTGACCTCTCCTACTTTGAGATTCACTGTATTCATATTTGTAATATGATTTAGGAACTGGTCCTTCCACATATAAAAGGTTAGGGGGTGAGGAACCTTCATGTTTTGCCAGGGCTCTTTATTAATGTACATGTAGCTATTCAAAGAACGAAGGTAAGGGGCAGCTGGGTGGTTCAGTGCACTGAGAGCTAGACCCAGAGACAGGAGATCCTGGGTTCAAATCTGGCCTCAGATACTTCCTAGCTATGTGACCCTGGACAAGTCACTTAACTCCCTTTGCCTAGCCCTTACCACTCTTCTGTCTTAGAATCAATAATTCTATTGAATAAATAATTCTATTGAATCTAAGACAGAAGGTAAGAGTTAAAAAAAAAAAACAAAAACAGAGGTATGAGTATGTTACAAGAGGAAACATTTCTCAGATGTGTTTGAGGAGCAACAACGCTTGAAACCTTCATCCCTCAGACTGTGATTTGACTTCCTAACATTAATTCTTCCAAACCAGTTTCAAAGGCATCTAAATGGTATGTTGTATCATTTCCCCATAAATTACTAAAATTATAACTTCTTTCAACTAATTACTTAGCTCTGAGCCACCATCCCAAATAAAAAACAATTGAAGAGGCTTGTTTTCCCATAAACTTTCTCTCTGCTTTCATTATTAAACCCCAGTCTCAAGGGTTCCTACAAACATCAGTGTTCGTGGCTATATACAGGCATACTTCATTTTGTTGTGCTTTGTATATATCACATTTTTTACAAATTAAAGGTTTGGGGTATTGAGTAAGTCTATCTATGCCATTTTTCCAACATATGCTCACATTGTATCTGTGTGTCTCATTTTAGTCATTCCTACAATCATTTGAACTTTTTCATAATTATATGTTATGAGGTTCTGTGATCTTTGATGATACTATTATACTTGTTTTGAGGCACTGAGAACCTCTTCTATATAAGATGGCAATAAATATTGTGTATTAGAAGACTGCTCCACCAACTGGCCATTCCTCACTTCTCTCCCTCTCCTTGGGTTTCCCTATTCCCTAAGAACAACAGAATTGAAATGAGGCCAGTTAATAACCCTATAATGGCTTCTAAGTGTTCAAGTGAAAGGAAGAGTCAAATGATATGACAGATTTCATTGTTCTCTTATTTTAAGAAATCGCCACTACGATCCCCACTTTCAGCAACCAACACTCTGGTCAGTCAGTGGCCATCAACACTGAGCACGACCCTCCACTAGCAAAAAGATTATGTCCCTGAAAGCTCAGATGACGGTTAGCATTTTTAGCAATAAATTATTTTTAATTAAAGCATGTATGCTTTTTAGATATAATTCTGTAGTTAATAGACTATAGCATAATATAAATATAACTTTTATATGCACTAGGAACCCAAAAAATTGTTTGGCTTGCTATGTTGCAGTGTTCATTTTATTGTGGTCTGGAACCGAATGGACAATATCTCAAAGTCATTTAACATATATACATACATATGTAGTTACATATATAGTCAATAAACTATAATTTGTTACTGGCAACAGATTATGCAAAGATAAAAATGTTTCAATAATGTATAAACTGAGAAAAGTCACAGCCAGCCACTTCTAATCATCAGCTCCAATTGTGACTCTTACACAGGCCAACAATTTAGCTTCTTAGGGATGGCAGTCTTAAGAAATATATACATGATGTCTTCTCTACAAAATAACTCAGTTCTTTCACATTGGCTCTTCAGATTCTCTCAAAGATAGCCCTTTAGTCTCGGGCTCTCACAAGATGATAGTTAACTTTCTCAGTCTTCTCATAGACCTCAAGTCTCAGTTTCTCAAATCACTTCTCAAAATTCTATTCCTTAACCTTAAAGGTACAATAACAATATTAATATTCTCTGTGAGAAAGAGTTTTAAAGTCAGGATTACTTATTTATCACCTTCCAAATCCTAGTGACAGCTATTCACTGCACACACCCCCACCAAGTCATTCTCCCTCCTTTCTCAAGGAGTTCAGTAATTTGCTCATAGATTACTTCTCTCCCTCAAAGCCTGCCCTTTACACTAGAGAATATAGTTTAATATAGAATAATATAGAGAATATAGAATAATATTTTGAGATTCCCTCAAACATCCCAGTCTTTCAATTCCTCTATTTCCTCAACTCCTATAATTTACTTGTCCACTCCATCTGAATGATGAAAAGCTCAGAGTCTCTTCGTCAGATCATGACCTCATCATTTCATCTCTCCATATGTATTATATTCCCAACTTTATTCTTCATCCTCATTGATATGCCTTCGATCACTCCATCTGCCCATACTAATTTTCTTCCTTTTCCAAACTTGACCCTATAAATAACCAGTTCAGCTCTCTTCTCTATTCTCCAGTCCTTTGCCCCTATCTTGTTGACACTCATACCCTGGATTACTCTCCTTTGCTTCAGAGTAGACCTGGAAGAAGTTACCAGAACAAATTGATTAGATCCACTACAATTTTATGTTATCTAATCTCTATTCTCCTTATTTATAACCTCAAGACAATTCTTTTATTTATCTCCATTTGATTTCCTATCTCACTTCCCAAAAACCTTGTTTGTTCCAAACCTTTTCTTTTCTCCTCAGGCCTCTCACACCACCCTAACCTTTTCCCTCACAGCTTGGGTTTTCTTCTCATATTTTACTGAGAAAAATAGAGACTCTTCATTCTTACCATTTTCTACATCTCAAAGCCCAAATCATCCCTCATTCTCTCCTTGACTCCAGTCTCTGATGAAGAGATCATTCTCCTTGTCAAAAGCAATCCCTATTCATGTACCTTTGATTTAATTCCTTCCCTTTATCTCCAATAGCTTGTGCCCCCCCCCAATCAGTTCTCCTCTGCTCTTCAGTCTCTATATACTTGTTTCATTCCTTCTGCTAACCAAGTTTGCATCTACACATTCTGAAAAAATCCTCATTAGACTCCTCAATCTAATGTCCTAGATATTTCCTCCACGTCTAGAAAACACTGTTTATACTCATTGTGTCCAGTTCCCTTTTCATTCACTTATCAACCCTTTGTCATCTTAGTTCAAACCTTATTATTCAACTGAAACTTTTGTCTTCAAAATGATCGATGATTTCTCTTGCCCATCTCTTTTTCAATCCTTGATATTTTTTGCCTATTTGTACCATTTGGCACTACTGACTATTTTCTCCTCCTGGACACTCTATACTCTGAGTTTTTCTTATACTGTTCTGATTCGCCTATTGCATCTGCCTGACCATTTCCTCTTACTCTCCTTGGCTTGGTTCATCATCTGTATCACAATCCCTAATTGTGGGTTTATCTCAGAACTTTCTCCTGGGTCATCTTCTAGTTTCTACAATCTCTCATTTGGTGACCTCAACAACCCCCATAAATTTAATTATTTTCTCTATGCAGGTGGCATCCAAATCAATCTATCAGTCAATAAATCTATCAGTCATCTATCTATCTATCTATCTATCTATCTATCTATCTATCTATCTATCTATCTATCTATGTATCTCTATTTTCATTTCTGAGTTCCTGAAGCACATCTCCTGCTATCTATTGTGAATTTTAAACTATATGTCTCATAGACATCTTAAACTCCATAGGTTCAAAACTGAACTCTTTATCTTACCTTGTCTCCTTTCCCCACAATCCACCCTTCCTCCAAACTTTTCTATTCCTTGTTAGAGTACCATGAACCTTGACATATTTCTTTTGTAAAACCTTACCTTCTATTTTAGTATCAATTCTAAGAAGAGTGGCAATGGTTAGACAATTGGGGTTAAGTGACTTGTCCAGATCACACAGCTAGGAAGTGTTTGAGGTCAGATTTGAACCCAGGACTTCCTGACTCCAGGCCTAGTTCTCTTTCTACTGTGTTACCTTGATAGCCTTCTTGACTTGATTCTTGACTTCTCACTCTTTTTAATACACATATTCAGTCATTTGGCAAATGTTGACATTTTCCCTTCTATAATACATCTCATATCTGTTTAGTGTGAAGGGAATCCTCTCCTAGGATCATGCATGGGATGTTGTCCTGCTTGCATCTCTGCTTTCCTGGAGCTACATCACTTATGTCACCTTGGCTGGTCACTTAGTGATGTAACCTAGGTTACATGACTGTACTTGAACCAGATGTGAAAGGAGAGGTTAAAAAGATTCGAAGGAAAGAGTACTATCTTTCTATCTCTGGTGACCAGGCTAGGCAAGCTGCTGCTGGCCTGAGGCTGAGACCACTGATGTAGTAGTTAAGATTAGAGTGTTTACTTTTATTCTTCTATCTATTTCTGATCTTTTACCTATCCAAGTGATTCTAATAAACTTTCTTAAATTTAAGGCCAGTCTCTTATTTTAATTCTTTCATTTTCCTTCTCTCTATTTGTAGAGCTGCTACTTGAGTTTAGGTCTTTTTCACCACTCTCCTGGACTGCTGCCATTGTGATTGGTCTCCTTGCTCTAGGTCTCTCCCTACTCCAGTCCATCCTCCACACAGTTGCCAAAATGATTTTCAAGAAGTTCATGTCTGACCATGGCATTCCTCTATTCAAAATCAAATGGAATAACTGTGGGAGTAGAAAAACAGAAGAAAAACGAGTGCTTGATCATATGGGTCGATGGGGATGTGATTGGGGATGTGATTGGGGAAGTAGACTCTAAACGATCACCCTAGTGCAATTATCAATAATATGGAATTAGGTCTTGATCAGTGACACATGTAAAACCCAATAGAATTGCAAGGGGGGTGGTTGGGGGAGGGCAGGGAAAAAAATATGAATCTTGTAACCATAGGAAAATATTCTAATACTAATTAAATAAAATTTTTTCAAAATCAAATGACTCTTCCTTCAAGATCAAACATGACTCCCAATCTACCTTTGAACTTTACTGAATATGCATCAGTCCTCTTTCTCCACTCTAAATCCAGCCAAAGTGACCTTCTTGCTCTTCTTCACTCATGGCACTTCATCTCTTTCTTTGACAATCTATCCCCATACCAGGAATATATTTTTTACTTACCACTGACTTTTAGAATCATTAATTTCTTTCAAGGCTTGAGCACTATATCGATATGAAATCTCTCTAATCCCCTTAGCTGTGAGTGACTGTCCCCTCTACCTCTTTCTCTCTCAGATGTAAGCTACTATTCGGTAGGGATCATTCCTCTTTTTCTTTATGTACCCAGAGTTTAGCCCTGTACATAACACATAGTAGACAGTTAATATATGATTGATTGATTGTCCTATTGAGAAGGTAAACATATAAGTTATAAATATACAGTAATGCAAAACATTTCCATATTAGTCAAGTTGTGAAAGAAAACAAATTAAAAGAAAAAGAGAAATTTTTTTTCTTTTAATATATTTTATTTGATCATTTCCAAGCATTATTCGTTAAAGACATAGATCATTTTCTTTTCCTCCCCCCCACCCCCCATAGCCGACGCGTAAGTCCACTGGGCATTAGATGTTTTCTTGATTTGAACCCATTGCTTTGTTGATAGTATTTGCATTAGAGTGTTCATTTAGAGTCTATCCTCTGTCATGTCCCCTCAACCTCTGTATTCAGGCAGTTGCTTTTTCTCGGTGTTTCCACTCCCATAGTTTATCCTTTGCTTATGAATGGTGTTTTTTGCTCCTTGATCCCTGCAGATTGTGCAGGGACATTACACCGCCATTAATGGAGAAGTCCATTACGTTCGATTATACCACAGTGTATTAGTCTCTGTGTACAATGTTCTCCTGGTTCTGCTCCTCTCGCTCTGCATCACTTCCTGGAGGTTGTTCCAGTCTCCATGGAACTTCTCCACTTTATTATTCCTTTTAGCACAATAGTATTCCATCACCAACATATACCACAGTTTGTTCAGCCATTCCCCAATTGATGGGCATCCCCTCGTTTTCCAGTTTTTGGCCACCACAAAGAGCGCAGCTATGAATATTTTTGTACAAGTCTTTGTGTCCATTATCTCTGAAAAAGAGAAATTTTTAAAGTATCCTTCAATCTGCATTCTGACCATCAGTTTTTTCTCTGAAGGTGGATAGCATTTTTCATCATAAACTCTTTAGATTGTTTTATATTATATTACTGAATCATTTTATAATATTACTGTTATTCTACATGGGATTTTCTTGATTTTGCTCATTTTACTTTGCATATGTTCATGTAGGTCTTCCCAGGTTTTTCTGAAACCATATTGCTCATCAATTCTTATAGAACAATAGTATTTCATCACAACTATATACCACATTTTGTTTAGCCATTCCCCAGTTGTTGGATATCCACTCAATTTCCAATTCTTTGCCATCATGGAAAGAACTATTATATGTGTATGTGCATATATGTACCTATGTATAGGTTCTTTATTTTTTATCTCTTTGGGATGCAAACCTAGTAGTGGTATTGCCAGGTCAAAGAGTCTGCACAATTTTATATAGCCTTTTGGGCATAGTTCCAAATTGTTCTCCAGAATGGTTGAATTAGTTCACAACTCCAAAAGTGTGAGTGTCCCTATTTTTCCATATCCCATTCAATATCTGTCATTTTCTTAGGGAAATGTTTTGTTTTGTTTTTTAGAGTGATAAGAAAGTAGGATGATTTGAAGATTTCAGAGGAAGATCTAAGAGGAAAAAGTGACCTGATTTTACTGTTGTTTGGGTTGGTTTTGAAATTGTTTAACCTTGTGTGCAGAATCACAGAGACTCCTTGAAGGTCTTGTAAAAGAGCCTTGTTTAGGTAATAAATTGCAAAAGGTTAGACTGCAGACTTTGATCCCTGAGAGGGGAGCCTCTGCCCATGCTCTCTAGGCTTCTTGTGGTCTGAAGAATCCCAGCAAAGCCTATCTTATCTTATTTTTGTAAATTTACTTCTCAGAACTTTCAAAGTCCTAACTCCACAGAGGATATGGCTTTCTTGGAATAGTAGAAACAGCTGGTGCATAACAGAAAAGGCTATAGGCTTTGGGGAGAGATTGGTGGAATTCAGGGGATCTGGTTATAGAAATTTTAGAAATTGGGGGTGGTTCAATTTACTTATTTTGTAGATGAGAAAAATGAGACTCAGATAAAGGCAACAAGATGACCCAATAGATGGCACTGACCTTGGAGTCAGAAAGACCTGAGTTCAAATCCAACCTCAGACATTTACTTTTGTCAATCTGGGTTTTGGGGAACCCCAAATTTGCCCCTATTCCTGAGAATTCACCCCAGAGAAGTTCCAGACTGACCCATTTTAGACTGAACAATAGACCTTAAAGTACTTAATGATCCCAGTTTAGGTGGGACTAGTGGATATAGTCAAATGTTAACTTTTTTTTGTCCTAGTGGTTTCTCCCATAGTATTAAAGTCCTCTTCCAGGAAGTCTAGCCATAGTCTATCCATTGTAAAGCATCAGCCTCTCCCTGATAATCCTGTCTTGGAATTCTCATTTCCTTATAGCCACTGTAAAGTCAATCAATCATATCTCCTTGTCCTTTGTTCTCCAAAATGTATATAAGACCCCAAGTTCTGTCACTCTTTGGAGAATCATCTCCTGTGGTGATTCTTCCAGACATATTATCCTCAGAGCCCCAAGGTTTTGACTCTGTGTAGTATTTGGAGCTTGGCTCTGTGTAGCTGTCAATTATTATGGACCTATCTCTTTCCTGATTAAAGATTTGGTTTTGCTGACTACTTTAGTAGTTCTGTGTTTTTTCCAGGTTGACACTTAGTAGATGAATGAACCTGGATAAGTCATTTAACTTCTTTCAGCTTCAGTTTCCTCATTTGTAAAATAGGGATAATTATAGTACCTCCCTCTCAGAGTTGTTGTGAGGATTAGAGGAGATGATAATTGCAAAGTACTTAGCACAGTGTCTGGAACATAATAAGCCCTATAAAATGTTAACTAGGTGATGTAGTAGATAAATACTGGGCCTGGAGTCAGGAAGACTCAAATCCAGCCTTAGACACAGTGTGACTCTGGGCAAACCACTTAACCCTGTTTGCCTTGGTATCCTCATCTGTAAAATGATCTGGACATGACTGAATAACAACAAAACAATAGTAGTAGTAGTAGTAGGTAGTAGTAGTAGTAGTAGTAGTAGTAGTAGTAGTAGTAGTAGTAGTGGTGGTGGTGGTGGTGGTGGTGGTCGTAGTGGTAATAGTGGTAGCAGTAATAGTATTTTAGGAAATAATTTGTATATATTCCTAGGACTAGGGCAGCAATGGCAAATCTTTTAGAGACCAAGTGCCCAAACTGCACCCTCATGCTATATATGAGCTGCCCCTTACTCCAGACAGGGGAGAGAGGAAGTGCTCTGTTACAGTTAAAAGAGTGGTTGGCATAAACTGTGACCGCGAAAATATGGTTTCAAATCAAAAATATAGTGGTCGCCATGGGAAAATTCCCAAATATTAAATATACCCAAGTCAGCTGGGTTTTATAGAGATTTTAATTAATACAAATTAAGGAATCAAGGAAAGGAAGAGAGAGAGTAAGAGGAAATAATGAGAAAAGGGCTAAGCAAGCCTAGGCTTAAGCCTTAAGAGAGATCAGTCAGTCTTTAATCCACTCACCACAAGATTTGTCCCAAGCAAGATTCTAGTGTTCAGAGAGACCCACCAGTTCAGTTCCTCAGCTCTACTAAGTTCAGCCACTGAGCCCTTCAATTCAGCTTTGGCAAGCTCACCTCTCAGAGACCTTTTCTGACCTCCTTTTAAAGAGAATTTTCTCCTATGTCACCTCCCCTAAGTTCTCACATCTACCAATCACAGTAGACGTTTTCACAGGACTGACCATTCTTAATTCACATCTTCTTTAGTTCTCAACTTCTCTGGGTAGACTAAAACTTCTGAGTAACTTCATACCTCTTTGCCCCTTGCAAGTTTGCAAGTTGCCTGACCTTTTCGTGATTAATTTGACTTTCATAGGTACTTAGCACCCTTTTGTATTAGATCTAAAAATAGACCTAGCTTAAGGGCTTTTGCCTCACTATAAGTATGAGTTAAGTACTTTTTCATTGTTCAGTAAGGAGTTTACAACTTTATCTTCCCCTAAAGTATGCCTAAGTATGGGTGGAGTAATTTTAAAGTTCCCAATACATTCCTGACCAAAGTCCCTTCATTGTTTTAAAATAGGGAATGGCCCTAACCAAATGTTCTAAGGTAGAGTCTGAGAATTTTTAACATTCACAAGTCTGAGAAATTTTAAGATTCACAGGTCCCATTGGGCTACCAGGAAGAGGGGTGGGTGAAGTGAGAAATGTCCTCAGGTGTGGTGGAGAGGGGTAGGAGAGCAGCCCCCTCTGGCATACATGCCATAGGTTCACCAACACAGGACTAGGGAATGCTATATTCTTTATTACTAATCCATAGGCAAAGGATATTTAAACATTCAAAAGCCACTTGGAGCTGGAAAGAGTCTTGATTATGAGGACTGAGTGATAAACTCAAAGACCACCAGAAGAACACCCTTTCCTTCCCCTACTCTCCCCTATTCTCAGCCTGATAGATCTGATAGGTAAACTCTTCCAGCTTAATGACAGATGAAAACATCAGAGGAGAGAATGGGCATGTAACCTGAAGAAGAAATGGAGAGGTTACCCAGGGACAGAGCCTATCTATTATAAGTATGATATTAGAAAATAAGTATTGTTTTATTAGTTTAGGGATAAGAAGTAAAGTGGCTATTTGAGAAAAGAACGAGTTTGAAGCAGATCTGAGAGAGCATGTTGATTTCAGATGTGACAGTTATAACCATTTTTCTATGTCAATTACTCACTCTGGTAGTTGGCAGAGACACACTCAGGGATCTCTCTCAGCGATGGAGGAGGTAACATCTTTGCCTCTCTCTGTCTGAGGGAAAGATCTGAAGGAGCTCAGTGTTTTCCTTTCCCAACTTGGGAAGCACTAGTGACTATCTATTGCAGTTTTATAGATTGGTTTATATCTGAGAAGACCAAAGAAAGATGTGGTCTTTGGTTTGGACTCAGAGTCCTAACTGGATTCTTGTTGAGACTCAACCAGCTAGCCTTTGCTATTTTGTAATTTGAAGGTGAAGTTAAGATTTATAAGGATATTAGTGGTAGTTTTTATTTAGATAGGATAAATTTGGGTTAGTCAGATCAGGGAGAATTAGTGTAGCCTGTGAAACACAGGAGAAACAGTTCCTTGCGGAACCTGGGAGTTTATTTGGGTAGATTTAGTATCCCTTAGAATTAGAATTAGAAAAACATTTTATGTTTATAATAAGAGTCTCTTTAGCATCCTTACGCCTGGCCCTGAAGGGAAGTTCACATTTGAGCCTCACTTCATCACTGAGGATTCTTTTGATTACTTCTCTCAAAAGTATCCAAACAATTTGAACCTGATTATCGAGTTAAACAGTTTTGAAAAGTTTTGAACCCATATTTAAACTGTTTTTCCATCTAAATATTTTATTTTATAGCTCGTCATAATTTATTTTTACACTTTGTAGCTAGGAGTCACCTGGCTCACATCCCAGTGCTGGCAGTATAGGGCAAGTGATGACTTGTGCTTTCGGTGCTGAGGAGGTAGAAGAGCCTCTTCAGAAAAGGAGGAATGGCCACCTACTTAAGTCTTGGAGGAAGTAAGAGGAACATGGAGCTGTAGATGACCTAATCTGAAAATGTTAGGAGTTAGGGCGACAGGGCTTTGCTTAGCATGTGAAGGAGAGCCTGTGGAGAAGCAACTGAAGAAAACAGTCATGTGGGGTCAGATGGGGGACTCAAATCTTCCAGGCATGACTGAACTAGCCTGGCACAGTCCCAGAGACTACTGAATATATTGGTTCAAATAATCTTGGCCCTCTCCTTTTCTATACTTATCTTGGAAGAAATAAATCAAAGATCAATTACACAGCCAGTAATAAACTATATAAAAATGTTAAACTAATTACCTCTAATAGCAGACAGAATATACACAATGGCTAAAACAATGCCAATGGAAAGAATAGTCACTACAAAACAAAAGTGAAATCTGTAAAAATATAATGACTACACCTGACCCCAAAGAAGATATAGCTTTATCTATATATACATATGTGTGTATATCTATATCTATGCATATAAAAGTACCTCTCTTCCTCCAACCTTTTTAAAATAAATTAAGTTAAATTAATTTTTTTTACCAATTACATATAAAAAAATTTCCATATAAGTTTTCCTAAATTATATGATTGAACTTATCTCTCTTTTCCCCTTCCCTTCCCCTTCCTGGTGCTGGCAGAAGATTCCATTTTTCTCTAACCTTCTTTATGGAAGTAAGCGACTATGGATAGTAAGCTGGATTTTCTCCCCTTTTTAATTTTTTGTTATAAGGGATGATTCTTTGGTAGTGTGAAAGTGGAATTATTCTCCCCCCCCCCCCTTTTTTAAACTTAATCAGTCAGGAACTTGAAGATACTTTACCATTGATTGCAAGGAAGTTCACACTCTCAGTAAAAGGAAGTTGACACTTTCAGAGATAGGAAGTTGATCCCACAGGCACTGCCCTCTGGGCAGTACCGGACAAATTAAGGAACTATGATTGGTTCCTGAGGTGTGACATGGGAAGGGAGAGAGTTGATGCGTGGAGAAAACTGTATAATTGGGACCCAAGGACAGCTCAGCAGCTTTTGCATTGGTGACTCGCTTGGATTGATGACACTTTGGCTGGAAATACTCTCTCTTGGGTTGATGACACTCTTGCTGAAGGCCACACTCCCAAGGACTTCTGATTGGAAATTAGGATCTGAGGGAACATTTGTTGGCCATGAGCGGGATTTCATCAGTTCAGCACTTAGGGTAGTCTAGGCAATTCTCTACCTCCGTCCTACATTTCCCTCTCTTTACTATTTCTATTTTAATTACAATAAATTGCTAAAGCTACTAACAACCTCATAGTTTAATTTTTAATTATTACAATTGGTGACAACACCCTTTTTAACTCTTGTTGGGAAGGTAGAAAGGGAGACAGTTAAAAAGGTAAAAAGCAAAAAAAAATCAGTAAAAATTTACTTTAAAAGAGATTATACTGATTTGAATACTTTAGATATGAAAGACTTACAGAAGTAATAATAGTTAATATATATGTGGCACCTTTAAGGTTTGCAAAGTACTTTACAAATCTTATTTTATCCTCACAGCAACCCTGAGAGATAGGTGCTATCATTATCCTCATTTTACAGATGAGGAAACTGAAGCAGATAGTTGTTAAGTGATATGCCCATGATCCCTCACAGCTAGTGAGTTTCTGCAGCTGGATTTGAACTGAGGATCAGGTCTAGTGCTCTATCCACCATTGCACCACCTAGTTAGAGATCCATAAAACACTAATAATAAAAGTTAATAATGAGGCTCAGGATACTAGGATAGTAATAACTAACATTTATATGGTGCCTTAAAATTTGCAGAGCATTCTACATACATCATCTTATTCAAGCCTCACAGTAATCATAATCCTATAGATGCTTATAGGCATTCTTCTTGTTCAGTCATTTCACTTGTATCTGACTCTTCCTGAGTCCATTTGGGGTTTTCTTGGCAAAGATACTAGAGTGCGTTGCCATTTCCTTCTCCAGGCTCATATTACAGATGAGGAATCTAAGACCCAGAAAGGTTTAGTGTCCCACTGCCTGTCTTGTGCCCCAACCCCTACCTCACCTCCCCCAAGTCCCACAGCTATCATCAGAAGCAGTGATGGAACTTGAATCTCTGTCTTCTAAGCCCAAGGCCAATGCTCTTTCCATGATAATACATTGGTTCCTCTATTGTTTTTCACTTTAAAAATGAAGCTCCGAACAGCTCCAGAACATCCAGGACCTCAGTGACATGGCAACCAGATTGGTTGGTTACTTTCTCCCTATGAGAGGGTACTCACCTCCCATATTTATTTCCCAAGAGCAACTCTGCTTGGTTCGATTCCAGGAACATCATGCCCTTGTCAAAGGAACAATCTAGCTTCTAACCCTCTCTCCCCCCACCTCTTCCTTTTCTTGATTCTAAAGCAAGTTGTTCTTTGGATCAGGACTTTCTTGAAATGTACTTTTCTCACCGTGATGAGTCATTCTTTTTAGTTCTGGGACTAGAGAGAGGTTTGCTGGTGAAGAGAACCACAGCTGATTGGACAGAATGAATGTGAAGAAGGACTGAAGAGGGGGTCAAGAAGGTTTGGAAAAGATACAGGTTTTAGGAAGAATCATTTCTTTGATGCTTCAGATAAGAAATTTTTTTCCCTCTCCTAACCATGGCCAGTTATCTCCAAAATGACTTTTTGTTTGTTTGTTTTTAGTTTTTACAAAAGGATATTGATGAAGAGGGCAGTTAGGTGGGGGTGGCTCAGTGGCTCAGTGGCTCAGTGGCTAGAGAGCCTGGTCTGGAGATAGGAGGTCCTGGGTTCAAATATGACCTCAGATACTTCCTAGATGTGGGATCCTGGGCAAGTCACTCAATTTCATAGTCCTTACTGCTTTTCTGCCTTGGAATCAATCATTAGTATTGATTCTAAGACAGAAGGCAATAGCTTTTTGAAAAAAATAAGCAAAATAGATAGAGTGCCAGATGTGGAATCAGTAAAGCGTCTCCCTGAATTAAAATTTGGCCTCAGACACTTACTATACCTGTGACCCTGGGGCAGGTTACTTGTCCCTGTTTGTCTTAGTTTCCTAATCTGTAAAATGAGCTGGAGATAATTGTAAAGCTCTTAGCACAATAGCTGGTATATAGCAAGTGCTATATAAATGTTAGCTAACTGTTATTATTACCAGAGGTCTGGGAGCTGGACTTCAGTTTGGGATTTGCTTATATATATAATTGGCTTCATAGGTTTCCTTATTCCTAAAGGAGTTATTTGGTCCCATGAATCCTGAAAAGCAACATGATATAACCTATGCCCTTCCTCTGTTCCCTTTTTATGCTTACCTGCTTCTTTTTCTCCTCCCTCCTGTCTCTTTTAGCTGATTCTCATTGTGTTCCTCTATTATGGGATGAGGAGTAGAAGGTCATGTGTAACTCCTTCTTTTTGCATCCTTGCATGTGTGTGAAAATTTGTGGGACCAGATAGTGAGTCTTCAGATATTCAGTCCCTTAGGGTTGGATCCTCAGATGGCAGGCTAGGTATTTGTATCACTCCAGACCTAAAGTATCTACAGAGAGAGGGAACCAAGTCTGGACTGAGGAAGAAGGAAAGAGAATTGCAGACAAACACGAGATATCTAGACTCTGATGAGTCAGAGGCCACAGAAGCAGCAGACATCAAAGAATTCATAAATACCAGTGGGCAGAGCAGAATGAACTTTCCAAAGTCCATACTATCAGCAATTAATCCATATAGCTACAAAGCAAATGAAGGAGTGCAAGTCCAATGACTTCATGGCTTAGCCAAGAGTCAGCAGTCAGAACCATGGGAACAGAGAAGAGGGACAGGGCAGGGAAGGGGAGTTTTTTCTTCATTGCTATTTAAAAGGTTCCTTAACCTACTGTGCTCAAAAATTCAAGTTAGTTTCTCAGAATCAGCCCTGGCCATTGTGTCATCTTGACCTGATACTCTAGTTGTGAGACTAGAATTGAGGTAGTGGTAGAAGCTTCCCATGGGCCAGATTCAAGAAAGTTTACCAATCTGGGCTTCTTTTGAATTGAGGGCTGTGCAACAATTGCAGTGGTTCTCTCTGAGTTAGGTGCCAATCTGTATTGATAGAGGGAGTGTCCTCTTTAGGAGTTCCCTACTTGAAACATAAGTCCAATTAAAAAAAAACAAAAACTTTTTCTATTAGCAGCAAAACAATGACCCAGGACAATCCAGAGGAAATTATGAGAAAGAACCCTATCCACATCCAGAGAAAGAACTGTGGGAGCAGAAACGCAGAAGAAAAAACAGGATCTATTAAGTGGTTTGATGGGGATTTGATTGGGGTTTTGGTGTTAAAAGATCACTCCATTGCATATATGAATAATATGGAAATAGGTTTTGAACAATGATACATGTATAACCCAGTGGTACTGCTTGTCAGTTCTGGGAGTGGAGAGGGAAAAAAATCATGAATCATGTAACCATGGAAAATATTCTAAATAAATTTTAAGAAATAAAAGTGAAAAATACACAAAAAATGCAAAATAAGACTACAATCTGGGAAAGAAAGGAAGGGAAACTGGGAGGTATGGTCTAGGATGGAAGGAGAAGCTGGATAGCTAACTTTTCTGATATATTATGTGACTTTTAAAAAATAATATTTTATTTTTCCAATTATATATAAAAACACAATTTGACCCTTTTTTTTTTTTTAAATTCGAAGCCCAGGGAGCTTAAAATGACCTACCTAATAAGTAAGCATTAGAGGTAGAATTTGAGCCAAAATCCTCAGACTCCAAAGGCAGAGTTATTTCTACTTTATCACACGGTCTCCCTGAAGACATTCATAATTTTGCTTTTTGCCAAGGGCCAGACCTGAACATTTCTCTGAAGGAAGCAACTAGCCGGCAATAGCCTTTCTGACAAAGACCAGCTTTCTGAGAGATACTCCTTTTCTGGCACTCCTTAGCCTTCACCTAAGGCTTCTCTACTAGACTTTAGGGATCCCTCTGGAGCCCAAATCAGGAACTGCGCCCAGCCTTCCAGGTGGGACAAGGGCTTCTGGTCCAAGGATGTTATTTTTCCTCTGGGAGTGAACCACCTCATTAGGTTATTACATACATAAGAGTGTATGAATTTACTACAGTTACTAACTAATCCAAGCCTTCTAGCTGGACACCTGGCAGTAGCCTTTTACCCAACAGTATTGACGATGGTTACATAGTACTGCCCTATTAATTCATCTATGCCAGCTAATTGGGATCCTTTGGGGGGGACTTCTTTTTCTCCTAAAATTTCCTGAAGTCCATCATTGTTGGGATCAGAGGGGGATCATCTGGCCTTTGAACCTTGGGTTAGATACTCTTATTCTAGGACTCTTTTATCAGTGCTCATCAGCTTTTATTGATTTAGATTAAGCAGATTAGACATCTTTATCTATATTCCCCCTCTTTCCTCACCGTGCAGCCTTCTAGGTTATAGTTGTAATTGTCCAAGTCCATTTCATTCTCAGTCTGTTCCTCCTACACTCTTTCTACTAATTGAAACCTGCCTCTTGCCCTAGAGGACATCTCAGCCCACACAGAAATGTATCACCAATACCAACTGGCAAGGATATTGTGGTCTGGTTGAGGAGATACTATGTAAACATAAAAACAAAAAGATAATACTTTAAGGAGCTGGTGATTTCCTCTGTGGGTTTTGTCATTGTTCAGTTGAGTCTGGCTCCTAGTGACCTCATCTGAGATATTCTTGGCAACGATTCTGGAGTAGTTTGCTATTTCCTCCTCCATCTCATTGGAGGTAAAATGGGTTAAGTGACTTGCTCAGGGTCATAAGAGGCTGAGGTCATATTTGAACTCAGTTCTTCCAGCTTTCAGGCCTAGCATTCTATCTACTGTGCCACTAGCTATCTTATCCTTTGTGAGTAACTCTCCCTCCAATATAATAGATTATATCTGCCTTGATGGATAGTTTAATGAATTGTTGTGTTCCCTAAATATCTAATATCTACCTTCCGATGAGCCTCTGTGCTTCTATGATGAGTGTAAGCAGTAAGACAGCATATTCATTTGTAATTATTTATTAGATAGTAGATATTGGAGAGAAAGAAAGGCATCTAGTCACCTGGCCTCCACTAGCTAATCTGAATTTGCTGCTTACCTCATTAGCTAGCCTAGAGAGGTTGTAGCAAGTGTGCTGCTTCCTAGCCAAAGCCTGAGCTGTTTCCCCACCCTCCCAGACTCCCCAAATTCCCAGACCAAGAGCCAAGCCCCTAGCCCCTTGCTGCTTCCTCCAACCCACATTTATAATCCTTGTGATGTCACCCCTTCAGGGTCTCTCTGGTTGGACAGACAGCCTCAGTCTGGGTAAGAGACCAGTCTTCCTGATGCCAGGAATCACAGGAGACAAGAGGCAAGTGACCACTTCGCTTATGGAACCCCCAAATTTGCCTTTGCCCCTAGGGAACTTGCCTTAAGGGAAGTTCCAGACTAACCTTGTTTTAGACTGAACAAGGAACCTTAAAGTACCCAGTGTTCTCAGTTCAGATAGGATTAGTAGATATAATAAAATCTTTAGCACCCTTTTGTTTTGTTTCTCCCATAGTATCAGAAGCTTCTCCCAGGTAGTCCAGACCCTGCGGAATCATCCTTCCCTAGTCTCCATTCTAAGCCAATCAACTGAACCTTCCTGTCCTATTTTCTCCAAAAGTGTATAGAAGACCGCAAATTCTTCAGTTCATTGGAAAATCCCCTTTCAAGGCACTTTGTCCTGGAGACTGTGTTCCCAGAGTTCCAGAGCTTTGTCTCTGTGTGGTATCTAGCTCATGACTCTGTGTAGGGCTAATTGGAGCATTATCTTCTTGTCCTGTTTAAAGGCTCATTCTTTTTTAACTACTTTGGTGGTTTTTGATGTTGTTGTCATAGTCATCATTGCTGTTTTGTTTTTTAAATCTTTACCTCCATCTCAAAATCAGTACTGTATATTGGTTTCAAGACAGAAGTGTGGTAAGGGCTAGGCAATGGGGGTCAAGTGACTTGCCCAGGGTCACACAGCTAGAAATTGTCTGAGGTCAAATTTGAACCCAGGACCTCCCATTTCTAGGCCTGACTCTTAATCCACAGAGCCACCCAGATGCCCCCTTTCTGTGTTTTTCAAGGTTGACACAAATATCTTCCAGGGAGCCATGAAGCCTCCCATAATCCTCCCATAATACATATGCATGTCCTATTAAAGGGTTGAACTGATATCTGGGACTGAAATGGATTTTTGTCCTAGGTTCAAATCTGACCTCAGACACTTACCAGCTAGGTGACTCCTATTTAACCCTGGTCTCAGTTTCCTTATCTGTAAAAGGAGTTGGAGAAGGAAATGGCAAACCATTTCAAAATCTTTGTGGAAAAAAACAAAGCTCCAAAAGGGGTCACAAGTGAACAACCAAAATACAGTCCTATGTATGTGAATAATACATAGGTGTGGCCACTCAAAGGCTTGTGATTTCATCATCATGGAGAGCATGTATAGTGGAAACTCCCTCCATCAAACCAGTTGTTACATGTTAGTGACTGTGTATAAGCACTGACTCCAGGTATATGCAATGCACCCCCTAGCTGTGCACAAATGTGTGTATATATACTGTCAACACGGAATCTAGAAATCCCAAACTTGTAGCCTTGTAAGATCTGATGAACCCCAAGTTGTAGGACTAGCTTGTTAGTTGGAGACCCCAAAGCTTGTTCTAGTTCCCTGTTCCTGTGAGAATCCACCCTGAGGGGAATCCCAGGCTAGCAGTTTCAGACTGAATAATGGACCCCAAGGTAAAGACAATCCACTTGAGGTGGAGGCTAAGGCCAAGCCTAGTGACTCTTCTTGTCTCCAGAAGCCCGCCTTCAGAGGACCAAACTTGGGACCTTCAGCTTTCGAGACTGAAGCACTGCTTGGGCTTAGCCTCCACCTCAAGTGGATTGTCTTTACCTTGGGGTCCATTATTCAGTCTGAAACTGCTAGCCTGGGATTCCCCTCAGGGTGGATTCTCACAGGAACAGGGAACAAGTACAAGCTTTGGGGTCTACAACTTACAAACTAGCCCTAAAACTTGGGGTTCATCAGATCTTACAAGGCTACAAGTTTGGGGTTTCTAGATTCCATATTGAAAATACCCACGTGTACTTTGGGTGTGATTTTTGTGTGCCTGACTCCTGTAAAAACTAAATTAAATTAACACTCTCTGGTCCTTCATTTCCATGGAGTTTATTAATATTTACTTGAAATAGAGAGCATATAGAGGAAGATTATTCCTATTCTAATCTTGCCAGCTAACCAGCCATGTGGGTGCTCTCCACATGGCATTTTCTCAGCCATGGCCCTCCTCATCCAAGGGAATAGAGAGAGCTTACTTCCTTGTCTCAAACCTTTTAACCTCCCCCTTTCCTTCCAAGTCAAAACTCAATCATCTCTGGATCCTGTACAGAGGCCACAGTCTCCAGACCTACGCCGGGGTGAAATCATGTGATGTACACTCACGTGACGTAAAGTTCCCATTCCCCGGGACACAGTAAGACCCCAGGAGATTCCCTTCACATACTCCCCTCTTAGAATATAAATTACTTGGAAGAAGGAATTGTTTCATATTTTTCCTCCATGACTCTGCTCTTGCCCACCAACCTCCCTCTTCCAATCTGTTGCCAAGTCTTGTCAGTTCTAGATTTCCAGCATTTCTTGTCTGTTTTCCCTCTTATCCTCTGAAACTACCACCACTCTGGTATAGACCCTCATCACCTCATTCCTGGACTGTTGCCATAGTCGACTGCTTGGATCGTCTTCATCAAGTCTACAGGGACTGGCACACAACTGGTGCTTAATGCTTTGTTGCCACTCTTCTCTCTTGGAACCAATACACAATACTAATTCTAAGACAGAAGAAAAGGTTTTTAAAAAATGAGTGCTTTGTTGATTGTTTATGTAAATTGTGCTCTCATATTGGCATGGTCTTGTAGCTTTTCAGAGCACCATCAGTGTAGTTTAGAACAATGCAACAAGCTTGTAGTGGGTTGTAGTTCTGGTTCTATTAGTTTATCAGTTGTATAACTAGGCAAACAACTCTAGACCTGTTTTTTCACTTACGAAATGTGGATAACATCTGTACTCATCTGCCTGCCAGGATTGTGGTGAAGATCAAAGAGTGATGTGTTTGAAGTGTCCAAAGCTTAAAACTCCTATTATTGCATTTTTTTAAACCCTTACCTTCCATCTTAGAATCAATACTGTATATTGGTTCCGAGGCAGAAGAGCTGTAAGGGCTAGGCAATGGGGGTTAAGTGACTTGTCCAGGGTCATACAGCTGGGAAGTGTCTGAGGCCAGATTTGAACCCAGCTGCAGACCTGGCACTCTATTGACTGTTCTACCTAGCTGTCCCATTATATAACCATAAGGTAAATTGGAAGCAAGGATGGGAATGATAGTACTTACTTACTGTGTGAGAGATACTGTGCTAGATACTTTACAAATATTATCTTAGATCTTCATAAGATCCTGGGAAGCAGATTTATTATTATTATTATTTTATAGCTGGGAAAACTGAGGCAGTCAGCAGTTAAATAACTTGCTAGGGACACACAACTACTAAGTATCAGATGCAGGATTTGAAGTCAAATCCTTGTGCTCTATCCACTGTGCCACCTAGCTGGACAGATATGTAGTAATTAAAATTTAAAATGATAAGGCTGATAGTAGCTTAATAACTTTATTAAATCAAAGTAATAGGAGAAGTAAGGAGAGGGAAAGGTAGGAAAGAGGTAGAGAGGTTTTTAGTTTACTAATCTATTGGCTGCCATGATGGATTGAGGTCAACCACCAATGAGGATCCCTCCAGCCTCCATGATCCACACTCCACACTCCAGCCAGAAGACCCCGACAGGCTGCTGGGTCTCCCCTTATAAGCTCTTTTCTCCACTCACTAGTTCTCACATGTCACATCTCAGGAACCAAGCATCGTTTCTTAATTTGCCTGGGCCACCCAGTGGGGCAGTGCCTATGGAATCAGTCTCCTGTCTCATTGGTTCCTTGCTTCATTAACTTCTTTTCTCAGTGGTCTTTGTCCTCCAGGTCACTGAGAGATGATGTTAAACAAAGCCACATAATGGAGAGAGATTCTCTTCCCACAGATATTATTCTAATGAGCAAAAGATCTGATTGTGATTTTGTCCATCCCAGCACGGACAATTCCTTTATCAACACTATCATAACTGTAATAATCTATGACATATAAAACCAGACCAGGTCAGTGGTTGGGGAAAATAAGAGATGAAATGAGATGGTCCCCCGAGTTAGAATTTAAATCTAAGTCTTCTTGATTCCTTCTCCACTGATTATTCCAGTGTATTCTGATGATCTCTTCCTCAATCTGTGCTTATTTGGACACAATTATAGGATCACAGGCTTGGAATTGGGAGGTTCTTAAATAACTATCATCTAGTCCAACTTTCTTATTTTACAGTTGAGGAAACGAAGGTCCAAAGAAATTAACTGACTTGCCCAGTCACACATGTAGTCAGGGGCAGATCCAAGATTTGAACCCATCTCTATCCTTTAACTCCAAATCCAGCCCTCTTCTATAAAATTAGAGAAATGAATTAATGTGCTGAAATTTAAAGAGGGTTAGTAGAAAAACCAATAAACTGGGGCTAGAATCCATTTGTTAATATTGTGCAATGACTACCATAAATGTTCTTGATGTGGTACTTTTGAAGGAGCATTGGATTTCCAGTTAGACCAGGACAAGTCCTTTAAACTTTCATAAACTGCCTTTTCCTCTATAAGGAGGGGGATATTTATACTTGAGTTAGTTCATAGGGCTCATAAAGTGCTCTGCAAAACTGAAAGTTCTATATAAATGTGAACAGTCTTTGTTATGCATGGGGGCCTGCTCCATTACTCAAAATCTTTAAATAACTCAGTATTTAGGAGGCAGTTGGGTGGCTCAGTGGATTGAGAGTCAGGCCTAGAGATGGGAGGTCCTGGGTTCAAATTTGACCTCGGACACTTCCTCGCTGTATTACTGGACAAGTCACTTAAGCCCCATTGCCCAGCCCTTACCACTCTTCTGCCTTATGTAAAAATAGATCAAATCCTGGACTTCAATCCCCACAAGCCTTTGCTCCACTTCCCCAGAATGCTTTGTAATCTCACCTGGGCAGAGAGCGAGATGGGGTTTTAAACCTGGTTGTGAATAGGCTCCGGGCTCTTTTGGACTTCCATTTTGGAGCAGACACGTCTCTTTCATGATGTGAGGTTATCTTGTCTAGGCCTCTGGCCTAGGCACATATTTTTCTTATTCTGTATTTTCTTTAATCCTTAACCTTTAATAAACCTCTAAAAAATATAATACTCCTTGCAGAGAGAAACTAATTTCTACCTGCCTCAGTTTCCCTAAATTTTAATCTTTACACTTGGAACCAATACACATAATAAGATGGAAGGTAAAGGTTTAAAGAAAAAAAAACATTTATTATCTGCTATATGTTCAAATGGTTTTCATTTTGTATTAGAAGGCTATTCAGTTTGTTCTCACACTGCTCTCTTACCTTCTATTTTATATTCCTGCCGCTGTCCACTATATCCCCTCCATAGTATAGGCTTTGACCTTTCTTCCTTTCCTTGCCCTGCTCCCTAGATCTGCAATACCCTTTTCCTCTGTCTGCTTAGTAGACAAATCTAGCCCTTAAAGACCAAGCAGGAAGCTTTCTGCAACCCCTTTGTCCCCCACCAAGCATCCAAGATAATATAGGCATTCTCCCTGTGGAAACCCCCTCCCCCATACTATTCCTATTACTTTTTAAAGACATACCACTTATTATTTTATTAGGTATTTACCTCCCAGGGTTATCTTCCTTCTTGATTCTACTACTAGGTACTCCTATACTAGTAAACTAACTCAGCAGTAATATGCACACAAAAGACAATTTAATTCACTGAAGTTGATTTGTAGGAACCCCAGAGAAAAGGGAGTCATCAAGGAAATCTCCCAAGATTTATTGGGAAATCATTACACACTTATGCAACACTGTTAATTGTGGGATGGGGTAGTCTGGGCCTACAACTTCATTGGTAAAGGGAATGCCTGGGGGAAGAAACTCCATGAATTGGTGCAGTAAGTATAATCTCTACTTATAGTCTTAAAGAGCTGTTTGGAGTACTGATTAGGTGGCTTGTCCAGGGTCACCCAACCAGTATTTCAGGAGTAAAGTTTGAACTCAGACCTTTCTGGTTTTTGAAGCCAGCTCTCCCTCCATTATACCACACTACCCCTATAGCAAGTATAAAATAAGGTCTTTGGTCTTGAGGACTTTATAATCTCACAGTAAATAAATACCCTAAATATGTACTCAAATCCTGAAATTTAGAGCCAGATTAGCTAGTTCAAAACTCTTCATTTAATGAAAAGGCAAAGGACTGCCCATGTTCATACTGCTAGTTAGTGGAAAAATCAAGACCAGGACCCCAGTTTCCTGACCCCTAGTTGAATACCCTAGGGAGACTCTATTATACTCTATTATGCCACCTTCTCAATGCATACCATATTTATGTCCCTTTGAGGTTTACCCTATTTGTTTTCATGACCCAATCTGGATCCTGATTGGCTGTTATCTATCAGCCTCCAGATCATTTGCTTTCCTTTTTCACTGTGTTCTATGGTTGTCTTAAAACCCCATTCTTCCCCTACTGTCAACTCTTGTCCTTCTATAAGGGGATTTAAAGTTAGATTGATATTGCCCCAAACACTTCAATTTCCAAGCTCCTCAGTCTACTCACCTTTCATGGCTTACTCCTTCGCTCCACCTCAGCTACACATTGGAATGGTCCTGGCCCTCATCTTCTCATTGTCCTGCAAGTATTCTACTTCCATAATAAAGATTACTATCATCTGTTCCTGTACCCTACTGCTCCTACACTTTCTGCTTAGCCACGACCTATAATCTCTGGCTCTTTATCCTTGCTCTGTTCTTCCTGATTTGGATCCCTTGGTAAATCAATTCAACTCCCCATTACTTTGTTCTTGATTTCCTTACTCATCTCATAGATCCTCATGTCTTACAAAACTTTCATTCTTAATCACTTGACTATTTACCTCTTTTGCTCTTACTTATTTACTGTTGAACAGAGGAAGTCTGGAAATCAAGCTTGACTGGGCACACTGCAAATTTGTCGTCTAAACTAAGGGGTCGTCATTGAAAGACAGTCCTTTGATTTTTTATTCAACTTGCCAAGGAGCCAGTTTGGAACCTTTTCTCAATTCCCCAAACTGAGAACTGGCCTCATGTCATTAAAAAAATCCAGCCCATTTACTAAGAAGCCCATTTACTACTCCTCTCCATCAGACATCTTTTCCTTTTTATCTCACAATCTCTTTATCAAGTGGCCCCCTGAACCTTTATTCCTTTACTCATTTGTGATGAAAACATAACTTCTCATCAAGGCCAACCTCTCTATATGCTCCTTTGATCTGTTTCCCTTACCTGAAGTAGACTTTCCTCCCCAGTCACCTCCTCTCTCTAAACATCAGTTATCTTCCTATATACTGGCTTTCCCCCCCTGATGCCTACAAACAAGCAGCCCAAGTCTCCTGTCCTTAAAATAACCTAACCTATCCCATTATTTGGTGCCAAATCTAATGGCCTCTTCTCATGCTGGCTTTTCTGAAATATTTGACACTGTTGACCACCACCTCCTTGATACTTTCTTCTTTAGGTTTTCCTGATGTCTTTCTTTCCCAATTCTTAAATTGAATGAGATAATAGGGGGCTAATTATTCCCTTCCCTTCCTTCTGAGCTCCTTCTTAGTCTTCTTTGATCATTCATCTATATCCTTCTCTCTGGTTGTACCACAAGGCCGTTCTGGGTTCTTCCTCTTCTCTCTATAAGGACTTGGGTAGCCTCATCAGCTCTCAGTGATCAAATTGCCAAGATGACTCCCAGATTATTTCTCCTTAGCTCCAGTCCTAACCCACAAATTGCCTAGAAGTATCTCAAACTCATAAAATAGAACTCATCTTTTCTCCACAAATATACTTTTCAATCACCATTTAAGGATTTTAGATGGGATCTTCACTTTCTCCACTTACAGTTGTCAAATCATTTATTTCCATCTTTATCTTTCACAAAGCCACCTCCCTCATACTGGACTACTCTAACAGCCTCCCTTTCTTATGGTTTTTCCATCCATCCTCTAATTATTTTCCTAAAGCACAGATCTATTCTCATCCCCTTGCTCAATAAATCCCTGTGGCTTCCTTTGGCATTTAAAGCTCTCCACACTCTGGCCTCTGCCTATCTTTCCAGTGTTCTATGTTTTTCCCCCAAGCACTTGGATAAAGCCATAGTGACCCATTTGTCTTTCTTCATGCAGAATACATCACCCCCAGGCCTTATGCACTAACATGCCTGGAATGCACTTCCTTACCTCTAATTTTTGCAATCCCTGGTCTCGGCTCAAATGCCACCTTCTTCAGGAACCAACTGTACAGTTCTGCTTTCTGTAATGTATCCTGTATTCATTTGGTATACTTCATGTCTATAAGTATGCATGTTTTCTCCTCCACTAGAATATAAGTTCCTTGAGAGTAGGGCTGTATCTCATTTGTCTTTGCAGCCTTAGTGCTTAACTCAGCACTTGATATGTAGAAAGTGTTCAAAACTTTACAGATTGTGATTTTTAAATTTTCTCCATTTTGCTTAGTCTAGCACCCAGGAATGTATTGTAAACTTCAAAATTTCTTAGACTTATAAATGTTGGAAATTTCACCATTGGGAAATTTCATACTTGAAAAATTTCCTATTGATAGTGGGTCTTGGCTATTGGAATGTGAACCCCATTGGCATGAGAGTTCCCCCTCCTCCCTTCTTAAAATTACTTTAGGACAGAAAGCTTTTGCTGAACAATGGAAAGGACTTTGACCTATGCTTAAGCATAGATCAGGAATTTCTTTGAGTCATGATTGATTTTAGAATTGATACAATGGAGATACTTGGAATCAATCTCCACCCTACTCAGTCCTAACAGGATTGAGGAAGGGCTGCAGCATAGATCAAAATTTAATTATTCCAATCTCTACCCTACTCAGGTTAACAGGATTTAGGAAGGGCTGTAGCAAAGGATCAAAGATTTAATTATTTGAAAATATGACCTTCAACAGACATGTGCAAAGCCAGAGACCTCTGGGCGGTCCTGGGTTAAGCTAGAGCCTCCATTGGCACAGGGAAATTGATGGACAGTGATTGGTAGATATGAGAACTGAGGGGAGGGAACTTGGATGGTTTCCTTAAAGAGAGAAGGGTCTGAAGACTCAGGGGGGTGGTTGAGGAGTTTGTCTGAGTGGTTGGAGTGTGCTCTGAGAAGCTTGCTCTGAAGGAAGCTGAAGGTGGGGGCCTCTGAGACTGTTTCTCCATTTTGGTCACGTGAGTAATAGGGACTGATCTCTTTTCTTTGCCTCAGCTATCTAAGGGCTTGGGTCTTTTGGCCCAGCCTAAACAGAAGGGGTATTTAAGCCCTATTCCCTTCTCTCCCCTTTCTCTCTCTCTATCTCTAATTCCTTTCTTCCTCCTGTTGTAATTAAACTCCATAAAAGATTGACTGCTGACTTGAGTTTTCATTTAGGAATTACATAGCTGAATTCCTTGGCGACCTTAAATTAATATATATCAGTCTTTTAAAGTGATTTCCTTGTCACATTATGGCTGACCATACGGGAGTCTAAAGAATCCTCTCAATAAACTTTTGAAATTCCTTGCCTTTTTACTATACCGTCTCACACTTAGTCCTTTTTTTTAACAAAAAACTTGGCTTAAAGACACAGTTGCTAGAACACGTGAGTATAAAAAACTTTTTCTCTCTTCTCTTTTCTCCTTAAGTTAAATTGGAATCAGCAGTTTTTTTTCTTTTTCTTCCCTTTAATCTTAAGGGACAGCTAGGTAGCTCAGCGGATTGAGAGCCAGGCCTAGAGACAGAAGGTCCTGGGTTCATATCGGACCTCAGATACTTCCCAGCTGGGTGACTCTGATAGACAGAAAACAGCTGTTTTAAATCTCAGCAACAGGACTCTAAAGTCCTGGCTGGAAGAGCTGTTTCTAAATATCCTTTCCCTTAAGGAACAACTTCCTGGATTAGAAAAAAAAAACCCTGTGAAAAGTTTGTTGCTTTGCCCTGCTCCCCACGTGTTTTGTGAAATTACAAAATATATATATATAAAAATGAGTACTACATTCTTTGACAATTATATGGCAGCTGAAGAATTAGGGGCATTGAGGAATGCAGGATACCTCCAAATTTTTATATTAATAGGTACTGTCATTTTTGTACTCCTCAATACTATATTTAGAGATGCTAAAATTAAAAAAAATGAGGATAAAATAGAAAATATTGAGGATAAAATAGGAAATATTGAGGATAAAATAGGAAAAATTGAGGATAAAATGCAAGCCCAATTAGAAGATCTAAAAAGTTTCTTACAGGATCAATTGGCAAACAACCACTCTACCAGAAACAGACCTGTTTCTGAACCTTTGAATGAGGAAATTTCCTTCCCTGAAATAGAGACGGAAAACACCTTCCCTATAGCCCAGTTAACAGACTGCTTCTCTCGTGTAGTGCAAATCTTGTCTGAATTTAATGCCCAAAACCCTTCCCCTGCAATCCCAGTTTCTCATGTTCCTTCTCCTACAGAAAACCAAATTCCAATGCAAGGGAGATCTTGTCCTCCTAGAGAAACCTGTCCTTGTCAAACTGACCCACAGGTACAAAATTCAACTAGAGGCCTGTTTTCCTCTAAGAGAAGTACCTGAAATAGGACGGAATGGGGATGTGGTGACTTTAAGACATAGGATACCGTTTACTCCCCAAGAAATAAATGAATTTACACGAAATATCCCCACATATGAACAAGATCCTTTTCTAGTAACAAAAAAGATGGGAGACATATTTTTTCAGTATAATCCGTCTTACAAGGACGTTGAGAACTTACTACAGGCTTTTTTAAGTGAACGTGAAAAAAATAAAATAATTGCTCATGTCAACAAAACCCGGGGGCGTAATGCAGCACATTGGCCATCTCAGGATCCCAAATGGGACTATAACAATCCTGAGGATTATCTACAACTATACCGTTGTAGAGAGGCCATCCTCACGGCAATGAAGGAATGTGCAGACTGTACAGATAAGTGGATGGAACTGGAAAAAATTAAGCAAAAAGAAGAAGAAACACCCTCCAGATTTATGGATAGAATTATCGAGTTTGGGGACAGATACTTAGATTGGGACTTAACTAAAGAGAGTAGTTTAAGACAAGTTAGAAGAATCTTTGTAAACAACTCTTGCAAAGCAATTAAGAATTATTTTAGAACACAATGCCCAAGATGGTCAGATATGGACCTTGAAGAATTGCGAAAAACAGCTATATATGTTTTAAAGGGAAACAAGGAAAAGGAGGAAGAAAATAATGATGACATAGAGGAAATAAAGAAAAAAATGAGATATTTAATAGATAGGATGACTAAATAAGAAAGTAGGCATGATAATGAACCAACGACAATTGCCCCTCTCCAGAAATCCAATTATCAATCCATTACTTGCCACTTCTGTGAGAAGAAGGGCCACAAAATGATGGAATGTAGAACCTTTCTTAAGATGATTGGAAGGAATACACAGTTTAATAATAGCTTTAGAAATAATAACTATAGAAATGATGATAATGGTTATAGAAACCAGAATTCTAGAAATTATAATAATGACTATGGAAATAACTATAATGAATATAGAAATAAGAACTTTAGAAACCAGAATTATAGAAATAGGAATTGGGAAATTAATGCTCAATTTGCTCAATTTGAAGAATGCTCAAATTGAAGAAAATTATAATGATAATGAACAACAATATATGAGAAATGGCGCTCGTCCAAAACATGCTCGAGGTGCTAATGAACCTCAGAGAGGTGCCCTTCAGGAGGGTGCCCAAGGAACTTCCTAATATAATGAAGATGATTCTTCTTAGATTGTATTGATTTTGTTGATATTAATTAACCTTTTTCAGTTTTTTTTTCTCCTCTCTAAATAGTAGGAAAGATGAATAAAGAACTTAAGACTATGATTGGCAAATTATGCACTGAGACCCATTTAAAATGGCCTGAAATTCTCCCTCTGGCCCTATTTTATCTTAGAAGCAGGCCTAGAGGAGACTTACATATTTCACCATTTGAGATGCTTTTTTGACATCCGCCTATACAGGCTAAGCCTTTCTCCCCGGCTTATACATCGCTATTAGGGGGAGATATTACTATTGCTTCCTATATACAGGAGTTACAGCACAAACTACGTGAACTTCATGAATCCGGAGCTGCAGTACAAGCCGGACCATTAGACTTTTCTCTGCATGACCTGAACCCAGGAGATAAAGTTTATATCAAGAATTTCAAGCGAACTGGAGCAACTCAACCTTCATGGGAAGGACCATTCCAAATATTATTAACTACTCCAACATCTATAAAGATTGGAGAAAGAGACTCTTGGATTCACTGCTCACATGTGAAGAAAGCATCTTCTGCTGAGACTGATTGACTCTATCCTATCATATGAATTGTGACTCTATCTTATCATATGAATTGGAGATAATAATCCATAGACAAATGGATGCTGTTTTTTTTTCAAGAATATATTGAATTACTGATTTTTTTCTTATTTTTTCTTATTTCTTTTCTTTTATTTTTTGATCAGAATATTTGATTTTTTTTCTCATTTTTTGTACTGAAGGTACACATAATTAATATTAATATTATTTTTCCCTGCAGTAATACAAGTTAATATATATACTCTTGCTATAATATCAATATATGCCTAAAAGCTTTAAACTATGGGAACCTGCCATTTATTGATAAAATATTATAGGACTGTGATAATGTTTGTGTCTGATTCCAGGAAAAGGGATAAAAACAAGGAGCACAGACTAAACCTGAATAGTGCCAATAGAGCACACAAGAAATATTAAAGTGAGACTCAAGGTTGCGACACTTAACTTATGTTTAAGTCATAGGACTTCCTTGTATCTACACTCTTTTCGAAGTACTCAAACAAGTACAAAGCTTGACTATCATGCTGGCTCCCTATATCCCTGAGGAAAAAATCAGACAAGGGAATGACATTTCCCCATCAAAATAGAATTCTAATTCTTTCCTTCTTATATTATGGCAACTTCCTGTAGTCTTGGCTACAAAGGGCTAAGTGAAATATTACTGCATTCTGTCCTACATACTTGTGGGATAGAAATTACTTTAAACTGGACCTATGCAAGGTCTATTTTGAATTTTTCTTATGTTTTTGATTATTTTTCTATTCTTTTGATAATTGACACATACACCCCCATAACTGAACATTGCATTCTGAGGTAAACTTGATATTTTTTTAATACTTACTTCAGGGGGGATTGTATTTTAATTTAAAATCTAAGAATTTTTGAATTTTTTTTTTGTTTGAGATTGTATTTTTATAAAAATCCAAGAATTTTGTTTAAGATTTTACTTTTATAAAAAAAAAATTCAAAGATTTTGATTCTGTTTGAGAAAAGATCTTCAAGAAAGAAGCTTGAAATTTTTATATCCAGAGAATGAACTGTTGCAGAAAGATGCCGAAAACCTACACTTTATCAAGAAGATCAAGAATGAACTTTGGATGTGATTGATTGGACTGAACTTTTGATTGAACATTTATTGTAACTGTACACATTTATGCCAAAAGGGACTGCCCCTAATTTGGCTTTCTGTTAATGCGCCTAGCAAAACATTGGTTTTGCTTTCTTTTCTTTTCTATTCCCTCTCTCACTATTCTAATTTCTCTTAGAAAATTGAATATTGTGTATATCTTTAGTTAGAAGTGAATTTAGAACTACAAAATGATTATGTTAAATGATCAATGGGGAGACTAGTCTCCCAATGATCATCAGGGGGGATTGTAAACCTCAAAATTTCTTAGACTTATAAATGTTGGAAATTTCACCATTGGGAAATTTCATACTTGAAAAATTTCCTATTGATAGTGGGTCTTGGCTATTGGAATGTGAACCCCATTGGCATGAGAGTTTCCCCCTCCTCCCTTCTTAAGATTACTTTAGGACAGAAACCTTTTGCTGAACAATGGAAAGGACTTTGACCTATGCTTAAGCATAGAACAGGAATTTCTTTGAGTCATGATTGATTTTAGAATTGATACAATGGAGATACTTGGAATCAATCTCCACCCTACTCAGTCCTAACAGGATTGAGGAAGGGCTGCAGCATAGATCAAAATTTAATTATTCCAATCTCTACCCTACTCAGGTTAACAGGATTTAGGAAGGGCTGTAGCAAAGGATCAAAGATTTAATCATTTGAAAATATGACCTTCAACAGACATGTGCAAAGCCAGAGACCTCTGGGCGGTCCTGGGTTAAGCTAGAGCCTCCATTGGCACAGGGAAATTGATGGACAGTGATTGGTAGATGTGAGAACTGAGGGGAGGCAACTTGGATGGTTTCCTTAAAGAGAGAGGGGGTCTGAAGACTCAGGTGTGGTGGTTGAGGAGTTTGTCTGAGTGGTTGGAGTGTGCTCTGAAGGAAGCTGAAGGTGGGGGCCTCTGAGACTGTTTCTCCATTTTGGTCACGTGAGTAATAGGGACTGATCTCTTTTCTTTGCCCCAGCTATCTAAGGGCTTGGGCCTTTTGGCCCAGCCTAAACAGAAGGAGTATTTAAGCCCTATTCCCTTCTCTCCCCTTTCTTTCTCTCTATCTCTAATTCCTTTCTTCCTCCTGTTGTAATTAAAGTCCATAAAAGATTGACTGCTCACTTCCTAGCTGTGTGACCCTGGGCAAGTCACTTGACCCCCATTGCCTAGCCCTTACCACTCTTCTGCCTTGGAGCCAATACACAGTATTGACTCCAAGACAGAAGGTAAAGGTTTAAAAAAAAAAAGATTGACTGCTGATTTGAGTTTTCATTTAGGAATTACATAGCTGAATTCCTTGGCGACCTTAAATTAATATATATCAGTCTTTTAAAGTGATTTCCTTGTCACAGTATACACCCACACTATACCGGCATATGCTAACAAGTGACAAATCAGAAACAACTGACTGTCCCCTGGGCTGTCCTAAGCCAAGCTTGAGCCACCATTGGCACATATGAGATGCAGGAAGTGATGTAGAGAACTGCCTTTGGAGTTCTTGTCACTTCCTGTGGGGAGGGCTGGGTGGCAGTTGATCCTGGACACCTTCCTTGAGATGGTCACGTGTTGAGTGATAAGACTGACTCCTCTTTCCCATGGCTCTCTGGGGAAGCCTCCTAGGCCAAGGCCTTGAACTCCCACCTGGCTCAGCCTGAGCTGGAGCAGTTTAAATTAACTTTTTCCTCTCCTCCTTTAAATTAATGCTTTCCTCTCTTAACTTCTTCCTCCTATTGTAAATAAATCACCATAAAATTCCATTCTGACTTGAGTGCTTCATTGGGATTTACGAAATTAAATCCCTGGTTGACCAACTAAATTTATATTCAGTCTCAACCCAAAACTTACCCTTTACAATAGTCTCTGCCCCTCTACTTGGGCAATGTCTCCTCTCTCTCATAACACTGTTTGTATCTCAGTGGGTAAAATGGTGTTGGTCTTGGAGTTAGGAAGACCTGAGTTCAAATTCAGCCTCAGATATCTACTAGCTGTATAACCTTGGGGAAGTCACCTCTGCCTCAGTTTCCTCACCTGGAAAATAGGGACTAGCAGTTCCTATGCCTTGCAGGGGTTTTCTGAGGATCAAAGTCCTCTGCAAACCTTAAAGTGTGCTATATAAGTGTTGGATACTAGGAATTATAAGAGTAGTAAGAGCTAGGCAATGGGGGTTAAGTGACTTGCCCAAGGTCACACAGCTAAGAAGTGTCTGATGGATCTCTCATCTCTAGGCCTGGCTCTCAATCTACTGAGTCACCTACCTGCCCTCCACAATATTGATCTAAGATAGAAGGTTAGGGGTCAAAAAAAAAGAAAAAGAAAAAGAAAAAGAAAATGACTGAACAACAATATTCTGTCATCTCTTTTATTAAATGGTAATAAACCTTAAAAGGGAGGCACTGGTGGAGACCACTGCATGTTTGGGGTGCTTAAAGGTTTGCTGAACAGATTAGCTTGGTTTGTCATTTAGTCCCTAATAAAGAAGGGTATGAACCAAAGCATGTAGGATAGAGAAGGTAAAATTTGCTTAATTTATAAGCTGCCCACAAGGCTTAAAGTAACAAACACACTTACTTTATTGATCTACAGATAAAAAGTTACTGAGCAAAGATTAGTAACTACTTAGCTCTCCAGCTCTACTGTTTGACAGTCATGCAGCCTGATGATGGGTCTGTAGGAGCCATGCCAACTCTAGCTGCTACACATTATTTACACTGTTTAACTTTGACCACAGGATTAAGAAATCAAGACATTATTTTAGTTTAGCTTCCAAATGCATGGCTGATGTCTGAATCCAATTTCCTTTATATTCCGTATTTTTTCTTTAGTTCTTCCACTTTTTCAATATAAGCTTTTATGGCATCTTCTTTGGATTTCCCTGTAAATCACCAACAGAGATTTGGTCAGGTACTGGGAAAAAAACCAACCTGAGACAACTTATCTGCATTTTATACCCATATTATTTATGGATGTTTGTACCATAATTAGTGATGTCATAGGCATGATTGACTAAGCATGTCTTCAAACTTGCCTGGAGATGAGGTGGGCCTTGACTCAAAATCAATAAATCCACCCCCTATGTAAGTCAGTGATTAACCCCTTACCCCACCCCTGAGGTTCCCACAGTGGAGTCTGGACTGCCAAGCAAGCAAAGCAGGGTTTATTCCTCCCAGAGAGGCTTGATTGGAAGTGGAGAGTCAAAACTAGCAGCTTATTGCTTCATCCATGCTGGCTATCGTCCCAGCCCTCAGGCAAAAGCATCCAGTTCTTAGAGAGACAAAGCAAATCTTTGTCTTCCTGCTCCGACAGTAAGAATATTATGTGGTCATAGATTATATTTGTAAAGAAGGAGAGATACTCTGTTCAAGCCTGGGGGCCCCTGCCCACTGGCACAGTGGCACACTGGCAGTGATGGGAGGAGGGGTGAGAAGCAGGATCCCTGTGTAACAATCCGTTAAACAATAATGAAGAAGGCTATTCTTTATTTTTCAGTTACTTGAAAATTCTAGGAGTTTGTTATAGATCTTTCTTGAGCCCAAGGGTTTCTCATTTTATGAAGACAGAGGCAGCTTTCAGGAATGAGCCAACAGGAACCCAAAGGCTAGCAGGCACCTTGGTGCCAAATTAGCAGACCCTGTGCTGGGTTTATAGCTATCTCATGATTAAGCAGGGGCTGGGACACTTCTTTGTTGATGCTTCTGTGGAAGTGGCTAGTATCCACCATCGGTTCCAGTGGTAGTGGGGGTGATTAATGTGAGTGTATCCCCCATTGTATCCAATTTAACAGCAGAGGAGTTCTTACCCTGAATGCCACTTCCTGGGAAAGAAATAGCAACAGGTAGATGGCACCAGCTTTGATCCTATCCACATATTTCTAGTGGCTCAGCCATCTCCCCTCTACCACTCTGGGAGAAAAGGCAGAAGGTTATCATTGGAAGTAAGGGACTGCTTATTCTCTGAATAGCTCAGAGTCAAGTGATATACTACACAAGTTTATTTTCTTTACCCATATCCTCATTAAGTGTTGGCCTATATGGCCAAATGAAAGTTCCCTTTCAGGACTGTACTATGCAAGGCTGAAAGAAGCTGATTAGAACATAGATAGCTACCTTTCAAAGAGTTCCAAGCATCCCATTTTGCTTTGCCTTTGAAGTCCGTTATGCCAGGGCGGGCTTTAAACAAAGGGGAAAAAAAGCAAGTTAATATTCAAGGAAGGATTATGACCCAAAAGGCATATACTACATAATGAATAAGTGTTTAATGAATGGAGCCAAGGTTTCCAACAGCTCTCCTGATAAAAATGAAACTGTTGCTTTAAGTTTACCTGTGCCTTAAGGCTCTGAAATGGATTTCATCTATTCTTACCTTACAAACCAGACAAAATGGGGGAAGATTATTTATGAAATATTAATTCCAAGGTTTCTTTGAAGTCAATCCTGACTTTATATTAGTAGACTGCACATAGGAAATTTAAGCATTTTCTTACGTTTCCATCCCTCTGTTGAACAAATCAAAGAGTACCTTGCTGAAGAGGCAGTGTAAATGCCTGGAGAAAGGGACAATCAAATAATGTACCTCATGACACAGCCCAAATGTTTGGAAGGAGCCAAGCCTGGGCAATTATTAGCTCACACTGAGCCATAACCCTCAACCACAGTTAAAGAGAACAGACTTGAGCAGTGAGGGATAGTTATTCTAACATTGAAGACAAGTTGTTATGGAGTCGGGCACTGTCTCAGCATTCTCTGACCATTTTTTCAGGCACCTGGGTCTCCATGGAGGTGCTTATAGAACAGAAAGGCATTTTTTGCCCCTCTGAGGAGTAAGTCCACCTAATACTTCCTGTACAAAACTTTCCCGATCTAGCCTGGCTCAAAATGAAATGTTTATTGTCTGGACCCCGCAATATCACACATGATTAGATATGGCTTTGCATAATCCACACATTTTTAGCAAGAGAGGACCTCAGAAATCCATCTAATTCAACACCTTCCTTTTTACAAACTTTTTTTTAAACCCTTACCTTCTGACTTGGAATCAACAATGATTATCAGTTCCAAGGCAGAAGAAGGACTAGGTAACTAGGCTTAAGTGACTTGCCCAGGGTCATAAAGCTAGGAAGGTTGAGGTCACCCAAGTCCTCCTATCTCCAGACCTGGCTCTCTGTCTACTAAGAGACCTAGCTCCTTGCTCCCCCTTCCAGATTAACTAACCAAGCTGAGACTCAGAAAAGTTGAGTAAAACCTAAGGGAATTTAAACCCCTGTCCCTCTGCCTCCATATCTGGTGCTCTTTCTACTTTCCCATGCTATCTAAAGTTAAAAGGACCTTCTAGTTTTCTTCATTATATATTACCTTATTTGATCCTTAGGCATGCAAATGTCCACATTTTAAAGAATGAAGAAACAATTAAGTAACTCCCGAGGTTCTACAGCTAGAAGTTAGTGGTATTATTGCAGATGGAACATGAATTCAGACTTGTAAATTCAGGTCTAGTGTTCTTTGTGGAACATCTTTTTGGTGTTCATACCAGGGGTCCCCAAACTTTTCACACAGGGGGCCAGACTATAAAAAAACTATGAACAAATCTGTATACCGCTGTCTGTGATAGTGGAGGCTACAGCGCTGGTGTTGCAGTGCAGCACCTTGCACAGGCCCATCACCGCCACCACTATACCAGGCAGTAGTATACACAGTGCGGAATCCCCTCCCCCAGATCGCCGCTCACCATGCTCACTTCTTCCATTGTGCAGCCACATAATCCTTTGCGCAGCGCCTCTTTCTTGTTCGGTTACTCTCAGAACAAGGCACTACACAAAGGATGTCACCAGAAGTAATACTGTAGGTGAGCAATGCTGTGCTTTGCGGCACTGCCACATACAGTGCTCCTCTCACTGACCAACAATAAAAGAGGTGCCCCTTCCGGAAGTGCGGTGGAGACCAGATAAATGGTCGGGGGGGAAGGGGGGGGCCATATGTGGCCTGCAGGCTGTAGTTTGGGAACTCCTGAAAGACTAAGTTTCTCAAAAGCATCAGACTTTTGTTTTTCTTCTTGTATTCTCCTCTCAGTGCCTTGCAAAGTGCTGGGCACACAATAAGACACCCAACCAATATCTATTAGAAGTGACTTCTCTATAAGAAAAAGGAAATTACCCAGGCTCAGGTACTCTAGGTCTTACCCTAAATTGTCTTCAATTGCCCAAACTATTTTAGTTAACTTCCTTGATTCAGAACATAATCTTGGTGAATCAGCACCCACTGGTCAAGGAAGGGCTCCAAGGGACTTAGGAACAAATTAAGATCCCTCAAGGCTAGGGTTGTATTATCATGAAACCAGTTAGTCCAGGCTATAAAGCCAACCCTCCAAGGATTCAACAGCTTAATATATAAGTCCAAAGAACATTATGATGGTTTTGCAAACATTCACGGGTCAAGAGGACTTTAAATGCCTACATCTGCCTTTCTTAGCATGCATCTTTTTTGGTAAAAGCACAAAAGGTCAAATTGGGACATTGCTGGGAGCCAAGGAAAGAAGACAATCAAGGTATTTGAGAGAGTGGAAATATTTGTTCTCTAGCACTCTTTTTTTTTCCTTCCTATTTGGGAATTCTGGATCACTAAACTGTGAAGAGTCTAAATTTAAATTTCACAAAGAAATTTGGACTTTTTGGGTTGGACTCTCATGCTCCATCTTAACCCTTAGGGAGAGAGTAATGTAGAAAGGATGAATTGAGTCAGATATGGGTTTTAAGTCCCAGTTTTGCTATTTACTTAGTATCTTTATGAAATTAGATAACCTTCAAAGTTCCTTCTAGATCTATCTCTTTAATCTTATCCCTAGAATAAAAAAGAGAGGGGAGCTCTGCTTTACTCCCAAGAGTAAATTTTCATATTAGCTGCCAAATGCTCCAACTACTGACCTACCTGGGTTTGTTTTTAAAATCTTATCTTCTACAAGAAGCCCTTAACCACCACTCTTAATTCCAATGCCTTTCCTCTGCTAATTATCTCTTATTTATCCTGTATATATCTTGCTTTGAATGTATTTGTTTGTATGATGCCTACTCAGTTAAGACTATAAGCTCCTTGAGGGCAGCCCATCCTTTTTCTCTTTTTGTATATTCCCAGCACTTAAATAGTGCCTGGCACATAGTAGATCCTTAATGTTTACCAACTGATTGCTCTAAATGAGATCTTGTTCAATTTACAAATGTAGGACAAGTTAGTTTGGCTGGGTTCTTTTAGCTGAGTGAAATTTGGTAAGACAGTTTGCTTCCCTGGGCCTCCAGAGAAAATTGGCTAAGAAGTAAGTAGATAAGGCTAGATTCCTAAGGGCAAATGAAGTTAGCTGTAAGGTTCCTTTCTAGCTCTACCATGGAAACACTGATTTAGCTTTTTGGAAAATAGTACAATCTCTAGGTGTAGTGTAAAACCAATCCACAATGTGAGTTCTTAATAAGTACTACACTGTATGTAAGGTGCAAGTAATTATTTTGAAAGGAATAAGAATATCTTCATAGTTTAAATTGTTTCAGTATTAATTAAAAATTAACCACTTTGTCAATAATCAACTTTCCATTAATGCAGAGCTACCAACTACATCAACCAGTACCTGTATTTACATCTCCAACTGTTGCTTGTTTGAAGTGGGAATAGATGTATAACATCTCATCATCATTTGGTTTAGACTTTAGGACTTTGACTTCTGCGGCAGCTTTATCAAATTCAGCCTAATAGGCAGGAAAAAAGGAAGAGAATTAACTATCTTACCTTCAGACATTCAGAAATGTTCAAAGCTAATACCCCAAGCACCAAATGGATCTAGAGTCAAGGACACCTGAGTTCAAATACAATTCGACTCCTGGCAATTCACTTAATTGCTGTCTGCTTCAGTTTCCACATCTGTAAAATGGAAATAATAGCACCTACTTCCCAGGATTGTTGTGAGGATAAAATGAGATTTGTAAAGTGCTTTACAAACTTTAGAGCCACATATAAAAGCTAGCTGCTACTCACTTTCGGGTTAAAAAACAAAAGACCACTGGATTTAGTCAAGAGAACCTGATTTTTAGTCCCAGTTTTGCTGCAGTTCTCCATGTATCACTTTGGACAAATCTCTTTAGAAAATTCCCATATGTAAAAGAAGGGGACCGAATTAAGTGATCTCTTAAAGTCCCTTCTAATTCTTAATCCTATGATCCTAAATTCGGGAACGCTTCACATTCTGAGAACAACCATTCAGAAGTTGTCAATCCCACTTTTTTCAGCCTAGTCCAGGAGAAGGTTCTGTAGAGTCAATACGCCGGAGAGTGAGAGCTGGATTTGTAAGAATGGGGCCCAGAGGTTTCAAGAGATAGAATCCAGGCATAAGCAGCAGCAGCTGAGAAAGGGATACAGTGTTCCAGGAAGGCAAAGATCCATGCATCTGCTGCACCCAGAACAGGCAGGTGGAGGCTCTTCCCTCTGCCAAGCCTGGACAAGGCAGGCACAAACATAGATATACACACACCACACACACGACCTTTATCCTACTGCCTGAGAAGTCTCGGTAAGGCCGAAAGGAGCAACTAATCACTTGGTGTTCGGCTCCTTCCTGGGCTGCCTGCCACGGGTCTATCGCCATTACTCTCCCCCAAGGCAGTCCCACTTCCCCTCCTCTAGGCAAATTCTTTTTTTACTCTACTTTAGCCAGCACAACCAGCCTCTTGGCTCCTTGCTATGTACCTCTGAGACACCCAGTCTCTCCCATCTCTGCTGCCCAAAATGCCTCCTCTTCTTTACCAGCATATGCACCCTCTCTGCAGCCCTACCTTCTCCAAACTCCTTGCTCCCCTCCCCAAACCCTTAGGAGACCTTAGGAATAATGGAAAGAAACTCTGGCTTTAGGAGCCAGGAGACTTAAGATTCTAGTCCCAGCTCTGACACTTGATTTGCTGGTGACTCTGGGCAAGTCACTCCCTTATCCGATCCTCAGTATCCTCATCTGCAAAATGAAGAGAATGGATTCCATAAAGGTCTCTTCCAGCTCTTAAAGTTCCACGGTTCTCCTTTCTCCCTTCTCCGGGACCCCTCCACTGCCCCGGGGTAACGAACAGCTCGGCTGACCACTAGGGAGGAAACAGGCTACGGCATGTGGATAACCTTAAGAAACCAAGAAAAGAAGGAGAGTAGGGCTGGGAAGAAAGAGAAACAAGGGCGGAGGCAGTTCTAAGACCAATTTCCTCCCTAGGACGAGCGAGTGGTGGAAAGCGAACACTTCCCCATTCGCAGAGAGCTCCCGTTCTCTAGGTGCTTCCTTCCCTCCCACGGCCTCCCAGCTGATCCCCGGCTGATCAGCCTGGCTGGATGCCTAGTACCTGAGACATGCTGCGGATTAGCGTAATGGGGAGGACCCACGAAGATGTTGCAGCGAGCAAGCGCGCTCTAAGCCAGTACGAGTTGGACTAACCTCCTTCTCCGACCCCGTTGGACTACTACTCAGGTAGAGCTCAGGCGACTTTCGCGCAGCCAATCAGAGCCCAGCCCAGCGTTCTGAGGGGGTGTGGCCTAGCCCTTCCTGGCGGGGACACGCTTTCCTCCTCGGCCTTGGGAGTTCCTTCCCTTTCCGTAGGTTTTACGGTCCAGGGTTTTGGGTCCGCCCCGGGAGGCGGGAGAGTGCATGCGGTTGGAGTTCTGGGCCACGCGGTGGGGAGGAGGAGCCTCAGAAGGAGGAGGTGGGGGACCCGATTGGATGTATGGGAGGCGGTGGCGGAAGTGGCGCGCGGTCCTCACAGTAAGGAAGGGGAGAGGAGGGATGGGGCTTCAATAGAAAGCCGTTGGTGCGGTTGGCGGGCGGGCACTGGCAGAGTCGCGTGCGGGCACCTGCCTCTCCGATTTAGATACTAAGTTTTAGGCCTTCTGCTGTCGTGGCCCTCCGCTACAGGCCATGGGGTGGCGCAGAGGAGCCGGAAGCTCTTCCTTGTCTCTCCGCTCGATTCTACTGCAGTCGCGGGCGGGGTTGGGTGGAGGCTTGGGTTCCTTCCTTCCGGTGTCCGAGAAATGGAAGGGTTGGAGCCCAGGCCAAAACTTGGGGCTGGGTTCTTCAACATGCGCTCCTTTAGGAAAAGTTGCAGGTGGTGCGGTCCAAAGGCTTTCCTTCCCTCCACAGAGGAGGCTCCTCCCTCTTCCCCTGCCTTTCTGCCTGTCCCTTCCTCTTCCCCATCTATTCCCTGATCCCTCCTTCCCTCTTTTCCTTTCCCTTTCTCCTTTTCTTCCCCCTCCTCCCTTTATTCTAACTGGGATAGAAAATAAGATCCGAGATATGCAGAATATACCTCTACTGTAAAAATTTCTTTCTAAGGCCTAAAAGAAGCCTGTGCATGTGGCTTTTGGAGGCTTACATTATGGCGGAACCTGGATTCCCTAGCTTTGCTGTTTGCTTTGGGGGCACACGTCTCAAAGTAAAGTGTTCTGCTTCTTAGCTTAGGTGGTGGTTTATCCTGGTATCTTAGGTCATGCTTCCTCCTTTTAGTTTGAGTCCCTTATTCTCTCCCCCATAAATTACTTGTTAAGGACGCTTCTGTAACCAAGGGTAGCCTCCAATTTAGAAAGCTGCTTTGAAAGTTTGCTGTTTGGAACTCAAAAAGGTTTTCAGGTTTGCATAGTGTGGGGGCAAGGACACGGAAGAAAAAGTTTATTTCGTAGTTTAAGGGCATGACCTCCTTTGCGAAATTTTAAACCGATAAAAGAGTATATTTAGCATTCTCCCACCGAGTTTCTGTACCCCAGTCCTACCTCTTGGTAACTCCCAGATTCCAGTGTTGGAATGCATAGCTCTTGAGGACCTAAGATGAATTATGTTATATACTTTAATGGGCTCACAAAGTACAGGACGAGACTTTTTTGGATATGGCCATGTGAATTTGTTTGGTTGCTGCCCAAGTTTTTTTTCCTCCCTTTTTAATTGTAATAGAGATGTTGGGTGGAATAGGTGGATTTGTTAACAGTGATTCCAAGAGAAAGAAAGAAAAAACTTAAGAAGCCGTTGAAATATTATTTTAAAATGAGAACAGAAGGAAGTTCAGAAGAAAAGCAAACCAGCATGACAACTTGAAGTATAACATTGAAGTTCTTAGTCTTTAAAGAAAGCGATGTCGAATATTGTTTCATATAATCTCTTAATGTTCTATCTTGTATGTAGAAATGCATATATTTTCAAAATTAAGAATATAAAAAAAACTTTTAAATCAACCCTAAAATACAATGCCTTTTATACAACTGGAGCTATAAAATAATCAGTCTTTTAAAAAAATCAGCTTGAAATCAGAGCAGATGTATCTGGGATGGCTGATCTTGAAACAATTGAATATCAACTTTATTTTTCATAACACCAGAGAAGCTGTTGATTAGGAGAGAGGAACCAAAGATTTTTCCCAAATAGAGTAAATAGAAGTAAAGATTTTTCTGCTGGAAAACTTTAAATTTCAAAATTCTTATCAAACTTTGGTCATTTCATCAGAATACTTAACAGTTTTTGTAGCCTATTAAAGGTGGCATACTGTTCTATTTAGTTTTTATAAGCATATGTAACATAATTGAAAAACTATAAGCATATTGGGACTTTGCATTTTCTATATTTTTGGTTAATTATAGCTAATAGCATTTATATGGTTCTTTAAAGTTTGCAGAGCCTTGTACATATCTCATTTGATTGTAAGGATGTGATCAAATATGCCCTTGATGCATATGGAGATGAGTCTTATACATTCATTATTTAGATATAGGCATATAGATTGGTAATTGTTGGTGTTCCCTCAGTCATATTTTTTGGGTTTTAAAAGGGCTTAGTATTTTTTTTTTACTGGTATTAGAAGAGAGGATCATTTGAATTTCCTTCAGTGAAATTGCAAAGCTTCATTAATGATCCCAGATTTTCTATAGAAATATAAAGTCCATCTCTTTATTACTAGTACTTTACTGCTGTTAGATAGTTACAGGACCTGGAACACAATAGCCTCTGAGGAACTGGAAATGAGTGACAGTGCAATAGAATTTTTATTCTAAGTATGAATGGACTTTAAGATAGAACAAATGAATGTTAAACAATAGGAGGTAATGAATATTTTTAGAGAAGTGTATAATCAAAAAGAAAATGGGCTGGTCACTTGAAGAGGGTGAGGACTAAAAGGTCAACAGCCTTGAGTACTGTTATTGATAAGCTGATGTCAGAAGAAAGGGAGCAAAGTCTGGGAGTTGAGCAAACATGGATCAGTTGGAATTTATGTAGTTGGAATTAATTAATGAGATCAGTATCCATTTGAGTAAAAATCTGTTGTAAAAAACATGGACCAACATCTTATCCTAAAATTATAGTAGAACTAAAGCAAATGTCAAATGCGGGTTTTTTTTTTTTTAGTGTTCCCTCTCAAATCTAATAGTCCTATAAAAATCTGCAGTGTTGTTATTCAGTTATTTTAATCTTGTCTTATTCTTTGGGACCCCATTTGGAATTTTCTTGGCAAAGATACTGTAATGGTTTGCCTTTTCCTTCTCCAGGTCATTTTTACAGGAGAAGAAACTGAGGCTAACAGGGTAAAGTTACTTGCCCAGAGGCATGCAGCTAATAAGTGTTTGAGACCAGACTTGAACTCTGGAAGAAAAGTCAGCCTTTCTTCTATGTTCGACCTTCCTCTCTTGGATGAAGACATTTATGTCAGAGACATTGGATGAATCAATTTCTCTCAACCTTAGTTTCCTTATCTGTAAAAATAAGGGAGGTAGACTGCTAAAGCTCCTTCAACCTTTAAAATAATTCAAGTAGAAATACATAACTTTGATCTAGAATACAACATCTTTGTTCATTAAACTAAGTGAGGTAGCTAGGCAATTTTTATTATTACTATTTTCAAGATAAGGAAATTAAAATTCAAAGAAGTTGTGCCTCATCCAACATTTAGCTTGTAGGCTGTTGTGACATGTTTACTGGATTAAAGTGAGAGGACTTCATTTCAGATACTGGTTCTACCACTCATTGATTATGTATGTACCCTTTTTTAAACCTCATACCTCCTGTCATATTAGTTATAAAGCAGAAGAGTGATAAGGGCTAGGCAATGGGGGCTTAGTGACTCACCCTTGGTCACACAGCTAAGAATTATATGAGATTAGAAGGTCATATTTGAACCCAGGACTTCTCATCTCCAGACCTGGCTCTCTATCCAGCTATGTATACTTAGGCCTCAGTTTCTTCACCTGTAATATTTAGAATTTTAGGGTTAGGATTAAATCGTTTTGTAAAGCCTTCTTGCTCAATAGCTGTAATGCTGATTGGGTAGAATTTTGTTTCCTTTATAAGACAACACTGTCTTTTCTGATATTAACCATTCTTCCTCATAATAAGGAAGAGAACTCAAAAGTCAAGGAAGTCACTGAGGCCCTGAGAGGCTAAGTGATTTGCCCAAGACCTCACAGGTAATTAAAAAAAATTATTTAGAATATTTTTCCATGGTTACATGATTCATGATTTTTCCACCCCTCTTACCTCTCCCCTCCCAGAGCTGAAAAGCAATTCCACTGAGTTGTATATGTATCATTGTTAAAAACCTATCACTATGTCATTCATATCTGCAGTAGAGTGATCTTTTAACATCAAATCCCCAGTCACATCCCCATTGAATCACATGATTAATCATATGTTTTTCTAATGCATTTCTGTTCCCACAGTTCTTTCTCTGGATGTAAATAGCGTTCTTTCTCATAATTTCCTCTGGATTGTCCTGGATCATTGCATTGCTGCTAGTAGAGAAGTCCATTACATTTGATTGTGCCACAGTGTATCAGCCTCTGTGTACAACATTCTGGTTCTGCTCTGTAGTCATCCTGCAGCTACAAGATTGTAGGTTGAGCACCTGAAAGAGAAGCTGGGGACTGAGGGAATATGGGTGGAAGGGTTAAAGATTAAGGTAGTAAGGACATAAAGAGAGAAAAGAGACACAGTATTTTTTAGCATGAAGTCCAGCCTGTCAGGTCCTCCTGTGATGCTGAAAAAGAGAGAGAGAGAGACAGAGGCAGAGAGAAAGAGAGACAGAGATCTGCAGGTGAATTGAGTTTTATTGAGGTTTCCAGGAATGGGGATTGTCAATTAAACAGGTAGAATGGTAGAGACATTGCCATCATATTGGCAATCAGCAACAAGATGAAAGAAAGAACCCAATATACTGGCCTAGCCAGTTTCTAAACTAGAAGCTCATCTGGAAGTCCAACATCTCTGTAACCCTGGCACCATCTCACACATTCTGAGTGAGTGCCTTTGCTATTACAAAAAAGCTAAAGAAATTGCATGTCAGCCTTCCAGACTGTAGACATGGGGAGAGGTTTGAGTTCCACAGAATTTGAACCCCATTTCAATTCAAGTATCCCAAAATCAATCATGTGAAGTAGCAGAAATATCTCCATAAGTCTGGTCCATGAGCACTTTGCTCATTAGAGTTAGCTTTTGATTATATCTTTAATACTTTCATGATTCATTCATACCTGGAACCCTTCATGCTCCTTTTGCTTTGCATCAATTCCTAGAAGTCTTTCCAGTTCACATAGAAATCCTCCAGTTCATCTTCCCTTCCAGCACAATAGTATTCCAATACCATCAGATACCACAATTTATTCAGCCATTCCCCAATCGATGGACACCTCTTCATTTTCCAGTTATTTGCTGCCACAAAGAACATGGCTGAATCAAAGGGCAAACATTCTTTTAAAGCCCTTTGGGCATAGTTCCAAATTGCCCTTCAGAATGGTTGGATTAATTCACAACTCCACCAGCAGTGTCCCAATTTTGCCACAACTCCAACATTTATCACTTTCCTTTGTTGTCATATTGGCCAATCTGCTAGGTGTAAGCCCGTAGGTAATATTAATAGTAGCATTTACATAGTACTTTAAGGTTTGCAAAGAGATTCACAAATATTTTGTGTCTATAATATCCTTGCAAAGTAGATGCTATTTTATCCCCATTTAATAAATTAGGAGAGGTGGCTGGCAGCTTAGTGGATAGAGACAGACCTAGAGATAGAAGATTCTGGGTTCAAATTTGGCCTTAGACACTTCCTACATATATGACCCTGGGCAAATCACTTAACCCCAGTTGCCTAGCCCTTACAGCTCTTTTGCCTTGGAACTGATACTTAATAGCGATTCTAAGAAGGTAAAGGTTTTTTAAAAAGAAGCTGAAGTCAACTGGTTAAATGACTTGTTCATAGTCACATAGATAGCTAGGAAGTATCTGAGCTGCATTTTGAACTCTAGTCTTCTAGACTCCTAGCCCAGTGCTTTCAATAGCTATATTCTCTGAGCTGTGTAGTGGTAAATTCTTAACCTTAAATTCTTGTTTTCTGTATGTGTCATAGACTCCCTTAGCCATCTGATGAAGCAAATGTATCCCATCTTAGAATAACATTTTTAAATGAGTAAAATATGTGAGATTTCAAAAGAAACCAACTATATTGAAATACAGTTTTAAAAGTTTTTAAAGTTCATAGATTTCAGGTTATGAACTGGATCTTTCTCATCCCCTCTCTTAGTGCTAAAACAAGAACCCTTACTGTTTTCTTAGCTTGCATTAATATAAACTTGATCAGAATTGTGTACTATGTCTGATAATATGGTTGGCCATAATCTTGCTGTTTCTAGCCAGAGAAATGAGTGTTTTGGATAGTGCATTATCCATTCCTCATTTAACTTCATACACCTCAGCAGGTCAGTTGTAGATGTAGACCTTGGAAATCAATGGGTCCTAGAATTTTTAAGTAGCTTGGAGGTTATTTAGTAACCTCATATTTTAGGCTTCTAAATGGGTTTTTCCCAAAGCAGTGCTGATCTCATATTTATGTAATGATTAAAATTTGTGAAGTATTTTCTTCACAGCAATCCTGTGAGGCATATAGTGGAAGTGCTATTCTTTTCATTTAAAAAATGATGAAGCAGACTCACAAAGATAGCCCCCCTGGTCACATAGCTAAGTAAGTATCCAATCTCTGAAGATATCCAGTGACAGCCCATTCTGGTTCAGGATTGCACTAGTTGTGATAACATCCCATAATACATCATGCTAGTTATGCTTTTGTAAAGTGTTAATTTGCCTAAAAATCACTGTTAAAAATTAATAGCCAATTTCTGCCTCTATACAGTAACAGGATTCAGCTATTTAGAACATAATTAAGAACAAGGAAATTAAAAAAAAGCCAAAATTAGTTCTCTTTTTTCAGTTTTACTTTTTTTTGGTTCTAGTAATAGCTAACATTTATAGAACTTTTAAGATTTGCAAAGTGTTTTGCCTATACATTTCATCTTCCCAGCAACCTTGTGAATTAAGCGCTATTATCCTTATTTTACAGAGATAGATAGATAGATGGACAGATTGAGCATTATTAAATACAATTAATTATCAACTTTCAGGGGTAACATTTATAGAAGATGACAGGAAAGTAAAAAATGCAAATGTTGATACATTCAACCTATGAGAAAATGGGGAGTTAGATTCCCATTACTGCCAAAAACTGATCATTTGCTATAGATTGCTCAAAATACTTTCTGCATATAGTTCTTTATAACAAAACATTAATAATTCTGATAATATAAACTTTTCCCAAAACAATAACCATGAAATAACATAAAATGCAGGGAAGGGGAGACTGGACTGGAAGGGGAGAAGCAGGGTCAGGACAGATATGTTGTTTGACTCTCTAGGACTGCTAGTGGGAGGACAGGGATGACCACCATCTTGTTTACCCACAAACTTGGCAACTTTTCCACTTAAATTCTTTCATCATGCACTTGAGAGGCAACTTTAGCACTTTTTGGATTAGATTCACAAGTACTTTTATGAATACTTTCTTTTTGCAGATAAAAACATGCACGTTGTACCTCTAATTTTTTTTGTCTTTTATGCATAGATGCCAGCTCCAAAGTAGAAATGAAGTTACTAATAAAATTATGAGAATATTGGAAGTTGTAAAAGTTAAACTTGTAAATGTTGAGGATTAACTTGTAGTTACTATATACCAAAACACTGTGCTAAGAACTGAGGTACAAGTACAAACAAAAACAGTCTCTGCTTTCTTGGGGGGACATGATACATGAAGGAGAGCTGAAAAGAAGGGAGAGTGTAGTATGGAGATGACAAGAAAGTGACATAGATATTTGATTCCAAGAAAAGCATTTTCAAAGTCCATTTATGGGAGCCTAGTGTCCCAGAGTCAGAGTCCACAGTTCCCATGAGAGGGAGATAAGAATGCTAGCCAGAGTATATGTCCCGTGGTGTAGTGATGGCAAGGAAGTGATGAAGAAACTGAAACTTAACCCAGGCTCATATAATACAATAAATATCCAAGGCAGGACTCATGTTTTATTCCTTCCCTCCTCAAAATCTAAAGCTATAAAGCCACCAAATTGAGTTTTAGTCCACCAAAAATACCAGGATCGAGAACTAAAAAGGAACTTAGAAATAATCAAGGCCAATTTCCTCATTTGATTGAGGTCCAGAATGAAGAGACTTGATCAGTGTCACATCTATAACTTGAACTCAGGTCCTATGAAGCTACATATGGCTTTCCAGTGTACCACAGATAAGATACAGTTTAAAGTAGGAGCTGCATAAGAGAGATTAAAAAAAAAAGTACAGCAACCTTGATGTCTTTAAGTAGCAAATCTTATACACACCAGTTGGCCATGCAGGGAGATCACATGATCCACATTGACTTCCTCTATGATGGTGGGCAAATTGTTTAAATTCTTTTGGTCTTAGTTTCCTCATGTAAAATGAAGAGGTGTTTGTTAGGCTGGATGACCTCTGAGGTCCCTTCTACCTCTTAATTCTCTGATCCTATAAAGGTAATTATAAAACATTTGCAAACATACAAAAATATTTGATACAAATAACATCTTTATGCACATGACTTCCAAAAACCCATATTTCTTGCCTGAACTTCAATGCTACATTACTGAGTACTGGACATCCTTGTCTGGATAGGTCACAGGCATTTCAGTCTCAAAATAGACTAAATAAGTGTGTCCCAAATAGAATTTGTATTTCCTCCTAAAATTAATTCCTTTTTTAAAATTCCCCATTTCATGATTCTGCTATCCTTCCAGTTTTCCAAATTTATAACAATGGAATAATTTTTAACTTATTTCTCAGCCTCTATAATAAATGATCATGTCTTGACAATCCTACTTCTATAACATATTTTCTCACTGACTCTAGTTTGAGGCTCTTCACTTTCCAGTCCATCTACCACAGAGCTACCAAACGGCGATTCCTAAAATACAACAGGCCATGTCAATCTACTGCTCAAATATATTGAATGGCTCCCTGTGGTTTCCAGGATCAAATGTGAACTTAGCTGTAAAGTCCTTTACAATCAGCATTCCATTTACTTTTCCAGTCATATTTTGTATAAGTCAACCTCACATACACTGTTTTAGTCAGACTTTCTTGCTAGCTATGTACCTTTACGTAATATTTCATCTTCTACTTCTGTACCTTGACATAAAGGGTTTACTGTCAATTTTTTAAATGCACTTACTCCTCCATTGGAAGAATTCCTAGGTTCCTCCAAAACACTCTTCAGTTGCCATCCTTTATGATCTTTTTAACTTTTTGCAATCTGGATTTTCAAATTTTTTATTTGTTTCAATCCATCAAGATTTGCCTTCTCATGTTCCCTCACCCTTGCTTGAGAACAGAAGAAAAACAAAGCCCATTACAATGTAGAGTTAAACAAAACAAATTTCCCCATTGATCAAATCCAGAAAAATTTGTTATCTTCTACATTTTGAGCCCACCTCTCTATTAGGAAGTGGGTAACTTATTTCATCATTAGTCTACTGGAGTCTTGGCTAGTCATAATATTGATAGGAGTTGAGCCTGATAGAATTCTTATCATTTTTATTATTATAAATTATTATATTTCTATACCACAACTTGTTCATTCATTCCCAAATTCATCATTGTATAATGATTTGAATCATAACATAAGCATTTTACATTTGAATCTAGAATAATGCTGCCAGTTTTCTTTTTTTTTAGAACAGCTGTGTGCAGTTGACAGAAAGCATGGGTACAGTGGCATCCAGAGAAAAAAGTTCAGTAACTTGCCCGAGGTCACCGAGGTAGAAGGCCCAAAGCTGACACTCTCACCCATTCCTTTAAATGATGACACAGTCCTTCTAGTAATGTGAAAACATGGTGAAATCTTGGAATTCAGTTTTAGGTCATTAAAAATAAAAAACTCTCCAGTAATTCTTGTTTAGGTTATTTTACCTTGGAAAGAGACATATAATTAGAAATTGCCTATTCAACACTTACAAACATTTGATGAAATATGCAAAAGGTCTCTTAGTATTTGGATGTAACCCTTTTCTTTTCCCCTATTCTGCCATGCTTTATCACCATTCTACTTTAAGCATACTTGCTGTTTATAGTGAATTCTTTTTCACACAGAATCAGAAACTGAGAATAAAATGCTAATTCTTCTTCTTCAGTTAGTGTGGCACCAATTTCTTCCTTTTTCTTTCTCCCTAAGGGTGGCTTGAGGGATGATGAAAATGTTCATAAATAGATCTAGTATAGAGACATGCTTCACATTTTCAGTCTCGTTTAAGTTCACATGCAATAGTGTGCTAATTAGTCATAGCAAGAGAATATTTTAACACGACTATGCATTGATGACACTGGAATGATTTAGCCGAGTGAAGCTTCCTTGCCTGAATTTCATGATCTGTCAACCAAGGCATCAGAGCTACTTAATAAATGCCTATTGATTGTTGATTAATGGAGCAGGTAGGTGTCACAGTGGCTAGAATCATGGAGTGAGGAAGATTCTTCCTGCAGTGTCTGGCCTCAGCTACTTCCTAGTATGGTGATTCTGGGTAGGTCACTTAATCCTGTTTGCCTTAGAAAAAGATTACTAATTGATGTAAACTTAAACAGAAAATCCCAAGCGTGCACCCCTATCCACATTATTAACAGAGGAAAAAAAAACTGAAAGAATATCAACTATTGACCTTATATGCCAACCTTCCCGTCTCCATAAAATTTTTATGATACTTCTCATATTTAGGATATCCTAATTAGGATATTAGTTGAAAACAGGCAGGTGTTTTTTTTTTTTGAAAGTCACTGTTCATCATTATGTATATCTAGGACTGACAGTACAAATGGACAGCAGTTTGGGCCAGAATTAAGCAGGAGGGGAGCAGACTAGATTGTTTTCAAGAAGTTACAGAGCTCCTTTAATGACCCCAAACTTGAAAAATACGTGTACAAAAATATTCATAGCTGCGTTCTTCATGATGGCAAAAAACTGGGAAATGAGGGGTGTCTATTGATTGGGGATTAGCAGAATAAGTTGTATCTGCTGATGATGGAATAATATTGTGCTGAAAGGAATGATGAGGAATTCCATGTGAACTGGAAAGACCTCCAGGAACTGATGCAGAGCAAAAGGAGCAGAAACAGGAGAACATTATACACAGAAACTGATACACTGTGGTACAATTGAATGTAATGGACATCTTTACTAGCAGCAATGCAATGACCCAGGACAATTCAGAGGAACTTATGAGAAAGAATGCTATCCACATCTAGAGAAAGAACTGTGGGAGTAGAAACCCAAAAGAAAAACATATGATTGATCACATGGTTTGATGGGGATATGATTGGGGATGTAGACTCTAAATGATCACTCGAACGCAAATATTAATGATATGGAAATAGATTTTGAACAATGATACATGAAAAACCCAGTGGAATTGCTCATCGGCTCTGGGAGGGAAGAGGGAGGAATAGAGGGAAAGAACATGAATCATGTAACCATGGAAAAAATATTCTAAATTTATTAATTAAATAAAAATGAAAAAAAAAAGGCCCCAACTTCTCTCAGAAACCGAGGTCCATCTTCCTACTGCCAATATTCTAATTGTGGGGTTTCATGATTATGAAATGGAGTGAACAATCAACAAAAAAGTAAGAAAACAACAAAAAGCCACTTGTGAGAGTATTTTAGTATTTAAGAGTTTTTATTCAGAGTTTATTATTTAGAATCTTTAGTATTTGGAAAGGTTAAAATATGGGTAAAAATTACGTCTATTATAAGCTTTCCTTAATTAGGGGAGTAATTCTTCCCCATGTATAGATGGCTGTTCCTCCACATTTTTGTCAACATGGAATCTAGAAGTGCCCAGTTTATTTATTTTGGAGGTAGGAACCCCAGGTTTTGACCTTGTCACAGGAGAGTTTTCTCCCTGGGGGAAGGTCCTACTTCAGTGACCTCAGGCTAACAGTAGACCTTGAGTTATAGCATAGTAGGTAGTGCTTCAGTCTCATAAGACCAGAGTTCGATCCTCGAGAGGGGGATGTGATACAATGGGAGAAGCTTTTAAGGCAAAAAGAGGCATCTGATGGGGGAATTAACCATTCCCCACTCAGAACTAACTCAAGGTCTATTGTTAGCCTGAGACTACTGAAGTAGGACCTTCCTCCAGGGAGAAAACTCCTGTGACAAGGTCAAAACCTGGGGTTCCCACCTCCAAACTAAATAAACTGGGGACTTCTAGATTCCATGTTGACATTTTAGTAGATATTTTCATGAACTATTCTAGCCAAAAACATCTCACCTGATGTCCAACCCTTGGAATTTATCTAAATTAGGCCTAGATTGACATCATATAGAATTTAAAGATGAATTTGATAGGACTTGCTATAGTTTTTACTCCACAATGGTATGACCTTTAAAAACCTATGATCACTTATGTGTCATTATGAAGTCTAAGAGTAGGACTTGGTGGAGGAAAATATAATAAAATCCTTAATTCAAATTGATGATGAAATTATATATTGTATACTATAAAAATAAATTTGGCAATTTGTAAAAATAAAATATTTAGCTCGCCAATCAGGTTCAAATTGTTCAAATATTTTTGATAGAGGTAACAAAAGTATTCTCAGTGATGAAGTGAAGCTTAAATGTGAACTTCCCTTCAGGGCCAGGCGCAAGGACACTAAAGAGACTCTTATTATAAACATAAAATGTTTATTGAAATATATAAGGATAAATAAGGGATTTCTAATTCTAAGGGATTCTAAATCCACCCAAATAAACTTCACAGGCTATATACTAATCCTCCCTGATCTGACTAACCCAAGTTTATACTATCTAAATAAAAACTACCACTAATATCCTTATAATCTTAACTTAGGACTCTGAGTCTATTAGAGTCCGAACCAAAGACCAGGATTTTTTCTTTGGTCTTCAAAGAGTTTAACAATATACAAAAACCACAATAGATATTCAATACTGTCTCCCAAGTTGGGAAAGGAAAACACTGAGCTCCTTCAGGTCTTTCCCTCAGACAGAGAGAGAGGCAAAGATGTTACCTCCTCCAGCCCTGAGAGAGAGTCTCTGAGAGTGTGTGTTTTTGCCAACTGCCAGAGACCAACTCTCAACTGCCAGAGAGAGTAATTGACATAGAAAAATGGTTATAATTGTCACATCTGAAATCAACATGCTCTCTCAGCTGTGCTTCAGACTCCAGTTCTTTTCTCAAGCCAGCCACTTTACTTCTTATCTCTAAACTAATAAAACAATACTTATTTTCTAATATCCTTACAATACTGGATTATATTGGGGAAGGCTTTTAAAATCTGAATTCCTATGCGTTTGTCATAGGCTTTACTTGTTGCCTTTTAGAAAGAATTTTGATCCAAACATTTTTTTTACTTTGCCTTTATTTGGGGATATATCCTTTCTCCCTACTGCTCTTTCAGCTCAGGTTAACCTTTGTAATAAAATAGAAAGGAGAGGAAAAAAAGCAAGCAAAAAATATCTCTAGCACATCCCTCAGTCTGTCAGTATATATGCATTATTCCACACCCATAGTCCCCTAACTGCAAAAAAAAAAAGAGGGAGATAACATTTATTCCATTTTCCAGGCAACCTTTTTGGTTATTGCATAGCATGTAATTCCTTTTCCTTTTTTTCTTTGCATTCACATTGTTTTAGTCATTATGAATATTGTTTTCTTGTGTAAGGATGATATTAGAAAATAAGTATTGTTTTATTAGTTTAGGGATAAGAAGTAAAGTGACTGGCTTGAGAAAGAACTGGAGTTTGAAGCAGAGCTGAGAGAGCATGTTGATTTCAGATGTGACAGTTATAACCATTTTTCTGTGTCAATTACTCTCTCTGGCAGTTGGGAGTTGGGCTCTGGCAGTTGACAGAGACACTCTCAGAAACTCTCAGGGCTGGAGGAGGGTTATAACATCTTTGCTTCTCTCTCTGAGGGAAAGATCTGAAGGAGCTCCTTGTTTTCCTTTCCCAACTTGGGAGACACTATTGACTATCGTGGTTTTTATAAATTTTTTAACTCTGAGAAGACCAAAGAAACACCCGGTCTTTGGTTTGGACTCTGAGTCTATTAAGACTCAGCTCCTAACTGGATTCTTGTTGAGACTCAACCAGCTAGCCTTTGCTATTTTATAATTTGAAGGTGAAGTTAAGATTTGTAAGGATATTAGTGGTAGTTTTTATTTAGATAGTATAAATTTGGGTTAGTCAGATCAGATCAGGGAGGATTAGTGTAGCCCGTGAAACACAGGAGAAGCAGTTCCTTGCGGAACCTGGGAGTTTATTTGGGTGGATTTAGAATCCCTTAGAATTAGAAATCCTTTATTTATCCTTATATATTTCAATAAACATTTTATGTTTATAATAAGAGTCTCTTTAGCATCCTTATGCCTGACCCTGAAGGGAAGTTCACATTTGAGCCTCACTTCATCACTGAGGATACTTTTGATTACTTCTATCAAAAGTATCCAAACAATTTGAACCCGATTGTCGAGTTAAACAGTTTTGAAAAGTTTTGAACCTATATTGGAACAGTTTTTCTATCTAAATATTTTATTTTATGTAGCTCATTATTTTTACACTTTGTATTTCATTCTATCAATTCATTTAAGTTTTCCCATGCTTCTCTGTATCTGCATATTTGATCATTTCTTGTGGTATAGTAAATGAATCAATTACATTGATGTGCCATGGTTTTTAAGCCCTGATCCTAGGATTATAGATTTAGAGCTGGAAGTAAATGTAGAGGTCATTTAATCCAATCCACTCAAAATGATGAATAAACTGAGACCCAGAGAGGTTAAGTGATTTTCCCAAGGCTACATGGGTAGTAAGTGGCAGAGCTGGGATTCAAACCTGGTTTCTTTTGGCTTTGAATCCATTGTTTTACCTTGCACCACTTGTTGCCTTGAAAAAAGTATGCAGAATACTACTTTAATGTCATATACAGATTAGAAATATGCAAATTCTTTTTTACTCCCATAGAATAATCATGAGAGATCATCTCTCATTTCTCTAAATTTCTATTTGCATCCTTTACTTGTTTTTCTATCAGGTGTCACCTTTCTTTTTATTTTTAAGTTTATTTTTCCTTATTTCTGTCATTTGTTCTTTTAAAATTGAGTTTCAAATTTTCTCTCTCCTGCTATTCCTTCATTCACCCATTAAGAAGACAAGTAATATGGCAGTTATACGTGTGGAATCATGCAAAATATATTTCAGTATTAAACCATGATGCAAAAAAGGGCAGGAAAAGAAATAGAAAAAAATATTCTTTAGTCTGCCCTCAGACCTCATCAGTTCTCTCTTTGGAGGTGGGTAGCATTTTTCATTGTGAGTCCTTTGGAAATGTCTTGGATCATTGTATTGATTAGAGTAGCTAAGTCATTCACTTTATCATTCTACAATATTGCTATTACTAAGTACAATGTTCTCTTGGTTCTTCCCATTTCACTTTGTATCAGTTCATATGTCTTCTCAAGTCTTTCTGAAACTATCCTTTCTTCATTTCTTATAGCACAATAGCATTCCATCACAATTATATATTGTACCCTGTTAGGCAATTCTCCAACTGTTAGGAATCCCCTCAGGTCCAGTTCTTTGCCACCAGAATAAGAAATTTTGTGAACATTTTTGCATATATGAGTCTTTTTCTTTTTCTTTTGATCTTTTTGGGTAGCTTTATAGCTCTTTGGACATAGTTTCAAATTGTTCTCTTCAAATTGTTGAACTTGTTCACAGTTCCACCAACAGCTCATTAGTGTCCCTATTTTTCTATATTCTCTCCAGCATTTGTCATTTTCCTTTTCTATCAGATTAGCCAATTTGATAGGTGTGAGGTGGTACCTCTGATCAATTTCTCTAATCAATAGTGATTTTAAACTTTTTTTAAGATGACCGTAGATAGCTTTGATTTCTCCTTCTCAAAACTGCATGTTCATTTCCTTTAGCTATTTATCGGTTGAGGAGTGAGTATTTTTTATAAATTTGACTCCATTCCCTCTCTATTTGAGAAATGAGGTCTTTTTCATAGAAACTTGCTGTAAATCTACTCCCACTCCCACTCCCATTTCCTGTTTTCCTTCTACTCTTGACTACATTGGTTTTGTTTGGGCAAAAACTTCTTAATTTTATATAATCAGAATTATCCATTTTATTTCCCATGACCCTCTCTGCCTCTTGTTTGGTCATAAATTCGTCCCTTATCCATAGATCTGGCAGATGATATTTTCTATGTTCTCCTTAATTACTTACGAGAAAACATTTTATGTCTAAATCATGATGCAAGGATTCACTTTCAAAAGAAAGTGGCCCAACCCCTCTCAGAGGTTGACTGAGCCTCCTCATTTGGGAAAGACTATTCTTTATATTTAAGCAATCTTGTGTATGCATTCTTAGTTTTGCCTCAATAAGCAGTCTAAAGGCTGACTGTTCTTACTTCTTCTAAATTCTTACCATCCATCTTAGAATTATACTACGGATTGGTTCCAAGGCAGAAGAGCAATAAAGGCTAGGCAATGGGGATTAAGTGACTTGGCCAGGGTCCCACAGCTAGGAAGTGTCCGAGGCAAGATTTGAACCCAGGACTTTCCATCTCTAGGCCTGACTCTCAAACCACTGAGCAACCCAGCTGCCCTCTGTTCTTACTTTGAAGTGGAGATCTGCATCTTATGTTCAGAAGCAGGCTCTCTAAGTCTCTCTGAGGTTTGGCAAAAGGTAAAGGCTACTGTACTTGTTCTGAGGTTGGGACTCCCATTGTCCAATCTCTTATTACAATCTGATTTAGAATTGAACAGAACTTTAAAGGCCACTAGTCAAATGCCCTCATTTTTATAGATGAGGACACTGATAGGTATAATTACTTTCTAAAGGCCAAGCAGATAAAATGGCAGATCTGAGATTTGAAACTAGGTCTTTCTACCTTGAGTTCAATTTGCTTTCCCAGCCACAGAAATTATTTTCTTTTCCTTGGCACAATAACAATAATTTGTGGCATCAAAATTTCCTATGCCTTTAAATAGATTCTAACTGTGCTAGAAAAGCTTCTACAACAGGGCCTCTAGTATGTAGCAGCTTATCAATAGAGTATCAAATAGCCCTCTTCAATTGGCATAGATAATCAAGAACTTATTTACCTTTTACAGATTTTCCTTCTATTCAATACTTCATTTAGCAATGTAAGGCTGGATTTCTGTTCTCTTCATTCAGTAAGTCCCATTGAATACTGCATTTTAAAATGAAACAATCTACATTTTAAAGTAAGTCAGCTCTGCACAAATATTATGTCAGCATTCCTATTTTCCCTAATGTGTTTTTTTTTTCCTACCCAAAGCACAGCTTGCTTCCCATACTCTCCCTAAGGCGTAATAGATTTTTTTTTTTGTAAGCAGCTGCTATTATGAAATAATTACAAAGGTTAGAGTTTTTTTTCCTTTGTAAAAATTTTTGGTACCAGGAAATGTAAACACTTATTTTGATTTTGATTTGTTATTCAGTCATTTCCATATCTTCATTATCCCTTTCTTAGTAGGGTATCTTGACAAAAATACTAGAGTAGTTTGTTATTTCCTTCTCCAGCTTATTTTACAAATGAAGAAGTCAGGGTTAAGTGACTTGCCCAGGGTCACACAGCTAGTAAGTGTCAGAGATCATATTTGAACTCAGGTCTTCTTGACTCCAGGCCTAGTGTTCTCTCCTTTGTGCCACCTACCTGCCCTGTATCTTTGGTCAAGATTAGGTATACATTTAACTTTATTGGGAATTTCAAATTGAAAATAAATATTAAATAGAAATTTGGAGCTACTTATATTAGGTGAAAACTAGGCTTTTAAATAGCTCTATACATCTTTAAGTTAATTAAATCTAAATTGGCATTTATGAAATACCTTATGTCCAAGATATTTTGCTAGATTTTGAGGATTTTAAAACAAAAAAGAAAACTACTTAATAGCCCCCACCCCTTAGGTGCTTGCATTCTACTGAAGAGATACAACATAAGGGATATAAGATAGAAATAAGTAGGTTACTTGAGGTATAAGAGAATATTAAGTGTGGCGAGATTAGGGTGAAAGCAGAAAAAGCTTCAACGGGGATGATGATTTGAGGGGGCCATGAGGATGAGTAGGTAGTAAAATGTGACAATTTTTTTCTACAAATTCAGTAGTGAAGAGGGCTCTAAACAGAGCATTGGCTTGATGCATTCAGTAGAATCAAATGAAGGTTCTTTTAAGGATGTGGGAACTCTGATCACAGTTGCTGGCAGTGTCAAAAGAGTTAATCAATATGGAAATATTGAGGATAAGAGAATAATCTATTAGAACAATATCCTGAGACATAGGTAGTGAGCACAATTGAGTTTATATGAGGTAACAGTGAGCTAAACTGGGATTTAAAGTCAAGTTCTCTTACTCTAAAGCTATTACTTTTTCTGTTGCATCCTGTTGCTTATCTTTATTTAAAATAAAAGAGAATATCATGCGAGTTATATTTGAGATTATTCCTACTGGTAATAAATGGATCCATTTGCTTTATTTTAAACTATCCCTATGTCAATTTTTAATTTATCCTTCCCCAATTACATGTAAAAACAATTTAAAAAATCTACTTCTTCCTTCCCTCCTCTGTCCCTGAGATGGTAAGCAATTTGCCTATATTGATTTTTTTGAGAGGGAGTAGTTATGAATTTTTTCCCATATGAACAGTTAAGATAAAAAGAAATACATATGGTGCTACTTTGTAAACATTAAGTCATGCCTAATGAAGTCTCTATATATGATTAAATTTAAATTATAGTTAACTATTTTTGGCAATGGAAGAAAGCAGCATAAATATTTAAAATACATCATTTGAAAATTATGCCCATGTTACATGCCCACTTTTGCTCTTCATTCTCTCTTTCACTCTCATTTCTTCTCTTTTGTACTTAGTCTGATTTTGTCTGGCTAGATTTTTCTGAGGTAGCAGAACCAAGAGTATCCTGGGGTTCGGTGAGAGAAGTAGCTCTGACATTGTTGGGAAGATTGGGAATATGACCCAGATTTAGGAAAGCTAGCCTGATATTACATCCCAGAGGGTTGACCCTGGAACCTAGTGACATAATTGGCAAGATGTTAGCTAATATTGTCTTGATAAATTGTGATTTAATTATTTTATGTATATTTTTTCTGCCTTTAGCTGGCCCTGGAAATTTTTTCACATGTCTTCTGAGAAAGCAACAATTACAGTTCGTCTCATTCGTTCCTTTGAGCATCGCAATTTCAAACCACTTGTTTACCATGGAGTTAATTTGAACCAAACTGTAAAAGAATTTATTGTATTCCTAAAAAAAGGTATGATACTTATTTTTTAAACCCTTACCTTCCATTTTAGAATCAATTCTCCGTATTGGTTCCAAAGCAGAAGAGAGTAGTAAGGTCTAGGCAATGGGGGTGTGTGGGCGGGAAGGGTTTAAGTGACTTGTCTAGGACTACACAGCTAGGAATTGTCCAAGTCCAGATTTGAACTCATGGCTTCCCATTTCTAGGCCTGACTCTCAATCTACCAAGCCACCCAGCTGCCCCTAGTATGATAAGCACATTAAAAATTAGCTGGATTATTGCCATGGCAATGTTTCTAGATCTTAATATAGATTCCAATCCAAGGCTTTTGCAATATTACTTATAGCAATTTGTTCCCAGAATATCAAGCTTCATGTTCTTTAGATTGAATGTGTGATATAGCTACAGTACTTATTAAAAAAATTCTAATCACTGGCATTAATAAAAGTTATTCAGTAAGGATGCACATATTAGGGATAATTATATTTTTATAATTGGGTGACATTTTGTTTAGTTTTTGCAGCTTCCCACCCCCTGCAAGTTAATGATTTATATGCATTGTAGCTTAAAGGACCCAAAGATTCCATTCAACCTCAGCCTTCCTACCTCAGCACTGTTTTCCACAGTGTGTCATTTTGGAGTTGAAGATAACTGAGGGAAGACAGTGTCATTCATTTTGTTGTGATTAGGATTTAGAAGGTTATTTCTTTCTTTTTTTTATTTAATTAGTCAATTTAGAACATTTTTCCTTGGTTACAAGTACCATATTCTTTCCCTTCCCTCCTACCACCCCTTCCTGTAGCCCACATGCACAAGCCCACTGGGTGTTAACATTATGTCCTTGATCAGAATCTATTTCCATGTTGTTGATGTTTGCACTAGGATGTTCATTTAGAGTCTACCTCCGCAGCCATATTCCCTCGACCCATGTAGTCAAGCAGTTGTTTTTCTTCTGTGTTTCTGCTCCCAGTTTTTCATCTGAATGTGGATAATGTTCTTTCTCATACATCACTCTGGGTTGTTCAGGATCCCTGCGTTGCCAATAATGGAGAAGTCCATTATGTATGATTGTACCACAGTGTTTCAGTCACTGTGTACAATGTTCTCCTGGTTCTGCTCCTTTCGCTCTGCATCACTTCCTGGAGGTTGTTCCAGTCTCCATGGAATTCCTCCACTTTATTATTCCTTTTTGCACAATAGTATTCCATCACCAACATATACCACAATTTGTTCAGCCATTCCCCAATTGAAGGGCATCCCCTCATTTTCCAATTTTTGGCTACCACAAAGAGTGCAGCTATGAATATTCTTGTACAGGTCTTTTTCCTTATTATCTCTTTGGGGTACAGACCCAGCATTGCTATGGCTGGATCAAAGGGCAGATAGTTTTTTATTGCCCTTTGGGCATAGTTCCAAATTGCCCTCCAGAATGGTTGGATCAATTCACAACTCCACCAGCAATGAATTAGTGTCCCCACTTTGCCACATCCCCTCCAGCATTCATTACTTTCCATAGCTATCATGTTAGCCAATCTGCTAGGTGTGAGGTGATACCTCAGAGTTGTTTTGATTTGCATCTCTCTGATTATAAGAGATGTAGAGCACTTTTTCATGTGCTTATTAATAGTTTTGATTTCTTTATTTGAAAAATTCCCTATTCATGTCCAGAAGATTGTAATTTCTAATATATATGATTGATAATGATAATTCAATCACTTAAATTTATTTAGGGATTTTTAGTTCTCCCAAAAAGCATGCCTTTCATTTTCCTAGATTTTTCCTCAGTTTCCTTATCTGTACAGTTAGGTAGAAAGAACTGATGATCTAAAAGGTTTCGTCTAGTTTTAATTTCTGACTCTTAAAAGTTTTGGCAAACTAAAAACCTTTTAACATAATTGCTAAAGAGGTACATCCTGTTAAATTTTTTATTTTTGTGGGTTTAAATTTATCTTTCCCCAAGAATGTTCCTTTTAATTTTGGCTATCTGAAGTTAGCTATGATGGAGTGTAGTGTCAGCTAGAGAGAATACTGTTTTTGAAATTATCAGACTCAAATGTCATAGTTTCAAAATGAAAAAAATAAGCACTCTTGAACCATCACGTTCCCTTCTCAATGTATGTCAGGCCCTCAGTGGCCACTAGCTTCTGAGATGGTGGGGGTCTGCGGGGCGGAGGAGAAGATGTGTTGGAGGTGTTTTTGTACTCCATTCTTGCCCAATGTTGTAGAACACATTTCTCATAAGAAACAATGTTACAAACTGTTCCCAGGCCTCTTAATGTAGCAGAACTTTAATACAGTCATCCTTGGCTATATTGTGGTTCGCTTATTGTGGCTTCACTGATGCAGGTTTTAAAAAATATATATCTAATTCTGTATCAAGGAGTTTTCTCTGTTTTGCTGTGAACCAACTAAAACTCTATGTTCTGTATCCTGGGCACTGATTGGCTTAGTGTTTATAAGAGTGTGGTAAAGGTTAATGAGTGTAGAAAAGGTTTATAGGAGAGTGAGAGGGGTTTATAAGCCTTAAAATATGTATAAATAATAAATATAATGCCGCCATTTTCACAGCTTTTCATCTATCACAGGGATCTCTGGAACATAACTCCCATGATAGGTGAGGGATCACTGTACTTTAAATGCTATTCATATTTTTTTAATGATAAAATAGATCTGAAGTTCCAAATAATTGACACTCCATGAACTTTTAGAATATAAATTGGGAACTATTTTTGAAGGTCAAAAGATTTGGAACTGGAAGGGATTTTAGACATTATCACTTTACAGTCATCTTCCACTCTTTATTTGCCCTCACAACCCCCCTCCCCCATCCCTCTCCTCCCTTCTGCCACCTCTCATTGATATTCATAAAGCATAGCTTGGACCACTTCATACCATGCTCAGAAAGTTTCAGTCTGGGCCCCCTACTTCTTGAATCAAATACCTGCTATGTCTCTGATATTTAAATCTTTTCTAATTGAACCACCAAACTTAAAACTCCTCTGAACTTCCCTATTATAGTCAAGGGCACCATCATTCTTTTGGTTGCTCAATGATGATGGTGAGGTAGTGCTGGGCCTGGAGACATTAAGACCTGAGATCAAATGTAGCCTCAGGCATTTAATTGCTTTGTGACCTAGGACAAATCAGGCAACCTCTGTGTGTCTGTATTCTCAACTATAAAATGATGATAATAGTAGCAGCCACCTGCCAGAGTTATTGTGAGGATCAAATCATGTAAGAGTTGTAAAGTATTTGCCTACTGCTATTATTATTATTACTATATCCATTTTCTGTTCATTAAACTTATTTCTCCCTATCACTTCTACCATAAATTCTCTGCATGATAGTTAAAGCTGTTTACAATATGGCCCCTTAGCTGTCCTGTCTACTTTTACCTGACACTTCTGCATGTCCTCTGTAGTCCAACCCCACTTACCTGCTTGCTTTTCCTCCTCCACAATGTTTTTCTCTCAGCCCCATGCATTTGCACTGACTGTCCTCTGGGCTAGGATGCTTCTTCTCCTCTTGAAATCTAGGGTTTCCTTTAAGACTTAGATCGTGATGCCTCTTGTGAGAGGCCTTTTCAGAGATAGATCTCCGTATGCTAGTTCCTTCTCCTTCAAGATTACTTTGTATTTAATTTGAATGTCATATATATTTGCTTGATGTTAACAGCACTTACACACACAAACACAAAAAATTATGCATGCGGTATCCTCCATTAGAATGTAAGCTTCTTGAGGGTGTCTTAGAAATAAGATTTCACAATTTCATATCTCCTTTACACGAAGAAGGAAAATTAGATGCATTGAGAAGGAAAAGGAGGAGGAAGTACCTTTTCTAAAAACCAAAATTCTCTTTGAAGATGATTTGTTAATTTTGTTTTTCATTCAAGAAAAGCTCCATTATGATTTTTAATTCAGTTAAAATTTTTTTTTTAATTTTAATATTCATTTTGTGAGTTCTCTTTTCCCAATTACCTTAAACCAGGCCTGGCTATATATTTCTCTTAAGTATTAGAATAGAATATGATGGAATTAATACCCAAAGCAGGATAGGAAAGCTTGTGTGTTGCACATTGAAAGAAAAGAGCAACTGTGTTTGAAAGTAACTGAGGGTAGTAATGGAAAGGAAGCAAACTGGCCAAATTAAGGAAAAGAAAAGGAGCGACTAAGGGTCCAGTCCTGGTAGAATATAACTTCAGTTCCTATTCCAACATCTGCTTGCACTCTGAAGTTCCCATCTCTCTCAATTACCTTCCCTCTTTAATACTCCCCCCCCCCCCCGACCTTTAATCTGAGTCTCTATCTCTGTAATTATTGCTCTGACCTCATTTTCTTATTCATCTTCCAAGGGACATTTACTCAAGGTACTGAAATAATTTACAGATGTGATTGATAAAAGTAATAATTTAGAAATTTTCAAAGGGAAAGATGTTGAAAGATGTTGGCTCTGTTGACCCATTTTTCAGAAGGACAGAGTTAATTTCACAAGCTTACAGGGTAGTGAACATTTGCTGTTCACAAACCAAAATCTAGACTGAATCATGATATGAGAAGTATTGATTGCTTAAAGCCAGTGTGGGTTCACTGAAAATGTCGTGGCAGAGTAACCTCATTTCCCTCTCCCCTATTCTTGACAGGCTGAGCAAAGGTATTGTAGCTATAGTGTATTTTGATTTCAACAAAGAATTTTATAGTTATGCTAACCTCAAAAAGATGGAAAAATGTGATAGGAAAAGTATTCAAATGTAGTGGATTCATAGTTGGCTGAATGATTGTTTTTAAAGGCTGGATTACAGTTTGGAGGGAAGTTTCATAAATGGCATGTAGTAGGAGGATTATTACCTAAATTATGTTCTGTTAAACCATTTTTAGTAACAAATTCAATGAATATGAAAGTGAAATGCATCAGATTTTCAAATGATAAAGCTGGGTAGAATAACAAGTTGAATGGGTGGCAAAATCAGAATTCAAATATACCTTAGTGTGTATTTATTGGAGTACTTAATCTTTTTTTTTTTAAAACCCTTCCCTTCCCTCTTGGAATCTAGACTGTGTGTTGGTTCCAAGTCAGAAGAGTGGTAATGGCTAGGCAATGAGGGTTAAGTGACTTGCCCAGGGTCACATAGCTATGAAGTGTCTGAGACCAGATTCAAACCAGGACCTCCCATCTCTAGGCCTGGCTCTTAATCAATGATTTGAGAGCCACCCAGCTGCCCCAATCTTTCTTCTTCTTTTTTTTATGTTGTGTATATATTTTCTTTTTCAGTCAATTGTTAGACATTTATCAGCAGTCCCCTGGAGTTCCTTATACCATTGAAATCACAGGTATTTTCCATACCTTATCTCCTAGGACTCACTTCACAGGGTTGTTATGAGGCTCAGATGAAATACATAATGTGCTGCTATATGTCCATTATTGTCCAATAATGTCCATTATTGTTTTTTAATGTACTGCTTGGACTAATTGTTTCATTCACAGGTATTATTAATCAGTCAACAAGCATTTGTTCAGTCTGTATTATAGCTCATACTACATGACAGTAACTATTAACATTCAATTTCCCACATAGCAGCCCAACTCTATCCATCTCTTTCTAGGACAAACTTTATCAATGTGTATTTAAGATTCCTAAATTCCTAAAAGACAAGACCTCAGAATCATGACATTCCAAGTAAATTACAATCCTTTAGCACTATTTAGAGAAGCAAATGAATCTTGGTATATATCAGAGACAGCTAGGTGACACAGTGGACAGAGTTCTGGATCTGGAATCGGGAAGACCTTTGTTCAAATCAAGCCTCAGACATTTTCTTGCTATGTGACTATTTTAATCTCTCAAGACACACAGAAGAAAACTAAAGAGGTCCATTACCTATCATAAAGATATCAACATTTTCTTGTCTTGAGTTTTATCCAACTCTTCATGATCCCTTTTGGAAAGATTTTCTTGGGAAAGATACTGGAGTGGTTTGTCATTTCCTTCTCCAAAGCAGAAGAATATATAACAAGATAAGCACTGAGGATACCCCAAGTTGGTTCAACTGAATGAATCTTCCCTGCATCTGAGTAGCCCATTTCAACAAAACATTAGTGAGCCCCTGAAATTCCTGTGACTATTTTGTTATCAGATAACTAGAAAGTGGTGCCAGTAGCTTGGTCCTTCAGTCTCTTGGACCAGTTAGAGCTTGAAGATGGTTTCTTTGCTTTTAAAGGAAAAACTAACCTAACTTGTAGGGAGCATAGTGGGGTGAGGGTGTTGTTTCTACCACAGTTGGATTAATTAATACCACTACCAACTGCCTTTTCCTAATTTCTCTAATACTGACAATCTCTGTCTTCTGTCATATTTGTCAGATTGCTAAATGTGAGGTATAACTTCAGAGAGAGTTTTTAAAAATTATTTTTCTTATTGGTGATTTGGAACAATCTTTAACATAATTATTGAGAGTTCATAATTCTTTGAGATCTGCTTATATCCTTTAACCACTTATCCATTGGGAAATGGCTTTTAGTTTTATATATTTGTGTTAATTATCTATATCTCTTAGGATATCAGAACCTTATTAGAGATATTTAATGCAAAAATATTTTTTCTCATCAAGTTTGTGTTTTTTATTCTATCTGCATTGATTTTGGTTGTTTAAAAACTTTTCAGTGACCTATAATGTATTTTTAAAAGTTTTTTCCTTTCATCCTTTTCTCTTATAGATGTACCTTTAAGGGCAGGCCTCCCTCCCCCATTCAAGAATTATAAGTATGGTATGTGAATTTTCTTATTCTTGAAAATGCAAACTTAATTTTAATGATACTTTATGTTGAACTGAATTAAAATATATATTGCACAAATGTTAAGTTAATATTTGTAAATAGAACCAAATGGCAAGTATATATCAATATATGTATACCCTAGTTGAAATGGATTTAGATTTCAGGTCCAGGTATAGACTAATATGAATAGGAAAAATTTATCAAGTTGTAGGGTGCTACAGTTCATAAAGTTTGAATATTCATTTGAAGGTTATGATGCATATAACAAATATTTCTTTTATTTGGTGGAGCCATTTGAGAATATTTTTTATTACTTTAAATCATTTTGGAGTAGCTTTTAACTTTGTTCCCATTTGGTATAGAGCAACTTATGACCCCAAATACTTTGAAATCACAGTTCTCTCTGTGCTTATGCATTTTAATATCTAGAGACTAATTGTGAGGTCACAAGGGGTAGTCAAGCAAGAGGTGAAGGCGGTGAGTGGAAAATCCTTAGATTTATGTTCTTAAAGAATTTACATAATAAATATTAAATCAGAGAATGAAGTGAAAAGCATGGTTAAGGTAATATGAAACTTCTTAAATGTGGCTTTCAAAATAAAATAGTCTGAAGTACAGTATTAAACCTGAATCAATTGCAGAGACATTTCAAATTATACTTGTCACATATAGTTTCCCTTTCTCATATTCTTTAAAGTTCAAAAATACTATATATATAATTTTGATAAATTTTGAATAAAGTGATTTGTTGAAATGCCCATTTTGTTAAATATCACTGTGGGGGCTAAAATACCCTAAATATTATTTTGCTTTACTCACCTCTACATTTATTTTAAGGTGAGGAAAAGGTACAGAACAGTAGCATTGTGACAGACTGTTGAAAATGCCCCAACCAGATGAATGCATATCTAAAAATCTGTTGCTTTTTGCTTAGGAGTGAATCTTTAACTCTGTTTTCAGACATGTTACAATCAAGTATTTGTTGTCAATCAGCAAGTAGAATATTATGTTTATATATTTATATATATGTGTATATATATATATATATATACATATATATATATTTGTAAATTCTATGAGAATTGTAAAATTCTCAATTAGATATTGAGAAATTTAGAAAAGTAAATTTAGATTTTTGGTAAGGAGTTAAGTTTCCAGAAAGGAGAGAGGAAGTAATATACATAGATCCTATGTATTTTGTTATTCATAATATTATGAATATTCAAGAGGGTCATTGTAATAATAATAGGTGGCTCAGTGGATAAAGAGGCCTGGAGATGGAACATTTTGGGTTCAAATCTAGCCTCATTTACTTCCTAGCTGTGTGTCCCTGGGCAAGTTACTTAAGCCCAATTACCTAACCCTTATTGCACTTCTGACTTGGCACCAGTACTTAGTAGCAATTCTAAGATGAACAATAAGGGGTTTAGAAAAGAAAAGATTTGGGGGCAGGGGTGGGGGAGAGGCAGCTAGGTGGCTCAGGGATTGAGAGCCAGGCCCAGAGATGGGAGGTCCTAGGTTCAAATCTGGCCTCAGACACTTCCTAGCTGTGTGACCCTGGGCAAGTCACTTGACCCCCATTGCCTAGCTGTTACTACTCTTCTGCCTTGGAACCAATACATAGTATTGATTCCGAAATGGAGGTAAGGGTTTAAAAAACAAACAAATGAACAACAACAACAAAAAAAACAACAGGGAGTTTCCCATAATAGGAAAGAAAGTTATAGGCACAAACCACACTTCCTCAAACAAAAAACAAACTCCAATTATTTTTGTTTGACTTTAAAATGCATTTTATGATGTTTTTCATTAGTAGCTCTTTCCAAGGTCACTAATATCTGCTCATTTGATAAATTTAATGACTTTCCTCTAAGCGACATCTTGGCAGTTTTGGGCACTAATGATTTCCCCTTCTTCATTTCTTCTCTTTTTCCTGTCATCTTGTCCTTTGTATGCCTCTTTCTTACTGCTATGTACTGTTTTCTGACTTTACTTCTTTTAAAACATTTTCTTTTTTATTATTAAATTAAGCATCAGTAAACAAGCATTTCAGTATAGAAAAAAGAAAGAGACTGTATAAGAAACTGAATTACTGTTTTGTAATTTGCTTTTTAAGAAGCATATATACATATTGAATTTGACAAGGTAGTAATACCACCCACTCCATTTGTTTATGTCAATTCCCTTCTGCATTTTTTGTTTTCTTTTGTGCATCAAAATATGTTATTGAGGATCTTTTTTTCCAAGTGTGTATCTGTTACTGTTTATTAATATGCTGTCCCAACCTTCTTCTGAGTATGGTCTATGTAGTCAAGAAATCAGTATGTTGGACAGTTTCATTTTGTATTTATGTATCCATTTTTTCCCCTTTACTGCTGCCCTTCATATACTTTTATGTCCCAGCCAAATTTGACTATCCTCATTTTCTCATATATTTTCCAGCTGATTGCCCCCTACAGTTATTCCTATTCTCTTTTAATCTCTATCTACTAGTTCCTGCTCATGTTCCCCCCATCCTTAAAACCTTTACTTGACCTATGATCCCCTCTACACTTCTCCTACCTGTCACTGTCAAACTCCTAGGAAAAGCTGTTTACATTTAAGATCAAGGAACTATAGATTGATGACTGGAAAGGACATCAATGGTCATTTTATTCAGTTCCCTTACAGATGAGGAAAGTGCTGTCTGGGAACTTCAGCTTCTCATTGCCTTCATTTTTTCTTATATTCACTTCTCAACCAACCCCTTACAGTTTGTTTCCCAGCTTCTTCACTTGAGAGGACGGAAAGTGCTCTTTCAGAAGTCATCAATAATCCGTTAATTACTAAGGTCATTGGTTCTTTTTCAGTCTATGTTCTTCTCAACATCTTTAGGTTGGGGGAAGTGCTTTGCAAATATTTAATTTAATCCAACAACCATGCAAGTTAGGTGCTGTTATAATCCCCACTTTATAGTTGAGGAACAGAGGCATAGATCGGTTAAACTGCCTGCCCGGGGGTAATATAGGTTCTAAGTATCTGAGACCAGATTTGAACATAAGTCTTCTTGACATTGGGCTCAACTATCTGTATGCTGGGTCACCAAGCTGCTTTTCTTGCTCCATTGATCATCTTTTCTGCCTGTATTCTCTCTCCTCTCTGGGTTTTCCTATTATCATTCTAACTCCTTCCTGTTCAACTGCTGCTTTTCATCATCATCTATGTCATGCTCTCTACCCATGGCTTATTCCAAGACTCTATCCTGGACTCTCTTCTCTGAACTTTATGATCCATTGTCCTCTTTTTTGGCGATTTCTATTAGTTCTATTAGTTATCTATGTATCCAGCCTTGGTCTCTTCTGAGGCTTCATTCTGCTTCACTAACTTCCTCGGGGTGTAAAGGGTGAAATTATGGCTGAGACTGAATGTATAATTAATTTAGGTCACCAAGGATTTTATTTATAAAATGAAATAAAATATAAATTAAAAACCCAAATAAAATACCCAAGTCAGCTGCCAAATTTTATGGTGATTTAATTGATATAGTAGAGAAAATTAAAGAAGAAGGGAGAAGAAAAGAGAGAAGGATTTCTCCCTTCCCCCGCCTGGCTAGTACCAGGTGGGAAGACTAGAAGATCTAGAAAGTAAGGGTTTGGAGTGTGAAGGAGGAAGGAATCAAGCTGAACTCCAAAAGGGGATCAGCTGAGATGCCTGAACCTGAATCGGGTCAAGGACAAAACTTACCGCCAAAACCCAGACAAATAACTGCCACCACTCCCAAATGTCAGAACCCCTAGCACGCTGCCAGCCAGAGTCGCTTCTCCAGGAAAAGAGTGAAAGAGGCAGGTAGTAACGTGCCTTATATGGACATTTTAGCACTTTTCTGCATCTCATCTGTACCAATGAGAACTTAGCTTGACTTAGGACAGCCCAGAGGTCTGTCCTTTTTTTTTTTGCACATGTCTGTTGAAGGCCATCTCCTCAGATAATTAAATCTTGAGTTTGATGCAGACCTTCAAAATCTTGTTAAACTGAGTAGGGTGGAGAATGTAGAGTTTCCAAGACCTGATTCTGTTATTCTAAGTATTTCCATTGTTATTGATCAGGAAATGGCTAAATTAGATCTTCTAAAGAATGGTCTGATTAGGGTGGTATAGTTTTAAAATTCACAGGGGGCAATTTGAACTATCTTTTAGCATTCTCAAACTCATCATGTCTTAAATGGCATTTGCCATCTCTTCCCCATCCTCTAACTTCCCTGTTTCTAGTTAGCATATCGCTACCCTTCCATTCATCCAGGTTCTTATTCTCAGTCATTTTTAACTTCTCTCACAAGTCGTGTTGGTTCTGTCTTTATAGCTTTTCTCACTTCTCTTTCATTCTTTCCACTCACATGGCCAATACATTTGTTTAGGCCCTTATACCTCTCACCAGGGCTTTAGCTGTAGCTACCTAACTGGCTTCCTTATATCCAGGCTCTGTCCTCTCTAATTCATCCTCCAAATAGTTTATCAGTTTATGCAATGAGACACTGGTGTGACCATGCTACTCCTCTGGTTAAAAATCTCTGGTGGCTCTGTTTCCTTTGACAAACCTTGTGAAGAAGGGACTCCCCTCCCTCTACTTCCAGCACCACTTCCAGTAGGACCAGCAAGCCAGTCTAGCTAAAGCAACCAGGTTGCTTTAGAAAGAAGGAATAGGAATCAGCATATGCTACATGGATCAAATCATTGCCACCATCTCACATCATCTACCCTTAGACCATAGTGTAGGTAGCCCAGGACCCAGTCAAGGGAAGCCAAGGGAATTGCTTTCTTGTTTCCCCATATCCCCATGTTCACCAATCCTACTTTCAGCTTGGCCCACACACTATCACTGAGGGTAGCAGGGGCCCAACATCCCTACCACCACCAGAGTCTTTCTCTTTTTCTCTTTTCTCTTTCAGTAAGGAGATCATCCTACACTCAGTACATAGATAAGAGTCACCTAGATATGGCAGAAATAAACATCACATACTTGATGCAAGCCATTGCATGTTTATCCCTGCTCTTTATAATGGTTGAGATAGTCTTATTTTTGAAACTATATTTTGGTGCTTTTATGTCAACTCCAAATATATAGTAAATCTTTTTATAAATGTTACATTTTTTAAACCTTAACTTCTATCTCAGTATTCATTCTAAAGCAGAGGAGCAGTAAGGGCTAGGCAACTGAGGTTAAGTAACTTGCCCAGGATCATAGAGCTAGGAAGTTTCTGAAACCAAATGTGAAGCCACATCTTCCTGACTCCTGATGCTCTATCTACTGTGCTACCTTGCTGTCCCCAATAATACTTGTTAGAAATGAGAACTTCCTTTCTTAAGTGTACCTCCTCAGTTTTCATCTCCCAATCCACTTTTTCTTCTTAACCCTTTTATATTCTCCTTGATTGTCCTTGATGTTGCTTCTACAACAGTTCAGAAATAGAATTTGGACCAGCAATTAGGCTTGGAGGTTGTTACTAAATTTTCTTCAGTGTCTTCTAAATTTTGTGAAATTTCCTTTCCCCAACTTCAACTTCTGACTTTTCCCACTATTCCAAACCCCTCCATGTCTCCTTATTTGGTCTGTCTCTTTCTCAACTTCTTTTCCTACAACATTTTCCCACAGAAGCCAGAGGTGATTTTGCAATCCTTCTTACATGAACTTTTCCATAGCACTCTGGTTAGGCAGTCAGTAAACATTTATTAATCACCTGTTGTGTGCCAGTCACTGTGCTAAGTATTGGGGATCCAAGAAGAGGCAAAGGTTAATCCTTGCATTCAAGGAACTTACCATCCAAGGGGAGGGGGTAGAAAGCACGAGAATAAATATGTACAAACAGGCCATATTACAGAATGAATAGGAAGTAATTAATAGAAGGAAGGCTGTATATCCAAGAGGGGTGGGAAAGGCTTCCTGTAAAAGATGAAATTTTAGTTGGGACTTAAAGGCAACCAGGGAAGCCAGGAGGCAGAGATGAGAAGAGAGAGCTTTTCATGGATGGGAGATAGCCAGAGAAAATGCCCAAAGTTGTGAGATGGAGTGTATTTTGTTTGTGGAACTACCAGAACACCAATGTTACTGTATCAAAGAGTATTTGACTTGGAATAATATGTAAGAAGATTGGAAAAGTAGGAGCGGGATAAACTCTGAAGGGCTTTGAATAGCAAGTGGAGCATTTTGTGTTTGATCCTAGAGGCAATTGGGAGCTACTAGAGTTTATTGAGTAGGGGATGACATTTGGAACTGTGCTTTAGGAAAATCACCAGAGTGGTGGCAGTGTCAGAGGAGAGAAGGGGGCATGTTTGAGAGTTGCTGCAAAGGTGAAATTGGCAGTCTTTGGCAAGAGGTTAGTTTTGGGGGCTGGCAGATCCTGAGGACTCAAGTATAATACTTAGGTTGTGAACCTGAGGAGTGAGAGGATGGTTTTGCCCTCTGCAGTAATGGGGAATGTCAGAAGTGTGGAGGAGTCAGGGAGGAAAATAATGAGTTCTGTTTTGGACATGTTGATTTTAAGATACCTACTTAATGACCAGTTCAAGATGTTTGGAAGTCAGTTGGAGATGCAAGATCAGAGGTCAGCAGATAAGAGCTTTTGAGAATTAGCATGGAGATGCTAATTGAATCCATGGTAGTTGATAAGATCAGCAAGTGAAGGAGTATAGAAGAAGAAAAGAGGACCCAGAACACTGATGATTAGAGGGCATAATTTGGATGAGGATCCAGCAAAAGGAAAAGAAGTGGCAGTCAGATAGGTGGGAGGAAAATCAGGAGATTGTGTGGTGTCCTAAAAACCTATGGAGAAGAGAATATCAAAGAAGAGAGTGATGTTAAAGTAAGTGTTAAAGACTGTGGAGTAAAGACCATTGGATTTGGCATTTCAGAAATCATTGGTAACTTTGGAGAGTGCTGGTTTGTTGGAATTGTGAGGTCAGAAACCAAATTGTAAGGGGTTTAGAAGAGAATGAAAGATTATGTTTCTGAGCAAGAAAAGCAATGTTGCTTTGATTTAACTGTAATTGTATTACATAGGGGAAGAAGCATCAAGGTAGGCAGATTGGCTCTTGTGAGGTGGCAAGATACTATATTGATAAATCACAAGGTAGAGGTTACTACTTTTTAATAGCAGTGGTGTTCTATAGGATTTGAATTTGGCATTTAAGACATAAAATGATAGTGATGCTCCTTCCTTCCATCCCTCCTTCCCTTCTTCCCTCCCTCCCTTCCTTTATCTTTTCCAAGAATTATACTTGAACTTGGGTCAAAGCTTTGTTGTTCCTAGATGCTTTACTTAGAGATGTTTTTTTCCTCTTGGCTTTTAGCTTAAGCATTCTTATCATAATATCTCTTTGTGATGAAATTCTTATTTTGTTTGCTCAACATACTTTCTAAACCATATGACTGCTGTTTGCTTCTGAATTTCCGCCTCTCTTGGTACACAGCCCAAGATCTTCAATTTGGTATTCCTTACCATTGAACACTACGCACAGGAGTGGTAGGTCCTCTCCTTGCTCCAAGCTCTGTGACCAGGAACTGGAAAGTGGGCACAAATGCTTCCATGTGGTAATTCTTCCTGTGTAGTGCCCCATTATGGGTGTGGGGACCCTGCTGCAGGGCCTCTCCTATGTGCTAGAGTGTTTCATATTCATAGCATGCCCCTGGCCAGACCCCATCCTAGTGTTCACAGACTTCTCTCTGTCTTCCTATGTAGAACTGAGATAGAAAAATGGTTCACTGTGCCTTTTTCTTGGATTTCCCCATTAGGATTCAATCTAGTGTGTTTGGTAGATCTGTTTGGAGGATTTCTGAAGAGGAGAGAGGGTTGTTGTTCACTATCCTGGTTCCTGATACTCCACCATCTTGGATCCATACCCAATAGATAGTAATTTCAATTCAATACTACTTTTTTTTAAAAACCCTTACCTTCTGTCCTAGTAACAATTCTAAGACAGAAAGGCAAAGGCTAGGCACAGAGTATTAAGTGACTTTCTCAGGATCATACAGCTAGAATGTGCCAGAGATGAGATTTGAACCCACGTCCTCCTAACTCTAGGCCTGGTACCCTATCCACTGTGCTACTTTAGCTGTCCCTCATTAAACATTTCTGAAGTACATAGTACATATAAGATACAGTACTAGAGGATGGAAAGAAAAATGAAGAAAGAACACATATTGTTGAACAAAAGTGAAGGAAAATGATACAGTTGAATTGGGTCCATTACAAACTCATGTCCTCACCGATTCTAGAAAATCCTACTACCCCCCTCCCTCATCAACTCGCTTTTGCACTTTCCATGGCATCAATTCCAAACTTTTATATCCTTCCTCAAACTTCTCATGACTCTCCTTCCTCTCACCCTTTCAGCTGAAAACATTACCTCCTATGTTTCAGAAAAAAAAAAAACTGAGGCCATTCTAAATTTCCTCTCGTCTCCTATTGCTCATATATCTTCTGCCACTATCTCCTTCCTCACTCCATTTCATACGATGAGGTGACCTTATTTCTTGCCGAGGCTATCTCCTCCAGCTGTTCAAGCAATCTCATTCCATCTCATCTCCTCCAATAGATTGTCCCTTCTTGTCATCCCTACTACATCACTTATCTTCCTTATCTCTTCCTGGCTATTGACTCATTCTCTACTACCTACAACCTTGTACATGTTTCCTCATCCTCATTAAACCCTTAGATGATCTTTCCATCCCAGTGAACTATTGTCCTATACCTCTTCTATCTTTCAAAAAGCTGGTCTTCTTCACCTTTCACTTCTTTTTTTTTTAAGCCCTTACCTTCTGTCTTAGAATAAATACTGTGTATTGGTTCCAAGGCAGAAGAATGGTAAGGGCTCGGTAATGGGGGTTAAGGGTCTTGCTAAGAAGCTAGGAAGTGTCTGAGGCCAGATTTGAACCTAGGACTTCCTATCTCTGGGTCTCACTCTCAATTTACTGAGCCACTTAGCTGCCTCTCTTTCTTTAAAAAAAAAAATTCTGTTTCAAATTTTCTCTTTCCCTGTGTTCTTCTACCTACTGAGTGTATAATTGAAAATCTGTTACCTTAAAAAAAGAACTACATTTCCCAGGAGCCCACTGACTTCCTGTCATTACATACTTCCTGTAGAGAGGGGATAAATATTGAATGGGTAGTCCTGCTCTTTTTCTTGGGTTTGCAGCCAGCATGGTGGTGGTGGGTAAGCTAAGTGTAGGGATTTTAAATGGGCTAATCAGCCATGGGCACATGTTCTTTATTTTGTATCCTCTTTATTCCTTGATTTCTAATGATCATTTAATAAATCTCCTAAAAATATAACATTTTTATTATTGAGACTAATTTTAATTTTTACAGTTTTTGGCAACCACAAAGGGTTGCATGGCTGAGTTATGAGGTATGTGAATCAATTGGCAAGGGAAATAAAAAAATATTTTAAAAATACAAATAAAAGAGAAAAGATCACTTCTGAATGAAACATAGACTATCAAAGTCTTATGTGTAAAAATTCTAAGTAAATGAAGATAAATCTAAAGGTCCCAAAACTTTCTCCTCACATGGTATGCATGAGACCCCTAACTGTTGGACATTCTTTTCTTTTCTTTCTTTCTTTTTTTTATTAAACCCTTACCTTCTGTCTTGGAGTCAATACTGTGTATTGGCGCCAAGGCAGAAGAGTGGTAAGGGTTAGACAATGGGGGTCAAGTGACTTGCCCAGGGTCACACAGGTGGGAAGTGTCTGAGGCCAGATTTGAACCTAGGACCTCTCATCTGTAGGCCTGGCTCTCAATCCACCGAGCCACCCAGCTACCCCCTCATTCTTTTCTTTTAATGTCTGGATCCCCCACAAACTTGCTGGGGAGGCATTTACTATGTAAACTAAAGGCCACAATAATTTGAGGCCCAAATGGCTCTATGTCATTGTAAGTGCCTGGGGAATCTTTAAATTTACTTCCTGTACTTCTGTCAGAGAGCCAGGAGATGAAAGAGCCTCCCACCTTTGCAATACCTGCAGATATACCAGAGTCTCTTTGGGCCACATCTTCTTCCGATGTAGGCTTACTTAAATCAGCTGTTCCTTTGCAGATTAAAACTAAATCTAGCCCACCTCCTTCCATTTCTCAGTACCCTCTCTCAAAGTAGGCAATCAAGGGTATTACCCTGGTAATAAACTCACCAATCCACCAGGGCATCATAATTCCCTGTAAATCTGAATACAGTACACCCATCTTGCCCGCTAAAAAAACAAAATTGGAGCCTGATGGCGAGCACCTCTATAGATTTGTACAGGATTTGAGAGCTGTGAACAATCACATTGTAAAGAGACATAGTAGTTTCTAACATAAATACTATTATTTCTTCTATTCCTAGCACAGCTACATACTTTACAGTAGTGGACTTGTGTTCAGCCTTCTTTTCTATACCCATACATGAGGATTCCAGGCATATCTTTGCTTTCACCTAGAAGGGCTCTCATATACATGGGTTTGTCTGCCCCAGGGGTTGGTGGAAAGCCCCAATTTATTTGCATTAATTTTGAGTCAAGACACAGATAATATAAAATTTAAAAATGGCAAATTAATCGCATATGTAGGTGATCTACTCTTGGTTTCAACAGACGCATAAGCATGTCAAGAAGATAGTAAACATCTTCTTTTGGAACTGCATAAAAGCGGACATAAGATCTCAAAGGATGAAGTTCAGTGATCCCCAAAGTAGAATATTGGGTTCATTCTGACTGCTGATACCTGTTCTATTTTTCCCAAGCGAATTGAAAATATTCAAAAATTGAGTGCTCTTACCACTAAGAAACAGTTAAGAGCAGTTTTAGAAACAACAAGGTTTTGTTGACAATGGATCCCTTGCTATGGGCAAATTACTAAGCCCCTTATAGCACTGATAAGGGATTCAATCCCTGAACCACTTAAATTAGAGTCAGAACACCTGTCATCTCTGTCATATCTAAAACAGGCTCTCCTGTCTGCCCTTGCTCTAGGCATCCCAGATTATAACAAGCCATTTACTTTGTATGCACATGAGTGGAGAGAGGTAGCTTCAAGTGTTTTAACTCAAACTTTGGGACCTTCTCAGTTGATTATTATTTGGCCTACCTGGACCTAGTAGCTTCAGAAACATCACCATGCCTTAGCAGGTGTAGCTTCCATAGCTTTACCAGTGACAAAAACTGTTGATCTAGTATTGGGATGCCCATTATATCACTTTAAAACACTGTGCAACTCTTAACCCTGCCACCTTGCTTCCAGATTTACCAACTTCAGGAGAATCGTTACACAGTTGCAAAACACTAGTGTCTGTGGCAGAAAAGCCTCGAGATAATCTCTTGGACACTCCCTTAGACAACCCAGATCTGGTCTTATTTACTGATTTATTTTATGAGGGATGGCATATGCTACACTGGAGCTGTTGTAGTCACAGAATTTGCCACTGAGTGGTCAGCTTCACTGCCCTCAAATACTAGTGCTCAAGGTGCAGAACTCATAGCCCTGAAACACGCCTGTATAATTGCCAAGGATAAAAAGGCAACAATTTATACAGATATGCTTTATCTAGATTATCTAGATATGCTTTTGGCATTTGTCATTCAGTTGGTATGCTGTGGCTCCAGAAAGGATTTTTAACCTCATCTGGAAAATCTAGTTAATGCAGAAAATATTAATAAAGTTCTTTCTGCTCTCCAGCTGCCCGAAACACTAACTGTAGTTCATTGCTCTGCTCATACAGGTGACACTGTCTCTAGGGGAAATGACAGGGCAGATACCGCTGCAAAGCTAGTAGCCATAGAAGGGCCTAAATTAATTTTAAATTTATAGCCACTGATGACTTAAATTGGTCACTTTCCTATAATGAAAAGGAATGGAAAAATGAAAGCAAAAACTCAAAGCAAAACAGAATAATGGCCTTATTCCTTAGAAGTTTCTATCACCAAATTTGCCAATCTGTTCATAAAAATGGTCACTTTGATACCCAGGGCATCATGGACTCTGTTAAGAGAGTATGGATAGCCCCTGGTATAACTACTATAGCCTCTAAAGTGTGTACAGCACGCTCTGCCTGACAGGCATATAACCAACATGCCTTTTGTGGCAAAGCTTTTGGTAGGTGTCCTCTGGCTTACATACTTTTTGAGCACCTGCAGATAGATTTAATAACAATGCCAAAGGCTAGACATTATAAATTTTGTCTAGTCATAGTAGATCAACTGACCAGATGGCCAGAAGCATTTCCTGCTGCCTGAGCCACAGCAGCTTTTGTTGCTAAGTTGCCTTTTTTTAAAATTCTTTATTTATTTATTTGTTTTTTGATACAATGCTCACTTTATTTCCCTCCCTCCCCTCCACCCACCCTTCCCGCAGCCAAAGCTCAATTTCATTGGGTGTTACTTGTGGCCCCGATCAGAACCTGTTTCAATGATGTTCTTTGCACTAGGATGTTCATTTAGAGTCTACGTCCCCAATCATATCCCTTCGACCCATGTATTCAAGGAGTTGTTTTTCTTCAGAGTTTTTACTCCTACAGTGTTTCCTCTGAATGTGGATAGTGGTTTTTTTCACAGATTCCTCCAAGTTGTTCAGGATCACTGCATTGCCACTAATGGAGAAGTCCATTACATTCAATTGTACCACAGTGTATCAGTCTCTGTGTACAATGTTCTCTTGGTTTTGCTCCTCTCACTCTGCATCAATTCCTGGAGGTTATTCCAGTCCCCATGGAATTCCTCCACTTTATTATTCCTTTTAGCTCAATAGTATTCCATCACCAACAGATACTACAATTTATTCATCCATTCCCCAGTTGAAGGGCATCCCCTCATTTTCCAATTTTTTGCCACCATAAAGAACACAGCTATGAATATTTTTGTACATGTCTTTTTTCTTATTATCTCTTTGGAGTACAACAGTTTTTAGTGCCCTTTGGGCATAGTTTCAAATTGCCTTCCAGAATGGTTGGATCAATTCATAACTCCACCAGCAATGCATTAATGTCCCGATTTTGCCACATCCCCTCCAACATTCACTACTTTCCTATGCTGTCATGTTAGCCAATCTGCTAGGAGTGATATGGTACCTCACAGTTGTTTTAATTTGTACTTCTCTGATTATTAGAGATTTAGAGCACTTTTTCATATGCTTATTAATAGTTTTGATTTCTTTTACTAAAAATTGCCTATTCCTGTCCCTTGCCCATTTATCAATTGGAGAATGGCTTGATTTTTTGTAAAATTGGTTCAGTTCTTTATAAATTTGAGTAATTAGACCTTTGTCAGAGGTTTTTGTAAGGAAGATTGTTTCCCAATTTGTTGCTTCCCTTCTAATTTTGGATGCATTAGTTTTTTTTTTTTTTTTGTACTAGACCTTTTTAATTTGATGTAATCAAAATTATTGATTTTACATTTTGTGATTTTTCTACTTCTTGCTTGGTTTTAAAGTCTTTCCTTTCCCAAAGATCTGACATGTATACTATTCTGTGTTCCCCTAATTTGCTTATAGTTTCCTTTTTTATATTTAGGTCATTCACCCATTCTGAGTTTATCTTGGTGTAGGGTGTGAGATGTTGATCCAAACCTAATCTCTCCCATACTGTCTTCCAATTTTCCCAGCAGTTTTTATCAAATATTGGGTTTTGGTCCCCAAAACTGGGATCTTTGGGCTTATCATAGACTGTCTTGCTGAGTTCATTTACCCCTAGTCTATTCCACTGATCCTCCTTTCTGTCTCTTAGCCAGTACCAAATTGTTTTGATGACCACTGCTTTATAGTATAGTTTGAAATCTGGAACTGCAAATCCTCCTTCCTTTGCATTTTATTTCATTATTTCCCTGGATATCCTTGATCTTTTGTTCTTCCAAATGAACATTATTATGGTTTTTTCTAATTCAGTAAAAAAGTTTTTTGGTAATTCAATGGGTATGGCACTAAATAAGTAAATTAATTTGGGTAGGATTGTCATTTTTATTATGTAAGCTTGTCCTACCCATGAGCAATCAATGTTTCTCCGGTTGTTGAGATCAAGTTTTAATTGTGTGGAGAGTGTTTTGTAGTTGTGTTCATATAGTTCCTGTGTTTGTCTCGGCAGATAGATTCCTAAGTATTTTATATTGTCTAGGGTGATTTTAAATGGAATTTCTCTTTTTAATTCTTGCTGCTGAAATGGGTTGGAGATATATAGAAATACTGATGACTCATTTGCTAAAGTTGTTGATTATTTCGACTAGCTTTTTGGTTGATTCTCTAGGATTCTTTAAGTAGACCATCATATCATCCGCAGAGAGTGATAGCTTGGTCTCCTCATTTCCAATTTTAATGCCTTCAATTTATTTTTCTTCTCTAATTGCTACTGCTAGTGTTTCTAGTACCATGTTAAATAATAGAGGTGATAATGGGCATCCTTGTTTCACTTCTGATCTTATTGGGAAGGCTTCTAGTTTATCCCCATTGCAGATGATGTTTGCTGATGATTTTAGATATTATACTGTTTATTATTTTTAGGAAAGACCATTCTATTCCTATACTTTGTAGTGTTTTCAATAGGAATGGGTGTTGTATTTTATCAAGGGCTTTTATTGCATCTATTGGGATAATCATGTGATTTTTGTCAGTTTGCTTGTTGATATGGTCAATTATGTGGATGGTTTTCCTGATATTGAACCATCTTTGTATTCCTGGTATGAATCCTACCTGGTCATAGTGAATAACCCTTGTGATTACTTGCTTGAGTCTTTTTGCTAGTATCCTATTTAAGATTTTTGCATCTATATTTATTAGGGAGATTGGTCTATAGTTTTCTTTCTCTGTTTTTGACCTGCCTGGTTTTGGGATCAGTACCATATTCGTGTCGTAAAATGAATTTGGTAGAACTCCTTTGCTTATTCTGTCAAATAGTTTGTATAATATTGGCATTAGTTGTTCTTTGAATGTTTGATAGAATTCATTTATGTATCCATCTGGACCTGGGGATTTTTTCTTAGGGAGTTCTTTGATGGCTTGTTCAATTTCTTTTTATTTCTTCCTCTGTTAGTATATTTTTGTAAGTAATCATCCATATCACCTAGATTGCTTGATTTGTTGCCATATAATTGGGCATAATTTTTCATGCTTTAATTTCCTCTTTATTAGAGATGAGGTTTCCCTTTTCATCTTGGATACTGTCAATGTGGTTTTCTTCTTTCCTTTTTTGAATTAGACTGACCAGTAATTTGTCTATTTTATTTGTTTTTTCAAAGTACCAGCTTCTCATCTTATTTATTAAATCAATAGTTCTTTGACTTTCAATTTTAATTAATTTCTTCTTTGATTTTTAGGATCTCTAATTTAGTCTTCATCTGAGGATTTTTAATTTGTTCACTTTCTAGTTTTTTTAATTTGCATTCCCAATTCATTGACCTCAGCTCTCCCTAATTTTTCAATATATGAACTCAAGGATATACATTTCCCCCTGAATACTGCTTTGGCTGCATCCCATAGTTTTTGAAAGGATGTCTCATCATTGTCATTTTCTTCAATGAAATTATTAATTGTTTCTATGATTTGTTCTTTGACTAACCAGTTTTAGAGAATTGTATTGTTTAATTTCTAATTAATTTTTGATTTACCTCTCCATGTACCCTTATTAGTTATTATTTTCATTGCATCATGATCTGAGACGATGGCATTTATTATTTCTGCTCTTTTGCACTTGTTTGCAATGTTTTTATGCCCTAATACATGGTCAGTTTTTGTGAATGTACCATGTGCTGCTGAAAAGAAGGTGTATTCCTTTTTGTCCCTATTTATTTTTCTCCACATATCTACTAACTCTAATTTTTCCAAGATTTCATTCACTTCTCTTACCTCTTTCTTATTTATATTTTGGTTTGAATTATCTAGTTCTGATAGAGGAAGGTTCAGGTCTCCCACTAGTATAGTTTTTCTATTTCATCTTTGAGCTCCACTAGTTTCTCCTTTAGAAATTTGGATACTATGCCATTTGGTGCATATGTGTTGAGTACAGATATTTCCTCATTGTCTATACTGCTTTTTATCAGGATGTAATTACCTTCCCTATCTCTTTTAACTAGATTTATTTTTATTTTGGCTTTGTCAGATGTTATGATTGAGACTCCTGCCTTCTTTTTATCAGTTGATGGCCAATAGATTTGGCTCTACCCTCTTACTTTCAACCTATGCCTATCTACGTTCCTCGTGTGTTTCTTGCAGACAGCATATGGTAGGATTTTGGATTCTAATCCACTCTGCTATTCACTTGTATTTTATGGATGAGTTCATTCCATTCCCATTCAGTTATGATTACCAGCTGTGTATTTCCCACCATTTTGATTTCTACTCCTAGTCCTGCCTTTTCTTCTTTCACTATTTCCTTCTACACCAATGTTTGTTTTTAATCAGTCCCTGTAGTTCCCACCCTTATTTTACTTCCCTTTCTATCCTTCTCATTACCCCCCTTATTTTCTTTGCAGTCTTTTTAGAACTACCCCTCCACCCTCTCCCTCCCTTATATTGCTTCCCTCCCCACCAGTCCATTTGTTACCCTTCTGCTCCCCTAGAAGGCGTGAATCTATTCTCTGCTCCAATGGATTGTATTTTTCTTCCTTCTTTGGGTCAATTTCAATGCACATAAGAGTTGCGTAGTTCCTGTCTCCAACCTCTTTACCCTTCCAGTGTATTAATGTTCTTCCCCCTCCCACCATGAGATTCTTTGTGACATATAAATTTAACCCCTTTTGTTTTTTTTCCCATTTCTTTTAGAATTAACCTCTTTTTTTAGCTCTAGTTGTGTCTGTGTGTGTGTGTATATACACACACACACACACACACACATGTATATGTACTTATGCATACATATATCTACATACCAATTTTTGTCTTGTTATTTCATCCTATATAGTTTGTCACTATTCCCTCTTAAGTGTAATTCTTCTACCTGCCCAGGTGATAACAACAGTTTTTCATAGTTACCAATGACCTCTTTTCTTATAGGGATACATATCATTTTAACTTACTGAGTCTCTTTAAAAAAAAAAAAGGGTTTTTTTGTTGTTTTGTTTTGATTTTCTTTTTTTCCCCTCCTTTTTAATTACCTTTTGATTATTCTCTTGAGTTCCGTGTTTGGACATCAAACTTTCTGTTCAGATTTGTTCTTTTCTTCACAAATTCTTGTAATTCTTCTATTTTGTTGAATGTCCATACTTTCCCCTCTAAGAATATAGTCAGTTTTGCTGGGTAGTTGATTCTTGGTTGTAGACCTAGTTCCCTTGCTTTCTGGTATGCCTTTCACTCCTTCAGTGTGGATGCAGCCAGATCCTGTGTTATCCTCACTGTGGTTCCATGGTATCTGAATGACTTCTTCTTGGCAGCTTGTAATATTTTTTCATTGGTCTGATAATTTTTGAATTTGTGTATTATATTCCTGGATGTTGTCCATTGGGGATTAGGTACAGGAGGTGATCTGTGGATTCTTTCAATCCCCACTTTTCCCTCTTATTCTAGAATATTGGGGCTGTTTTCTTGAATAATTTCCTGTAGTTATTGTGTCCAGGCTTTTTCTTTTGTCATGGTCTTCTGGTAGACCAGTGATTGTTAAATTGTCTCTCCTCGAATGATTTTCTAAATCCTGTTTTGTGAATGAGATGCTTCATATTTTCCTCAATTTTTTTCATTCTTTTGGTTTTGTTTTATTGTGTCCTGCTGCCTTGTGAGGTCACTTAATTCTAGTTGTTGTATTCTGGTTCTTAGAGACTGGATTTCATTCCTGGCTTTTTGGTCATCCTTCTCCTTCTTGTCTGATTTTCTTTGGAGGTCATCTTTCATCTTCTTTGCCTCACCTCTCATCTCCTTTGCCTCACCTTTCATCTTCCTTGCCTCATCTTTCATCTCCTTTGTCTCATTTTTTTAAGCTGGTTTATTTTGGCTTTCAAGACACTATTTTCTGTTTCCAGATGACTTATTTTAGTTTTTAAGTTCTTTTCCAATTGTATTCAGCCTCTTTTAATTGTGTTTTGAATTGCATTTTGAGTTCTTCCAAAGCCTGTACCCAATTCTCTGGGATTTCTGATTTATCGTTTGCTGATCCCTCCCCGTCTGTTCTGTTTGCTCTTTGCTCGTTGCCTGTACAGAAGCTGTCTATTGTAATTTCCTTCTGCTTTTTCTATTGTTTGCTCATATTTACCCCTTCTTTGCTCCCCATGTTTGTTTGTGGTTTTGCTCCTCTCATTTTTTTGTTTTGGGGAATTTCTGTCAGTCTCCTCTCTTGGAGCTTTGTCAGAACATTTTTCCCTCCAGTCTTTGGGTGAGGGGTGTTGGAGTTTGAGCTTCCCTGTCCTCTGGAGGCTTTTGATTGGATTAAATTAAAGTCCAGCAGTCTGTGAGGCAGGTGTGTTGGATTTGGGGCTTCACTGACCTCTGAAGACTTTTGATGGGATTTAGTTCAGCTGAGTTGGGTTGGATGTGCCCTGAGGCTAAAACCTCCTGGAAGGCTGGAGCAATATGGAGGGTCTTAGTTGCTGTGACCAGGCCTCCTGCTCTTTGCTCCCTCTCCAGCTCTTTCCCTGCCACCTGTTTTTGACACTCTGAGCCTGGCACAGCTCTGCATGCAAGGTACTCCCTCTAGACCAGCGCCTCTGCCTACCCAGAGGTTCCTGTTGCCACTGGAGGCTTTGCACTCTAGGTGTCGGGGGTCAGGGGTCCTGGGACCTTCCCTCTGCCTTCCCCTTAAACCTGACTATTCTTGGATTCTGGCTTTTGGGGGCCATTCTTTTTTGATTGAGTCCAGAAGGAGGGTTCCTTGGCTCTTTCCTGTTTTTAGGTTTGATTTTCCATCCCCTAGGATCATTCAGTTTGTGATCAGTAAGAAGGGTTTTCATAGGTCTGAACTTCTGCTGATTCTAAGCTGCCATCTTGACTCTGCCTCCTTAAGGTACTTTTAAAAGGGATTATTCATTGCTTTGGCCTGCAAGCACTTATTGATTCAGATAGGGGAAGTCATTTTATTGATTCTGTTCAAACTCAGATATATTCTTGTTTGGGGATAACTCCCAAATTCCATGTACCATATCATCCCCAGAGCTAAGGCCAAATTGAAAGAATGAACAGAGGACTTAAAACTATGATTGGAATATATCTAAAACCATCAGCTAATATCATCTGCAATGGGGATAAACTAGATGCATTCCCAATAAGATCAGGAGTGAAACAAGGATGCCCATTATCACCTCTACTATTTGACATTGTACTAGAAACACTAGCAGTAGCAATTAGAGAAGAAAGAGAAATTGAAGGCATCAAAATAGGCAAGGAGGAGACCAAGTTATCACTCTTTGCAGATGACATGATGGTCTACTTAAAGAATCCTAGAGATTCAACCAAAAAGCTAATTGAAATAATCAACAACTTTAGCAAAGTTGCAGGATACAAAATAAACCTACATAAATCATCAGCTTTTCTATATATCTCCAACACAGCTCAGCAGCAAGAACTAGAAAGAGAAATCCCATTCAAAATCACCTTAGACAAAATAAAATACCTAGGAATCTACCTCCCGAGACAAACACAGGAACTATATGAATACAACTACAAAACACTCTCCACACAACTAAAACTAGACTTGAGCAATTGGAAAAACATTAACTGCTCATGGATAGGACGAGCCAATATAATAAAAATGACCATCCTACCCAAACTTATTTATCTATTTAGTGCCATACCCATTGAACTACCAAAATACTTCTTCACTGATTTAGAAAAAACCATAACAAAGTTCATTTGGAAGAACAAAAGATCAAGGATATCCAGGGAAATAATGAAAAAAAACACATATGATGGGGGCCTTGCAGTCCCTCACCTTAAACTATATTACAAAGCAGCAGTCATCAAAACAATTTGGTACTGGCTAAGAAACAGAAAGGAAGATCAGTGGAATAGACTGGGGGAAAGCGACCTCAGCAAGACAGTATACGATAAACCCAAAGATCCCAGCTTTTGGGACAAAAATCTACTATTCGATAAAAACTGCTGGGAAAATTGGAAGACAGTGTGGGAGAGACTAGGAATAGATCAATACCTCACACCCTACACCAAGATAAATTCAAAATGGGTGAGTGACTTAAACATAAAGAAGGAAACCATAAGTAAATTGGGTAAACACAGAATAGTATACATGTCAGACCTTTGGGAGGGGAAAGGCTTTAAAACCAAGCAAGACATAGAAAGAATCACAAAATGTAAAATAAATAATTTTGACTACATCAAACTAAAAAGCTTTTGTACAAACAAAACCAATGTAACTAAAATCAGAAGGGAAACAACAAATTGGGAAAAAATCTTCATAGAAACTTCTGACAAAGGTTTAATTACTCATATTTATAAAGAGCTAAATCAATTGTACAAAAAATCAAGCCATTTTCCAATTGATAAATGGGCAAGGGACATGGATAGGCAGTTCTCAGATAAAGAAATCAAAACTATTAATAAGCACATGAAGAAGTGTTCTAAATCTCTTATAATTAGAGAGATGCAAATCAAAACAACTCTGAGGTATCACCTCACACCTAGCAGATTGGCTAACATAACAGCAAAGGAAAGTAATGAATGCTGGAGGGGATGTGGCAGAGTTGGGACATTAATTCATTGCTGGTGGAGTTGTGAACTGATCCAACCATTCTGGAGGGCAATTTGGAACTATGCCCAAAGGGCGACAAAAGAATATCTACCCTTTGATCCAGCCATAGCACTGCTGGGTCTGTACCCCAAAGAGATAATGGACAAAAAGACTTGTACAAAAATATTCATAGCTGCGCTCTTTGTGGTGGCCAAAAACTGGAAAACGAGGGGATGCCCATCAATTGGGGAATGGCTGAACAAATTGTGGTATCTGTTGGTGATGGAATACTATTGTGCTAAAAGGAATAATAAAGTGGAGGAGTTCCATTGAGACTGGAACAACCTCCAGGAAGTGATGCAGAGCGAGAGGAGCAGAACCAGGAGAACATTGTACACAGAGACTAATACACTGTGGTATAATCGAACGTAATGGACTTCTCCATTAATGGCGGTGTAATGTCCCTGAACAATTTGCAGGGATCTAGGAGAAAAAAACACTATTCATAAGCAAAGGATAAACTATGGGAGTGGAAACACCGAGGAAAAGCAACTGCCTGAATACAGCGGTTGAGGGGACATGACAGAGGAGAGACTCTAAATGAACACTCTAATGCAAATATTATCAACATAGCAATGGGTTCAAATCAAGAAAACATGTAATGCCCAGTGGATTTACGCGTCGGCTATGGGGGGTGGGGGGTAGGAAAAGAAAATGATCTATGTCTTTAATGAATAATGCTTGGAAATGATCAAATAAAATATAATTAAAAAAACAAAGAAACAAAAAAAAACTATGATTGGAAAATTATGCACTAAGATACATTTTAAATGGCCTGAAATTCTCCCTCTGGCTCTATTTTATCTTAGAATCAGACCCAGGTGAGACCTACACTTCACCATTCGAGATGCTTTTTGCACATCCACCTATACAGGCTAAGCCTTTCTTCCCTGCATATGCATCAGTATTAGGGAGAGATATTTCTATTGCTTCCTATTGTTATATTTATGATTGGACTGAATATTTAATTGGTTGCCAGGGATTTAATTTCTAAATCCCAAAATTTACAAGAGAGGGAAGATATTAAGGAAGAGAGAAAAGTGTTGGGGGGGGGGGGTAGGGAGACAGAGAGAGGGAGAGTTCTGTCTTCCTCTGAGCCAGGTAGTAATTCTAAGCCCCCAGCCAAGGGAAAGGAGTCTTAAGACGATGGGCCTTTCCTGGAGGCTCACACCTCCAGAAAGGGCAAGGAAGAAAGCTGGCCTTTATACTCACCACATTGCCAATTAAATCAGACAATTCTTTTATCAGTCTCAATTCCAGCAGGCTCCACTCCAAGTGTGTCTCTTTCAAATTCCAAGTGTCCCTCTTCATTCCAAGTGTCTCTCCTCACTCCAAGTGACTCTTCAAGCCTCTGTCTTCAAGTCCAAGGGTCTGTCTCTGTTTCCACTTTTAAAGACTTTTTTCTCTTGTGTCAGTTCCCCTAAATTTTTACGTCTATCAACTGCATCCGACGCTCTACTCCAGGACTGCCCACTCTTTCACACGTGGGTCACAGACCTCCCACTCAATTTATGGAATGGATGTTCACACCTTTTTTTGTGGTTAAAATCCAAAATGGGTAGATCTCCATGTTGGAGATTAAAAATTAAAAACAGAACAGGGCTTACAATTTAATCTTCACAATCAAGGAAGATCTAAGTACCTTCATTGTTACAATCAGGGGAGAGCCAAATCCAGTCTTCACACTATATACAGGAATAACAGCACAAACTGCATGAACTCCATGAATCTGGAACTGCAGTACAAGCAGGACCACTAGAGTTTTTACTTCATGACCTGAACCCTGGAGACAAGGTGTATATAAAGAACTTCCAATGTACTGGAGCATCTTAGCCTTCCTGGGAAGGGTCATTCCAAATATTGCTAACCACTCCAATATCCATAAAAATTGGAGAGAATACTCTTGTATTCATTGCTTACGTGTAAAGAGAGCCTCTTCTATTTAAACTGATTGACTGTATCCTATCACATGCATTGGAGATAGCAATCCATAGATAAGTGGATACATTGAATTCCTGAATTTAAAATTTTTTATTATTGCTTTTATTTTGATTAGAATATTTTATTTTTCCCTTTTCTCATTTCTTATCCTTAAGGCACATACAATAGGTATTAATTTTTTTATTCTGCAGTAATATAAGTTTAAAATATATATACTGGCTATAATATTAATGCATACCCAAAAAGCTTTAGACTATGGAAACCTGCCATTTATTGATAAATGTTATGGGACTTTGATTAATGATTGTGTCTGATTCAAAGAGAAGGGAACAAAAGAGCCACTATGCAGTGCCAAGGAGCACAAGGTCAACAAGGACCAAACCAATCCACATGGGATTGATGAACTTCTAAGCCAATACAAAAGGACTTGAACCTAGTGTGAGACTCAAGGTTGCAACACTTGACATATGTTAAGTCGTAGGACTCCTTATATCCACACTCTTTGTGAAATACTCACAGACAAGTACCAAAGTTTGGCTATCATCCTGGCTCCCCCTATCCCTAAGAATGACACTTCCCTATCACACAAAAATCTAGTCCTTTTCCTCTCTTATAATATGGCAACTTCCTGTAGTCTTGGCTACAAATGGGTAAGTGAAAAATGTATTCTGTCCTACAGACTTGTGGGATAGAAATTACTTTAATTGGACCCTAATACAGGGGCCTGTTAGAAATTTATTAAACCCTAATACAAGGGCCTATTTTGAATTTATTCTTGTTTACTCACAATTTTGTATACATAGCTTTTTGGTATTTTGATTCTGATTTTGAATTTTTCTTTCTCTGAAAAGTTTAATTTTTCTTCCATTTGTTTTTCTTTTATGTTTTTGGGTTTTTCTTTTCTTTTGATAATTGACTGATACACTTCAGAGGGGATTGTATTTTTTTTTAAACCCTTACCTTCTGTCTTAGAATCAATACTGTGTATTGGCTTCAAGACAGAAGAGTGGTAAGGGCTAGGCAATGGGGGTCAAGTGACTTGCCCAGGGTCACACAGCTGGGAAGTGTCTGAGGCCAGATTTGAACCTAGGACCTCCTGTCTCTAGGCCTGGTTCTCAATCCACTGAGCTACTCAGCTGCCCTGGAGATTGTATTTTTATAAAAATCCAAGATTTTAAATTTTTGTTAAAAAAAAATTTTCTTCAAGGAAAGAAGCCAGCTAACTCCAAAAATCCAGAGAATAAATTGTTTGCAGAAAGATGCCTGCAAAATCTACACTACATCAAGAAGATTCAGAATGAACTTTGGGGTGTGGTTGATTGAACTGAAGGTTGATTGAACATTTATTTTCAATGTACACTCTTATGCCAAAAGGAGACTGCCCCCTAATTGGTTTTTGTCAATGCGCCCAGCATTGGTGATTTATTTACAATAGGATGAAATTAAGAAATCGGAGAGAGAAGAAAGGGAAAGAAGAGCTGCTCCAATCTAGTCTGAACCAGGCTGGAGTTCAGAGACCTCAGCCAAGGGGTCTCTCCAGAAAAGCCAAGGAAAAGGGGAATCAGCCTTATCTGACTTTATTTGTGGGAAGAGTGTTTTGTGATTGTGTTCATATAATTCTTTTATGTGGCTTGGCAGGTAGACTCCCAAGTATTTTATACAGTCTTCAGTTTTTAAAAATATAATTTATTTTTCTATCTCTTCTGCTGAGTTTTGTTGGTAGTATATAGAAAAGCTGGTGATTTATGTGGGTTTATTTCATATCCTGGAACTTTGTTAATTATTTGAACTGATTTTTTAGTTGATCTAGTAACTCTCTTTTCAGTGTGTTCAGTGCACTGTGAATATTTCTTTAGTGAAACAGTTTTGAATTGCTTGTGTTTATATCTTACATTTTTAAACTTTTGCAGAAATTGGAGTTGTTTGTTCTTCCTGTATTTTAAAGCTTGAACAATAAGAGAAAGCAGTGTTGTTCATTTATCTCTTATTCTAAGGAAAATGCACAGAATTGGGTTAAAGTAATGGTATATTTCATGTAATAAAAATACATGATCCAACAAAGCCTCATAAAATATTTTTATAGATCTGGAATTCTAACAAATTGAAAAAGTCATTTTGTTTTACACAGTGTGTCAAATTTTAAAATAAACCCTGTCATTTTTCTGATTGCTCTTTCTTAGTTTTATTTGCCTTATGTAGAAAGGGCAAGCATACAGATTTCTCAATTTTCTAACCTTTCAAAGTAAAAAAATCCATTGCAATAATTTATAATAAGACCTTATTCTTTTTTCAGATAAAATGAAGATTATTCATCAGGCACACAAATCAAAGGTATGTTTGATAGGTGTGTGCTTGAGCTTTATTATTTGTGGCACTGATTATTTAGTAATAATATAAGAATGATTTTCTATTTTCTTAACTTAGTATGAACTAATCTCTTGAAAAACATTCACAATGGTTCTGAAATACACAATTTATGTATATAATGTATGTATATAGGTTTGTAAATACATGTATGTATGTGTGTTTACACATACATGGAACATAAATGCATACAACAGAGTCCCAAAATTGACGTCATGAAAAGTTATTAGCAAAGAAAACTATTTACTATCTTTCATTAGCCTGTATGAACTTGTGATCCTTAACAGAAAAGTCTGGAACAGAGTCAAATAAAAGTAATATGCTTCTTGTGACCTAAATATTACCCAGATTGTGGAGGGTGAGGATAGTGACTGATTATTAGGAAGAGACATTCTTGGGCTACACAGTGTGAATTTTAAATTACTCCACCTTACTTAGATCTTACATTATGGTGAAGATAGAATTATAATCTCCTGATTGAACAATGAAGGTACTTAGTTCTTACTTTATAGTGAAGGTAGAACTTTGAGTTAAGTCTATTTTTAGATCTTAATGCAAAAAGGTGTTAAATAACTATAAAGGTTAAATTAATTACAAAAAGGTTAAGTAACTCACAAAAGGTGAACTTAACAAAGAAGTGCTAAGTAATTTTAAAGATATAATCTAATCAAAGAAGATGAGAACTAAAGAATGGGCATTTAGAGGAGGGGACACAAGGGTAAAAGATCTATATATTTGGCTTATTTCCTCTCTCCGGGACCTTTTGGCGGCGGAGATTTGGCTGGTGGCAATGTGTTGGGCCTTTCGGCATCTTAACTGGCTACAAGCTATTGTCCTTTTCGGTGGTGTTTCTGGCTGAGTTTTTTCTCCTTTACTTTCCAAACTTATCCTCTTAGGGAGTGCTACACTACATTAGTCTTCTTATTTGCCTCTAAGGGCTTACATATACTCACATGCAGGAACTCAGACTATTTACAACCCTAGTATGTTAACACTTAATGGCTTACGTGGCATTTAAATAAGTTAGTGTGTTAATAAAGCCAAAGTTATCAGTTTATTCCTTACATCAGCTGAGTATACTTATTTTATTATCTGACTTTATTCTAAGCCTAACCTTCCCTCTAACCAATGTGTGCCAGTTATTATAAGGATGATGTGATGAGAATTTGGATGTCAGTATACCTCCTTCAGCACTACTGGAAATACAACAGTATGGTGTGGTATTATCTTTGTATATAGTGGATGTTGCCCACAGGGACAATATAAAAACTTTCACCTAGAAGTCTCAAGAAACCAAAAGTATAGTGGCCTAGAAAGAAATGATCAGCAGAAGACAATTTGACCTATTTGTGCTTATAATTGCAAAAAAATATGGCCTATTTTTCAACAGTCTAGCAACAATATCCTTAAAATCCACAGGATGGAGCTATTTCACCTGTGAAGCAAGAGAGTGGGATTGACATGACTACTAAACTGAAATAAGAGAATGTTTTTAATGCTACTAAAGCTCAGTATCATAAATAAAATTGCTACCATCTCTGTCTTTAAGGCAAAATAACTATGTAAAAAACAATTGCTTCAGCATTTTTGAATAATCTAACTTAGTAGAAAAAGAGGCATGTTATAAACAGATATGTAGATTCTACATCATTTTAAATGATAGAATCAAAAGATATATGGAAACCAAACTTCTCTCAGAATTTTAAAAATTAAGTCCCAGGTCAGATCTTAGGTTAAGCAATAGACTCAGCACAATGTTCCAAGTCATCTGCATCAATGTTGTTGTGAAATAATAATTATGATGATTCTATGTTGTGGCCTGAAGGTGGGACCTTGTTTTTTCAAAGTTTAAGCCTGAGGAATGTTAACTCTGCCAATACTCTTAAGGTGGAAAGACTTCAAATGCAGGATTAGTAATGGACACTTTTTTTCTTTTTCCTGAGGACCAACCTAGCTATGTTTAGTGAGGTTCTTCACCAGAAAGATTGAAGGTTGTTAAATGTATCAGTCACAATAACTCTTGAACACTATCTCTTAAATCAGAGAGAAGGTGAAATCATAGGTTATTGAATAATTAAATGATTACTTTTTTAAATTCTTACTTTCTGTCCTAGTAACACTTCTAAGATAGGAGGGTGATGGCTAGGGCAATCGGAGTTAAGTGACTTGCCCAGGGTCTGTGATAGAGACTTGAAGAGAGAGGTTTTGCAGGACAAGCCAAGATGCAAGAAACAAGCTAGGGACCTGATCTGCAAAATCAAGGAGAAGGTTCCAAATGGAATGTTCTTAGGAGAAAGCTTGAGGGGGAGGATCTGATTCTCTCTAGGCTCTGGGAGTTGAGGCTGGCTGAAGGACCCTTGGGGGGCTGGCTTGTCTTTGGGCTACTGACCAAAGGAGGAACTGTTTTCTGTCTCTGTCTCTGTCTCTGTCTCTGTCTCTCTCTCTCTCTCTCTCTCTCTCTCTCTCTCTCTCTCTCTCTCTCTCTCTCTCTCTCTCTTTCTCTCTCTTTCTCTCTCTCTCTCTCTCTCTCTCTCTTTCTCTCTCTCTCTCTCTCTCTCTCTCTCTCTCTCTCTCTCTCTCTCTCTCTCTCCTCTCTCTCTCTCTCTCTCTCTCTCTCTCTCTCTCTCTCTCTCTCTCTCTCTCTCTCTCTCTCTCTCTCTCTCTCTCTCTCTCTCTCTCTCTCTCTCTCTCTCTCTCTCTCTCTCTCTCTCTCTCTCTCTCTCTCTCTCTCTCTCTCTCTCTCTCTCTCTGCGGGTTTGACTGACCAAGAAAGGAACTAAGCCAGGCTGTAGGGGGAAGAAACTGAACTGATCATTGTAGCTTCTGTCCCAGGTTGAAGAACCCTTAAGAGGGGCTTCTGAAATTAGGCTGAGAAACCTTGGTGGCTTTGTGAAGAAGAAAGAAGATTTTAAACAGTTGTCCTCCATCTTTCTAATTGTCTCTCTGCCACAGTTATGACTGGACTGACTATTTCCATAACCCTTCTAAATTCTCCTTATAGATTAGGGACACCCGTATCCCCTTCACCTCAATTCCCATCCTGTTTGATTCCAATAAACCTCCTTACCTGAGAAAGAGAACAAGAGCAGTTTCTCTAAACCTCAGAGTCACCTTTAAGTTACACAGAAAGGAGACTGACGGGGGCAGCTGGGTAGCTCAGTGAATTGAGAGTCAGGCCTAGAGACGGGAGGGTCCCAGGTTCAAATCTGGCCTCAGACACTTCGCAGCTGTGTGACCCTGGGCAAGTCACTTGACCCCAATTGCCTAGCCCTTACAACTCTTCTGCTTGGAGCCAATACACAGTATTGATTCTAAGACAGAAGGTAAGGGTTTAAAAAAAAAAAGAAAGAAAGGAGACTGACTGACAAGGGGGAGGGAAAGGGAGGCACGTGGGAGAGGGTTGGAGAAGGGAGGGAGTGAAGGGAGGAGGAGGTTAGGAAATAGATTGATCCATCAGCCATCAAGAGTGATCAGTAGGCAGACCCCAGTGCATTCCCCTGTGGCAGTACCCCTGTGGCAGCATCCCTCTATTTGTAGCAGTATCTCTCAGTATCACTCCATCTTTGTAGCAAGTGTCCCATACTAGCAGCTCTCTCTAGTCTGTCAGAGTACCATTGCAACAACAGAGAAAGTCAACAGATTATCACTTCTATTTCAGGAAACACACCTAGGAAGTGTCTGAGGCCAGATTTGAACCCAGGTTCTTATTCTAGGCCTAGTGCTTTATCCACTGTCACTTAGCTGCCCTTCGAATTATTAAATTATGTTGACATATATAGTCATTAAGAAATTGATTATAGTTCTAGATGTTATTTATGTAGAATGTATTTTTGAATCTTAAGAGTTTTTGATGGAAATAATTCTATTACATATGAATTAAATATCTATAAAAAGGCTTTGGTGTTTATAGTGTTTTGACCCAGAGCTTGTTTATTATTGGTATTGGAAATTCCCAGCAAGGAATGTCAATCAATGCAGTAGTCTTAGAGAGTTGCCTACGGGAACTGAGGAGTTATTTGACCTGCTCAGGGTTATTCAGCCAACAGCTGTCAGAGACAATAATTGAATCCAGGTATTCCTGATTTCAAGGTTGGCTCTCTGTTCATTATTTCATGCTGTTTTTCTTATAGGGTTAACATTCAGAATCTAGAAACTCAATCATCTAGAGCCTGTTATCTTCACTTATGTTCAAAGTATTCCAAAACAAGTATGTATACAAATTGGTGAATGTTCGTTAACAAACTTTGGCTAATAAACTTTAATTATATATTTAACACAAACAGTTAAGTGTTCAGATTGTGACATGGAAAGAAAATGGAGGCAGACCTGGGTTCAAGTTTTGTCAAAGCTACCTCTTACCTTCTTTGGTCTTGGACCATTCACTTAACCTCTTTAGTTTTCATTTACTTTATCTTTGAACTGAAGGTATGGACTGGATAACCTCAAATTCTATAATCCTGAGATGTAAACTCTTGGTTTATGGATTCCTCTGGGTAGTAAAACTTTATTGATAACTGACCAAAACTTTTTATGTTAGCTATTTCATTGGAAATCTTTCAAAAATGTACTACATACTTCCCAGAATTCTTGAAGTATGCAAAACATAATTTAAACTGATTTGTGATCATGGCTGTGAATATCAGTGATTATTTCTACACATCAATACAGTGAATTCCCCTGGTTTTTCTTTTTTTTTTTTTAAACCCTTACCTTCTGTCTTCAGTTCAATACTAACTATTGGTGCCAAAGCAGATGAGTGGTAAGGGGTAAGCAATTGGAGTTAAGTGACTTTCCTAGAGTCATATAACTAGGAAGTGTCAAATATCAGATTTGAACCCAGGACCTTCTGTCTCTAGGCCTGGCTCTGTATCTATTGAGCCACCTAGCTGCCCTTCCCCTGTGATTTCTCGATTAGTATTATCTGCTTCTTATATTAAAGGCAGAGACAATGTTTTAAAATTATTTCTTTTATAACTTTTCTATCTCTTCTCTTGTTCTTCTTTGTCACTTCTTGCTGTTTTCTGTGTGCTTAACTTTAGTAACTTCTCTTCCTTTCTAATTGCTTAGAAACTGGACACTCAACCAAACTTGGAACTGTATGTAAAATAGTAAATTGTGAGTGAGAATCTGAAAAACTCTTCAATGAATAAAATAGTAAATTTTAGTGAATGGATTTTACAAAATCGATTTTTTCAGATCCTTTTAACTCACTCCATGGATCTCTGCCTTGTAATGGATGGCTGTTATCAGAGAACTGAATTTTGGACAGATGATGTTTTAACAGTATGTGCCAAATTAGGTTATATCTTTAATTCTCTATACAAGCACTTTCCAGTTTACAAATGAACTACATTTCCAAACTATCAACTCATTTTAGAGAAGTCTTTTATAATCCTAATTAAGCCCATAATACTGAACATACTGGTTTTTCATTGTTTTTATGAGAAAATGAGTTTTGAGTTTCAAAAGAACTAGGTTGGGAGAATTTCCCAGCTCCAGTAGTAGCAGGGTGGGAGGGTACAGGTAATTCTCTCAAGTGCAGCTGAAAGAGGTGAGTCTGTAGTTATGGCAGCTTTAGAGATGTTTATAAATTGGGCATTTCATAGTAGTGAACTGTCTTTATAGAAACATATGTGTAATAATATTTTGATTAATTAGAACTTAGGCTCACTTAAATATTTTTACTGCATAAAAGAAATTCATATCAGAGATTGATTCAAGCAGCTAAGCTTCTAGGCTGTCGTCTTTTGGAAACGATTATACACAAAATAAACACCTATAAAACACTCTTGGCATTTGAAGGGTTTTGTTATTTTTATTGGGATTGGGAATTTCTTCCAATGCAGTAGTTTCAGAGAATTTCCTGTGAGAATGAAGGGGTTACATGAGCAGCCCAAGGTCACAGGTCCTTGGGTGCTTTCAACTGGAAAATACAGACCTTATCATAGGGGGAAAAATGTTTCAATCAAAAGTAGAATGAGAAACCTTTAAAAATATGATCACAAAATAATTTAATAAAGTACTAATAAATTAATAGAGAGACATTGTATTGTGTTGGATAAAGGGACTACTAGAAGATCTGCTTCTGACATAGCATCTGTGTGACACTGAATAAGAAAACTTAATTACTCAGTGTTCCCAGAAAACTCTCCAAAGCTGCTAAGTTTTAGTGAGATGCTGATCAGGATTGATAAAAATATTTTCATGCCAGCAGTGCCCTATCTCAATGAAATCTCTGTTTCAATAATAAAAAGAAAAGTATTGATGAAGTGCTTCTTCAGTGTACAGCACCATGTTAGGCATGATGGCAGATATGAAAGAAGTAAAAGGCATTCCCCATTGTGCTAAAATCCAGCGGCAATAAAAAACACAGGAAGCAATCAGATAACAATTAAATGCTAAACTGTGGATATCACAGTAAGTTCAGAAGGAAGTTGGAGAAGAGAGAAATCACTCTGAGAAAGAGTTATATGACTAAGTAGGACTTGAGCTGGCCTCTGAAGGATGGGAAGTTTTTAGGTAAGTGGGTAATGTAATGTTGTAGAGGAGAGGAAATGGGAAAAGTCTGCAGCAGAGCTGGAGAAGCCAGGACTACTGAACTGTCAGTCAAGGAGGACATTCTAATTGAAATGGTGACCAGGAAGGACCCTTAAAAAAGGAACAGACAAGCTGAGGAACTTAGTCTCTTGCCCTTGGGACAGAAAGGAGGAAGGACAGAAAAGTCCTGCTCTCTGGTTTCTTCACACCTATTGGCCATTTTCCCAAATCTGAAACTATTCCACCATCTTCCAGTTTAGGAATTGTTTTAGGATTAAGGAAACCCCAAGCCCTCTCTCCCTTCAACTTCTTTACCTTTCCCGTTCTCTTAAATAAACCCCTTACTTAAACTTAGAAAAGAGAGAAAGTGATTTGTCTGATATACCAAGTTATTCACTCTGAGCTAATTTCATTGATACCAACAGAAAAATTCAACTAAGGGGGGGGGGGGAGGGAGCAGGGAGGGGAAAAGGGAGGAAAAGAGGGAGAAGGGAGGAAATTGGCAGATCTGATTTTGAAATTATCATCTTCCTCTTAAAATAATCAGTAAATAATACAATAAGGCATGCTGAGTAAGGGGAAACAGCATAGACAAAGGCATGGAGATAGGAATAAATGTTCCATTGTATGGAACCAACCTTAGTATGAAAAAGTATAGATTATAAAATAGCTGAAAGAAATTAAATAATGTTCAAGTAAATATAGCTGGAATTATGTTATTAGGTTAAAAAAAAAGATGTGTCCTGGCCAGGAAGCAGTGGAAAATATCCTGAATTTGGCATCAGATGACTTTCAGTTTGAATCTCATCTTTGATACTTAATACTGTGTGTCCTTGGGCAAATCACTTTATCTCTGTTGGATCTCAGTTTTCTCTTCTAAAAGGATTGAAGCAATTGGACTCTAAAACACTTTCTAGCCCTCTGTTGTTCATCTTATGATCCTGTAAACAACCTGCTTTATTGAAGAGAATGGATTTGTTCACTGCATATCCACTATGGGAAATTCATTGTATAATAAGTAATTGAATGAAGTAATGAGTTCTTTCTCCATCGCTTAAGGACTTCATTTATTCTGTCAAATAATTGAAATTGTCCCTATATTTATGTTAAGTCCTCCCTTCATAAATAATAGAAGTTCTGTCTTAGTTATAAGGTACTAATTAGTAGAGTTTGTGTTAGTGAAATTTTACCATGTTACTATCATTTTATGAAAGTACATGAAAAGTTAAAAATAAAATCCTCATTTATATATGCTCCAATACTCCTTAGCTTAGTCAAGTTTTTAGGTACATGAATAGTTGGACCTTTTCTCATATAATTCCTTTATTCTTGTCTTATTATAGAATAATAGACCATGGACCTGACCTAAGATGAGAGAACCCATTATGCATTAGAAATGCTGATAAAATTAATGCATTTTTTCACTTATTTCTTTTTAGACTAATGAACTCGTGTTGAGTTTAGAAGATGATGACAGACTCTTGTTAAAAGAAGACTGGACTATGAAAGCAGCTGGAGTTGGTAAGAGTACATTTATATTGCCTGAAGGTGGTACTCACTTTGCTTGCCTTTATGCTGATGACTGGCTGATTATGTTTGGATAGCTTGCTGAAAAGTAAATGCTATCCCTGATGCTCTTTACACTCTGTGATAATTATTCAGGGAAGCAAGAGAGAGAAGATGATGTACATTCAGATCATTGGACTGAGGGCAGCAGGTACCTGCTCTCTAAATGTGCAGAATGCAAATTGGGTTTTTCAGAAGGTATGCTCAGAATTTTGCAGAGGGTAATTTTCAGTGATTGACAGGTTATTAGTAGCATATCTGTTTAGTCTTATCAGTAACATTTAGACTGATGTTTTGGATAGAAATTTAAGTAGTCAAGCTAGTGTGGAGTAATGAAATAAGAATGTTTGTTTAATGTGAATTGTGGTTTCTGATAGTCGTTCAGGGAGGCTTAAATAATATAATTTAGAATTGAGTATAGTGTGTGTCGCTTAAAAATGACCTGATTTTTTTTTTTCATTTCTCATGGGAATGTTCATGGACATAGTTAATAGACATACTGCTGGAGAACTTGTACATGTGACATGCTTTGTGACCATTAGATGTCACTACAATTCTATTTATAGGTGCACCTGAAAAATCATCTGATAACAGAAAGAACCAAGACTTTAAGAGACCATTGAATACTATAATATTATTGCCATATGTTATCTTTTTTGGCATTGATAGTGCCTGGCATTGATATATAACATCAGTTTCATAATCTCTTTTATGTTTTAATTAAAGAATACTTAGGCTTTGCCTGTAATAGGAAGTCTGAAGTACTGAAAGCACATAGAGTCAGAGACCCTGAACTTGGGCGAGTCACTGAACTAAAATGAGGTGACTTCCAGCTTCAGAGCTAGGATTCTATGATCATTTTAGGGGAGGTATATTAACTGTTTCTTTGATTTTTTGATGCAAATTTGTCTTTACACCAAAATTATCTCTGGAGGGAAAAAATGTTCACTACCTTCCACATTGAACTCCTTCCATCCCCCTTGCAAGAAATAACAATTATAGTGAAAACATCCTGTATTGTCACTGAATTCTGCTGAGAAGAGGGGGAAATGAATCATTGTCTATCAACAAATATGTATTAAATGCTTTCTAGGTGCCAGACATTGGAAAAAGACAAAAACAGTGCCCACCCCACTTTAAAAACACTTTATGTCTAAGAATTAATACTAAGTATCAGTTTCAAGGCAGAACTGTGGCAAGGGCTAAACATGGGGTTAATTAATTAATTGACTTGCCTAGTTTTACCTCCCTAGCAAGTGTTAGAGGCCAGATTTGAAGCCAGGTCCTCCCATCTCCTGGCCTAGTGCTTTATCCATTGTACTACCTAGCTGCCCCTAAAACTGCCTTGTTATTAAGGAATTTGCATCCTAGTGAGAGAGAGACAATTCATATAAGATCAATATAGCATTAATGGAAGGCTTATAATCAGTTTCCTGGCTCTTCATTGATATTTTAAATATTTAGACTTCAGCTTACTTTTTTTTCCCCTTAAATTTATTTTTCCTTTTTTTATTTACATGTAGAAACAATTTTTGATCATTGTTTTCTGACATTTTACAATTCATATTCTTTCCCTCCCTCCTGCTCCCTTTCCAGGTAGTAAATAACCTGATATATGTTATACCAATACTTTCATGCAAAACATAATTCCATATTGCTCATGCCATGACAGAAGACATATTACAGATACAAATAAAAAACTCCTGAAGGAAATAAAGTGGCAGATGGCATGCTTTGATCTGCATTCAGACTCCAACAGTTCCTTCTTTGGTTTTGGATAGCATTTTTCATCATGAGTTTCTTGTGGGTATCTTAGAAACTTGCATTGCTGATAATAGTTAAGTCATTCACAGTTGATCATACAGAATTGTTATGACATGCAATGTTCTTCTGGTTCTGCTCACTTCACTTTGCATCAGTTCATAAAACTCTTTCCAAGTTTTTCTGAATTTATCATTTTCATCATTTCTTATGGTATTCCATTACAGCCATATACCACAACTTGTTCAATCATTACACATTCGATGGATATCCCATCAGTTTCTAATTCTTTGCCACTTCAAAAAGAGCTGTTAAAAATATTGTTGTGGTAGAGATACAGTAGTAGTATTGCTGGGTCAAAGAGGCTATATAATTTTATGATCCTTTGAGCTGGTTCCAGATTGTTTTCCAGGATGATTGTATAAGTTCACAGATCCACCAACAGTGTATTAGTGTCCCAATTTTCTCACGTCTCCTCCACCATTTGTCACTTTCCTTTTTGGCCATGTTAACCACTCTGATAGTTATGAGGTGGCATCTCAGAGTTGTTTTAATTTACATTTCTCTAATCAGTAGTGATTAGGAACATTTTTTCATACGACTATAGATAGTTTCAATTTTTCCCTCAGAGAACTGCCTGCTTCTACCCTTTGACCATTTATCAGTTGGGAATTGCTTTGTATTCTTATTAATTTGACTCCATTCTCTATATATTTGAGAGATTAGGATTTTGTCAGAGACACTTGCTATAAATTTTTCCCCCAATTTATTGTGTTCCTTCTAATCTTAGTTGCATTGGCTTTGTTGGTACAGAAACTTTTTAACTTAATGTAATCAAAATTACTCATTTCATTTTTTGTAATGTTCTCTTTGTCTTGTTTGGTCATAAATTCTTCCCTTATCTGTAAGTAAGGCAAGCTTTTCCATGTTCCCTTAATTTGTTTGTGGTGCCACCCTTTATTTCTAGATCAAGTTTTCATTTTGACTTTGCCTTAGTGTGTGGTGTGAGATGTTGATCCATGCTTGGTTCTTGTCATATTATTTTCCAGGTTTCCCTATCAGTTTTTGTCAGATAGTGAGATCTTTCCTCAAAAGCCTAGATCTTTGGGTTGTTATCTACTATATTGATTGCCTAACCTATTCCATTGGTCCACTACTCTATTTCTTAGCCAGTGTCAGATTGTTTTGAGGATGACCACTTTATGGTATATTTTGAGATCTGGTACAACTAGGTCTCCTTTCTTCAAATTTTTTTTATTTAATTCCCTTGATATATTCTTGGCCTTTTTTTCTTCCAGATGAATTTTATTATTTCTTATGGCTCTCTGAAATAATTTTTGGGTAGTTTATTTATTTATTTATTTATTTTTAATTTTATTTTTTCATTTTGAGATCTTTGAATTTTCTTATCTTTTATTTGATTTTATTTAGTCAATTTAGAACACTGTTCCTTGGTTACAAGAATCATATCCTATCCCTTCCTCCCCTACCCCTGCCCTTCCCATAGCCCACGCGCAATTCCACTGGGTATTACATATGTCCTTGATCAGAACCTATTTCCATGATGTTGATGTTTGCACTAGTATGTTCATTTAGAGCAGCAGTTCTCAATCTCTCAATTTGTAGCAATAAGAATACATAATGCATATCAGGTATTTACATTCCGAATCATAACTGTAGCAAAATGACAGTTTTGAAGAAGCCACCAAAATAATTTTTTGGTTTGGGGTCACCGCAACATGAGGAACTGTATTGTGGGGTCACGGCATTACAGAGGTTGAGAACCACTGATTTAGAGTCTATATCTCCAATCATATCCCCCTCGACCCATGTAGTCAAGAAGTTGTTTTTCTTCAGTGTTTTTACTCCCATAATTTTTCCTCTGAATGTGGATAGTGTTCTTTCTTGTAGATCCCTCCGGGTTGTTCAGGGTCACTGCATTGCCACTAATGGAGAAATCCATTACATTTGATTGTACCACAGTGTATCAGTCTCTGTGTACAATGTTCTCCTGGTTCTGCTCCTTTTGCTCTGCATCACTTCCTGGAGGTTGTTCCAGTCCCCATGGAATTCCTCCACTTTATTATTCCTTTTAGCACAATAGTATTCCATCACCAACAGATACCACAATTTATTCATCCATTCCCCAATTGAAGGGCATCCCCTCATTTTCCAATTTTTTGCCACCATAAAAATCTTAGCTATGAATATTCTTGTACAAGTCTTTTTCCTTATTATCACTTTGGGGTACAAACCCAGCAGTGCTATGACTGAATCAAAGGGCAGACAGTCTTTTAGTGTCCTTTGGGCATAGTTCCAAATTGCCCTCCAGAATGGTTGGATCAATTCACAATTTATTAGTTCAGTGTATGTTTGTTTGTTTGTTTGTTTTACTTTCAACTTTATTAATCACTCTTTTGATTTTCAAAATTTCCAATTTGGTTTTTAATTGGGGATTTCTAATTTATTCTTTTTCCAGTTTTTTTTTTGGTTGCATGATCAATTCATTGATCTGCTCTCTACTCTATTTTATTGATGTGTAAGCATTTAGGGATATAACTTTCACCCTAGGCACAACTTTGGCTGCATCCCATAAATTTTGGCATGATGTCTTCTTGGTGATTATTTCTCTGATTTGTTCTTTAATCTATTTATTCTTTAGAACAAGATTATTGAGTTTCCAATTAATTTTTATCTTTTTGCTGTCCTTTGGTAAATATAATTTTTATTGCATTATAGTCAGAAAAGGATGCCTTTAAATTTTTTTTTCTGCATTTGGCTATGAAGTTTTTAATATCCTATTACATGGTCATTTTTTAAATGTACTGCTGAGAAAAAGGAATATTCCTTTCTATTTCCTTTCCATTTTCTCCAGAGTTCTATCATATCAAACTTTTCTAAAATTCTATTTACCCCCTTGACCTCTTTCTTGTTGATTTTTTGGTTGGATTTATCTAGTTTTGAAATGGGAACCTTAAGGTCCCCTATTAAAATGTTTTACTATGTTACCTTCTTTTTTTTTTTAAAACCTTTACAGAAGTTACCTTCTGTAACTTGTGTAAATTCTCATTTAGGAATTTGTATACTTTGCTATTGGTGCATATTTATTTAGTATTGATATTTTTCATTGTTTATGGTGCTTTTTATTGAGATGTAATTTCCTTCCTCCTCTCTTTTGATTGGATCAATTTTTGCTTCTGCTTTGTCTGAGTTCATGATTGTTACCCCTGCTTTTTTTTAACTTTAGCTAAGGCATAGCAGACCTTACTCCAATCCCTTACTTTTACCCTGCATGTGTCTCCCTGCTTTAAATGTATTTGTTGTAGACGACATATTGTGTGATTCTGGTTTTTAATCAGCTCTCCTATCCTTTTCCATTTTATGGGTGAGTTCATTATATTCACATTCATAGTTATGTTTACTAATTGTATATTTCCCTCCATCTTATTCTCTCCCTGTTTACCCTTGTCTTTCTCTCCTTTTAGCCTTTCCCTGTTTACAGATGTTTTGCTTTTGGCCACTGCCTCCCCCAATTTGTCCTCTTTTTTTGTCCATCTGCCCCCCTTCTCTTACTTTCCCTTTCCTCCTACTTCCCTGTTGGGTAATGTAAGGTAGGGTTTCTATAGCTGACTGAGTGTGGGTATTTATTCTCACTTGGAGCTAATTCTGATGAGAGGATGGTTCAAGTATTCCCTGCCATACCCCCCCCCCCATCGTCTCTATTGTATTGACTTTTATGCACCAATTTATAAGGAATAGTTTACCCCTTCTATTGCTCTTTTTCTCTTCTCATATATTCCTTTTTCTAGTCCCTTGATTTTTTTTATATTAGCCCAATCCTATTCAGCTTATTCCCTTCTTTCTTTCTGTGTATACTTGCACTAGTAGTGATAAAGTTCTTTAGTATCCTAAGTACTTTAGATATCTTGAATACTTTAAGTACTTTAGGTATCTCATGTATCATAGATATCTTAGGTATTTCAATCATCACCTTTCCAGTTATGCATGTACTCAGTTCAACCGTATTGAAGCCCTTAAATGTTTTAAATGTTCACTTTACTTTTTTATACTTCTCTTGGGTATTAAATTTGCTCAATGAATTTTCTTTCCAGTTCTGCTTTTTTTTGGTCAAGAAAGTCTTGAAGTCCTCTGTCTCATTAAATATCAATTTTTCCTCCTGGAGGATTATGCTCCGTTTTGCTGGGAATATAATTCTTGATTGTAGCCCTATATCCTTTGCCTTTTGGAATATCATATTCTATGCCTGCCAATTCTTTAATGTAGAAGGTACCAGGTCCTATGTGATCCTGACTTTGGCTCTGCCAGAGTTGATTTTTTTCCTCCTGGCTGTTTGTCGTACTTTTTCTTTGACCTAGGAGTTCCAAAATTTTGAGTATAATAGTCCTGGGGTATTTTATTTTGGGAGTCTCTTTCAGGAGGTAATCAGTGGATTCTTACAACTTCTATTTTTCTCTCTTATTCAAGGATATCAGGGCAGTTTTCCCTGATGACTTCTTGTACTATGGTGTCCTGCTCCCTCCCTCTCTCTCTCTCTCTCTCTCTTTTTTTTTTTTAATTATGGCTTCAGATATTCTCATGGATCTACGATTATCTCTTTTGGATCTATTATCCAGGTTAGTTGTTTTTAAGTGAGGTATTTCAGATTTTCTTCTATTTTTTCATTCTTTTGATTTTGCTTTACTGTTTCCTGATGTCTAATGGATTCAGTAACTTCTATTTGCCCAATTCTCATTTTTAGGAGTTACATTCTTCCTTGTGTTTTTCTGTTTCCTTTTCCATTGGCCAATCCTACTCTTTAAGAAGTTTTTTCCTCATGTCTCCATTTCCATTTGGTCTGTTCTCTGCCATATGGGGTTGTTTTTTATTTTTGTACCTCTATTTCATTGACTCATTCTGGTTTTTAGGCAGTTTATTTCTTCATTGTATTTTTTTGACCAGCTATTGAGTCTTTCTGTCAGTTTTCTTATTATTTTATTTTTTAAACCTTCCTTTGAAGTTCTTCCAGGGATTCTTTTGGGACCTGATATCCTTTCACACTTTCCTTTGAGACTTCACTGTCGTTTCCTTTTTGACATTGTTGTCCTCTTTGGAGCTTTTAATTTGATTTTTTTTCTTTGTCTTTTGCTCACTTTTTCTTATTATTTCTTTTTCTATTACCTTATATATCTGTTGAGTTTCCTTTCTGCTCCTGGGGTAGAGGGAATACAGCTCCAAACTTACAGAATACTCTTACTCAGAGTAAACTCAACTTCCTTTGTTTCCCACAATGTATCTGTCAAGAAAATAGCCCCACTGTTTGCTATGGGGAGGCTTATATTTGTTTTGTCCAGCTCTATTCTGCTGCTGGTTCCACTGTTGTCTTGTGGTCTGAGTTGGTCCCCACTCTGCTGCTTCGCTGTCCTTGCCAAGTGGCTTGGGCTGGGCCAATCCTCTGCTCTGGTGCTTTGCTCCGTCAGGCGCTTTGCTGCCTCAGACATTCTGTCACCACATAGAATTGTGTTGGTTTTGTGCCCTCTCTGCCTTTGCTATCCATGCTGAGTGGCTCAAGTCGAGCCATCTTCCACTCTGCTGTTGTTTCATGATCTCAGGCCATGGAACAGTGTATTGGACTAGTCCAGGTTCTGCTGGTTCCCACATATGCTGTGCTCCCTGAACTTTTCACTCCTAATCCCACTGACACATGTTCTTCCTGCTTTCCTTTGTTTTGAGGCAATTTATTTTCTTTTTTTGTGTGTGTGGAGGGTTTGTATGAGTGGAGCATCCTTTACTCTGCCATCTTAGCTCCCAGCATTGAACTCCTTTGCAACATTTCTTGAATATGCCCTCTCCTTTCCTTTGACATTACCACCACTCAAGTACAAATTGAGCTCAGCTCCCTTTTAATGATATTCTTTTCATTTATATTATTGTCTTCACTGAGCATCTTTTCCTATTTCATTATGGAAAAGTTCCCACAGATCTTCCAGTGTTTCTCTGAATTCCTCATATTTACCACTTTTTATTGCTGAGTCATATTCAACTAAAGTCATATGATATGTTTTTAATTTTTTTTCCCTTTTTATTGGGAACTTAAGAAATATTGGTACATTGAACATGACAATAAGCAAAGAAGGCTTGAAAAGGTTTTATGTGAAATAGAACTTCTGCTACCCATCTGCTACTTTTAAGTTGTATAGTAATAACAAAACTGCCCTGCTTTCCCGTTTCCTTCTGTGTCTCCTCCTCTTCCTTCTCCCCCTCCTCTTCTTCTCTATTGATTCCAAGACAGAAGAGTAGGAAGGGCTAGGTAATGGGGGTTAAGTGACTTGCTCAGGAATAAACAGCTAGGAAATGTCTGAGGTCAGATTTTAACCTAGGACCTCCCAACTCTAGGCCTGTCTATCTCTGTGTATTCCAAAAATGTTTCATTGATGCTCTTTGCTTTCATTTATTTTTTGTTTGTTTGTATCATTCTTATTGCTCACTAACCTTTCTCTGTCCCGAAATAGAAGCACTTTAGTGGTATGCTAGGAAATGTTTAATAACTGGTGGGGGGGGGCACACATGACACACTTTTACATTTAATCTTCACTTTATTTAATTTTCACTTTATGAAGATGAGACAATCAGCAAAACAATAAATTAGGCCCTGATTTCATAGCATTTTTCTTTTACCAAGATATCAATGTTCACAGTGAAACTGGCTTCCAGAGGAGCAGACTCCTGCACATCTGTTTCTAGCCAATAAGGGGAGTCAGGCAAAGGCAGTGAGTGCTTTGCACTGGCTCTGCCTCTAGATGTTGGCATCTTTCTATATGACTGTATTTCCCCTCTGAACTAAGACATGGTGAGCTTTGTCGTCAGTCTTCTCAGGCCATGACTGATCCATTGCATTGTTTGGAACTTTGCGGAATCTTTCCAGATTATTTTGTCATACAGTATTGAGATTATTCTGTAAATTGTTCTTCTGGTTCTATTCACTCAAACCTGCCAAATTGGCTTTTAAAATGTCTTCTTGGGCATTTCTGGATCTATCATGTTTGTCGTTTCTTGTGGCACAATAATATTCCATGACATGATTTGTTCAGCCACCCCCCAGTTCCCTAATTTTTTTTGGTTCTTAGGTGCAGGAAGAAGTCCTGCCATAAATATTCTTGTACATCAAACAGCTAAGCAGTACAATGTGTGAAAGAGTGTTGGATTTGGGCAAAAGGAAGACTGTTTGAATCTGAGCAAGTCTGTTAAACTTACTCTGCTTCAGTTTCCTGGAGGATACCCACCATTGTTAGAGTTACCTTCACTAATGGGGGGTTGAGAGAGGGAAGGAAACTGGCATTTATGTTCCAGAAAATGTGTTAAATGCTTTACAAATATTATCTCGTTTAATCCTTACAGCAACCCTGAGAGGTAGGTGCTATCATCGTTCCCATTTTACAGTTGAGAAAACTGAGATTATAAAATTAAATGATTTGTCCAGAGTCACACACAGCTAGTTTAGTATGTGAGTCAGGATTGGAACTCATGTTTTCCTGATTCCAAGTCCATTGAGTGATACCAGTTGCCTCTATTAAGTTTCCTTATCTGTGAAATGGAGATAATAATAGAACTTACTTCACAGAGGTCTTGTAAGGATAAAATTACATAATATAGGGTAAAGCTCTTTGCAGACCTTCAAATGCTATGCAAATGCTAGCTTTTATTACACATGGGCCCTTTCTGTCACTGACAAACTTTCCAGGCGTGTAAACTTCACAATGATATTATTGTTTCAAGGACAGTTCAGTGACTTTTTTTCATCTTAGTATCAGGTTTTTTCTTTTTAACATCAATTCTAAGACAGAGGAGCCTCAAGGGCTAGACAGTTGGGGTTAAATAACTTTCCCAGGGTCATGCAACTAGAAAATGTCTTAGGCCAGATTTGAACCCAGGTCTTTCCAATCCTAGGCCCGACACTATGCATTATGCTATCAGCTACCTTAGTTCAATGACTTTTTGATATGACCATTACTGTTTTCCAGAATGGTTCTTTCAGTTTCACCAGCAAGGCATTAATATGTGTGTAGTCCATTTTTCAATCTTTCTCCAATAGATAGTTATCTACTTTATTTTCAGTTCTTTGCAATCACAAGGATTGTCATGTGAAGTATTCTCAGTAGTGGAATTACTGGGTCTAAGGAGAACAAAATGTTTAATCACTTTTCTTATGTAATTCCAAAGTGATAGACAGAAGAGCCAGAACAAATCACCACTCTGCCAACAATTTACAGTACATCTTCCCGTAGCCCTTACAACATTGAATGTTTTTGTCATCTTTTTTATCTACATTGTAGAGTATGAGTGGTAAAACCTTAACGTGATTTCCATGTGACTTTCTCTATTAATTATTTTTAAAGGCCTTTTATAGACTGTAATTTTTCTTTCAAAAACTATTCATACCCTTTGACCTTTTATTGAGGAATGGCTTTTGGTGTTACATATTTCTCTCCTTGGTGTTCACAATGTATGTTGGATATAAGAATTTTACTGATAATATTTGATCTTATTCTTTCCCACTTCATATTTTAGGATTGTAGGATCCTAGAGAATCATCAATTTAGAACTAGAAGGGATTTTATAGGTACTCTCTAACTCCCTTATTTTACACATGAGGAAACTTGATCCAGAGAGATGAGGTGACTTGCTCAAGGTCACATAAATAATAAGCTGAAGAGCTGAAATTTGAACCCAAGTCCTTTTACTCCAAATTCATCACTTTTTTCTACCTCACCAAACCCTTCTGCCCCTTTGTATTCCTGCTTCATTGATTTTATTTGTTCAAGTGTTGTTTTTTTAAAAATTGTGATCAAAATTAGTCTTTTATACTTTGTTGATTAAGAATTCTCCTCCTTGCTTAATTTTGAAAGGTAACTCATATTATTCTTCACTTGTTCTGTACATCTCCACTAGCTGTTAACCTATATCTCTGTTCCCTGTGGTGACTAAACTCCTTGAGAATGCTATCTACAATGGTATCTCCATTCCTTTCTTCTCATTCTCTTCTTAACTCCCTGTAGTCTGGCTTCTGACCTTTTTTTTTTTTAATTAAAAAACCTATACCTTCCATCTTGGTGTCAATCTCCAAGGCAGAAGAGTGGTAAAGGCTAGGCCATGGGGGTTAAGTAACTTGCCCAGGGTCACACAGCTGGGAAGTGTCTGAGGCCAGACACTTGGACCTCCCATCTCTAGGTCTGACTCTCAAGCCACTGAACTACCCAGCTCCCCCTACCCCCTCTTTTTTTAAACCCTTACCTTCCGTCTTGGAATCAGTACTGTGTATTCAACTGAAGCTGTTCTCTCCAGTGATTCAGAAATTGCTCAGTTTAATGGTGTTTTTCCAGCCTTCATCCTTTGATACTCAGACCCTGTCTTCTTGATAATTCTCTTTTCTGTAGATTTCTTTGACATTGTTTTGTTTTGGTTCTCTTCCCTATCTGACTGCTCCTCAGTCCTTTGTGAGGATGTCTCCCAGGTTATGCCTACCATTGGTGGTTTTCCTCCTGGGTTCTGTAACCTCCTGTAGTTACATATTAATATTTTTGTGTGTGGACACCTGAGAAGGAGATTGGAAACTGAGGGGAAATGGATAGAGGAGAGAAAGAAATTGAGAGAAACAAAGGAATAAAGACTCAGAGACTCAGAATTTAAAAATATGGGCTCCATTTTGCTTGCCCCTCTGATGGAACTGAGAGAGGGCTCTACACGTGCCCTCAAACTTTTATTGGAGAGTTTAGGAATGTGGAGTGAGAGGTAGCTAATGAATATGTCATGGCATAGGGTTTAACATTGGCTCAATTGACAATCATGTAATCAAAGAGGAGGAGGTTAATCAAACATGTGACTTGGTAAGGAATGTGGTCTAACAAGATGGGAGCTGGGACCCTGTGGCCAATAATGTCCTGCTCAGGAATTCCTTTGCCCTTTGGACTGATTTGGAAATACAATAATCAATAAGTTACATGACCATGAGTGTGGTATATGAACACACAAGATACAATATCAATACATCAATAACACTTTCAAGATGCTAATATGCCTGGTATGCTCCAGGTTCTGCCCTGGCCCATCTTTTGTTTTGCCTAAAGATCTCACCATCTCCCATGGTGATTTCATTATTTTTATGTAGATAAGTCTCCAATCTACTTCTCACCTTAACCTCTCTCCTGACAGTCATTCCCTAATCACCAACTGCCTATTACGTATCTCAAACTTAAGCTGTTCAAATAAGAACTCATCCTACCTCTCAACTTCTCGTTACTATTGAGGGTACCACTGTCCTCCCAGTCACCTGGTAGGTGTCACAATCTAGGTGCCTGCTTCACTGGACTCCACCTCCAATCCAGTTGTTACCAAGTACAGTCAGAAGCACCCTTCTGACACCACCACCACAATGTGGGCCTAAATGACCTCAAGCTTGGTTTATTGTAGTAGCCTTCTGGCTGGCCTTCCACAAGCCTCTTTATTCCAGCCCATTCTTTATTTTTAGCTAGCAAAGTGATCTTCTTAACGTGTAGATTGGACTTAAAGTGGATTGTCCCTCTGCTCACTAACTGCATCGACCAGGATCAAATATAAAATCCTCTGCTGGGCTTTCACGACCCTTCATAAGCTGTCCCCTTTTTACCTTTCTGGCCTTCTACCTTACTCTCTGCCATGGACTCTATAGTTGGTGCTGGCCTTCTTGCTCTTTCTCAGATAAGACTCCATCTCCTGACTGCATTTTCATCGGCTCCTCTAAGCTTGGAAAGCTCTCTCTCTCCTCATCACAACCTTTTGTGTGCAGTTACAATCTCACCTTGTGTGACATGCCGCTTAATGTCGTTCTCAGTTTACCTCCAGTGTACCCTCTGTATATTTTATTTGTAAATAACTTTTTGCATGTTGTCTCTTCCATAAAAATGTGAGCTCTTTGAGATCAGGAACTGTTTTTTGCCTTTAAAAAAAAAAATATATATATATATATATGCACACATATACACACACACACACACACACATATGTCCCTGGTGTTTAGTACAGTGCCTGGCATATATTAAGCACTTTTAATAAATGCTTTTTGATTGAGTATCCAATCTTTGATATTCATGTTGTGTTTTCATTTTGAATTTATAGTAATGTATGGTTTAAGATGTTGGCCCAGGGGAAGCTAAGTGGCTCAGTGGATAGAGAACCAGACCTGGAGATGGGGGGTTTGGGGTTCAAATCTGGCCTAAGATGTTTCCTAGCTGTGTGACTCTTGGGCAAGTCACTTAACTCCAGTTGTCTAGACCTTTCTGCTCTTCTGTCTTATAACCTTAGTTCTAAGGCAGAAGGTAAAGGCTTTAAAAATATATATGTTAGCCCAAATCTAATATTTGCCTTTCTGCCTCCTAGTTTTCTTAGCATTTCTTATCAAAAAGGTAGTCTTCTGTAATTTATGTTTTTGAGTTTGTCATGCACTAGGCTACTGTTTTCAGTGCTTTGGATCCTTTTCCCATCTAGTCTGTTATACTCACCGTGTTCTAAGGAACAACAGTATAAATAAAAACTTCATGAATATAATAACACTAGATGAATTTTAACTCATTATTATCTGTAATTTTTATAAAAATCAGTACCAAATAGTTTTTATTATTCCTTCATAATATAATTTGCCACCTGTTAATGCTGTTTTAAGGTGAAGTCTCAGAGTTATTTTAATTTGCATTTCTCCTATTATTAATGATTTGGAACATTTTATATGGTTGTTTGTAATTCTCTAATGGAGCTTTGTAATTCATGATTTTTTTTAAACCCTTAGCTAAGCTGTTGTCTTAGAATCTATACTAAGTATTGGTTCTAAGACAGAGGAACATATGGACTAGGCAATTAGGGTTGATTGCCCGGGGCTACATAACTAGGAAGGGTCTGAGGCCAAACTGGACCCAGGACCTCCTGTCTTTAGGCCTGATCATCCATCCACAGAGCCACCTAACTACCCCTCCTTGGATTACTCCTTGGAGTTGAACTGGAAGAAAACTTTTTTGGTTAGTTATATTGATGGATTTTATTTTTTTACACCACAGACACTTCTCAGTTTCTAGCATCTTCCTCACAAACAACAAACAGCACAATAACTGCATCTGATCATGGAGGAAAATGGTGTGTTTCATAATTTCTCCAACCAGAATTAGCCTTTTAGTATTGTTTTCCTTTACATCTCTCTAGTCCTTGTATATATCTTGTTCTACTTCTGTATGTTTTACTATAGATCAGTGCATATAAGCTGCTTCATGTTTTTCAGAATTCCTCAAATTCATCATTTCGCATGGTGTAGTAATATTCTGTTATATTCATAAAACAGAATTCCATCTTAAAGGGTTTTCCTAACACTTGGCATTATTTTCCTAATGCACACAAACACTTCTTGTGAATACTTCTTGTGAATATTTTGATGAATATAGGACTTTTCAGGCTGTTTTTTACCTCTTTGGATAATATGTCCTATAGTGGGGTCACTGGGTCAGAGAACATTCTGAACAGCGTTTTAACTTTTTTGTATGTTTTAAATACTTTTCCAGGATGGTTGGACCAATTCAGTCTCACCAATATTACAAATATGCTTGTCTTATGTAGTCACTTCAACAATGACAGTTTCTAATTCTGATCATTGTCAGTTTTAAGGATATAAGGTGAAGTCTCAGAGTTACTTTAATTTGCATTTTTCCTATTATTAGTGATTTGGAACATTTTATATGGTTGTTTGCAATTCTTTATTGAAAATTGTTCTTATTCTTTGTCTACTTATGTATTGCAGAGATGCTCTTGATCAAACATAAGGAGTTGATACAAATTTATTGAGTATTAGAATAAAACCATCCATTGTTAAGTGTTTTGAATGTATATGCATTAGCTTTTAAGCAATCATCCTTTTCAGGAGTTCACTGGTCACAGAAAATAATGAAGGCTTTGGGCTCCAAACCCTATTTTGTCCAGATAGGATTTGGAAGTCTTGTAGTGGTAGCTTCATTCCCTTACTTGTAGCCAATTCTTCCCTACATGGTCTTTCCTTCTATGTTGCCTAGAGCATTGTTGTACTCTGGAGGTAAGGATGCTATTATACATGAGAAACAGAGGTGGTCCCTTGAGAATGGTAGAGAATACTGAGTGGAAACAGAACTGTTAAAAAAAAAATCCTTGAAGCTCATTATTTTAAAAAAGTATTTGAGGGGTATTCTCAGTTCCTTTTTTCTTAGGTTTATTTGTAAAAAAGGTTGAAAGAAAATTCTAAGTCATCAATGCCCATCCCTTTTCCTGCTTGATCTTGGAGTAGAGCTGTCACTCTATGTTTGACATCACAGCCAGTTGCCATGGAAATGATCGCAATGTAACAAATTTATCATTATGACTTTTCTGCAGGGTTTATGAAAGGCAAAGAAAAACTGAGAGAGAGGGAAAAAAACTTATTGAAGATTGACTCTCAGGGTAAAATTTTCTAATTTATACTCTGGCCTTTTATCTGCACTGCAGAACCCAATTGCATATTCTGTACTTGACATCAGTTGTGTTTGCATGTGGATTGAGAATTTAAAATACACACACACACACACACACACACACACACACACCTCACTTTTGTGGATGCAAAAGAATTATTTAACTAGTAATTATTATTTTGTGATAAATTGTTTTTTTAATGCCAAAATGTAAGACCACTTAAAGAGTTAAGTTTATTTAGTTACATTTTGCTTTCTTTATTCTTTGTTCTTTCGAGTGCTGTAGTTCTATTGATTTCTTACTACTTTGATAAAGAAATTCTACCACTTTTATTTCATTTAAGAGCTGATACTGTATTAAAATATTTTAAAATAAGATATAGTAAACTAAACAGATTATTAGGATTTTTTTTTCAGGAGGGAAAGAGTTTACTTTGAGCTTTATTTCTATAATGATTCCAAAATTCCCTTGTGTTTTGCTTTCATTTTGAGGGTCATTTCAGTCTTCTACTCATTACCAGAATCCTCATTCATCCTGAAAATCTTGCCACTTATATATGTCTAGTAACATAGTCATATACTATTTTCATATTCTTTTTTTTAAACCCTTACCTTCCATCTTAGAATCAATACTGGGTATTGGTTGTAAGGCAGAGGAGTGGTAAGGGCTAGGCAATAGGGGTTAAGTGACTTGCCCAGGGTCACACAGCTAGGAAGTTTCTGAGGTCAAATTTGAACGCAGGACTTCCCATCTCTAGACCTGACTCTCATTCCACTGAGCCACCCAGCTGCCCCTTTATTCTCATATTCTTGATGAAAAACATATTTAGTTTGTGCTTCATTAATGGTTATTTTGTCTTTTTATTCTGACATGTTAAAGTAGTTATCTGTCATTTTAATACTGATGTAACCTCCAGCTCAGTTAAGTAAGAAGTTTGGACAAAGGAATTTGAGAGTATTCATAAATTCACAAAAGAAGGAGTGTGAAAGAACTGTCATAAATTGTTCTTCCTCTGTCCATGCACTGTGTTTTTAGTATAGTAAATGTTAAAATGGAGGTTTGATAGTACTCTTTCTTCACACTTCATACTTCAGATCAAGGATTAATCTGAATTTGGAACCCATTTAATTTAGATTGCTGATCTACCTGGAACAGCGCTCTTTTGTTAATAAATCTTTGAATGTGGTAGATTTGAATTTTTGTGAGCCCAGATGTGTAGGATATTTGCTTTGAGTTGAAACTCTTTCCTTTGTGTCTGAAACTATTATATAAAAACCTCAGCCCACATTGCTGCCTTTACTCAATAACTCCATGTCTGTTTCTTTCTCATGCCCCACAATCAGCACCATACTGTTTACTGTTTTGTTCTTGGAGTATGTGAACCAGTTTGGCACTTTCTCATATCTCCTTTTCACTAACCAGTTCACATGTCTATATCTTATTTTCCTCAACTAGATTGTAAGTTCCTTGTGGACAGAAATGATGTTTGACCCTACTACTGTAAATCTTTCATACAGAGCTAGGCACACAAGGCTTCAGTGAATTCTGTCTCTGCTTCTGTCTGTCTGTCTCTCTTTCTCCCTCCCGCCCTCTCTCTCTCCCTCCCTTACCTTCTGTCTTAGAATTGGTTCCATGGTAAAAGAGTGGTAAGGGCCCACCAAGCAATTGTGGTTAAGCAACCTGCCCAGAGTCACACGATTAGGAAATATCTTAGGCCTGATTTGAACCCAGCAACCTTTGGTCTCTAGCCTATTAGGAAATATCTTAGGCCTGATTTGAACCCAGCAACCTTTGGTCACTGAGCTATCTAGTTGCCCCTGCTTCAAAGAATTCTTATCGTTCAATTGGTTAATTGACAGAAATTTGACTTTAAGTAGATTATTTGCCAATTTTTTTTAAAAATTATCATTTAAAAATGGTTCCTAGAACTGTTTTTTTAAGTGTTAAGAAAAATATGTGTACCATTTGGAAATACTAGAGTGAATAATTTGCTTGAGATCATTAGTTTGGATATTCTGATTTCTGTTCAGCTAATTAAACTTGAAAGTCATTGTTATAATGTTTCATAAATGGATATGAGAATTCTTACTTTCTTGGTTTTATTTGATAGTAAGACGAGGGGAAGAGCTGGCGATGTATTTATTGGATTTTAGATTGCACATTCATTTCAGATTCACGTGCCGTGGGCTTGTGCACCTGAGTGCACTGCAGCCTACAGCACATTTAATTTAAAATCGGATGCCCTCGGGGACCATCACATTGCTAGGCTTCCTGCAGTTCTTTTAGGAGCCACTTTTAAAGGTGGTAGAAAGCAAGAATTCAAGGAATTGTGGTAGGAAGTATAAGAATGGATTGAGAATGGGTCTAGAAAAGGAAGCTATATATTTTTATTTTCCTTATTAGGAAATATTACATATAAGGAATTATTAGGAAATATGTGTAAGGAAAATATATTTTTCTTTTAATTTGACAAATTTCTAGAACACATATAGGAATTCACAAGTTTATTAAAGGGGTTGTATAGATTTTATAAATTGATTGTTATTACTTGAGGATCTTATTGTTATAAATTTTAAATAAATGCTGTGTTTTGACTTTTGAAATGTTTTTGGTTGGTTTAGTAAGAGTGGGGTTAAAAAATCTCCACTTCTTACACTGCCTGCTAAAAATTCATGACCAGAAATTTTCAGACTAAAAAATTTGTCATAAAGAAAAAATTATCTTCAAGTTTAGAGGCTCATGAAAAATGTGTCTGTTACAATCATGTGTTAAATTTGAGCACCTAAGAACAGGAATATTGTTTTCCTACCTTCTTTCCCAAGATAATTCTGATCTGGTGTCTTAGGAAGGACTTAACAGTGAGTTGATTTATAAATTATTTAAATCTGAGAGAAGCCATGTGTCAAAACATCATTCTCTTTGTTAGTACTTTCCATATATATATATATATATATATATATATATCCACTCAATCTACACCTGTAGCCAAAGGTGAGAATTTTGTGTTTGCCCCTACAAGGATCTTCAGAGTAATGTTGGCCATCATAAAAGAAATGTATAGTGATATTCAACATATTTATTAAGTGCATTGCCACAAGTATAGCTATTTGTAAAGTATTACATGTAATAGACTAGTGCCTTAGTACAAACTTGCCTTATTATCATTAAGAATGCCAAATCTCTAGCCTTTCTTCTATTATGAGCTTAATTAGAATCACTTGCAGATTACATAGAAGCCACTCCATTGGGTATGTCTGGGGAGGGGAAAAATCCTAAGCACTTTTTATGCTTTGGGGATCAGTTTTGAAACATTTTATTTTCTCCTAATATTAAAATTCTTTAACTAGGCAAAAACCTTCTTTTTCAACATTTTCCTCATGGTAGAGTTTGAGACCCTTTTTGGAATTTGATTATAAGCCATAACCCACTTTAAATTAGGAATGTTCTCCAGGAGTTCAGTCTGTCTCTAATTCTTTTTCATTGATTTCCAAGTGCTATCTGCAGTCCACCCACAGACCCAGTGTGACTTGATCTTTGCAATCTGATTTTTTAGCTACTCTGATTAAATTTCATCCCTAGGATGTTAAAAAAAAATCAAATGAAATTGCATGCTAAAACTTATCAATATTTTTGGTGATAAATTCTAAGGCCCTGAAATTGTACATTTTGAGACCAAAGTGGTAACTCTTCTTAAGGATTCCATTTAATAATTATCGTTACTATTTTAGTGCATATTTGTCGGGATTTTGTCTGCCTGTTTTAGAGTAGGAGATATGTTAATAAAGTGCTCAATATTCATTACAAATAATCTTGTCTGTTTTCTAGTCAAGATTCTGAAGACCTTCCTGCCCTTTCTGTATAGCCAAACAGACTGTATTAACTTCTGCCTTAATTTAAAAAGCGATTGTGAAACTTGTTGGCTGCACACCTTAAAGAATTGCATGTTTAATAATTGTGAAGGTTTTCCATCAGATTTGTCTCAGCCCTGAATTAATAATGTTGCTGACTTATTGTTTTAGAAGAAGAAGTCCTTGACCTGTTAGGTTGAAAGAATTGTGACTGCTCTGAACCTTTGTGGGTCCTGTAGCTGTGCCATATCCCCTGTGAATAATTAGAGGTATTTGAAGGTATTGCTGTAGAAGCCAATTTGTGTCTTTCACTTTGCATATTGTTGAAGCTTCATGAATTAATCATAAGCAGGGCAAAAAATTAACTTCTTCAGACACATATTTTGATGGGTCATGAGGGAGAATGTAAAGTGATCTGTAAAATATTCTACTGATCCTCTAAGTATTAAATTATTATACCTACAGGCTAATTTCAGGAGGAAAAAAAAGGAAGGCCCCCCCCTTCTCTCTCAGTAGTGAACTTGAAAAATCAAGGTCCATTTTCTAGAACTATAAGGAGAACAATGAAGAGGCACTGGTGATTTTCTGAAAGCCATCCACATTGCCCTGTGGCTCTTGGTTGATCTGGTTTGGGTGGTTTTTTTTTCTTTCGACTTATAATTTTTGGGGACATTTTTAATATAAACTAAAAATTAGCTTAAGCAAATAACTTATCTGTGCCATGCTTTAAGAATTGCAAGGTAGGTTTATCACAGTAACCTTGTAAAGCAATTTTTATTATTCCCATTTTATAGAAAAAGAGACTGAGCTTCTGAGAGGTTAAGTGGTTTTCCCATGATCACACACACCCATGATTTGAGGCAGAATTTGAATCCGGTTCATTATATCACATCACTTTACTTCTTCAACAAAAGCGTGTTCTTGTGTTATATTCAGCAAAATATATACTTATCTTTTTCACTTAGGGGAGGTAGAAACCAAAATTCCAAGTCAGTATACTTGTGTTTCTAGTTTTAAATTTAAGCCTAACTTCTCATTAAAAATTTTATTTTTCTTTTTTCAGCTAATGAAACTGAAATTGCGTTCTTCTGTGAAGAAGATTACAAGAACTACAAAGCTAATCCTGTTTCATCGTGGTGAAGACATCTGGGGCTTTTTTTTTTTCATTTCATACCTAGAGTAAGCTCTTTATTTTGCTTAGTGAGGTTTTTTTTTTTTTAACTGAGAAATAAATCTTAACAGATTAATCCATGCTGATCTTTTCCTTGTCTGCCATTTGTATCCGAACTCACCTGTGCTACCTACCTTTACATTTCTCAGATACATTCATACTCCCTCCACCTTACTAGGCACTTTAAATTAATATAGCATTTCTTTTATGATAAGAACCATATTGAGATTTAAAAAAAATAGAAACTAAAAGGTAAATGCAATATGCTAATGGAAATCTTTCCTGTTTTCCTATAGTTTTTGTTTTAAAATTTATCTCAAAACCTTAGAAATTTTTGTGACTAGCTAATGATAGATTGTTCTTGAAAGAATGTATGAGGTTTCTTATTTTATGTTTCATCCATAGTTTCTAGTTGGAAATATCTCTTTTTCTACCAAAATATATGAAGGCCTAGTATGATCATTTCATACATTTTTCAGTTTCTTGAGTGTATGACACACAACCACAAAGGAAAATAATCATTACATATTCCAGAGAGATTTTTGTGATGTCTAAGGGTCGTGCATTTTCTTTTCTTTTCTTTTCTTTTTAAACTACATTAGTCAGCATAAGCAGCATGGCTGAATTTCTGATGGCTTGAGAAGTAAAATACAACAGAACCAAATCTATCTCTTCGGGGAGAGAAGGTGTCTTTATTGCTTAGAGAAAATTGTTCTTTGAAAACAAGTTCGTCCTTGAAGATAAATTCTTTCAGACAATAGCAGCATTTTTCATTCCAGATCATCAAATCAATAAGCCTCTCTTGGGTGCCAGGGCACTGTTCTAGTTGCTGGGCTGACAGAGACAAAAAGGAAATGTCCCTGCCCCCTAGGTGCTTCTGTTCTTTTGGGGTAGATGACATGCACACATAAAAGTTTACACAAAACAAATACACAGTAAATATATCAGGCAGCTTTTGTGGGAAGGCACAAGGAAGCTGGGGATCAGGAGAAGCCTCATGGGGGGAGACAGTGCTTGAGCTGAGCTTTAAAGGATTCTCAGAGATGAAAAGGAGAGTATGTACCAGGCCTAGGGACAGTGTGTGCAAAGGCATGGAGTTGAAAGACAGAATGCTATTTGTGAGGAACAAGACCACTAGTTAGGCTGCATTGTGGAGAGTATAATGAAAAGTAATGTATGATGGGCAAGGAAGAGTTAATGTGAACTTGCTTTTCAAGTCCTTAAATGACAAACAGAGAAGTTTGTTTTTAATCCTAAGGCAATAGGGGGCTACTGGAGTTTATTGAGCAGGGGAGAGACATCACAGCCAGACCTATACTTTAGGAATATCATTTTGCTAGATGCGTGAAGGATGGATTTGATAAAAGAGAGACTGTATGTGGAAAGACAATTAGGAAACTCATAGTAGTCTAGGTGATAAGTGATGAGGGATGGGTTTTAGGGTTCCCTTTTAAATGTGTTGAGTTTGAGATGCCTGCAGGACATGCAGTTGGAAATGTCCAAAGGGTGTTTTTGATATGAACTAAAGCCCAGGAGAGAGGCCAGGTTAGATATGTAGATTTGGGAGATGTTATTTAGATCACAGGAACACACGAGCTCATCTAGAGAGAATATGTAGAAAAGAAGAGGCTCTGGGGAGAGCCCTGGTGTCCACCCCCCAGTGAAGCAGCATGGTATGGATGAGGCTGCAAGAGAGGATACCTAAAAGGTGCCATCAGACAAGAAACTAAGAGAAAATAGTGTCGAGGAAAGCCAGAGAGGAGCGAGTATCCAGGGGAGAGAATGGTCTACAGTCAAATGCTTCAGGAAGGTCAAAAGAATGAGAAAAAGTCACCGGATTTCAAAATTAAGAGAGTACAGGCAACTTTGGAAAAGCCCATTTCTCCAATAGAAAACCAACAGAATAGTCGTTATCAAGAAACTTAGTCCAGAAAGGAAAGTTCTCTGTGTGGTGTCAGCCAGGCCCCGAATTGCTCCTTGAAGCCTCAGAGGCACAAATGTATGCTCTGTTTTGGCCCCAATATCATGAACTGGCTTTGGGAGATGAGATTCAAGTCCTGTCACTAAAGAAGGGCGAGTCACTTAAAACTCATAAAAATGACAAATGACAGAAGAGCTGCCAGTGAGGGTATTTTTACAACTAGAATTTTCTATGCTAATGAAATCACAGGTCTCTGCACTGAAAACGAATATGGGACCTCTGGACCACAGCATGATTTTTTTTTTCTAAATGAGTCATCACAGTGAGCTCTCCGTGTACTTCATATACATTCTAACTGTAAAATTCAGTTGATACAGACTCGAGAAGCTCTTTTGCTAAGTAAGTTACACCTGTGTGAGTACACTAGGGTCCCATGGCCCCAGGGATGAGGTGATGTAAGTAAACACCTGCTGTACTCCTCCTGGCTTCAGCCCCTGGGCTTACTGTTCCAAGCCTCCCTCTCAATCCCCTTCTACACCCAAGAAACCTTTTTAAAAGTGAAAGTGGAAAAAAAGAAGAGACCCTCCCTGCCAACAGACTACTGTTGTGGACCTCCATGCTTTGCAGTTGCCTGAGGATTACAGAAACCCCTGAAAGCTAAACTCAAATATGGGGGCCTTACTGTTTATTTATATTGTTTAACTGAAGTAACTATAAAAAAGAAGAAAAGTCTGTGTATATATGTATAATAAATATTAAAATTTTTTTTCTCCTTAAACATGTCTCCTTTTCTTCCCTCTCCCAAATGGGTGAAAAAGTAGTAGACTTTGGAAAGAAGGATTATTTTAAGTACAAATTAGTCTAGGGAGCCTTTGAGTTCCTTTCTGACTCTCACCTTCTCTACTTTTGTGAAATGATCATTAAAACAATTCATAGAATTATCATTTGGTCTCCTTATGATGGGGTATTCCTTTGACCAGATAGTTGATAGAGTCTCCTCCCATCTCCTTACCAGGTTTGTGCCTTCTTTTCTGTAATCCTTCCAAGTGGTCTTTGACATACTCCCATTAAGGTATCACTTTTTATTCCCCTGTTCATTCTCACCCAAATATTCTTCACTCTTCTAGTGAGTATTTCTGGGACATAATGCCGCTCCATTTCTCCTTTTATCTATTTTATTCTTTTGAATTTATTCTGTACATTTTGTATTCTATCCCCCCCAATGTAAGAGGGCAGGAACTCTTTTTCATTTTTTCCCTTGTATTCCCAGCACCTAGTTCTGTTCCTCAGTTGCACATAATAGGCACTTGATTAGTTGAATGGAGTTGAATAATAGGAGGTGGTATCAGATGGCAAAAAGCAGTGCCTGAGTGCCTACTAGTTGGATTTGGGTGAGGCAGACTTTTACAAAGTCATCAGCCTCTCTTCCAGAGTCATCAAAGTCCAGTGACAAGTCCGGATGATGCAGTGGATGACTTATTTTTTTATGTCTGGCCAAGCACCTGCTTCAGTGGCCTTCATGGCTGTTGGAACAAATTGTTCTCATCCACCTTTTCTGCCAGGGAAAGTCTTCACATACTTGGGGTAGATCATTTGCTACTGAGTTTGAGACCTGTTGGTTACCCTCACGCTGCTATTATTTCTTGGAGTCTAGGTGTAAAAATGGAGATTTGAACCCCAGACTTCAATCCCCAGAAGTCCTTGGCAGTTCCCAGAATTCCCTATAATATCACCTGAATCCCCACCTGGGCCGAGAACAAAATTTGTATTTAAACTGACTGTACCGCCTACTTGCTCTCTCTGCTTCTGCTCTCACGGCTCTCAAGATGTAGTAAGTGAATTGTGAATGGGCTGGTGCTCTAGGCACGTGCCTTCTTATTTTGTATTTCTTTATCCTTGATTTCTGATAATCTTTAATAAACCTCTAAAAATATAATACTTTTAGTAGAGAAGCTAATTTAATTTTTACATAGGTGAGAGTGGGTGAACGGTGGACACCAAAGGTGGCTAAGCAGACATGAAAAGGACTTGGCAAGCCCTCACACTAGACATGCAAGTCCTCCTTGAACACCCTGAACACTGTAAGTGCTTATTAATGCCTGAAACTGCCTTAGGTGCTGGGATTATTACAAAGAGCAAAATAATCCTTAAATTCAGGGAGCTTGCATTTTATTGAATGCAATGCATTCTTGGAGATCTTAACTGAAAAAAAGTTCGTTTTCTGTTCATTTGCACAAGGTAAATAAAGAGTCCCTTAGATTTAGTAAGATAATTACTGAGGCCAAAAGTGATTGACTTTTTTTGTTGCATGGACCTCTTGGGGTGTCTGGTGAGGCCAATGGACTCTTGGAATAATGTATATGCAACAGAATACCACTAATGGGTTTATATCCCAAAGAGATAAAAAAAAAAAATTTGGGCAAGGATCTGTTTGTACAAAAATATTTATAGCTGCTTCTTTTGTGGTAGCAAAAAAAAACTGGAAAATGAGGGAATGTCCCTAGATTGTTGAATGGTTGAACAATTTGTGGTATATGATGGTGATGGAACACTTTTGTGTTTTAAGAAATGGTGATTTGGTGGATTTCTATAAGAACTGGAAAGATCCACATGAACTGATGCACAGTGAAAAATGAGCAGAACCAGAAGATCATTATACACAGAGACTGTAACATTGTGGGATGATCAAATGTGATTGATTTTGCTACTAAGAACAGTGCAATGATCCAGGACAATTCTGAGGGACTTATGAGAAATAATACTATCCACATTCAGAGAAAGAACTGTGGGAGAAGAAATCCAGATGTAAACAGAGGATTTATTACTTGTTAATATGGGTATGTGATTTGAGGGTTGGGTTTTAAAAGATTACTCTTTCCCTTCCCTTCCCACATTATTTATTTTTGTAGAATTGCTTGTCAACTTTGGGAGGGGAGAGGGATGAGGGGAGAGAGAAAACATGAATCATGTAACCATGGAAAAAAATTAAAAATAAAAAATTTAATAGAAAAAATGCATATGCATGTGGCTGTGTATATGTATGAAAGCATATCCACATATGCTTTTGGTACACTTTTCTCTTTGATGCTGCCTCAAACAGAGCAGAAAATTCTTCTATATTACTCTGAAAGAACCAGGTGTTAGCTCGTATCTCCCAAAGACGCTGCTGATTGGATGTTTGTTAGGGAATGACTCTCTCCAGTTCTCTATAGTTTGCACATCTCTAGAGGAGGCCAGGGATCAGGGTTAAAAATCAAATAATAAAAGTCAAGAAGATTTGAGTTTACATCTTGCCTCCGATACTAGCTGTGTGATGACGAATAAGTCACTGAACCCCTCCTCTTCAGTCTTTTTCATTATAAGTCAATAAAAAGAATACCTGAAATATACTTTTTACAGGTCTAAGGGAGGGGACTAAAATAAGGAAATACCCCCTTTGTAAGCCTTATAAATACTCTAAATGATGATGTTATATTGATGGACGAGGGAAGATGGATGGAGACATGAAACTGATGACCTAACCTGTTTCAGTAGCCATAGTTTTTGGGACTGGTAGTAATTTCAGAAAAGAGAATTATAGAGAAGAGATTATCTCTCCCTTACCCCACCCCAAATAGGTTAATTTATTATAGAAAATGATGGAAAACATTGTTAGTGAACACTGGTAGATATTGTAGTCATCCAGATAACAGTAATTTTAGAAGACAAGATATTAATTGGTCTCTATAAGCTAGTACATTACTATCAGAAAATGCCCTCCCATTTCATTGCATGGTTGGGAAAGCACACATCTATCCAGATTTATACTCGACTTTCATAATTATCTACCACTATTCCTAGTTACACTGTTCCTTTGGCTTAAATTCCCTGGAATGCACACAGGAGTAATAGGACTGTTCCATTTCCCAGTTAATGGGGACTGGAAGTCAGCAATATTTAGAGCTCCTGTTATGAAACCTTTCATTAGTATTATATTTTATTTAAGAACAAAAATCTTATTCGAGATTTTCCTTCCAGTTTTAAGGGGAAACCTTTTGGATGGTCATTTTGAGGTTTAATTCTTTTGGCAAAATATGTCCAAAAAAACCACAGTGAGTTCAGTGTAAGTGGATAGAATGAAAAGTTTGTTAAGCAAGGAATAAGTCTTTACAGGTAGAGGATCTAGCAGGGAGTACAGGAGAGAACTAATGATACCAGATGGGGATGGGCAACAAATGAATGGAAGCAATTGGAAGAAAAGGTGCAAAGCGCTAGAATCCAGAAGTTTGATAGAATAGAGAACTGGTCTGCAGACAGAATTTTGTTGGGTACAGAGATACTGGATCTGCAGCCCTGGATGCTGGTGTGTTTGCAATAGAATCCAGTGAATAAGATCCTTTTTTGATTCTTGTTAAAAGTTGGTTTGTGTCTATTGGTTTTGAGTTTAGTTTCTACAGACACCTGCATTTTCATGCAGCTGATACATTTTTGTTCTGCCATTCAGTTCCTTTGTATGCCTGGAGGCAATTCTGGTGCCTCCTCAGTGAGTACTTTTTTTTTTTCCTAGCTGGAAGAAAATGCTGTGGTAGTTATTAGCAATAGGCACAATAAGTGTCCTAGATTGTCTTTTGTTTCTGTTTGAAATGTCCCTGGAAAGCTGAGGGAGAGAGGAAGATTCCACCAGTGTACAAATGATGAGGTTTTTTTCCCTGCCAACTGCCTTACAACAAAGTTACTTGTTTTAAAAGTGACCTAGAAGTGAACGTGGCATTTAAAATTAAACCACCTGAAAAAGGTAAAAGACGTCCCGTCAAATATCTTAAACCTATTTATCCTTTTCTGTTGGCTACAGCTAATAATCCCTACAGTGCTATTCCCTAGCATCATATTTTAAGTGTTTTGTAGTCAGTAGTTCTGTTTCTTAATACTCTGTAATACTTATCTCCTAGAAACTTGAAAAACTTTATATCAAAAACTGGCTTGTTATGACATTTGCATGAAATAGATGGCAAGTGAGAACAAATTCCATGTTACTTACGGCAAAGCTGAGGCATCATGCTAGAAGAGACCATCTCCATCCTGCACACATGTGGCAGTAGGATCCAGGGCTCTTGCTCCCAGTTGGACACTCTCCATATCCTGGCCCCTCAGCACTGGCATCCACCGCAGGAATGCTTCTGAGGCTGCCTTCCCATGTCCTATTCCTTTAGTAGACTTTATCACCTGCTCCCATTTCTAGCTCACTTTTTTTTTGGCTGTAAGTCAGATTTTATATGCCTTTCTTTGACTTTCTGCAAATTATGAGTAGTTAATAATTGACAACTAGCAGATAATGATGTAGTCTTCTGCAGATTCCTTCAGAAAATGCTGGACATAAACTGCTTTCAAAAGGGGAAAAATAACTTCAGAAAGAGCTAGAAAGACCTACGTGAACTGATGTAGAGTGAAATTAGCAGAACCAGGAGAACATTGGGCACCATAACTGCAATATTGTGAGACGATCTACTGAGATAGACTTTGCTACTCACAGCAATACAATGATCCAGAACTATTCTGAGGGACTTATGACAAAGAATGCACTCCACTTCTGGAGAAAGAACTGTTGGAGTACGAATGCAGATGAAAACATATGCTTTATCACTTGTTTATTTGGGTATATGACTTGGGATTTTGGTTTTATAGGATTATTTGCTTACAAAAATGGATAATATGGAAGTAAAAATCATAACAAAAGGGGAAATATAAGGCCCTCTTAAAATTAGTCTAAAAGTATCCTTGTAGAAATATTTTTAGAATGCAAATTTTGGGGGCTACATTTTCTTTTCTTTTTCCTTTTTCTTTTTGCATTTTCTAGATATAACCTTTCAATTTTATGTTATGGCTTGCACTACAGAATGGATTTCCTTCAAGATAATGAACTTCTTGTCAAATCCACCATCAAATTTCCTAATTAAAAGGGAAAAAAATCCTAAAATAACAGTTAGAGGGAAAAGGTGGTTAATGTGGAAAGGCACTAGGGAGTTTTACTTTTCTTTTGTGTTGATTACCACCAGGTGTCAGCATAGTCTGTTCCATGGGCATTTTGAAATTGGATGGGCAAGAAAATATTGAATTGCTTTAATGGCAATGATTAATAGATAGGTTGGTGATGAAATCCAAAGCTTCCAGCTTGTAAATAATGTTGGCTGTTACATTGAAATGGAAAAGTATTCTTAATACTATAACCCATATTTCATTTGGGTCTAATATAGGTGGTGTCCAATATTCAATAGCATTTGGTGTCTGATTTAATTTTGTCTACTTATATATTTCAATCAATGTACTATTGTTATTGCTGCTGCTAGTGCTACCACTACTATTGTCATAAATAATTTGTAAAATACCATAATCTGCATTCTTTGTTTTAAAATTCTAATGATTGAATAAGAAGCAGATTTAAGAAGAATGCTCTAATTGTGTGCCTCTTTGTTTAGAAAACGCAAGATGCTTACACAGACTTCTTCAAGAATCAAATGCACTTTTTAATTTATTTTGATTTCTGCAGATGCTTGGAGGTAGCCTTTTGGAAATTGAACCAGGCTTTAAAGCAATGTTGAGAGGTTTGGGAGCAAAAAATAACTTCCATCCTATAGAAAGCGGAATTATGTCATAAAACAACTCTAGGCAATATAGTACTGGTCTCCTCTAGTCTTCCGAATGGAAGTTCTCTAAAGTTCCTTCCAGCTCTAAAATTCTGTGACTTATGTAGTGGCACCGTGGATAATTTTAAATATCATTGTGGAGGGTTTTTCCCCCTAGGTCATTCTGGGAAAAAAAAAAAAACAAAGCAACTTTTGTGTGACAGCTCTTTTTAAAAGCCTGTCACATAATTATATTAAATCCTAGGCCAGATAGATTTCTTCTGGGTTCCTGGTCCTATCCATGATGTATAAAAAAATTCATTTTTAGTAGAATTAAAAAAAATGAAACAAGTCTAACCTCAGAGAGCTTACGTTCTGTTGGGAAGGGAAGACATACTCACAGATAAATATGTGAAGACAAAGTAGGAAATAAAAAAAGCAATGGAGAGGTCAGAGAAGTTCTAGGAATATTTAAGGAAAGGGAGGGAACTAATATTTGGATTAGCAAAGGCTTCATTCATGGAGAAGGTGGTTGAAAAAATACAGACAATTTGAAAGGCAGAAATGACGAAGGTGATGCATTCTAGGCACTGGGAATCCCATTTGTGAATGCATCGCAATGGACAGGAAACATCACTCCACCACTTTCAGAGGAAAAGCTTGGCTCAATAGTGTTTATGAAGGAAAGTAAAACAAAATAAGATCAAATAAGCAGATTAAAACCAGAGAGTGGAGCCTCAAAGCCAGGCTAATTTGGCAAACCAGTTCAATTGAAGAATATTTATTAAGCAGCTTCTTTGGGCAAGGCACTTTTGGCAAAGACAAACTGAAAATTTTCCTTCAAGGAGTCTATTTTTTATTTGGATAAAAAAATTAAAATATATGCAGAATAGATTATTGATAGAGGATAGAGCACTAACAGGACTGGCTTCCTGAAGAAGGTAGATTTTGAGTTGAACTTTGAAGGAAGCCAGGGATTCTATGATGCAGAGGTGGGAAAAGTGTACAGAAAATTTTGTCATGAATTCCTCTCAGAGCCATACATCTAACAAATAACTTTTTCCATGTTCCACTATTTTGCTTATGGTGTTCTTTATGTCTAAGTCATGAATGAATTTTGAACTTATCTTGGTATATAGTATGAGTTGTTGATCTATGCTTAGTTCCTGCCAGACTGCTTTTCCCAATAGTTTTTGTCAAAGTGAGTTTTTGTCCCAATAGCCAGACTCTTTGGGTTTATTAAATATTAGGTTACTGTTCTCATTTGTTTCTTTATATTGTGACCTTAATCTTTTCCCCCAATTAGCCACTCTGTTTATTATCCAGTATTAAATTATTTTGATGATTACAGTTTTGTAGTATATAGTTTGAGATCTGAAAGTAGTAGACTGCTTTCCTTCTCATTTTTAAAATGGATTCCCATGATATTTTTTACCTTTTGTCACAGATGAATTTCATTATTATATTTCTATCTCTATAAAGTAGTTTTTGGTGATTTGACTGATGTAGGACTGAATAAGCAAACTAATTTAGATAGTATTATAATTTTTGTTATATTGGTTCAGCACATCCATTAGCAATTAATATTTCTCCAGTTATTTGGATCTGTCTTTATTTGTGGGAAGTGTTTTGTGATTGTGTTCATGTAATTCCTGTGTGTGTCTGGGAGGGTAGACTCTCAAGTATTTTATTCTGTGTAGTTCTTTTCAATTTTTTCTTTTGATCTCAGGGAAAATTTAAAAGGCAGAGATGAGGAAGAGGGGCACTAGCTAGGTGTAGAGGATAGCCTTCGCAGATTCAAAAAAGATGGTAGTTAAAGGAAAGTAATGGATGCTGGAAGGGATGTGGCAAAGTCTGGACATTAATTCATTGCTGGTGGAGTTGTGAATTGATCCAACCATTCTGGAGGACAATTTGGGACTCTGCCCAAAGGGCGATAAAAGACTGTCTGCCCTTTGATCCAGCTATAGCATTGCTGAGTTTTTACCCCAAAGAGATAATAAGGAAAAAGACTTGTACAAGAATATTCATAGCTGCACTCTTTGTGGTGGCCAAAAATTGGAAAATGAGGGGATGCCCTTCAATTAGGGAATGGCTGAACAAATTGTGGTATATGTTGGTGATGGAATACTATTGTGCTAAAAGGAATAATGAACTGGAGGAATTCCATGGGAACTGGAACAACCTCCAGGAAGTGATGCAGAGCGAAAGGAGCAGAACCAGGAAATCATTATACACAGAGACTGATACATTGTGGTACAATCGAAGGTAATGGACTTCTCCATTAGTGGCAATGCAGTGATCCTGAACAACCTGGACGGATGTATGAGAAAGAACACTATCCACATTCAGAGGAAAAACTGGGAGCAGAAACACGGAAGAAAAAGAACTACTTGACTACATGGGTTGAAGGGATATGGTTGGGGATGTAGACTCTAAATGAACATCCTAGTGCAAACATCAACAGCATGGAAATAGGTTCTGATCAAGGACACATGTTTGTGTGTCGGCTATGGGAGGGGTAGGGGTGGGGTGGGGAGGGAAAGAATATGATTTTTGTAACCAAGGAATAATGTTTGAAATTGACCAAATTTAAAAAAAAAGGATGGTAGTTAGAATGCCACGAGTGGAATATGAAGTGTGTAAATAGGGAAGAAGAATGTTCGATAAATTTGGAAAGGCTGAAGCCAAATTGTGAAGGACTTTGGGACCAAAACAGACTAGGTTGTATTTTATTTTAGAGGTAGTCTTTGGAGCTTTTTGAGGAAAAGAGTGATCTGATCAGCCCCGTGCTTTAGGAAGATCAGTTTGGAAGATGTATGGAGGACAGGTTGCAATGGTGACAGAGAGCCCAATTAGGAGGTCATTTCAGTAGACTTTGCAAGAGGATAGGAAAGCCAGGTTGTGGGATGGGTGCAGAGAAAGGGGGCAGATGTGATATGTTTCAGAGGTAACCTCAAAAAATCTTGGCAACTAATAGGATATGGAGAGTGAGTGACAAGTTGATATTGCTTGTAATGTGGCAAATGTGGATAACTGGAAGGATGACGAGATTCTCAACAAAAAGGGAAGTTAGAAAGACGGGATCAGTTGGGGTTGGGACATATTGCAAGTAAGATGCTAAGGTAATATGGTTAGAAATAGTTGGAAATATCCAATAAGCAGCTGATGACATAGGACTGGATTTCACTAGGGAAATAAAAGTTGGAAGGAGTTAACGTTTTTTTCTTAGAGGCAATAGAGAGCCACTGAGAATTTTTGAGCAGGAGATTGACTTGGTCACACCTCTGGGTTAGGAAGATAATTTTGGCAGCTCGGTGGAGGGACAATTAAGGTAACTGTTACAGTAGGTCAGGCAAGTAGTGATGAGATTTTTTTAAATTAAAAGTTTAAAAAAATGTTAATAACAAATTTCCACATAAGTCATATAATCCATATTATATCCCCCCAGAGTTGACAAGCAATTCATGCAAAATATATTTCCATATTATTCATTTTCGTAAGTGAATAATCTTATACAACCAAAACCCCAAATCATATACCCAGATAAACAAGTGACACATCATATGTTTTCGTTTGCAGTTCTACTCCAAGAGTTCTTTCTCTTCATTGTGGAGAGCTTTCTTTTTCAGAATTGTCCCGAATCATTAGTGGCAAAGTCTATCACGTGTGATCATTCCACAATATTTCAGTTACTGTGTACAATGTTCTCCTGTTTCTGTTTATTTCACTCTGCATCAGTTCATGTAGATCTTCCCAGCTCTTTCTGAAATTATCCTGTTCATCATTCCTTATAGCATAATAGTATTCCATCACCATCATTTACCAGAATTTGTTCAGTCATTCCCCTACTGAAGGACATCCCTTTAGTTTCCAATTCTTTGCCAACACAAAAAGAGCAGCTGTAAATATTTTTGTACATACAGGTCCTTTCCCATTTTTTAAATCTCTTTGGGATACAGACCCACTAGTGGTATTACTAGATCAAAAGATATGGATTCTTTTATAGCCCTTTGGGCATAAACCCCAATTGCCCTCCAGAATAGGTGAATCAGTTTACAACTCCAACAGCAATGCCTCAGTGTCCCAATTTTGCCACATCCCCTCCAACAGTTATCATTTTCTTTGACTGTCATATTGGCTATGATGATAGATGTGAGGTGGCACCTCAGAGTTGTTTTAATTTATATTTCTCTAATTAAGAGGGATTTAGGGATTTTTTCATATGCTTATTGATAACTTTGATGTTTTCATCTAAAAGCTGCCTATTCATATCTTTTGATCATTTATCATTTGGGAAATGACTTGGATTCTCAAATTTGGCTTAGTTCTGTATATATTTGAAAAATGAGAACTTTTTCAGAGGAAGTGGTTATAAAATTTCCCCCCAGTTTGTTGTTTCCCTTCTAATCTTGATTGCATTGGTTTTGTTTGTATAAAACCTTGATTCACTTTATACCTTGTAATGTTCTCTATCACTTGTTTGGTCATAAATTCTTCCCTTCTCCACAGATCTAACAGGTAAACTATTCTATATTTCCCTAACTTACTTATAAAATCATTCTTTATGTTTAAATCATATACCAATTTTGACTTTATCTTGGTACAGGGAGTGAGATATTGATCTAAACCTATTTTTTGCCATACTGTTTTCTAGTTTTTCCCAGCAGTTTTTGTCAAATAGTGAGTATTTATACCCAAAACTGGAGGCTATGGATTTATCAAACACTAAGTTGCTAAGGTCATTTATCTCTCCTCTTTTCCATCAATCTATCCTTCTATTTCTTAGCCAGTATCTGATTGTTTTGATGATCACTGCTTTATAGTACAGTTTAAGATCTGGTACTGCTAGGCCACCATCCTTCACATCTTTTTTTCATTAGTTCCCTTGATAGTCTTGAGCTTTTGTTCTTCCAGATGAATCTTGTTATAATTTTTTCTAGTTCTATAAAACAGTTTTTTGATACTTTGGTACAATGTTGCGTAAGTAAATTAATTTGGGTAGGATTGTCATTTTTATTATATTAGCTCAGCCTACCCATGAGCAATTAATGTTTTTCCAATTGGTTAGATCTAACTTTATTTGTGTGAAAAGTGTTTTGTAATTGTGTTCATATAATTCCTGTGTTTGTCGTAGCAAATAGATTCCCAAGTATTTTATATTGTCTAGAGTGACTTTAAATAGAGTTTCTCTTTCTACCTCTTGCTGCCGGGTTTTGTTGGAAAAACATAGAAAAACTGATGACTTATGAGGGTTTATTTTGCATCCTGCCACTTTGCTAAAGTTAGTCATTATTTCACCTAGTTTTTTGGTTGATTTTCTAGGATTCTCCAAGTATACCATCATATCATCCACAAAGAGTGATAGTTGAGTTTCCAAGTAATGATGAGAAGACCATGCCTTGCTTCAAGTCTAGAGTCAAAGAGCAAAAGAAGGGAGAAATATGGTGAATGTTGAAGAACAGGCTATAGGGTATGAAGAGGGGTCACATACACGGCCATGATTTCCTCAGTAAAGATAGAGAGAAGATAATTCGGTTGGGGAGGAAGGGGCTTGAGGAGAGAGCAAGTGGTTTGGAACAGCTTCTGAAGGAAGTGGAAATGCCAGATGCTTACGCAGACCCCTTCCAGAATCAAATCACTTTTTAATTTATTCTGATCTGTGCACGTGCTTGGAGCTCTGCTTTTGGAAGTGGACTTTAAAGCAATGCTCAGAGGTTTGGGAATAAAAAATAACTTATAAAAACGGCGATCATGTCAGAAAACAACTTTAGACAAGTACTGTCCTTGGCTCTTCTTGTCTAGCATGGTAGTAGGGCAAGGAGGCAAGGGATTCGTGGGTGGAGGACAGGACTGGGGCTTGGAGAAGGCTGGAGAGGCTGGGCGTCATGCTGAGGACAATGAGGAGGAGTGAGGTGGGGGGACAGGAGAGGGCAGCTCCCCAGGTCAGAAGATGAAATAAGCCCTGAGGCATGGGGTCTCCAATGGGTGGGAGGCTGGTGGGCCCTCGGGTGCTTATAAGCCCCAGTGAACCAGAATTAGGGGGAAAGGAGTAATGATAGAAGGTAATAGCAACGTCAAACTCAAAGCATGTAGCTAGCCTGAGACCTTGAGAAATGTGTAGCCAATATTTCTTAGGGACCTGGGGATTCCCTTCTAGGAATCCTACTGAGATATTTTTAGTATATGAGGAGGCCCAATCTAGGGCTATGTATATTGCATGTGTTGCAGATACAACTTATCCAATTATTATTTTTTAAACCTTTACCTTATGTCTTAGAACCGATACTGTCAGCTCTAAGACAGAAGAATGGTAAGTGCAAGGCAGTAGGGGTTAAGTGACTTACCCAGGGTCACTTAGCTAGGAAGTCTCTAAAGTAAGATTTGAACCCAGAATCTCCCATCTTGAGGCCTAACTCTCTCTCCATTGAGCCACCTAGTCTCCCCCCCCCCCAATTAATCTTTAGTTTCTAATGGTGTGATAGAGAGATTACTGCCTTTTGGAGCCAGAAATTTCAGGTTCAAGTCCCAGCTATACCATTTACTTGGTGATTTCGAGCAGAACACATAATGCTATTGAGCCTCTTTTCTCCTTTGTAAGATGGGAACAAAGATACTTGCGCTAGACACCGACCAGGGGGGCTGTAAAGTACAAACAATAAAATATTTGTAAAAGGTCCTATAAACTATGAAGTGCCATATAAAAGTTCTAGAAATCCTTGCTTTTTATCGTTCTACCATCGTGCTTACTCCAAGACTGGGGAATCTCAAAGACAATCACAAAAGTTGAGTGAGAAGAATAGAAGAATCTCCAAAATTAGAAAATTAGAATCTCCAAAAAATCTCCAAAAATAGAAGAAGAATAGAAGAATCTCCAAAAATATTTTTTCTAGTACCTCTTCTAGTAAGTTTAACCAAATGGAGTGGGAGGCAGTTTTAAATGTTAGGACCAGCCTGAATGTCTTAATTTCTCTTCACTGTTTTATCATAGCCCTCCACGCTATGAAATTTGGATGGTTTTTTAATCTTCCCCTCTTATTTTTGTTGTTCTGGGTGTTGAACTGATTATGCAGTAGTCTATGCTGATTTCTCTCTCCTCCCTTTCCTCTGGGGATCAGGCTGTGCTTTCCCAACATCCCCTTTAATCCTCTTATCTAGGGAAAGGTAACAGAGGTGCTCCCCTTATCCATCAGGCCCTGGTGAAGACTGACATTTTACAGTCTTTTGTAACTGGGCTACACAGAACAGGAGGCTTGGAGGGGAAAGTATCCATTACCCATCCCCCATCCCTCCAGCTAGCCGTCTCTGGTGACACGGGTGCTTTTGGGCAGGGGGGAATGTATTTACACATTTAAAAGTCTAGACACTGCCTATGGAAGGGAATAGAACAAAAGTTGGCTGTTGGCTGTCACCTGGAATCACATAACTGTGAAGTGCTGAATCACACCCAGAGCTCAAGGACACAGAGGGCTTTTCTGAGTGGCAGGTCTGCTCCAGCTAAAAATTCAGTTCAAAGCATTCACAAACTTCCTTCATTGCCATTCCCACTTCAAAGGAAGTTACTCTCAACTTAGGAAGCTTCCTGGCAAATATAAGAGTGGATGCTATTTTTCTTTTTTAATAAATACATAATTATTACTGCTTCTTGCTCCCTAACTCTTGTATTGTTCCAGTTTCTGATTTTTCATGACCCCATTTGAGGGTCGTCTTTCTTTTTCCCCCTAAATTTTATTTCCCCTCCCTATTACATGTAAAAATGATGTAATGTTTGTTTTTAAATTTTTGAGTTCCAAAATCTCTCCCTGTCTCCTCTCCCCTCTTCCTGAGATGGCAAGCAGGTGATACGTATGCAATCATGCAAAACATATTTCCATATTAGTCATGTTGTGAAAGAAAACCCAAACAAACAAGAAATAAACTTCTAAAGAGCACGCTGCAGTCTGCATTACAGAGGTGGCTGCTAGCATTTTTCATCATAAATACTTTGGAATTGTCTTGGATCATTGATTTGTTGAGAATAGCTACAGTCATTCACAGTTGATCATTGAATAGTATTGTTGTTACTATGTATGATGTTCTCCTGGATGTCTCTCCTCTCCTCTGCTCTCCTCTGCTCTCCTCTGCTCTCCTCTGCTCTCCTCTGCTCTCCTTTGCTCTCCTCTCCTCTGCTCTCCTCTGCTCTCCTCTCCTCTGCTTTCCTCTCCTCTCCTCTCCTCCTCCCTCCCTCTCCCTCTCTTCTCCCCTCTCCATCTCCCTCTCCCTCTTCTCTTTCCCCTCCTCTCCCTCTCCCTCTCCCTCTCCCTCTCTCCTCTCCCTCTCCCTCCCTCTCCCTCTCCCTCTCCCTCCCTCTCCCTCTCCCTCTCCTTCTCTCCTCTCCCTCTTCCACACCCTCTTCCTCTCCCTCTCCCTCTCCCTCTCCCTTTCCCTCTCCCACACCCTCTCCCTCTCCCTCTCCCTCTCCTTCTCTCCTCTCCCTCTTCCACACCCTCTTCCTATCCCTCTCCCTCTCCCTCTCTCCCTCTCCCTCTCCTTCTCTCCTCTCCCTCTCCCTCTCCCTCTCTCCTCTCCCACACCCTCTCCCTCCCTCTCCCTCTCCCTCTCCCTCTCTCCTCTCCCTCTCCCTCCCTCTCCCTCTCCCTCTCCCTCTCCCTCCCTCTCCCTCTCCTTCTCTCCTCTCCCTCTCCCTCTCCCTTTCCCTCTTCCTCTCCCTCTCCCTCTCCCTCTCCTTCTCTCCTCTCCCTCTTCCACACCCTCTTCCTCTCCCTCTCCCTCTCCCTTTCCCTTTCCCTCTCCCTCTCCCTCTCCCTCTCCCTCTCCTTCTCTCCTCTCCCTCTTCCACACCCTCTTCCTCTCCCTCTCCCTCTCCCTCTCCCTCTCCCTCTCCCTCTCTCCCTCTCCCTCTCCTCTCCCTCTCCCTCTCCCTCTCCTCTCCCTCTCCTCTCCCTCTCCCTCTCCCTCTCCTTGTAAGTGGCTTGCCTAGGGTCACACAAATAACTGTCTAAGATCAGATACAGAGTCCTATTTAAACTCTGCCACCCTAGCTCTCCCCACTCAGCTTTGGAGCCAAAGCACATAACATCATGGGATGAGGAGAATACTGGACAGAATTTCAGGTTATGAAGATGGACCACTGTTTAGAAAATGATGGCATAAGCATGGTTGGAAAAGTTATACCACCTTCCCTCCTCTCATGCTTGCTGGAGTCAGTAGCCCTGGAACACCCTTCTGCTGCTGCTTCCTATTGGTCTAGTTAACCCAGCAATGACTAGAATTGTTCCACATATGTTTGGTTTTTTTAGCAGTTATTCAAAAATCAGTTTTCTGGTCAGAGATTGCCATTGAATAATAAACTTATAACTGGAAGGAACCTTAGAGCTCAATTCTAACTGGTTCCTGTTATACCTGAGGAAACAAGCCCAAAGGAATTGCAAGTCTCATCCAGGTAATAAGGAACAGAGTTGGGTCTCAGATATGAGGCTATTTTTTATTCCTAAATCCAGAATTGTTGTACCTCTGCTATCCTGCCTCACTTGAGTCTTTTACTTCTGTTGGCCATTTTGCCACTTCTTAGTGTCTTTGATGAATGCTAGATTTGAAATTCATCCTCTTCTATCCTGCTCTGTGTGAGAAGCTCTGATTAAAGATTCAATGAGGGAGAAGTGTTAAAATTTCAAGTATGCTTAGATTAAATATATATATATATATATGTATATGATTTTAATGATTTAATTTTTAAAATGAGATTTTAAATTTAAAAAAATTAAAATGTAAATAGAAATTATATATTTGGGTTGGGGGACTCTGGTCATTTAGGGCCCAGGATTCTGAAGTGGAAAGGCAGGCCTTCTGTGACATCACAGACTTTCAGAGAGAGTTTCTCCAAAGGCTGATGTTCCAGGGACTGGGCCCTCATTGGTTAACCTACCTCCCAGCTTTTACATATGGAAACAGGCAGTGTGCTCATGATAAGGTTTCAAGCCTACTTTAGGAAAAACCAAAATATAGAACAGATAACTTATGGGAACATTATTCACTTGATATTATTACATTATATTATTCAGTGTAAGTTTCCTTTTATATTCCCTATGCATATTGGACAGAGAGGCAGAAGACTTGAAGCCACAATATTAGGAGTCATTATTACTAGCTAAACAGCTACCTGAGGGAGAGAAAAATGCATTTTACAGTTTTTCAGAAGCTACTTTTAGTGGTGTTTCTCATTTTACAAAATGACTTTAATAGATGTCTAAATCAAATTTTTGTATGTTGAATTATTTTGAATGCAAGGCTTAAGGAATCACTGAATTAAAGGAAAAGTAGGATCTTGCCCAGAGTGTTAATAAGTAGGTGTAGAGGCGATGTTGGGTCCTTGAAGTTCCCAACAAGCTGGAAAGGCTTCAGATGGGCTCAGTGATAAATGGACTCTATGTGTGCTGTTTGATCAGTTTGGACAGACTCATCACAAGGTTGGCCATAGGGTCACAGCAACCTCGATAGGGGCTGTCCTGTATTCTCCGTATCCAATATGTTGCCGATGCCTTTTGATTTCATCTTTGCAGCATCTGTCCTATACTCTCCACTCTCTCCTTTTAACGCTGCCAGCCATTCTAGGGCACTCTGGCTCAGGCCTTCATCACCTTGTACCTCAGTCACTGAAATAGGCTTCTGGCAGGTCTGCCTACTTCAAGTCTCTCCCGACTCCAATCCATCTTCCATTCAGCCACTAAAATGATTTTCCTAGAGTGCAGATCTGATGACATCACTCCCTTCTATTCAATAAACTCCAATGGCTTCCTATCACCTCCAGGATAAGTAAAAAATGCTCTCTTTGGCATTCAAAATCCTTCCTAACCTAGTCCCTTCCTACCTTTCCAGTCTTTTTACACCATTGTGCAAATACACTCTTTGATCCAGTGACAGTAGCCTCTTTTCTCTTCCATGAACAAGATATTCCCTATCTTGGCTCTGGACATTTTCTCTGTCTGTGCCCCATTCTTAGAACACCCTCCCTTCTCAGCTCCACCTACTTATTTCCCTGGCTTTCTTGAAGTCCCAACTTAAATCCCATCTTTTACTAGAAGCCTTCCCCAATCTCTCAATTCTAGTGCCTTCCCTCTGTTATTTCCTACTTATACTGTATATAGCTTGCTTTGTCTTTATTTATTTGCGTGTTATTTCTCTGTTTAGATTGTAAGTTCCTTGAGGGCAGAGACTGCCTTTTGCCTCTTTTTCTATCAATGGCAGTTAGCATTCATAGTAGGTGCTTAGATTGACTAAAATGGTAAAAGGGTGAAATGACAAATCTTGGAGGGGATGGAAAATTGGAGACACTAATATACTGTTGGTGGGAATGTGAACTGACCCAGCCATTTTGGAGAGTAATCTGGAATTTTTCCCAAAGAAATACTGTACATACTCTGACCCAGCATACAACTATTAGGTTTATTTCCTGAAGTGATCAGGGAAATAGTTAAAGAACTATATTTCTAAAAATATTTATAGCAGCTCTCCTTATGGTGACAAAGAACTGGAAATTGAAGGGCTGAACAGGTTGTAGCATATGATTGTAATGGGATACTTACTATTGCACCATAAGAAATGATGAGCAGTTAATTTAAATTAATTTTGTTATTTTTTATTTTTTTTAAATTTTGTTATTTATTTTGAATATTTTCCCATGGTTACATGATTCATAATATTCCCCCCACCCCCCCCTTCCCTCTCCCCTCCCAGAGCTGACAAGCAGTTCCACTGGGTTATACATGTATTATTGTTCAAAACTTATTTCCATGTTATTATCTTTGCAGTAGAGAGATCTTTTAACAACAAAACCCTAATCATATCCCCGTAGAGCCACATGATTGATCATGTTTTTCTTCCACAAGTTCCTCTGGATGGTCCTGGATCATTGCATTGCTGCTAATAGAGGAGTCCATTACATTTGATTGTAGCACAATGTATCAGTCTCTGTGTACAATGTTCTCCTGGTTCTGCTCTTCTCACTCTGTATCAATTCCTGGAGGTTGTTCCAGTTCACATGGAATTCCTCCAGTTCATTATTCTTTTGAGCACAATAGTATTCCATCACCAATAGGTACCACAATTTGTTCAGCCATTCCCCAATTGAAGAGCAGCCCCTCATTTTCCAATTTTTTGCCACCACAAAGAGTGCAGCTATGAATATTCTTGTACAAGTCTTTTTGTCCATTATCTCTTTGGGGTACAGACCCAGCAGTGCTATGGCTGCATCAAAGGGCAGACAGTCCTTTATCGCCCTTTGGGCATAGTTCCAAATTGCCCTCCAGAATGACTGGATCAATTCACAACTCTACCAGCAATGCATTAATGTCCAAACTTTGCCACATCCCCTCCAACATTCACTACTTTCCTTTGCTGTCATGTTAGCCAATCTGCTAGGTGTGAGGTGATACCTCAGAGTTGTTTTGATTTGCATTTCTTTGATTATAAGAATTTAGAGCACTTTTTCATGTGCTTATTAATAGTTTTGATTTCTTTAACTGAAAATTGCCTATTCATGGCCTTTGCCCATTTATCAATTAGAGAATGGCTTGATTTTTTTGTACAATTGGTTTAGCTCTTTATACATTTGAGTAATTAGACCTTTGTCAGAGGTTTTTGTAATGAAGATTGTTTCCCAATTTGTTGCTTCCCTTCTAATTTTGGATGCATTAGTTTTGTTTGTATAAACCCTTTTTAATTTAATGTAATCAAAATGATTGATTTTACATCTTGTGATTTTTCTACTTCTTGCTTGGTTTTAAAGTCTCCTTTCCCAAAGATCTGACAAGTATACTATTCTGTGTTCCCCTAATTTGCTTATAGTTTCCTTCTTTATATTCACGTCATTCACCCATTCTGAGTTTATCTTAGTGTAGGGTGTGAGATGTTGATCCAAACCTAATCTCTCCCATACTGTCTTCCAATTTTCCCAGCAGTTTTTTTTATCAAAAAGTGGGTTTTGATCCCCAAAACTGGGATCTTTGGGTTTATCATATACTTCTGCTGAGGTCAAGTACCCCAAGTCTATTCCACTCATCCTCCTTTCTGTCTCTTAGCCAGTACCAAATTGTTTTGATAACCACTGCTTTATAGTATAGCTTGAGATCTGGAATTGCAAGTCTTCCTTCCTTTGCATTTTTTTTTCATGATTTCCCTGGATATCCTTGATCTCTTCTTCTTCCAAATGAACTTTGTTATGTTTTTTTTTTTCTAATTCCGTAAAGAAGTTTTTTGGTAGTTAAATGGGTATGGCACTAAATAAGAAAATTAATTTGGGCAGGATTGTCATTTTTATTATGTTATTAGCTCATCCAACCCATGAGCAATCAATGTTTTTCTAATTGTTTCTGCCAGTGGCATTATTGATGGGGCTTGAGCTAGTTTTATGGTCAAAAACTGATTAATTTTGGAGGTTTCACCAATGAGAGGCAGTAGGTAATAGTGGCTAGAGAGCTGGCCTGAGAGCCACTAAAATCTAGGTTCCAGTCCCACCTCTGACACATATTGCTTGTCAATTTTCTAGGCTGGTAGTATCAAACTCAAATAGAAACAGACCTGTGTGCATAGCATATTAATGTAGAAAACTCTAACAATATTATCTAGACTGTATTTTTACTTATTTTGTTAAACATTTCCCAATTGCAATTTAATCTGGCTTAGATGTATTCAGGAGGGTTTTTTGAGATTGATAGAAAATTGATAGAAAAATCTCAGGCAAATTTTTCTGTCCCAGTGAAATGACAGATCCCATCTAAAAACCATTTCTTGCAAGCATATTTTCTTATTGTGACCTAGCTTTGTACAAAAATTATCAGGAGCTCTTTATGACAAAGGTGTGTGTGTGTGTGTGTGTGTGTGTGTGTGTGTGTGTGTGTGTGTGTGTTCAAGAAATTGTTCTGGGGCACTGAAAGTACTCTACATCTTGGCTTCTTTTGCTTCCACCTAAACAAAAATGTGACATTAATTCTGACTGCTTTAAAGGAAATGGGAAATATCTTTGGGATGATTTGAAGTCAAAGCATAGATTCCTCAAAGAATTCACATCTGAGTCAAAGTCTCTCATGCCTTTCTTGTAGACAAATTTAAAAAATGTGGGGCAGATGATAGTCGAATTGAGTGGATATTGAAAAGGGTTGGATGGCTCATTCCACAGAATAGCATTAGCGGTTTGATATCATCTTGGGAAGTCTTTAGTGGAATGCTCTAATAGTCTGTCCCTGGGCCCATGCTATTTTAACATTTCCCCCCAGTGACTTGGATAAAGGAGTAGATGGCATACTTAACAGTTCTGCAGATGTTACAAATTGGAGGAGATGTTGGTGAATAGCTAATGTGTTGGATAACAGAGTCAGAATCCAAATCATCAGGCTAGAACATTGGATCACATTTAATACAATGAAATTTAGTAAGGATGAAAGTCAAGCCTTCCATTTGGGGCAAAAAATCAACTTTACAAGTACCAAATTAGTGGAGGGAGGGAGGCAGCAGAGTGATATTTCAGTGGATTATAATAATCTCCTTGTAAAGACAAAAAAAATAGGGTGGTGGATAGGCAGGATACTGAACTTGGGGTCAAGGCTTGGGTTCCAATCCTACCTTACTCATTTAATAGCTGACCCTGGGTTAAGCCATTTAACTTCTGTATGCTTTAATTTCCTCATCTATTAAAAAAAAAAAAACTAAGTTGAACTCAAGGGCCTCTAGGGTTTCTTCTAGTTCTAAATCCCCTTCTAACTGGCACATTCTTCTTAGTGGCTTTCTCTTGATGACAGGGCATCCATGATCACTCTTTCCAAGACAGACTGCACTCATACTTGGCTTATTGATAGTGCGTGCAGGGTACTTGAAAGACTCTTTGTTCCATACTATGCCTTCTAAACTCACCCTCTGCCACTATCATTTAGAATTTAGAAACCTGGTCTCTTTTGAGGTTCTTTCAATCCGTATTTGCCACCCAGTCAAGATTATGGTAGCTGTTATTTCCCAATTCCTGGAAGAATCTTTTCCCTTAATGAGTTGAGTGCTGGGTTCAGTCTTTTTCTCCTCCTTAGCTCTTGCCCTCAAATTAGGAGTTTAGCATACACACTGACACTCCCTCAAACACTTTTTAATTAACTCGTTTTCCTTGACTTGGTCCTTCATTATACCTCGATTACACACAGATGGTCATGTGGTAGGAGAACCACACCCAAGTTTGTAGCAGGGTCTTGCCCCAGGAATGGGAAACTCAAACTCTGTTCAGTCCAGAGGAAAGAAAATAATTTTATTTGAAGAAGTGTTCTAAGGGAGTAGAATAGCCTAATAGTTGGTAGAATAGCCTGGGGGCTAATAACATAGCCTTAGGGCTGATGGATAAGCCCAGGGGCTAGTAGAGTGGTCTCTCTGAAGCTGATGGAACAGCAGCTCCCCAGGTAAAGAGTAGCAAGTATTGAGTACCAGTGCCTGAGCTGATGGAGTAGCCCAATAGATAATGGAGTAACAACTCCAGGAGTGGAGTAGCAACCCCAGGTGTAGATCAGGATTTGTAGATTTATTGAGGGTCTGGGAGCTTCCAGAGAAATCTTCACCTTTCCTGAAAACCCCGGAAAATGGGCATGACCAAATTCAGGTGGAGGTATGTTTTGCATAGAGAATAAGGAGCATGCTCAGGTTTGGGGGATCCTTCTGGAGTGCCAAAATCCCCAGTGTGAAGGTTCCATGTTCCCCCACTGTCCACCTTGTCATTATTTGTCATTGTAGGCAAGGTCTTGTTGGGGGGTGGGGGATGAGGTATGGCCCTAGCATTTCAGAACTAATATAAATAAAGAATAATATGAGTAATTGATAAAACAGACTAGACACAGAGCTGACGGCTGAGTATAGTATATTACTGGTGATTGTCTGCAATTTATGCACGAATGCTGCAGTTTATGTTTAACTAGTGCTAAGTGGGGAGAAATGCAAGAATTCAGAGTATGAGGACCCTGTTTCTATTACTACGCCTCACTGCCCGCTGTCCGCATACCCTTGATCTCGTTATCACCAAGTGTTCATTTCCATGTTCACGAATCTCCTGATCTGACTATATTTTATCATTCCATTCCTTCGATTCCATTTCACAATCTCCACTGCAAACTCCAATGCCTCCATCTCTCTCTGTTCCTAGGTAATTGTCTCTGCATTGGCGACTTTCTTCTCTTGCCTATCTTGACTTGTGAGTGAACCAGTTCACCTCAATACTATCCTTTACACTCAGGTCTCTTGCCCCCTTAGTCTATTGCTCATTTCTAGTCAAGCTCCCGCCTTGGATTGCTCCAGGGTCAACAGCTGCCTCTTGTGCTTCGAATGGAATAAAGGAAGAGCATGAAACTCTGCTGAGTAGGTCCACTTCAATTTTTTTATGTGATATTAACTAGGGTGTTACTTCAACAAAGGATTCCCTAATTGAGTCCCTTTCCACGGATGTCACCTTTTCTTCCTACTCTTCCAGTTGAGAACCTTGGCATATATTTCACTGAAAAAGTTTAGACCTTTTGCTGAGTGCTTCATTCCCCTTCTCATCTCATCTCATTCAAATGTTTTCCTACACTAGCTTCCCCATTCACTGTTGTTTCACATGAGGAGGTGGTTTTTCTTTACAGAATAAACTTCTTCAGATGCACCCTTTATCCCATTCCATCTTCTCTAGAAGATCGCCCCCTTGATCATCCCCAGTCATTATTTCCAGTCTCTCCTGGCTCTTTTCCTGTGATCTACAGATATCCCCGTGTCCACCCACCCTCAAAAACCCCTCATTTGATCCATCAATCCCCACTAGCCGGCATCCTATAACTTTTCTCCTTTCTCTTGATAAAACTTCTCAAGAAAGTCATCTACAATAGATGCCTCCACTTCCTTTCCTCTCACTCCCTTCTAAACTATCTCAAGTCTGGATTTGGACCTCATCATTTAGCTAAAACTTTTCTCTCCAAAGTTACTAATGATCTCTTGATCCCCCAATCTAATGACCTTTTCTCAATACGCATCTATCTGTGCAGCCTTTGACACTGTCAATCATCCTCTTCTTAATACACTCGTCTTGCTAGATTTTGATAATTCTCTTTGCTGTCTGGCAGCTTTTTCTCCATCCTCTTTACTGGATTTCCATCCCAGTCAAGCATGCTAACTCTAGACATCCCCCCAAGCTGTGTCCTGGGCCCTCTTCTCTTCTTTCTACTCTTCTCCCTCTGTCCCTCTTTTCCTTCCTCCTCCAATCTACCTTCTGCAGGAGACCTTGTCTGGTCCCTTACCATGCTAATGTTTTCCCTCTGAAATTCTCTTCAACCTAGCCTCATTTACCTTACTTATACATAGCCGTTTATATGTTGTTTCCTCCACTAGAACAGAGGCCTCTTAAGAGCAGGGACTGCTTTTACTTTTCTTCGTATCCCCAGCACACAGTAAATGCTTAATAATGTTGGCTTGACCAAATCTAAGCTCTGTGACAATTTAACAATGAAGTATGACAACCAAAAAAAGCTAATGTGATCAGAGCTTGTATTGAGACAAAGTTTCCAAGACAGAAGTATTTTAGCCTGGTCAAAAAACACTGGCAATATTGTGTCTGGTTCTGTGTGCCACCTCTATGAAGAACATTGATCAGCTGGAGAGTATTTGATGGAGGTGATGGAGAATGGTGATGAGCTTTGAGGTCATGCCATGGTAAAATTGGTTGAAAGAATGTGTGTGTTTAATCTTGAAAACAGAACCATTTGAAGATGTAATTAATTGTCTTCAGTTATTTGAAGGATGGTCAGAAGGAAAATGGCATTAGAGTCACTCAGCTTGACTCTAGAAGGCAAATCCAAGAATAGGGAAAATTTGCAGAGGCATATTTAGGCTTCCTGTAAGAAAAGACTTGTGGGATGAGCTCCTAAGGAATAGCAGGTTTCCCCTCACCAGAAGTCTTCTGGAAAAGGCCAGATGACCACTCATGGGGCATGACGTAGAGGGAATTTTGTCCTGGTGGGAACTGAAGTCAGTATTCTCCAAGCTTTGGGGATTTGACATTTCTATTAGTAAAACATTTGGGGGAATATGCTCCCAAGATGTGCAATTTATAAATGATATGCATAATTGTACCTATAAAACAACACAAATAGAACCATTTAAAAGATGAGATAAACTATCTCATCCCAGGATCAATAGAGTCGCTTGAGTTGATGAAGGGAACAACCTGGTGCTTTAGGTATGCCCTTATTTTGGCAACTTTGTAAAACAGACACAGCAAACACTGGAGAGCCTTCCCAAGTGGCTGAACAAGATTCAGATACATTCAAGATATGTTTAACAGTAACAACAACAACAAATACACACACACACAGGAGAGTGTAGATAATGTAAATATGTGGTTTTCTAAGTCAAGAGGGCAGCTAGGCGACCCAGTGGATAGAGTACGGGACCTGGAATCAGGAAGATTCATCTTCCCAAGTTCACTGGCCTCAGACACTTACTGTGCGACCCTGGACAAGTCACTTAACCTTATTTATTTATTAATCATCTGTAAAATGAGTTGGAGAAAGAAGTGGCAAACTACTCCAGTATGTTTGAAGAAAACCTCAAATGGGGTTAACAAAGAAAATGACTGAACAGAAACAAAGATGCTCCTGCAATTATATTTATGTGTGGCTTCATGGCCCTGTTTCTGTTTGAGTTGATAGCGCTGGTGTAGAGGATGGACTGGAAAGGGGAAAGAATTGAGGACATTGTTGCCCTAGAACATACACATGAGGACTGCCTCAGTTAAGATGATGTGAACAGAGGGAGTAGGATAGATGTGAGATGGGAGACGGAGAATTGACAATATCTGGAAACTAATTGGATATGTAGGTAGAGGCTGAATGAGGGGGAATGAGGTGAAAAGCCCAACGTTGTGGATCCTGGTTGGTGCCCTGGCCAGCAACAGGGAAGTTCATAAGATGGCTGAGCTAAGGAGAAAATTCACAATCCACCCATGCCTGCTCGTTCTGTGATATTCTCCCTCTCGTACCCCAAATGAAAAAGGGAAGAGAGGAACAGCCATTTATTAAACTCCAGGCACTGTGCTCAGTTTTATAGTCATCTCATTGGATCCTTAAAAAACCCTGTGAGGTTGATGTTATTATCATCCCATTTATAGTTCAGGAAACGGAGGCAGGCAGAAATTTTCATACAAGCCAGTTGCCGAGCCAGATTTGAACTCTGGTCTTGCTGAAATAGGGCTTACTAAATGGTCCCTGACCCCAAGTCCGGAGCCTGCCTGTGCCCTTATCCCTGCTGGAGCCCCAGGGGATCTAGAGGCAGGGCAGAGGAGGAACTGTCCCAGACAGCTGTGTGTAAGGGCTGACTTACCCAGAACTGTATGGTGGGTAGTTTAGGGCCCCAGCTGAGATGGGGAACGCTGGGAGCTTTCTGTGTGGGAGAAGCTGAGTGAGGGCATCCTGGGGGATAAAGGCTGGGGTGGTTGCTTTGGAGATCAGCCCCATTACCATAGCAAGGGGGAGACGCAAGTTGTTTGCCCATCTTATCCTCCAGTTCATCATCCCAGGTCAGCCAGCCCACTGTACCCTGGAAGTGCTCACTTTGGAAATTGCATCTTGGGAGTTCCTTTTTAAGGCAAATTCTATAAACTGTTAATAGTGACATTCTTCCTTTCATTGCTGTTTTTTTTTAACTCTTAATTTTGCAAGAAACAATTTTCAGACAAAATGTTTTTAATGTATTTTATCACATCAAAAACCACACCTCCCCCTGTTAATTATGATTTAAAGACCCTCATCTTCCATCTTAGAATCAATACTGTTTTGGTTCTAAGGCAGAAAGAACAGTAAGGGCGAGGCAACGAGGGCTAAGTGACTTGCCCAGGGTCACCCAGCTAAGAGGTGTCTGAGGCCACATTTGAACCCAGGACCTCCCATCTCTAGGCTGGCTCTCAATCCACTGAGCCACCTAGCTGCACCCTCTGCTAATTAAATAGAAGGTAAATGGATCTACATCCTGGCACAAAGAGGAGCAATAAGGAGCCCACACTCATCAGTATCTGTATTTATTGTCGCCGCCTCCTAAACATTCTCTACAAAGTTAAAACACAAGTAAGTACACAGACTTTAAATAGCATAGATTTGAAAAGTAAACCTTATATTGTGACATTTAGGATTTTGAGAGCTCGTTCAGGCACATTTTTACCTAGAGGCACATAGAAAAGATGAGGCTGTAACTGAGGTGAACTGCTGTCTTGGCAATGATATAATCAGTTTCCTGGTGAGGTAGGGAAAAGTAGCAGCGGACAGAGGCCCAGAATAAACACACACACACACAGCCGAGTCTCTTGTTCAGAAGCTGATTATCTGAATGGTGGGTTTTCCAGGCTCATTGCTTCTTGATTCCCTCCCACTGCTTACCTCTTAGGCATTTTGCTGCTCATTAGCACCTATTGCAAAAGGTGGTAGGGGCAGGGAGAAGTAGACATCTTTTTGCCACTTGTCAGCAATTTCCTTTGTAGGGTGAAGAATGTAAAAACACCGTCCAATGAGGCGTCTTGGATTATTGGTAGATTTCATGGTCCCATGCTCCACCCTGGACTCCTTTAGGTGGAATTTACGAATCCTGACTACACCAAGCCATGGTAAAGCTAGCCACCTAGTAGTGGTCTTCATTCACCGACTCCCCCACCCGTGTCAGTCATCTTGGGCAGATTTCTACTGCTGGGTTTGGGACGAACCAGTGTCCGTTATTTACCAAGAAGTAGATAAAGACTTTGCACAGGCTTCCTCTTTTCTCAGCCACTGGCCTCATAAGATCCCCTTGCCCTCCCGTGAGCTTTGTCCTGAGGGTTCTAATGCACTGCACACGTTCCCAGGAGGGAAGTCAGTGCCTTGTTTCCAGAGCTGGCTGGGAAACGGTGCCAATTCTCATAGCAAACTAAACAGAGTCTTCTCCACTTTGGCCACTACCGTGCCTATCTGTGCCTCCCTTCCTAGGGACAGGCGATGAATTGGGGCCTACCCCAAGTACACTCAGAAAATACGGCCGGGACAAATACGCTCCCCTTGGTGTGGCAGAATACAAATTCCTTTCACTGCATCCAGTACTGCCCATTTCCCCTTTCTGTTCAAAGATCATGTTTTCTTGATGGGAAATCGGTTAACTGTCAAAGGACAGAAAGCTCGGCTCACAGAAGAGCATCCTCTCCTTATGAGCACCCCCATCCCCACTCCCTGCCTCCCTCCCTCCTGTCTCCCCTACTGGGACTGGGAAGAGGCTTCTTCATACTAACTCATAAGGGATGGCATATGATCTGATGGTAAATATCCTACAGCCCTGGGCAATGTTCCAAGCCTTGTACACGGCTCTTGTACTTTTAGGCAGCAACTCTTCACGTTTGGACCCCTGGCAGAAAAAACACCCTTCAAGCAAATAAAAACAACAACAACAACAAAAACAGAACTCCCATTAGGAGGAAATCAGCAACAGTGTGGCTTATCAGTAACTTTTCCTGGGTCAGTTACTCTGTTGTCAAGCAGCCATTCTGCATAGCTGCAACATAGATCATTTTGTGAGAGATTCTATCTCCCTGTCTATCTTGAGAGAGAGAGAGACAGAGAGACAGAGAGACAGAGACAGAGAGAGACACAGAGAGAGACACAGAGAGAGAGAGAGACTGAGACTGTCAATATAGTGGAGAAAATAGCTGAAGGTTCTTGGAAAGGGCTTAACTCCGAAGTTGGACCCCCTTTTTTCCCCCCTTAACCTGATTTTCCAGATAATGCTTTGATATCTTCTCGGGAGAAAATCAAAATAATGTTCTCAAAGGTGAGAAGGCACAATGGTTTAAAGGATGATCATCAGAAACATAAAGGAAGGAAAAGAAATTATACTTTTACTCAAGATTGTGTTCATTAGCTGCTCTGGTAAGGAAGAGACTTCACACGTCTGCATGATAATCAATTTGCAGCTGCCAGTGGTGATTTCTGACTTTCAGGAAAAAATCTTTCCCAGTCAGGGGAGAGATTAGGTAGAGCAGCTCCAGTCCCCAACTCCCCTGGAGCAAAGGATGATGTTTCTGTTCTCTCCTGTTCATCCCCAGTCATCTCCTGTCAGCATCCCTTTATTAGCTAGGGACTGTCTTCTGGGGAGGGGGCTGTGAAGAGTCAGTCGCAGTTTTCTTCATGGCTGGTGCTGCATGAGCCTATAAAGTTGCATTCTGAGACATTCATTAACTGGTTTATAATTTGGATCCTACACATTTGAAGCCATACCAGGGAGAACCGCTGCTAACAATACCATTTTAACTGTGCTTTAGGCATATGTTATTTTAACGACTCAATTCTGGTAAAGCATTTCGGAGCCAGGGAGGGAATAAACCACATTTATCATAACAATAAATGTGTATAAACATTTTACTTCCCTGCCTGTGCAAAAAAAAGGAAAAGCCTACATTAGTACATTTCTGCAGATGTGGTCATAAGAGTAGTGTGATCCGTTGTCCTGCCAGCATCTGGAATTTTTAAAGCTAGATATCAACATCTCAGTAGCTTTACTTCTTCTTTTTTCTTAAACATGATAATTATAATAAATTCCATATATTTATATGCATATCTTGAATATTACTGCATAAAATAACTTCCCAGGAATTCAAGACATCACCAAATATTCTTATTTATCCACAATTATACCAAATTGCACAATTAAGGAAAAGAAAGCCCTAAAGTATTCATAGTGCATTAAGTATCACGGGTATGTCCCAAAGAGAACACGTGATTTACACGTGGCTTGTTTTTTCAGTGTGAGGGTAGTCGGCAGGCAACAGAAACTTGACCGTGGTCTCCTTCTCCCAACCTCTTCTGATCCTTGCCAGGCGACGGCGAAAACAGGGCAACAGAAACAGCCCTTTGGCCAGAATGACCACACAGGGCACCAGCAGCGTGAGCGTGAAGGTGGGAGGCAAGTAGAACTTATAGCGGCTCTCCTCAAAGGCCCTTGTCCAGCCATAGGTGAGCGTGTGAAAGGTGGTCACCACGAGGGCTAGGAAGCCAAGGGTGGACTGGTGGGAAATAAAAGAAAACATTTCAGAGGGTTGCAAATTTCCATTTCAAATGCTTTTACCCTTTGCAGTGAAGTCCGTGACTATTGTGTTTAGTCTGACATCTTTCTAGAGTCTGGCCTGCTGACAAGCCCATCTTTTGATGTGTCATTCTCTCCTTTCCCAGAATGGGAAATAGTGTGGTCAGAAAATGTGGATTCACTCTTGCTAATAACTGAAGAGAAGAATTAGGAAGTTAACATTTTCGGCCAATATCATATGCTAAAAAAGCAGGCATAACTATCCATCCCCGCCTGTAATAAGTCTAGAAGATGAGTGCAAAGATCCCTGGCTTGGGACACCTGGGTTCTAGTTTACCACTGAAAATAACCGTGACCTGGAATGAGTTGTTTATTCTCTTTAGGCTTTGGTTTTTTCATCTGTAGAATGGGAATGGCATCTGTCCTCCCCACTTCATGGGGATCTTGAAAGGATTAAGTGAGATAATTGATGTGAATGAGTTTCTGAAAGTACAAGCCATCAATACAGAAGGGTACGGTGGTATTACATACGGCATATGAAATGAGGAGGAACAATAACTTACAAAGTTAAAATGTTCTTCCAAATAATCCCAATATCAAACTTAAAATGCCACAAGTAGAGGCAGAATTTGTAATTTCAGGTTACTAAGGATTGGGAATACCTTTGATCTTTTTAGAAATTAGTCATTTTTTGGTACCTCATTAAGTTTCTGTTGAGCCTTATTTGATTCGTTTTCTTGACTGGAGTTTGGTTTGTCAAGTTTTCTGAGTCTCTGTGTCTATGATTCTCACCTTTTCCATCCAGGCTAGAAGGACCTTCCAGTTACACCAAAATAACTAGGTGACTAATAGGAGTGTATCTCACCTTGTAAGACATGATTCCTGAGGATTGCTTTTAAAACAATTTTTTTTTTTGCAGAAGAAAGCAAATCTTCTATTGAGGTATAATTATAATTGTGAGATATTATCAAAGAAAACATCTTGGCCCGCCCCAAATAAAATAGGATGCTTACTACAAAAATATTTTCAGTCCCTGAGAAGTAAAGCCTTAGCTTATCTGACATTAAAGAGAAACAATTCTAAACCTATTATAAGCCAAGGAATAGATTATGGGGTATCCTTGTCCAGGTGGCTAAATATTATAGATTAAAATTCTTCCAACTTCTAATTCTCTTCCATTTGAGTAATCCATTAATCAAGACAACCATTACCTTAGAGGCAAGGCTAGTCCTGGCCTTGGAGTCAGGAGTTCAAATCTCTCCTCAGATTTGAGACTATGGGCAAGTCAGAAAATCTCCTACCATTTGTAAAATGGTAATAATAGCACCTACTTCTTGTTGTGAGACTCAAACAAGATAATAGGTATAGTGCTTTGCAAACCTTAATGTGTTTTATAAATGTCAGATGTAGCCATGAATACCAAATAAATAAAAAAAACCCAAAGCCCAAACCAATTAGATCCTCATAAACTTGAAGACATAGCCTAGGCCAAACAGTGCACTTGCTTTGATCACCCTTATTGGTGATCCCTGCCCTTTGATTTAAATTCCTGAGTATAATTTATTCCCAACTTGAAGTTAAACAACTATTCTGAGTTCTTTATTTGGAAAATGAAAAAAGTATTCTGGAATAGTATGGAGAAAGACTGTCCAAATGCAGCAATCAGGTCTCTTGATTTATCAATGTATGTTTGCTATGAGTTCTTGGTCTGATGAAAAATGGCAGGAAACATCAGTTTGTTAACTAATTGTTCATGGAAAGGGCATGACCAGGAAGTGTTCCTGGCTCTGGATGTAATAATATCCCTATTAGCCAAAGTAGCCTCTTGGTTTTAAAATTCCAACATAAAGCCTGGTTTATTTGTTTTTCCAGATCTCATTTGGGGTGAGGGGTGGTGTTTCCTTCCCTGTTAACATAAAAATACTAAAATAGCCAAAGAAACCTGAGAGAAGAGGAAGTGTGCTACAAGACAACTAATTATACTCTCACACTCAGGTTATTTTTATTAAGTTTGTTATTAAAAAAAAAAAAGAAACAGGCAATCAAGCTGACACACAATCACTCTAGTCCTTGGGACAATTGCTCAAAAAACTGGGCTTCGGGGTCAGTATCTGTCATTATTTAAGCCTGGCAGCTGCAGAGGGTAAAGGTCAGTGGGAGCTCCTTTAACTTTGTGGAGGTGACAACAATGAAGCCCTGAAATGGGGTTTCTGTGCCACGGGTACTACAGCCACCTGTTAAAACTACTCCACTTCCTGATTTGTTTCAATGATCTAATAATGAAAGGGTCAAGTAGCCCCAGGAAAAATAGGGTGCATGAAAGCACATGCCTTCTCAACTTAATTGTTGCAATGTCTTAATAGGTCCTAAAAGAATACAAAGTTGTCAGGTAAATAAAACATTCAGTAGCAACCTGGACTGCCAGCCCAAGAAAATAGGGAATTTTTTGTTGTTGTTATTGATGGATATCAGCCATCTTCACCTGCAAAGGTTTTTGCATAATAATTAGAATTAGGAGGCTGATAGTAGCTTTATAACTTTATTTAATCAAAGTAGTAGTAGTAGTAGTAGTAAAGAGAAAGGTAGGAAAGAGGTAGAAATACTTAGCTTACTTATCTATTGGCCAGCTAACCTCCAACAAGGGGTCCTCCAGCCAGAAGACCTCAAAGACCACCTGATTACCACTTGTAAGCTTTTTTCTCCACCCACTAGCTCTCACATGTCACATCTCGGGCCTCCCCTTGGCATGGTATTGGTCCTTATATACCAGGAAGTAGGGACACCCCACAGCATACTCTTTATGACACAGCAAAGAATGCTGGGGGATGTAGTCCCCTGGCCACAATATTTTCAAACCCCACCGTTTCTTAATTTGCCTGGGCCACCCAGGGGGCAGTGCCCGTGGAATCAGTTTCCTGTCTGTTCCTTGGTTCTTTAACTTCCTTACTATGAGGGCTTATCTATATCTGAGTTTACTCAGGGGTCTTTGACCTCCAGTCACCAAGAGGTGATATTAAACAAAGCGACATAATGGAAAGAGAAGTTCTCTTCCAATACTTCCTTCCAAGCACACCTTTGGTACCACCTCCTGCAGGAGGCCTTAAATGTTCTGACCAGTTTGTTAAGCGTTCTATACTCCCCCCTCCCCCCCAGTTACTTTGTATGTACTCTCTCTCTGTGGATGTGTACTTAGAATGCTCACGTGCATGTTTCCCCCTTTAGAATATAATCTCCTGGAGGGAAGAGCCTGCTTTGTCTTTGTGTTTGTCCTCCCAATATTGAGCATAGCACCTGGCTTGTAGCAGATCTCCACTGATGCTTTTTTTTTAAACCCTTAACTTTTATCTTAGAATCAATACGGTCTATTGGTTCCAAGGCAGAAGAGTGATAAGGGTGAGGCAATGGGGGCTAAGTGACTTGCCCAGCTAAGAACAGCTAAGAAGTGTTTGAGGTCCCAAACCCAGGCCTTCCCTGGCATTTTATCTCCTGTGCTACCTAGCTGCCCCTAACTGACGCTTAAAGGAATAGAAAATAAGAAAAGCAGGTAGTCAATGGAGCGGAAAGAACCCTGGTTTCAGAGACCTAACATTTGTCTCTGATACTTACGTTAAATAAATAAGGACCTTTGACAAATTAACTTTCCTTTGTGCCTCAGTTTCTTCTGAGACATTATAGAAATGGAGAATTATAAAATGTGGGCAATCTATAGATTTAAAGCTGAAAAGGCCCTCTGAGCCCAACCCCCTCATTTTGAAAGTGAAGAAACAGGCACAGGGAGGTTAAATTTAAACTTAAGAGTCACACACCTAATACATTGTCTGGGTGGGATTCAAAGCCGTGTCTACCCGACTCCAATTGTCAGAAATGCCTAATTCGTGGGAAGTTATGAGGAAACTCCTTTGTAAACCCTAAGATGTTTTAGAAATGACCTATCTGCTTTCTCTCCCTTTCTGGACGTAGGATGGGCAAAAAATGGAACTGAAACTCAAATCAGTTTGTTTAGCTCTTGGATAGCAATGCTATGGAAAGGAGCAGGTGGTACTCTTGGATAAAATATGATTTCAGAGTGCCCAGGGGATTAGTCACAGATCCCACACCCCAGGTCAACATTCAGCAGAGGCAGGACATTTTTTTTTTGCTTCTAAAAATAAAAGCTAAAATGTTATACACACTCCTTATACCCCCTGCTACCGTGCTGAAATTTTATTCTTCTTCCTTTTCAGTGCGTGGCATACAGCCTGGCAGAATTTGGAAGCTGCCGTCGGTTTTTGCTAACAAATTCAAATCCTCTGGCTTTCTTCAGCAGCACAAGGCCAGGATATGTAATCTACTCCTGCTTAGTGGAACAACTTTCTGTTTGGGGAGCAACCTGCAGTCTATTTAAATTGTGGATAAATCATGTACCACAGCCTACTGCGGTTTGAAACAGAAAAATCCTGGAGCCGGGTCAGAGAGGGAAGGATTAGTAGTAGATAAATAAAATTCCTTTCCCCCTCTAGTTCTTAAACTGGCAGATGTCACAGCCCTGAAAGCCTCTCTCGAGAGTCGGAGCCGGAGGAGGCGACTTGTTTGTCCGCTGTAAGAAGTGGAGGAGTTCACAAAACCATTGAAAACGGCTGCATTAATTTGTTCTAAAATGTAAAGCTAAGAGTCATCCACTAGGGACTGTGTGCTTGGATTCTATTAGAGCGCTGTCACTTGGTTCCTCTGGGATCGCCGTAGCACCCAGTAGGTGCCCAACCAGCCTCTGTTGGCAGTGATGACGATTCCATTTGTGGTGCCACTGCAGCTCTGCTATGACATAATATGGCAGATTTTTTTCCTGGAAAAGTACGTTTTGGATGCCATCCAAAGAAAGATAGAGTCCCTGCCAAAGGAATCTCACTGCCTAGCTGGGGAGACCATCTATTATGAAACAATTAGAGGACAATATAATATGCTAAACATCAGCATGATGTAATAAGTGCTCCATGGGGTGAGAGCACTGGGGAAATAGTCAAGGGAGCTGGATTTGGGTACTCCTTTCTTGGGCAAGTTATCTAAATCTGAGTCTGTTTTCTCATCTGTGATATGGGAATAACACTGGTACTGCTACTTTGGAGGGTGGTTGAGTTGTTGAAGAAAGTTTTTTTTTTTTAATTATAAAATAATTTATGTTAACAGACAACTGGAGAGTGGGCAGCAGACTTCTCTGATGGATCTGACGGTGCTGATGACAGTCTATCCTGTATGATTTATGGACCTCCCTGGCATAAATCTCCCACAGATTATCGACTCAATGTGCTGAAGACCTTCCCTCAGGTCTTTTTTTGGACATTCTGTGGGTACCACTGTGGCACTACTTTTCTGTTTTCCCTTGTTCCTCTTAGTAAAACTAGCCCACTTATTTTTTATTATAAAGTTTCTAGATGATAATGCCACTTCTTGTATATATGTTATCACTAGTAATTATACTCAGGAGGTGAATCAAAGCCCAAGGAGAATATTTTAATTAAAGAATAGGAGCCTTTATGTCAGGAAACAGCACGAAGTCACTGAAAGCACTTTGTTTTATCAAATGCAATCTAAGCCATTTTCTTCTTCCTCTTAAATCCTGGGCTTATAGTTCATTGTCTATCACCAGTACCTGTCTACAATGTATGTAATGACAGGCCAAGTCAATGGGCTCTTCATTCAAACACGTATAATAATCTGAGCAATGGACATTCTTCATCCACTTAGTTTTCCCCACGTGGATTGTTAGGATGATTGCTTTTGAGTGGCCATGGATAACCCCAAGGAGGTCATGTAAGGAGTTTGATGCAATAAGCACAATGTCATCTCCACAAATTGTATCATTTTTACATTTGTCTTATATTCCCAACTGGCTTTTGGTCCTCATCTTTGATTTAACTGCTGTGTTCTATGTCCCAGTCATTCCTTCCCTTTGAGCAACTCACAATATTTTGTGGAACTGTAGTCAACCACATCCCTGATAGCAGAAACAATTCTTCTCCAAATCATGCCATGTTATCACAGTGCAGGACGGGAACTTCCCATTTATCAAATGTTGCTGGGGAATAGGATGCTTTTGTTAATCACATGTTCTAATTCGTAAGAGCAGGGGCTTTTACCCTGGCGTCTCTGAATCTGTTTTTTAAAAAATATTTTGATAATTGTTATCACGATAGAACTGCTTTCCTTTCTAGCCTTACTACATATTTTATTTTATGCATTTAAAAAGATGATTCTCAGAAAGGATCTATAGTTTTTGCCAGGTTGCCTACGAGGTCTATAACATAAAAATGATAAATAAATTAGAGGGATGTAATATATATGGGCCAACAATTTTCAGATAATTAGAATATCTTAAGGAACCACAATAATGTGATATTGAATTTAATTTCATCTTTTTATGATTCAGAAGGCACTTAAGTGCTTCTTAGTCATTGTTATGAACACTAGTTTTCACTGTATAGGATAGGAACAAAATTCCAATTATGTTATTAACATTTTGGTTATTTGAATTCATTTATTTATTGAACAAAATGGGCACTTTTCTGTAGTTTTGGCTTCAATGCTCATTTCTTTTTTAGTAGATATAGGATTCTTAGAGCACTCCCAGAATCACCTGGCATTTGCAAGGAAGGAAACAAGCATTTGTTAAGCACCTACTGTCTGCCAGGCACTGTGCTAATCGCTTTACAAATATTACCTCATTTGATCCTTAAAACAACCCTAGGAAGTATGTGATACTATTATTTCCATTCTACAGTTAAGAAAACTGAGACAGAGAGAAGTTAAGTGACTTGCCCAGGGTCCTACAGCTAGTAAATTATGTGAGACTAGATTTGAAAGCTCCAGGTCTCAGCTTCTAACCATGGTGCAACCTAGCTACCATTATTTCCTAATCCTTTCTTATGGAAATTGAGTCATCACCAAACAGGAACAGATGTGTTTGTGACAATCAGAAGCAAGAGCTTAAACTACTGGGTCTTGGTCCACACTTTCTAGGAAAGGACTGGGCTTCTTTTACCTGAACAAAACTGAACTCCCTCCAGTTGAGAGAGTTTGAGATAGAAGGCAGCGAGGTGATGGCCAGCAATGACAGAATGCCTAGGGCCAGGATTCCCAGGGAGACGTAAATCTCCAGTCTCCAGACTTCCTCTTCATTCCATATATTGCTCTTGTTTGCCAAGACCTGTCACCGACAAAAACAAAATTAAAAATATGGACTGTCACCCACAGCTGAGGTTGGATAGTGTGAAATGAGCATCGAGTCTGTCCACTCACAACCTAGAAGGAAGTGGGCTTCAGAGGCCCGTCACACGATGGAAATGTTTTGTATGACAGCACATGTGTAAGCACTACCCAACTACCTACCATGTCAGGGAAGGGGCAGGGGAGCGACACAGAGAATTCGAAACTCAAAAGTTTAGCAAATGAATGCTAAAAATTGTTTTAATACGTCATTGGGGGGAAAAGAATGTTACTGAACAGTAAAAATAACCCCATTAAAGTGAGGGGTGGAGTGGGAGAGAGGCACAGGTGCAGAAATTAGCACAGAGGTAAGGAAGACTACTTAAATGATTAAAGGCTAAGTCAGGATGCAAACTCTTCTTCCTGGGAGATCTTTCCAAATAGGATTAATTAGAATGGAGAGAATTCTGGGTTGTCCTTTTGGATTTAGAAGAAGTATGAGAAGAAGTGATTGGACACTGCGACTAGGAAACGTTTTAGCTACATGATTTAAAAACAAAAACCCCCTCAAAACAACCAGATTCAACGTTTTGCAAATACTTTCAGTGTATCAGTTAATACACATGCAGGTTGTCGTAGTGGTCAACCTGAGGGGGCTGAACTAGATGATCTCTTCAGTCCCTTGTGGTTCCAAATAAATAATATGGACTATTGGCAACGGGGGGAAGGAAGGCTTACATCTCCCAAGCACAACTCTAGGAAGACCATGAGTCACAGAAAGCACTTGGCATGGCAAGCCAAAGGATAATATGCATGTACAAGGAAGGGGTATGTCAATTCTTTCACATCTGCATATGAGAATAATCATTCCCATCAGCTATAATTCCATCCATCCATCCATCCATCTATCTATCTATCTATCTATCTATCTATCTATCTATCTATCTGTCTGTCTGACCGTCCGTCCGTCCATCCGTCCATCTATCTATCTATCTATCTATCTATCTATCTATCTATCTATCTATCTATCTATCTATCTATCTATCTATCTATCTACCTACCTATCTATCTATCTATCTATCTATCTACCTACCTATCTATCTATCTATCTATCTATCTATCTATCTATCTATCTATCTATCTATCTGTCTGTCTATTTCTCCATCTATCGGTCTGTTTGTCTCTGTCTCTCTCTCTCCTCTCTGTCTCTGTCTCTCTCTCTCTGTCTGTCTGTCTCTTTGTCTCTCTCCTCTCTGTCTCTCTCTCTCTTTCTCTGTCTCTCTGTCTCTTTGTCTCTCTCCTCTCTGTCTCTCTCTCTCTTTCTCTGTCTCTCTGTCTCTTTGTCTCTCTCCTCTCTGTCTCTCTCTCTCTTTCTCTGTCTCTCTGTCTCTTTGTCTCTCTCCTCTCTGTCTCTCTGTCTCTGTCTCTCTCCCCCTCTCTCATATTTCTTTTTTATTTCTGTGGGAGTAAATGTTCACATTGAAAATTTAACAATCAGTTCTCATGAGTCAGTTGTGGCTCACTCCAAGCACTCTATACAATTTCCCTCTCCGTGAGAGAATCCTTCTCATGAAAAGGTAACAGATGTCTATATACATTAGTGACAAGTAAAATTGTCATTAGTGACGAAATTAAAATCCCCTGCCTCCTGATCTTTTATCAATAGCTGAACATATTCATACAAAAGTGAAATGAATTTGACATAATTCCCTTTACAATATGTAAAAGTTCACAGGGTTAGGAGACCTAGATTCTAGTTCTAATTCTGCCAGTGTGACCTTAGATAAGACATGTTTTAATGTTGTGGGCTTCAGTGTCCTTATCTGCTGGAATTGGGTCTCTAATTTCTGACCTAGCCCTAAATTCTAATTTTATACATGTGTCATTGATAAAAATCAACATTAGAGGGGCAGCTAGGTGGCTCATTGAGAGCCAGGCCTAGACACAGGAGGTCCTGGGTTCAAATTTGACTACAGATACTTCTTAGCTGTGTCACCCTGGGCAAGTCAACCACCACTGCTTAGCCCTTACTTCTCTTCTACCTTGAAACCAATGTGTAGTATTGATTCCAAGATGGAAGGTAAGGGTTTAAAAATGAAATAAAATTAAAATTGACATTAGCCAGAAAGATGTACTTAATGCTACTCTCATAAAAAAACAGTGCAAATTTTCTCCTTAATTGCACTTAGGAAGGTGTCATCCTCACTCAACATGCTAACCAACACTTGTTGGACTTAATGATGTTAATTAAATCCATGTTGAAATTTTTTGGTTCTTCCTATGTCTAAGATGTAATAATGTCTGAGTATTATCAAAACCACCTAGTTGATGCTGAAACATAGAACTCTAAGGTATGAATACCTTATGTATTCATGTGTAATTTATATTTTTCTCTCTGATATTTTTACTTTAAAAGGAACGATTAGGGGCAGGTGGAAAAGGAAGCTGCATATGAAAATCTGGGTCTCTGTCTACCAGTCACCTTCATTAATCTCTGAGCTTTTAGCTGTCCCCTCCCCTCAAATATTAGTAAAGGACATTGTTTCATCTAGATGTAAACAGTAATTAAACAGCAGCATTAATTAGAATCTAGTTCTCTCAGAATTTCTTTTTCTTCTGAAATTCCTTTATGTTTAGAGAAAACATTGTTTTGGGGGATGTATTTGCATTTGGTGGGAAGAGATGATTTGCAAGGGAGTAAAAGGTAAAATACCTCCTTTTGAATTCTTTCCCTGACTTTAAATGATTTAGATGTCTAAAAGAGGTCCAGTGTGCTCCTAGAAAACATTTCTGATATACATTTTGGGGGCTTAGAAGTATCCCTACAGCACCCACCATCCGCTTAAAGAAGGCAGGTGTTGGGGCAAGATGGAGAAGAGTTCTTAAGCTGGCACCCAGGTGGTGGGTGAGGTTTCTAAGTATTTTGCTATCTGTATTTGAATATAATTTTTAATTCTATGCATTTTATCTTACACATTAAAGAACATTATTCTGAGAAGGGGCCATGACACAAAAATGTAGAAACCCGAGTGAAAGGGGATAAAATCATTAATGCTGCCGGCGAGCCCCCTTTTCTCTCGTCACCCCCCCATAGCAACCTGCCCCTCTGTCGAAGTTAGAAGTAAGTGTGTTCCCCTTCGTTCTGGTGGTCCCTTCTTTAGCGTACTGGGGGGAAATGGCGTCTCTACCGCTGGGAAGAGAGGCGCGGTATGGGCGAAAGCCTCCTTCCTGATTTATTCTCCAACTGCATTTGCAATAGTTTGTGAGCAAACGAGATGCAGAAGTTTTCTACACATCTAGGGTTTGGTTTCAGAATGTCCATCCATCCCAGGGACTCGGTGTTGGGGTGGGTTCCACCTCCCTCGCTGACTTTGTCCCCAACACGCAGGCAGGGAAGGGTGGACAAGTGAAAGCAAACCACAGAGGGTCTGGACAGGAAGGGCTACCCATGGGCTACGCCGCCTCTCTGGTCCCCTAATGTCCTACTGGACGTGTAACACCCCGAGGAGGGAACCCCGGCGGGCTGAAAGGCACAAGCCAGGGCGGGTGCTCTCCTGCCCCCAACACGCCTCTACCGGCCACATCTGCGGCGCCGAGCCCTCGATGGGCATCCTCGGTCTCCTCTGCGCTCCCCAGTAATCCGGGCGCAAAGGAGGACGGAGTCACGTGGTTTGCGAATGAGCAGCTTTCACAAGACCTAATCTTTCCAGGTAAAAGATGGGGGGCTGAATACTGCATTGGATATTAAAGAGAGCTGAAATGCACTTCAACAATAACGAGTTCGATGTGTACCTAAAAGAAAACTCCCAATTTGGGGTTCTGTTCGGGATGATACTTTAAAAATCATTTTCACATACATTTTCAAATTTGATTTTCAGAACAATTCTGCCATGTAAGAAAAATATTAGAACCTTTCCTCCTTCCCCACTTAATAGATCATGTCACAAAGCTAATGAAGGCCTAGTCTAGAACTTAGGCCTTCCGACATCCAAACCACAGATCTTCCATTTTTTTTTTAAATTTAAAACCCTTACCTTCCGTCTTGGAGTCAATACTGTGTATTGGCTCCAAGCCAGAAGAATGGTAAGGGCTAGGCAATGGGGTTAAGTGACTTGCCCAGGGTCACACAGCTAGGAAGTGGCTGAGGCTGGATTTGAACCTAGGACCTCCCATCTCTAGGCCTGGCTCTCAATCCACTGAGCTACCCAGCTGCCCCCTAGATCTTCCATTTTATTGCTGCTAGTTTTTATCAGGCTGCCTTTTGGGGATATCTGAATCTATGATCTCTTTGGGGTAGTGAACCCCCCACTGGAGCAGATTTACCCTCAGGTCATTGTTTGAGGCACTGAAAAATGAAGTGGCTTCCCCAGGATCATAGCCAATCTACGTCATTCATTCAGGATGTGATCGCTAGTCTTTCTGTTATTCCAAGCTGCCTCTCAACAAAGTGTCTGTTCTATATCCTATAGTAGGATATCCCTAAAGATTTTTTTTTTTGGAGGGAGGGGGACCTTTGCTCAGTTAATATATAAGGTAATCCAAAGCCTTCTGGAATTTTGAGGAATGAGACAAGTGGCAATGAATGCAGGATCTTCCCTGTAGTTATGGCTGTACAAAGCAGTGTCAGACCATTTAAAAATTTGAGAGTGATGCTGTGCCACTGAATATGTATAACAGATAGGTAAAAGCTCAGTGAAAAATGATGGTGTTGCTATCACGAGGCAAAGCCTAGAATGTTGGGGCTGGCAGGATCCTTCCTTCCTAATCCCAGCCCCGGGCAAGTTCTTGGACAAACTGTAAAAGCTCTCTCCAACATCAATCCAGACTCTTGTTGGACCCTAGCATAATACCAATGCAGAAAATTGTTAAAAGGGCAGTGCCATCTCTTTGCATAAAAACACTCCTACTTTCTGTCTTAGTAACAACTCTAAGGCGGAAGGGCAAGGGCAGGCAAACTGGGGGAGCCGATTTGTCCAGGGTCACACAGTAGGACGGTCACACATATATTTACTTCAAATAATAATAATAATTTAAATAAAATAAATAATAAATTACTTATGAATAATTTAAAATTTATTTTTATATTTTTATAAATATAATATAAACATAAATTTTAAATTTCTTCATAATAATAAATTATTTATTTATGTTGTCATTATTATATCTTTATTATTATTAAAAAATAAAAAAGTTCATAGCAACCTGAGGCTTTCAAGTACACTAAGCCTCACAGGTTTCTGTGTTGCACAAGACCCATTCGGGGCCCACTCAGTGCCGTCACGAGAAACATTTCTACTTGACGCAACTTGAGTTTCCTGTTTCCACATTGATTCATGACTTGAAAAAGGCAGAACAAGCATCCTCTGTGCAGCGTACATTTGGCCAGGGGGATAGGCTGGTTTGGGTCCCGTAGGATTTAAACTGATGTCAATACTCCAAGGGTTATATTTTATGAAGTGAATAGAGTTAATAATCACTAGAAGTGAAGTAATAAAAGGGTAATTATCTAACAAAATAAAATCACATGACTAAATTCTCTTCGCTGTTAAAAAAGACCGCTGGCAGCCGCCATTGCAGGAAGAAGAGGGAGAGAGAGGCGGGCCTACACAAAATGTAAAACCTCCCTACGTTAGCATGTAACGTGAGGAGAGTGGGGTGCTGGGAACAGTAGTTTTAGGCTACAGGAATTCTAATTACACAGTCCCAAACATTTTTTTCTTTATGTCTCAAAGGGAAACGGTGCCCCCTCCCCAAACCGTAAATCAGTGCTTTCAGCTTTGGTAAATGGCTGTCGTGGGTTTTCAGGAAAGGTGAAGGGAAAGCTTAGGAGATATTTTCTAGATGGCAAGAAAACTTTGTGCAGTGTGATGGTCATCATGAACACCAACTTAAGCCTAAAAGAAATCCCCACTGCCCTATATTTGTCAAGGGATCAGAATCACAAACTGGGAGCTAAAATGGCCCTTAGAGTTCATCTAGTCCAGTTTGTTCCTTGTACGGATAAGGAAACTGAGGAACTAAGGAAACAAGATCACACAGCTATATTCGTGGCACTGGAATAATAACGTTGATGAGGTGATGAATATTTTTACAAAATCCAAACCTTACTTTTTATAGACAAGAACGCTGAAGCCCAGAGAAGGGAAGAGACTCGTCTAAGGTCAAACATGAGACATAACTGGGGCTAGAATACACTTCTCCAGACTCTGTTTAGCGTGTGGGGATTTTTCCTTCCATACAACACTTCACAAGGCCTGGCCCGAGCCTAAACAGGCCAGGACGCTGAAACCAAGGCGGCTTCTGTGTTTTAGGCCCACATCCCGATCGGCCCCCTTCCCGGGGACACAACTCCCGGCAGAAAATACCTGCTTGACGGCGTCGTTGATAATCTGGTAGCGATGCGAGCGGCGCAGCGGCAGGCAGAAGCTGTAGACGGCGTGCAGAGAGGCGCAGAAGAAACTGATGAGGCCAATCTGTTTGCGGTGCTGGAGCCAGTGGTCCAGCCAGTCGGGAAAGCGGCGGTACTTGGTGCCCCGGAGCAGCTGCAGGACGGCGGCCAGCACGCCGGGCAGGTACACCAGGGACAGCATGACGTAGGCCACGCAGGGCAGCGTCGTATTGACCACAGAGACGGGCAGCTTGTAGAAGCGGTTCTTGTGCTCTTGGATATAGGGGTGCAGCACGTCCCGGATGAAGTTATAGGTGTAGAAGCAAACGAAGAGGCCCAGGGCCAGGATGGCTGGAACCTTCCACTCGGGGAGCAGCCTCAGGGGGACCGCCTCGATCTCCCGGGCAGACACCAGGGGCCCCATGTCTACGGGGCTGAAGCCCATGGCTCGGGCCAGCTCGGAGACCTTACGCTTGGCTTCTTGCTCGTCTCCGGAGATGAGCACCTACAGGGAAACAAGCTGGTGAAAGGGTCGCGGGGGCAGGCCGCGGTCAGCCAGAGCCGGCAGCCCTGCCCAGGCCCACCCCGGACAGATGGCACTCTTGCTCCCCATCACTTAGTCTCAACAAGACGTCAAGCTTTTCAAAGGGCCCGCACCGCCGTGGATGTACACTTATTTCCGTCGGGTCTGATTCTTTGGGATCCCATTTGGGGTTTTCTTGGCAAGGATACTACAGTGATTTGTTATTTGCTCCTCTAACTCATTTCACAGTTGAGGAAACTGAGGCAAACAGGGCTAAATGACTGGCCCAGAATCATAAAACCTGTACACGTCTGAGGGTGAAAACAAACTGGGGTCTTCCTCACTCCTGGCCTCATGTTTTATTTACTGTCCCACTTGGCTGCTCCACGTATTAAACCCCCATTTTTGGATCAAGGGGTTAAAGCCACAGAACAAATTAGGGATAGAGTTAGGATCCGAACTCTGTTTTCCTGAGCCCAAGACTAGTATTCTTTCCTGTAAAGCATGCTGCTTCCTGGCCTCTGGCTCCCTAAGGACTGACGTCTAGGGGGCAGCTGGGTGGCTCAGTGGATTGAGAGTCAGGCCCAGAGATGGGAGGTCCTGGGTTCAAATATGCCTCAGACATTTCCTAGCTGGGTGACCCTGGGCAAGTCACTTGACCCCCATTGCCTAGCCCTGACCACTCTTCTACCTTTGAACCAATACACAGTATTGATTCCAAGACGAAGGTAAGGGTTTATTTAAAAAAAAAAGAAAGGAAAAAAAAAGACTGACTTCTAGGATCTTCTTCACTTGCCAACATAACTTCAGCTGTCTTTTCCCCTCACTCTGGGGGCCCCCTTCTGCTGCCCAGAACCACCATTCTAAGGAAGGGTCCAGACCAGCCATCCTTAATTCTCTAGACCTCACCAACATTCCCTTAGTTGGGTGCCTTCTCGCCACCCCACCTTCCTCTTCAGTTCCTTTCCATGTGTTGTCTTCTCCCTTTAGAATGTCGGCTCCTTGAGGTCAAGGACTATTCTTTTTGGCTTATATCCCCAGTGTTTGGCCACTTAGTAGGTACTTAATAAATGCTTACTGACTTGAATTGACTTTAAGGGATTCTATTCTCTAATCACTAGGAATTAAAACTGGAGAATTAGAAGCTCAGAATACTTGTAGGATAGACATGAACAATTTTGTTTTGAATTCCCGAGTGGTTTTTATAGAGTTGAGGAGTTCATGAAAGAAGACTGTGTCCCTTTTAGTCCCAACTCCCTGCTCCAGGTACTTGGCAAAAACATTCCTGAAATTTGCCATCTATAGAAAACGTCAGCCAGGCCTAGAAATGGGAGGTCCTGGGTTCAAATCTGGCCTTAGACACTTCCCAGCTGTGTGACCCTGGGCAAGTCACTTAACCCCCATTACCTAGCCCTTACCACTCTTCTGCCCTGGATCTAATACGCGGCATTGATTCCAAGAGGGAAGGGACGGGTTTAAAAAAAAAGTATCTTTGCAGATTTTTATTTGGGACCTGGACTCTATACTTTGAGTTTTTTCTGTCTTCATGTACAGTGCTATGAAGATCTCCGTCACTGGCTCTCTGCTGCTCACCAAATCACATTTACACTTTGCCTTACTTTGAAGGATTATGGCAATGGTTCCAGCAAGGCATCCTAAGACACCTGAGCGCTCCTTACTCTTCTATAAGAACACTTCCTTTGAGTTAGCTGGACATACTTTCCACCAGATACAGCACGGGCATTCTAGCTTCTCACCTGGGTCCTCACGCCTCATCACTGCAGGGCAGAGCCATGAACTCCAGAACGCCCCTCTAACGAGGGGACTCGGGCCGGACCTCTCCTTTCCCACCTGGCTGCACTTTGGGACTTCTCCGCCTCGCCCATCACAAGTACCTTCTCGTGCCCTCCCGCCTCCTCTGGCTTCTCACCTAACTCTGTCCATTTCTCAGGGGCAGGGACTGCCTTACGTCGTGTGTAACTGACGCCTGACAGAGCAGACGCCAATAAACGTTTCTTGATTCTTGTCCCCGTGTTCTCCCCCCCTCCCCGGATCCAAATCTTACTCTGCCCAAAGCAATCTCCTTTTCTGCAATTACTCCAAGTCCTACCCGGCTTCCTCTCTTCTGGGTTCTGAACCCTTTCTCAATTAGGAAGTTATTAGACGCCGTCACATTAGCCTCTCACTGTTAATCTTCTCTCACCGCCTCCCGTGTGAGCTCCTGAAGGCACAATCCGTGCCTGCTCTATTTCTCTATCGCCTACAGCACAACCCAGGACGATGTGCAGATGAAACACCAGAGCAATCCTCGTATTAGTGAAAGCTGTAAGTGCCACGCTTGTATGTGGATCTACCTTCTTTCTCTACCACATCGGTTTGCTGTTTTGCATGAAAGTCCCCGACGCTCGCCTGAGCTGCAAATACCCTTTAGACGTCCATCTCTACCATGATTCTCTACCTCTGACTTAGTGCAGTGACCACCCTCTGCGCGATGTTCAGAATTCTGGATCTAATCTGAGAAACAGTCCCTCCTCGCCTCCCCAAACCCTTCCTCCCATTTCCTTTCCCTCACCAGCCCACCTGTTTGTTCCCGTCTCGTGGGCCTGCCTGCAGGGTCCAGGCAGAGATGACATTGAAGGCCTTGACAACTGTGCACGTAGGGAAGAGAGAGGCAAGGTGCTCGGCGTTGGAGTCCCGTTGCTGCAGGTGCTCCTGCTCGGTGCTGTTGCTCACGTCCACAAGGATCTTGCCCGCCAGCAGGTCGCTCAAGCCACAGAGGGTGGAGTAGTGCTCCCGGTACATGGCCACAAAGATGATTTCAGGCACGCTCACAGCCTCTGCCTGGAAGGTGACTTGGGCTGCAGCAGGGAACAATCCTGCTGTTCTTTTGGGGTTGCGGCTCCCCACCAAGACCCCAAAGCCTGAGCCCACCAGGCGTGTGGCCAGAGAACGGGCAAAGTCCCCACTGCCCAGGATGCCCACAGTCTGGTTCTGGCTGGGAATCTCTGTGAGGTTGAGGTTGCTCTGCAAAAGCTGATGGGAAATTAAAGGCTTGTCCATATCTCCAGACATCCTCTCAGCTGAAATGAAAAACAAGCAGCGTTAGCCGACTCTCCCTTCCTTAATACTCCATTGTCTGTCCCAAGTCTTTACCACAAAACTCATGAAGAATCCGGCCTCAGACACTTCCCAGCTGTGTGACCCTGGACAAGTCACTTAACCCCCCATTGCCTAGCCCTCACCACTCTTCTGCCTTACAACCAATACACAGTATTGATTCTAAGATGGGAGGTAAGGGTTAAAAAAAAAACAACACAAAAAAACTCATGAAGGAGGACAGAGGAAGGATTTAAGGATGTATTTGGGAAATCCCAGAATTCTATACCCCCTACATTGTTGTTGTCACTGTGTGTGTGTGTGTGTGTGTGTGTGTGTGTGTGTGTGTGTGTGTGTGTTTAGGGATGGTAATGTGGAATGAAAGTCTGATTCTATGTCCAGAGAGGAAACTGATGGAAATATTGACCCCAAAAGAATGTAATGCCTCACAATAATAACTGCAGATAGTCGTGAATGATAAACTTTTCATTTTATGATAAGGAGTAGAGATTTCTATGGTCAAGGCAATTTCTATGAAAAGCAAAGTCAATGGGGCAGCTAAGTAGCACAGTAGATAGCTCCCAGACAGCTGAAATCTGACCCTGGGCAAGTCACTTACCCTGACTGCCTTGTTAGGGTTTAAAAACATGTAAAGTCAATGAAATTTATCCAGGGTACCCACCTAGCCTCCTCTTTTAGCTCCACACCATAAGGTGATCTGGTCTCCCTGGACATGTATAAAATCATCCACCCTTAAAATATTTGTTGAAAACACCTTGTTACATGACCCCATCAAGGGCATTTGCATTTCAAAAAGGGATTCCCGATGATAAAAAGTGTCCCAGCAAGCTGAGGGCAAGGCTGAGTTTAGAATTCAGATCTGCGGACTCCTAAGCCAGTATTTTTTCACTCTGATCATGGGTTGCCCATCTCTTTTTTCACAGGCATATGTACACAGCACCTGCTTTCCTTCCTTGCCCCCATGTCACTGTCATCTGTTCAGAGTGTTCAAGCTGGCTCACCTCTTCATTTTATAATACAGAAACTGAGTCCTAAAGTAAAGCACCGTTTTCAGGATCACATCAGTGGCAAGGCTAGAGTTAGTATCCCCTTCTGATTACCCCATGATTTTCTACCTTTCTGGATAAAACCTGTCAAAGAGAAGTGTGGGGAGACAGGGCCACCTAGAATATCACTGTACCAGCCCATGACTGTGGCCATAGGGCCCAGAAGAAATGTAATGGATTCAGCCTCTACCCTTTCATTTAGACTGTCTTGAGGGAAGGAGGAGGGAGTGTGTGCATGCATGCATGCAGGGGTACTTGACTCTTCTCCTAATAGTAGACACAAAGCTGTAGACAATAAAAAGTCTTAGATTTATAGTCAAAGGACCTAAATTGAATCCTAGCTCTGCCACTCACTCTCTGCATGACGTTAGGCTTGACCACTTAACCTCCCTGGGCCTCAGTTTCCCCATATGAGTTCCTTTTCAGCTCTTATTTATTACCCTGTGATTCCTTCTTTCTTTTACTTTCACCTTGAAAGTAGATTTTTGTTAGAGAAATGAAAAGGGAGGTAGAAAGGAGGCACCATTGAATAGGTGAAAAGATAGGAAAAAAAAATGTGTGTATGCTTCAAATCAAAGCCCTAAAGCTTCAGTAAATTGAAAAATAAGATTTTTCATGGGCCACCAATAATACCCCTAAGAATAAAATCACAAGGTCTAATTAGTCCTGGGAGGTGTTATTTTGGGCTGTTTTTGACTTTCCGAAAAAAGTCAGAGTGACCTAGTAGAAATGTAAAGTCTGGAGACCTGAGTAATCAGTCTGGCTCTGCCTCTAATTAGGTGGGTAAGTGACCTCAACTCTCTGGGCCACGGCTTTCTCACTGCACAATGAGGAGGTTAGAAGAGACTATTACTATTGCTCAAGCTCCTGCCATAGATCACATTTTATGATTCCATGAAAATTCGATGATCCTTAAAGAAAAAAGACTTTGGCCACGTCAAGGGGAATGAACAGATACCAGACGTCAGTCTCTGGGATGTAGAACCTTCCTCTCTCCCAGCTCATGTGCCCTTTCACACAGGATGCCTTCCCCACTCTTCTGGCCCACACCGACTTCTCTGGAGCCTCTTTCACAGCCAGATCCCTGTGCTGGACACCAGACTCCCTGATCCCAGGGTGTACACCCCGATCCCCCAGGTCCCCAGGGCCCAAGCCTGACAATTCTCTTCTTCTCCTTACCCCTTCCAGTCCTGCGCTGTACCCTGTTCTACTCATTAAGCCAACGTGATCCTAGACAAATCCCTTAAACCTCACTTTATGCTTCTGTCACTTAGGACTACCACCTACCTCAGAGGTATTAGGAGGCTTAAATGGGGAAGAAAATACAAAGCATTTTGCAAGCTGTAAAGACCTAGATAAATGTTATTATTATTCCTTGTTGCCCGAAAGCATCTAAAAGCACGGGCATGAGTGGGTGACTGGCAAAGGTCCCTCTGACCTGCGGACATCTAGATTTTGAACTCCACGGGAGAGGGGCTGATGTAGTAAGAGATTCAGGAGATGAGGCAAGGGGGGTATCAAACTGCACCGTCTGTCAGACAGGGATCCTCAGTACAGGCCGTACTGCACACAGTCACCCAGGGCAGCCGAGGGCACTGTCACTGTAACTCCACGCTCACCATGCTGCACGTGTCACCTGGCACAGAAGACACAATGTCTGTATCCTCTGAGGGCTTAAAACGCCATCTGGATCCCACCCCTTGGACCTGGGTCACAGTTTACCAATTTACTCAACTCTCAATCAGCTGGACTAACAGGAAAGCTATGGAAGGGGTAAGCAGAGCTGCAGATGAGCCAAAAAACGATTTCATGGAGTCCCACCGACTTGGAATGGACTTCAGGGATCACGTAGTCTAATTTCTATCTGATGTGGGCTAAAATTTAAAAGAATTTGTGATCTCTGAGAGCCTGCAGATTAAACAGGGTCAGGCAGCTAGGAGGGCATTAGGGTAGGGGCAAGGGAGTACTTTGCTTTGGGGCTAAACACTGGCTACAGAATAGGTCGCCCTTTTTGAATACTAAAAACTAAATCAAAATATGAAAAACATTGAAATAGGTTTTGACAATGATACATGTATAACCCAGTGGAACTGCTTGTCTGTTTCAGGAGAGGGGAGGAAAGGAGGGGAGATCATGAATCATGGAACCATGGAAAAATATTCTTAAAAAAAAAATCAAATAGGTTTTAAGTTACTGTTCAACCCCTCTATTTTGTGGTCTGTGTCTGATAGGTCTAAAAAGCCCTATAAGGAGGTATTTCTACACAATTTAAAACAATATACATTTTGGTAATTTAATTGGGATAGCACTGAATAAGTAGATCAGCTTAGTTAGAATTGTCATTTTAATTATATTGGTAATACCTATTATTTAAATCTGACTTTATTTGTGTAAAAAGTATTTTTTAATTATGTTCACATCATTCCTGGGTTTGTTTTGGCATGGAGTCTCCTAGGTCTTTTATTCTATCTATGGTCATTTTAAATCATTTTGACCCAGAGGTTCCACTGTTTGGGCATATAGAACAGTCCCATATGAAACAAAATAATTAAGTGCTGTTTATGGTTACAAGAAACAAACTGAAAAAAATCAAAGTAGGTGTCTACTCATTGGAGAATGGTTGAACAAATTAGAGTACATGTAATAGAATATTACTGTGCTGTAAGAAATGAAAAATAAAAAGAATTCAGAAAGAAAACAAATTTGGGAAGACTTGTATAAATAAGTATATAGAAAAGTAAATTAAATCAGGAGAATAATTTGCATGATGACCATACTAATGGAAAGGTCAACAATAACGAACATGTAAAGTCAAGAAGCACCAATAACATTTATAGCAACAATGAAAATATGCATCACAAAAAAGAGGGGACAACTCCAACTGATTACTGATTAGTAGTAGAATTGAGTCTATGTGTAACCCCTATGCTTCTAGCCTGTATGAAAGAGGGAGATCCAGTCTTCAAAAAATAAACTTAGAAAATTTAAATGGCTGATCACTTAAAAAAATGGGGGGGGGGGGGGGGGAATGTCCTAATGGAAGAAAAATAAAACAATACCGGGCTAAGAGTCAAGAGACTGGTTCAATTCCATAACCACTGCTTGTAAACCTGCTACGTGTAGAGTTAGGCACCAAAGATTTTTAAAAAGGAATACAACTTGATTCTTTTCCTCAATGTATAATCTGTCTTCAATCATTACGATACGATAACTTCTTGAGAGTAAGATTAGTTCATTCTTTGTATACCTAGTGTTAGCATGGAGGAAGCACTTGAGAAATACTTGTTGATGGTCTGATCCAATTCAATCCTATTCAATCCAACAGGAGTTTTAAGAGGTGAACTCTGTGCAAAACACTTGGCTAGATGTTAGGGTTACAAAGAGAGTCTTTACTAGGCTTGGGATCTTGGATAAACAACTTGCTTTCTCTGTGTTTCAATTTCCTTCTCTATGAAACAGATAAACCGTGCTGTTCTGCCTTCCTCCTGTGAGCAAGGCTGTTAAAGTAATGTGGCATGATCACCGTAACCTTTCATTTACTGGGCTTCTTTGGAGGGATTTTTTTCCAGGTAACCATAGTACATGAAGGCATTCCTTCAAGCACTCAATCAGATTTTATTTATTAATTTTTTATGGAAATCATTTTGAAAAATATTACGTTTCCTCTCCTTTCTCCTCCATATTGTTATCATTCTCCCAGGCTGTAAGCACAACAGCTGCTCCTGGGGTCAGCACAGAAGGACTGAACCTGCTATTTTTCTGGCCTGGCTGCCCCAAAGGGCTCCCCCTCCATACTGGACTTCGTGAGGCTGCCCAAGTGCCTTTTGGCCCCCTGCAGTGTGCCTCTCCTGAACAGACACAAGCCACTATTCCCGGCCTAAATATGTTACTCATTCTAAAAGAAAGCAGGATGAATAGACTGTAACCGTTTCTTGTTGGCAGAGGTGGGTCACCGTGAACAGCGGCAGCGGTCATCTTGCAATAAGTCATCTTCTCTGGAACCACTGAGGTGGATGGGATTGTTTACTGCATATTCTTAGTGCAGTTTCTTCCTTCCTCTGTCGCCATGCCTGTCTGGAGCAGCCCTCCCTCTCTTTCTAATTTGCTGCTGCTAATCTAATGGAAAATTAGAAAGATCTTCACCCTTGTTAGAATTCTGCGTAAAGGCAAAGTAAACAGGCATGGCTTCCCTATGAGTCAATCATGTGAGCCACCGGGAAGGGACTTGATGGCATCTTATGGTTGCTTAGAGCAGGGGCCTTTTTCTGGCTTATATTTGGGCTGTATAGCCACGGTTGCCAGAAAAAGGAAATATTGCTGTGGTTATATGGTGATGGTCCTGAGAATGCAATTCCCTGAAAAACCCTAAGTATACAACAAGGGCCAAATAACCAGGACTGTGAGTCGGAGGAGCTCCCCCACCTTAAAAAAAGCTGGAGTTCTTAAGTAACCTTGTTTGTATGTTGGTCCCCTTTAGCAGTCTGAGAAAACAGGGAACCCTTCTTAGAATGGCACACATACCTTAAATAAAATATGTAGAATTGCAAAGAAAATAAATTATATTAAAATAGTGAAAAAATATTTAAAAACCCCACAAACAAGTTCCCAGACCCCAGGCGAAGAGCCCTTGCTCTAGAGTCTGTAACATTGTTTTTCTCATTTTTGCTGGGAGATATCTGAGAAACAAGGAACAAAACCTAAAGGTGATGTGTAAATTCAGGCCTAGTGTCACAACCCCTTCAATCTGATTCTGCTGCTGAAGGGCCCCCTGCCAGGTGATTTCAATGGTAATAGACTCCTAGGTCCCTGCAGAAACAGCCTCCGTGGCCATGGGACAAGCATTCGTAAAAATCAGAGAGAGGCTTTTGGAGATAACTTTAAATAGTAATATCCTTAGCCTGTACCTCATTTCTACCTGAGCCAACACTTTCTTCCTTTCCCTTCCCTTCCCAATGTCAGGATGATGTGAAAACTTAGCCTGATATTCAAGGCCTTTTACAACCTAGTCCTAAATCTATCTTTTGTCATATACTGGCTTTGGAGATTGCCTTTGTTCATTGCTACCCATTGGTCCACCTCTGTGAGCTCTTGTTTCTTCATCTATAAAATAAAGGCGTCAGACAAGGTGCTTTTTAAGGAGCCTTCTGGCTCTAAAATCTAGGATCTTTCTGGATTTATTTACTATTAATTTGCTACCATTTGCTCACTGTTCCCTATTTATACTTTGCAGTTTCCCAGCATAGCCTATCCACCCTCTTTAATCCCTTCCTTCCTCGCCATTTAACAAAAGTCTACCTATCTTTACAGGCCTAGATTAAGGTCTACCCTCCCTCCTTCCATGAACCCTCTCTGAGGTGGAATGGTAGCATGGAAAAGAGCACCGATCCTGGATTCCAAAGACCTGAGCATCCCTCCCAGCTCAGACATTTACTAGCTGTGTCGTTAGGGCAAACCAGTGGGCCTTGGTTTTCTCATCCGTCTCAGGGCCTGGTCCAGGAAGGCCCAGTAAGCTCTGCTGGTGGCGCCCTCCTGGGCAGGGGCAGAGCCATCTTCTGGAAGGGCCTGTGGATGGGAGGATCCTAGTCGAGTGCATACAGGTATTCTGAATGGATGTGCTCCCAAGCCACCAACCCACTAATTTGATCTCTGCCTTTTCCCTGTCCTAGAAATACATTTCTCCTGTAATAGGGGTTACTGCCCCATTCTCAGCAAGCAGCATCGCAGGGCTGACCGTTCGGGCACCGTCCCACACCCCTGAGCTGGGGTTACACTTCAGACATAGGGTTATTGTAGGGAAAGGAAGCACTTTGTAAAGCGTTGCTCTTATTCTCTGACCATCCCAGCTGGGCCGTGTGCCCTGAACACCCAGAGCATTCTGCATCCACGGCCTTCCTTATACACCAAGTGACCCCTCGCTGACAAGCACTCTCGAGACAAGGGGAAGGGGCAGGGTTTTTCCTGCCTCTGCATCGCTCATAAACTTGGGGATGGTTTTGCTTTCAGAATGAAGGCTTCTGACAGTCAGTGGAAAAAAGGAGGAGTCATTTCCTAACCCCACAGAGAAGAGAAATGGAGAAATGTAAATTAACACAACTCTGAGGTTTTCGTGCAGAGCCATCCAAACAGCAACAGATGGAGGGAGGAAGGAGACAGTGTTGGAGGGGCTGGGGAAGATGGGCCCCACTGTTACACTGAGGAAAAAAGTTAGGTACCAGCAGGATAGATACGGGGTCAATTGGAAAAAACCAACAGTGGGAAGGTACTAGAATTAAGAAGAGTTGGAAAAGTCTTCCTGTAGAAGGTAGAACTTTATCCCCCACTAATACACTGTAGATTGGCCTATGAACTAATTTGGAACTACTTGGGAAAGTAAATCAAAGTAAACCAAAATATTTATAGCCCTACTTCTAACATAGCCTAAACTAGAAACAAATCAAGTGCTTGTGAAGTGGAGGAATGAATAATAACAACAATAGCTGTATTCAAATGGTTTGCGAAATGTTCTCCATTATATGTCCAGTTTGTTTTTTTGAACTCTGCCCTACCTGAAATGATGCTGTATCCCATCTGGTTTTCATGTCTCAGAATAAATGCCACTTCCTCCTAGAAACCCTCCCTGATTCTCCCCAGCCAGATGTGGCCTCTCAATTGTTCTCCTAGAGTGTTTTGTTTATGTCTCAATACTGTACTTATCACATTCTACCTTGTATTATCAGTATCCACCTACGTCCTTGCCTTCTTCCCCACACTAGGAACGCCATGAGATCAGGCACCCGGTTGGATTTGTTGTTGTATCACCCATAACACCTAAGCATATGGTGAATTTCTCAATAAGTGTCAAATGAGTTGACATGTAAAAAAAAACAGGCTCAAGAAACAAAGTAATTTCTTATGTTTATCCTTCCACCAAATTGGCACATTCAGTAAGTGCCATATTTATGTGCCAGGCACTGGGTAGGGGACACATTATTTATGACTTCATCTTCATCTGTCCCTCCCTCTGTTCTCCCCACCATATTGTTGCAATCCAACTGACCCTTTCCATATAGGAGTAATGGGAGAAAGGAAGAGACTCTAAAGGGTCTGGATCTCTCCTCCAACCACTGAGGTCACGGAAGAAAGAATGTGCTGAGGGAAGGGAAATGTGTTAGTTAATTAGAAGAAATAGGGGGGCTGCTGGGTGGCTTAGTGGATTGAGAGTCAGGCCTAGAGATGGGAGGTCCTGGGATCAAATGTGAACTCAGACATTGCCTAGGTGTGTTACCCTGGGCAAGTCACTTAACTCCAATTGAGTAGCCCAGCCCTTACCGCTCTTCTGCCTTAGAAACAATACCCAGTGGGAAGGGTTTAAAAAACCTTCTTCTTTAAAAAAAGAAGAAGAAATAGCAAATCCTGCTAAGTAGGGATTACAGTTAACTACCTAGTCAGTCAATAAGCATTTATTTATTTATTTGTAAAAAAAGAAAAAAGTGACCAAAACACCCCCTTTCCTTCTTAGAGGCAGCACAAAATATAAGAAGAGTGATAAGTGCTAGGCAATTGGGGTTAAGTGACTCACCTGGTGTCACACAGCTAGGAAGTGTCTGGGGCCACATTTGAACTCAAGACCTCTCCTCTCCAAGCCTGGAATTCTACCACTGAGTCACTTAGCTGCTCCTATCAATAAGTATTCATTAAGTATCTGCTATGGACCAGCCACTGTGCTAAATGGTGGGGATGCAAAGAAAAGCAAAAGATAGTCCCTGCTCTCAAGAAGTTCCCAATCTAATGGAGGAGAGAGACAACCTGAAAACAACCATGTATATTTGTAGAAATACAGACAAAATAAACTGGAGATAGCCACTAGTGGAAAGACACTAGCAGGTAAGGAGATCAGGAAAGGCTTCTCATAGAAGATGGGAGGGAGCCTGCAGACACATGTGGACTGGGAGCCAGGAGACTTTACAAGCAGTTTCATGGGACTTTAGAGTTGGAAAGGAGCTCAGGAATTCTGTAGCAAGGGGTTTCCACTCTGAGAGCAGAGGTTATTTTTTACTTTTCTTTGTATCCCAAGTGCTTACACAGCATATCATAGGGATGTAGCAAGCACTGACTGACTTTCCTGTGTCGTAGACCCCCTTGGCAGTTTGGTAAAACCTATAAACTCATTCTCAGAATAATCTTTTTAAATACATAAAACAAAATGGATTATAAAGGAAACTAATCATATTAAAATATAGTTATCTACAAAAAATACAGGGGTGTATACACACACACATTCACAGACTGCAAGTTAAGAAGGGCTGATTTATTTGACACCCTTATTTTGACAAATTGAGACCCAAAGACAGGAAGCAACTTGTCCAAAGTCATATAGATCTAATCTTGGCTCCCCACTGACCTTAAGTCAGATGACCTTTCTGAGCCTCAGTATCCTTATCTATAAAAGGAGTTAGATAATCTAAAATTGTTTCCAGCTATTGTTTAGTTTTCTCTTCTTCTAGCCTACCACCCCATCCCTAATCCTTTCCCATTATCCTGGGATTACCATCAAGTACAAACTGTCAGAAGCATGACTATTCATGCTTGCCAAATCTTGCCAAAGCAATTACCCAAGTAATTTAGGAATCTGCAGGTCCTTGGCACTTTTTGGTCTGTCTGTTCTCCCCTAGTCTTCTTCTCACACACACTCCCCTCTCCTTTCCACTATCCCTCTCTCTCTCTCTCTCTCTCTCTCTTTCTCTCTCTCTCTCTCTCTCTCTCTGTCTCCCTCCCCCTCTCTCCCCTTTTATCTCCCCTTTCTCCCCTCTCTCCTCTCTCCCCCCTCTCTCCCTCTTCTTCTCTCCCTCCTCTCTCTCTCCCCCTTTCTCTCTCTCTCTCTTCCTCCCTCCCTCCCTCTCTCTCTCTCCCTCTCTCCCCTTTTATCTCCCCTCTCTTCCTCCCTCTCTCTATATCTCTTCCTCCCTCTCCCTTTCTCCCCTCTCTCTCCCTCTTCCTCCTTCTCTCTCTCTCCCCTTTCTCTCTTCCTCCCTCTCTCTATTTCTTCCTCCCTCTCCCTTTCTCCCCTCCCTCCCTCTTCCTCTCTCCCTCCTCTCTCTCCCCCTTTTTCTCTCTCCCCCTCCCTCCCTTCTCTCTCCCCCTTTTTCTCTCCCCCTCCCTCCCTTCTCTCTGTGCCTCTGTCTCTCTTCCTCCCTCTCTCCCTCCCCCCTCCCAGCTATTTTCTAACTTCTACAGTACAAATCTTTTACATCTTTGGAATCCTTAGACTGAGAACTAGAATGAATCTCACTGATTAAATTTTAAATTAGAAAAATATTTTGTCTGGTTGCAGGCATTTTTAGAAAACTCACTACTTTGGTTGTGGCTCAAGCAAAACCTTCAATGAGTTCAAGCCTTGGTTAGAAACGTTTTGTTTGCCTTTGTTTCATGTAAATGAGTTTGGTACCTTCTGGTTCTGCAGCCTGTTTCAAGCCCTTTCTCCTTAGGATTGAGTTCGTCAAGCTCCTGGGGATTTTCTCAGGATGGTTTCACCAAGGATGCGGGTCTTGAGGGGTTTGGGAAAATGACTCTTCTAGAGAACAATAAAGGCCTAGGGCTTAACAGAAGAACTGGTAAGCCAAGGAAGGAAAGAAAAAGAGCTAGCCAATGCAATCGAGAAGTAAACCCTTGAAAAATGCTCCACTGTGCCCTGTCTCCGCCAGACGACCACTTACATTTACACAGCACATTATGGTTGACATGGTGTTTTCATGCCAAAGGCCAGGTTCTCTTGTTTTGAGCCCACATTTAACAGAAGCAACTGAGACAAAGAGAAATTAAGTGACCCGAGGCTCAGAAAGGCAACGTGTCTTTCACCCTGCTCACACAGCTAGTAAAACACAGATTCAGGGCTCAAAGAAAGGTCTCCCGACTTCAAAACCAGTTCTCTTCCCACCGCTCCACACGGCTTCTTAAAAAAAAAAATGAAGCTGATTTCCAGGGCAAATAATCTGTTTTTACTGTCTTTGTAAGAGGCTCAAAGAGATCTTTACGAAGAGCACCAAAGACTGTACTTAAGCACCACGCCGGTGCTATTGCCTCCTCTTGGGGGCTGCTCCTTGACTCCACTGCTCTTATCCAGTTAATTACCAGTCAGCAGGGACCCCCTCATTTTTTTCTTTCTTTTCTTTTTTCTCCTACTTTTCTTCTGTGAAAAGCAGAAATAGATGCAGCTAAATCAATACGCTGTGTTCTCTGCCAAATGGAAAGACTATGAAATTTCTAAAAATGGGCCATAAGATAATGGCCCGGAGGTAGTGTGTACTTTGATAGCAGACAATGAAGGAAAATGCTTCTCTGTTTGGGGGCTGGAAAGAGTGGGAAGCATGTGTTGATAGTGGCCTTTAAGAGGCATGTTTTCATCCAGGTGTCCAATTCAGGCAACTAGAGTGCAGAGACACTGTGCAATGGGAAAAGTATAAGGGTTCAAGTCCCAGACCTATCACTAATTAGTCCTGTGACCCTGGATAAAGTACTCTGCTTCTCTGGGCAACTTGGGGCTGCTGAGGTTCTGATGGGTGAATACTCTAAGGGCTGCCCACTGTATCGAGTCAACTATTTTGGCCATGTTTCACCTTCCTCCCCAATTTATCTTCTTGCCAAAAGCCTTGCTGACTGTCTCTGTGTCTGTCTGTCTGTCTGTCCCTCTCTCTCTCTCCAGTCACCAACCTCCTCTCCCCTAGATACTTTCTTGTTCTATAAGGAATGATTAGGAGTTTTAGGCCTATCCAGTCTTACAGGGGTTCAAGGCTGCGCCCTAATGCTGTTCCCCAATCTCCTCCTCTGTGACACTGTGGGATTTTCAAAGGCAGGTGAACCCTACCAACACTTACCGACACCTGTTGCTATCTGAGTCAAGCACGAGGCCTGGGACTCAGGAAGAGACACAAGAGACAAAGCAATCCCTATTCAAAGGCCTTTTGTGGACAGTCAGATGTGACACGGAGCCCTGTGGAGCTGGTTTTCTCATGTGTTTGCTATTCCTGGATTTAATATGATCTTCCCAGTTTTATTTAGTGGGCCAACTCAAGTTCTACTTACCCTAGAAAGCCTTCCCAGATCACTCTTGACCACACCGACCTTGCCCTCATTTGAACTCTGACACCTCGGATACTTTTTTTAAAAACTCTTACCTTCCATTTCAGAATCAACACTGTGCATTGGTTCCAAGGCAGAAGAGTGGTAAAGGGGGTAAATGATTTGGAATTGGCAGCACTTGTTTTGGTTTCATCTACTGCCTCATTGTTTCATGTGTGTCTGTCTCATTTATCTGTCCTATCAGAAAGTAAACTTTTCCAAAAGGGCAGGGAAAATACTTTATGCTGCTCCTCTGTGCCTTACAGCACCCGGCATAGCATCAGATGCTTTGAAAGTCCTAAATAGTTCCTGAAAGTCCCAAGGAGATTCAAAGCTCACTCTGGAAGACAGCATGGTGCGGAATGGATCATAAGCATCCATTTGGAACTCGAAAGGGCTCTAGAGCTTGTCCTTTTTTTTTTTTGGCAGATGAGGGAAATGAGGCTCTTGGAGCAAATGATTTGCCCAAAGTGGCCAGAATTTGAACACAAGTGTAATCACTCCATGAATAGCAAACTACCCAGGATACATGGACTTGGCTCCCATTCAATCCTAGTAACTCCACAATGCTAATAACTATAACTCCTAATAACAGTACTGAAGACAACATAGAGTGGACAGAAAGCCATTTTTGGAATCAAAATTTGAGTTCTGTCTCTGATATACTACCTATGTAACCTCACAAGAGTTACCGAATCTCTCAATGTCCCCAAAGAACTTGATAAGACTGGAAGTTACAGACCAGGGGCTGATAGACATTGCTGAGGAAGAGTTTCTTCACTATAATTCCAAATTGATGGAATTACAGGTCTAGACCCAAAATACAGTGGTACTATCTATCCCAAAGAGTTTTTTTTTAAAAGGGTAAAGGACCTATTTGTACAAAAATATTTATAGCCATTCTTTTCATGAAAGCAAGGAATTAGAAGTGGAGGGAATGGGAGGACTTCTGGGTAAGCATGGTGGCAGTCTAGACAAGGGACCCTTCCTCTCCCCAGCACACACCGATATAGACTACCTCAAAAGACAAAAAACAAAAACAAAAACAAAACAAAACAAAAACAAAACAAAAAACATTCTCATAAGAATGGATTCTACAGTAGGGCACAGCATTGAAGGTACGTGGGATTTGGGCATTTCCACACTATAAGGGGGTGAAAAAGCTCCCAGACAAACTTGAGCCGATCTACCCTCCCTCACTCCACCTATGGAGCCAGAGCCAGCACACACCAGAACCAGTGAGTGAGTGAGGGGCACATCTAGGTGCTTGGGAGCTGACTAAGACCATCAAAAACCTACCCCTGAGAGAAGCTACACTTGAAACCCCAGTGGGTGGGGGAACACAGACCGTGGGGGCTCCAGAGAAGGTAGCACAGAGAAGACCCCGGAACAGTGGAAGCTGCAGAGATTCGAGAGCTTGCCTTAGGCAAAATCCTTGCTCCTTAACTCCATACACAGAGAACTTTGCCCAGCTCCCTCAGATTTCTGACTAAAAAGGGAAGGCAAAACCTCCACTGTGATGGCAAATTGCACACAGGACCAACAAACGCTCTCCAAGAAAAAAAAAAAGACAGTGACCCTCGAAAATTTTTATGGAGGAAAAACCCAGGCTACAGAGGAAATACAGGAGGAAATTCAAACACAGACAAAACCTTCTAAAAAAATGGAAATTGTCCACAAGTTCTGGAAGAATTTAAATTGGAGCTTATCAAAAAGATGGAAGCCTTCTGGTAAGAGAAGTGGGAAATGGTTCAAAGAGAAGATAAAATTATAGCAGAAAACAAAAAATTAAAGCAGAAAACCAGGCCTTAAGGACCAGAATTGAGCAACTGGAAACCAATGATTTGGCAAAACAGCAAGAATTAATAAAGCAAAGTCAAAAGACTGACAAAATAGAAGAAAACATAAAATTGCCAAACTCCAGAGCTTTCAAGCTAAGGAGAAAATCCTACAAGAAGCCAAAAAGACACAATTCAGATACCAAGGAGCACCAATCAGATTCACACAAGACCTGGCAGCTTCCACACTGAAGTACTGCAAGGCCTGGAACATGATATTCAGAAAGGCAAGAGAACTGGGTCTTCAATCAACAATCACCTATCCATCAAAACTGAGTACATACTTCCAGGGGAAAGTATGGGCATTCAACAAAATAGAAGATTTCCAAGTATTTGTAAAGAAAAGACCAGAACTAAGCAGAAAGTTTGATATCCAAACACAAAGATCAAGAGAAACATGAAAAGGTAAATAAGAAAGAGAGGGAAAAGGGGAAAACATTTTTTTTAAAAAATTCAAACTCTCTTCTTTAAGGGCTACAATTAGATCAAATTACATATACAAAAATAATGACCAGTAAGGGTACATGGAGAGCCAAATCAAAAATTAATAGGAAATTAAATAATATGATTCTCCAAAATCAGTTAGAGAACAAATCATAGAAACAATTAATTTCATTGAAGAAAATGACAATGATGACACATCCTTTCAAACTCTATGGGATGCAGCCAAAGCAGTGCTCAGGGGAAAATTTATATCCTTGAGTTCATATATTAACAAATTAGGGAGGGCAGAGGTCAATGAATTGGACATGCACATCAAAAAACTTGAAAGCAAAGAAATTAAAAACCCCAAGAAGAAAACCAAATTAAGGGATCCTAAAAATTAAGGGAGAAATTAATAAAATCGAAAGTGATAGAACTATTGAACCAATAAATAAGACTAGAAGCTGGTATTTTGAAAAAACAAACAACATAGACAAAGTACTGGTCAATCTAATAAAAAAAGGAAAGAAGAAAACCAAATTAACAGTATCATAGATGAAAAGGGAGAACTCACCTCCAATGAAGAGGAAATTAAGGAAATAATTAAAAACTATTTTGCCCAATTATATGGCAATAAATATGGCAATTAGGTGATATGGATGAATATTTACAAAAATATAAACTGCCTAGATTAACAGAAGAAGAAATAGAATTCTTAAATATCTCATATCAGAAAAAGAAATTCAACAGGCCATCAAAGAACTCCCTAAGAAAAAATCCCCAGGTCCAGATGGATTCACAAATGAATTCTATCAAACATTCAAAGAACAGCTAATCCCAAACTATTTGACATAATAAGCAAAGAAGGAGTTCTACCAAATTCCTTTTATGACACAAATATGGTACTGATTCCAAAGCCAGGCAGGTCAAAAACGGAGAAAGAAAACTACAGATCAATCTCCTTAATGAACATAGATGCAAAAATCTTAAATAGGATACTAGCAAAAAGACTCCAGCAAGTCATCACCAGGGTTATTCATTATGATCAGGTGGGATTTATACCAGGAATGCAAGGATGGTTCAATATCAGGAAAAGCATCCACATAATTGACCATATGAACAAACAAACCAACAAAAATCATATGATTATCTCAATAGATGCAGAAAAAGCCTTTGACAAAATACAACACTCATTCCTATTGAAAACACTAGAAAGTATAGGAATAGAAGTGTCTTTCCTAAAAATAATAAACAGTATCTATCTAAAACCATCAGCCAACATCATCTGCAATGGGGATAAACTAGAAGCCTTCCCAATAAGATCAGGAGTGAAACAAGGATGCCCATTATCACCTCTATTATTTAATATTGTACTAGAAACACTAGCAGTAGCAATTAGAAAAGAAAAAGAAATTGAAGTTATTAAAATTGGCAATGAAGAGACCAAGCTATCATTCTTTGCAGATGATATGATGGTCTACTTAAAGAATTCTAGAGAATCAACTAAAAAGCTAATGGAAATAATCAACAACTTTAGCAAAGTTGCAGGATACAAAATAAACCCACATAAGTCATCAGCATTTCTATATCTCTCCAACACATCTCAGCAGCAGGAATTAGAAAGAGAAATTCCATTCAGAATCACCCTAGACAATATGAAATACTTAGGAATCTATCTGCCGAGACAAACACAGGAACTATATGAACACAAGTATAAAACACTCTCCACACAATTAAAACTAGATCTAAACAACTGCAAAAACATTGATAGCTTATGGATAGGACAATCTAAAATAATAAAAATGACATCCTACCCAAATTTATCTATTTATTCAGTGCCATACCCAATGAATTTCCAAAAAACTTTTTTTACTAAATTAGAAAAAAACATAACAAAGTTCATTTGGAAGAACAAAAGATCAAGGATATCCAGGGAAATAATGAAAAAAAAATGCAAAGGAAGGAGGACTTGCAGTCCCAGATCTCAAACTATACTATAAAGCAGTGGTCATCAAATCAATTTGGTACTGCCTAAGAGACAGAAAGGAGGATCAGTGGAATAGACTTGGGGTAAGTGACCTCAGCAAGACAGTGTATGACAAGCCCAAAGATCCCTGCTTTTGGGACAAAAATCCACTATTTGATAAAAACTGCTGGGAAAATTGGAAGACAGTGTGGGAGAGATTAAGCTTGGATCAACACCTCACACCCTACACCAAGATAAACTCAGAATGGCTGAATGACTTGAACTAAAGAACTATAAGTAAATTAGGTGAATACAGAATAGTATACATGTCAGAACTTTGGGAAGGGAAAGATTTTAAAACCAAGCAAGACTTAGAGTCACAAAATGTAAAATCAATAATTTTGATTACATCAAATTAAAAAGTTTTTGTACAAACAAAACCAATGCAACCAAAATTAGAAGGGAAGTAACAAATTAGGAAACAATCTTCATAACAAAAACCTCTGACACAGGTCTAATTACTCAAATTTACAAAGAGCTAAATCAATTATACAAAAAAACAAGCCATTCTCCAATTGATAAATGGGCAAGTGACAGAATAGGCAATTCTCAGTCAAAGAAATCAAAACTATTAATAAGCACATGAAAAAATGTTCTAACTTGTAGCATCCCAAGCATATTCACATCTATGAAATATAAATGACTGTATTATTACTGTGTCTCCAAGCATGAGGCTTTACCGATAAGGTTTGTGAAGGTAACCTTGACCTGATCACACGACCTATTGCCCAACACAAGTCCATTAACATGTTCGGAGACTTGCCCTGGAAAGCGCGGTTATGTCCTACACGCCCAAAAGGTGTTCCCTCCACTGTACCACCCAATCATGATTGTCTAAGATATGTGATGTAATTGTTACGTGATTAGAGGCATCCCTCTGCCTCCTCATCAATAAAAGCAAGGCAACCCCTGGAATTTCCTCTTTTTAGGAAGGTTCTTTCCCTAGATAGGATTACCGTTTCTCTCTCTCTTTCTCCTCCAAGTCCTTTCCTTCCCCGAGGCTGTGACCATCTCGGCCTGCATTCTCTATCTTAATCTCCTCAACCACCTTGTATTCCATTATCCTCATTTTCCGCCTTAAGGAAAATCATAGGGGTTGCCTGCCCTATCCAACCACTGATTTGTCGGTGTCTTTCATTTCCACCCTGGTTCTCGGTCCCTATCTCTCCTCGGTCCCATTACAAAGGTGAGCCCCTTCCCTTCTGGGACCCTGCTGGTCAGGGTAGTTCATTAGGAGCGAACCCACATAACTCTCTTAAAATCAGGGAAATGCAAATCAAAACAACTCTGAGGTTTCACTTCACACCTAGCAGATTGGCTAACATGACAACAAAGGAAAGTAATGAATGCTGGAGGGGTTGTGGCAAAGTCGGGACATTAATGCATTGCTGGTGGAGTTGTGAATTGATCCAACCATTCTGGAGGACAATTTGGAACTATGCTCAAAGGATGCTAAAAGACTGTGTCTGCCCTTTGATCCAGCCAAAGCACTGCTGGGTTTGTACCCCAAAGAGACAATAAGTAAAAAGACTTTTACAAGAATATTCATAGCTGTGCTCTTTGTGGTGGCAAAAAATTGGAAAATGAGGGGATGCCCATCAATTGGGGAATGGCTGAACAAACTGTGGTATATGTTGGTGATGGAATACTATTGTGCTAAAAGGAATAATAAAGTGGAGGAATTCCATGTGAACTGGAATGACCTCCAGGAATTGATGCAGAGTGAGAGGAGCAGAACCAGGAGAACATTGTACACAGAGACTAATACACTGTGGTATAATCGAACGTAATGGACTTCTCCATTAGTGGCAATGCAGTGATCCTGAATAACTTGGAGGGATATATGAGAAAGAACACATTCAGAGGAAAAACTGTGGGAGCAGAAACACAGAAGAAAAACAACTGCTTGATTACATGGGTCGAGGGGATATGATTGGGGATACATATTCTAAATGAACATCCTAGTTCAAACAACATGGAAGTTGAGTTCGATCAAGGACACAGGTAATAAATACCTAGTGGAATTGCGGTCGGCTATGGGGGAGGGGGGGAATAGAAAATGATTTTTGTAACCAAGGAATAATGTTTGAAAGTGACCAAATAAAAAAATAATGTAAAAAAAAAGGAAATGGAGAGAATGCTCATTAATTGGGAAACGGTTGAACAAATTGTGTTACATGATGGTGATGGAATACAATTGTGCTATAATAAATGATGAAAATCTGGAAAAACCTACATGAACTGTAAGCATAACTAAAAACATTGGGGGCAGCTGGGTAGCTCAGTGGAGTGAGAACCAGGCCTAGAGATGGGAGGTCCTAGGTTCAAATCTGGCCACAGACACTTCCCAGTTGTGTGACCTTGGGCAAGTCACTTAACCCCCATTGCCTAGCCCTTACCACTCTTCTACCTTGGAACCAATGCACAGTATTGATTCCAAGATGGAAGGTAAGGGCTTTAAAAAACAAACTCTAAACATTGTACATTAGTAACAGCAATATTGTAAGATGTAGCTATTCTCAGCAATACAACAATAAAAGATAATCCTGAAGGACATCACAAAAAATGTAATCCACCTCCACAGAAAGTCTGAATGCAGATTAAAGCATATGATTTTTCCCTTTGTCATTGAACCCCCATTGCCTAGTCATTACCACTCTTCTGCCTTGGAACTAATTGTACTGATTGTATTGATTCTAAGGACTTGATTCTAAGTATTGTATTGAGTCCAAGTATCATATTGATTCTAAATATTGTATTGATTCTACATATTTGATTCTAAGATAGAAGGAAGGGCCTAAAAACAAATAAATAATTGATGATGAGCAGGTCTGACTATGTCACTCCCAAACTCAATAAATTATAGTGGTTCCCTATCACCTCTAGGTTCAAATACACAATCCTCTGTTTGGCATTCAAAGCCTTTCATAAGCTAGCTTCTCCCCCTTCCCCCTTCCAGGGTTCTTCTACCCTCTCATGTTTTCTTTGATCTAGTAACACCAGCCTCCTTGCTCCATCTCTCAGGTCTGGGTATTTTGTCTGTCTGTCTCCCAGGCTTAGAATGTTCTCCCTCCTCATTTTGGCCTTCTGGCTTCCTGTAAGTTTCAGCTAAAATCCCACCTTCTGCAAGAAGGCATTCCTCATCCTTCTGAATTCCAGTTCCATCCTTCTTTTAATTCATCCTGTCTATGGCTTGTTAGTACATATTGGTTTGGTTGCTGACGTCTATCTCCCTCCTTAGATTGTATGTCTTTCGCCTTTCTATTCCCAGTGCCTGAATCATACAAGGTGCTAAATAAAAGGTTATTGATCAACAACATGGGTGGAAATAATAGGGAGTTTAGTGGTTCAGTGTAATTCCCAACAATTGGAGCTGTTTAAAAAAGCTATTTCAGTAGAAAGTTCATGTCCTCTCATACAATATTGCTATCACAATGTACAATGTTCTCCTGATTCTACTTACTTCACTTTGTAGAAATTCATGTAAGTCTAGGTTTTTCTGAAGCCAACCTGCTCATCATTTCTTATAGCACAACAGTATTCCATTAAAATCATATACCTGGGCAACGGGGTGGCTCAGTGGATAAAGTAAGGCCTAGAGATAGGAGGCCTGGGTTCAAATCTGGTCTTAGACACTTCCTAGCTGTGTGACCCTGGGCAAGTCACTTAACCCAACTGGGGGCCATCAAGCCACAATGTGATGTTTTGACACAGTCACTCGTGGAAACCAGAAGGTCACAAAGTGCCTCCTAGGAAGGATGGAGACACCCACACAGCCCCCTTCTGTGTGACTTCTCTCACTAGCACATCCCCTTATTATTGGAATTGCTCTTAGCCCCAATTGCCCCAGCCCCAATAGATGAGAGCAGCATGCTTGCAGATGTCCCACTCTGTCCCCCTAGAACATCACCAGGAGCTTCCACTTATAAAATTAAACCTAAGGATTCTTATGTACCCACTTAGATAGGGCCCTCTTTTCTAGGCATAAAACTTCTGGCAAATCTGTGCTCAGAATTCCCCAACCTAAATCTGGGTCATGTTGATTCTACCCTCTGAACCCGCATTTAGCAACAATGTTTTGTTGACTATCTCCTTAGGCTTTGCATCTGTTGTTAGGATTTATGGAAACATGTATGTTGAGAATGATACTGTATGCCAAGTAGATGTGTGACCATGTGGGTACAAAATAAAGTCAACTTCTCTGTGAAACCTGTGCTCCAGGTTGAATATGAAAGCTGTGTCCCATTCATCATTCCACCGACACTGTCCCACCTCCAAGATCCCATCCCCTATGGGAGGCTGGCCCATCATGCAGCATAACCTTAATTGACAAGCAATTCCATTTGGTTGAACACATGCACCTATAATATCACTTGAACCCATTTCCATATTATTCATTTTTATAAAAGAGCAATCCTTTAAAACAAAAACCCTAAATCACATACCCATATAACCAAGTGATAAATCACATGTTTTCTTCTGCTTAACCCTAATTGCCCAGCTCTTACTGCTCTTCTGCCTTGGAACCAATACTCACTATTGATTCTAAGCTGGAAAGTAAGGGCTTTTTTTTTGTTTGTTTGTTTTTTACGCCATATACCAAAACTTGTTTAGCCATTCCCCAGTTGATGGACATCCCCTCAGTTTCCAATTCTTTGCCACCATTAAAAAAAAAAAGGCTATAAATATTTTTGTACAAATAGGTCCTTCCCCCACTCTTTCTTAAAAAATCTCTTTGGAATAGAGACCCAGTAGTGTCATTGCTAGATCAAAGAATATGCACAGTTTTATAGCCCTTTAAGCATAGTTCTAAATTACTCTCCAGAAAGGTTGGATCAGTTTACAACTCTACCAATACTGCATTAATGTCCCAATTTTTCCTCCAACCTCTCCAACATTTATCATTTTTCCTTTTCTGTTATATTAGCCAATCTGATTGATGTGAGGTGGTACCTCAGAGTTGTTTTAATTTGCATTTCTCTAATCAATAGTGATTTGGGTGACTTTTTACTAGGACTATTGATAGCTTTAATAGGTCATTTCCTCTCAATGGAAGACTTCAAGTTAAGTATATATGACTCTTTACTGGGAAAATTTTAGAGGAGAACTCATGCTTTAGATGGGGATAAGCTAGATCTCTGAGATCCCTTGAATTGCTAAGATTCTGTTTTCAAAATATCTCTAGAAGTGAGGAAGAGATTATTAGCCCTATTTTACTGCTGAGAAAACTGAGGTCCATAGGATATTTCCCAGTTAGTGGCAGATCTAAGTTTCCTGCCTTCTTGGTCACTCCAGGTTGTGTTACCTTAGTTGCATTCTGGGGCAGGGGGATGAAACAGGAAAAGAAAAGGGTAGGTGAACATAGAATAGTATACCTCTCAGATCTATGGAAAAGGAAAGAATTTAAAACCAAGCAAGAGATAGAGAATATTACAAAACGTAAAATGAATGACTTTGATTATATCAAATTAAACAGGTTTGTACACACAAAACCAATGCAAACAAAATTAGAAAGGAAGCAATAAATTGGGGAAAAATCTCTATAACAAAAACCTCTGACAAAGGTCTAATTTCTCAAATTTATAAGAAGCTAAGTCAATTGTACAAAAAAATCAAGCCATTCCCCAATTGACAAATGGGCGAGGGACACGAATAGGCAGTTTTCAGATAAAGAAATCAAAATTATCAATAAACACATGAAAAAGTGTTCTAAATTTCTCATCATTAGAGAAATGCAAATCAAAACAACGCTGAGGGACCGCCTCACACCTAGCAGATTGGCCAATAGGACCATAAAGGGGAAAAAAAGAAAAGAAAAGTAATGGGGAAGGTTTCAGGGTGAATGAGTAACAATTGGTCCTCATTTTATGAGTCAGAACTCAGTTTGGACCTTCCCCACCCTCTGTTTCCATCACCTAGCAGAAGGTTCCTAGTGGCTCACACCTCCCCTACTCTCATCTCTGGGTGCCCTCTTGGAGCCAGCCCAGATTCCCATCTCAAAGCCAGTCCTGGACATATCCTGTCTGGGCTAGGCCTCCCAGGCTTGCCAAGCCAGAAGGGTGAGCCTACACTCTGCTCCCCTATCCCTCCAGGCTGCTCCTTTCTCCCTCTCCAGCAGAGGGCACAGGAAATGTGTGTACTTCCCACTGTACTTCCCTCTCCCCTTAGGCAGGCTGCTGCACCTCTCCCCCCTCTTTCCCACAGTTATCCCAGGGACCAGAGACAGAAAAAGAGAGAAGGCTAGAAGCCAGTTTCAAAGCAGGTTTTAAAAGTGGTGTTATTTTCACAAACACATTAAACATAGTCCTTTTTAAAGGCTTCAAATAGGCATTTTCTGGGGCTACGGCCATCATAATTCTGTGTGGAATTGTTATGAAAATAAAGTCATTATCCCTCCTCCCCCTATTTCTGCTAAAAGGTTCCTACAAAAGCAGCTGTGGCATAGGAATCCATTTGAAAATGAACAGGAAGAGGAAATGGTGGCACCACCACTCTGCAGGAAAATGGCTTGGTATGAATTCATAATTCACAGGCTTTTGTGTAGTCAAACATAATAACTTTAAAATAAAAGAAGTTTAGGTAGGGGAGAAGAAAAATCTGAATTTCAGATCAATTCTAAAGAGTTAGAGAAGGGCAACTAGATGGCTCAGTGGATTGAGAGCCAGGCCTAGAGACAGGAGGTCCTGGATTCTGATACTACTTAGCTGTGTGACCCTGGGCAAGTCACTTAATTCCCCATTGCCTAGCACTTACTGCTCTTCTACCATGGAACCAATACATAGTACTGATTGTAAGATGGAAGTAAGAGTTTAAAAAAAAAGGGGGGGGGAAGCCCACTAATTATCTATTAGACTTCCTCAACACAAGAAGAAAGCCTCTAAAGTGCTGAGATATAAATGATGGCTACCTTTTTATTTGACAAAATCCCCAGTATACAACATGTCTCAATTGCAAGTAAGATGGATCTGAATTGAATTAATTCTACTATATAACAATAATTAAATAACCGCTAATATGTGTAAAGAGTTTTAAAGTTTGCAAAAGGCCTTCTATACATGATTGATTTGTATTGGAACCTCACAACAACCCTGTGAAGTAGATGCTATAGGCATCCCCATTTTATTATCCCCATTTTACAGAGGAGAAACTAAGACCCAGATAGGTTCTGTGATGTATCCGTGGCCACCCTGCCCATGACTATCAGGCAGGATTTAAACCAGGTGCCCTTGAGCCTGTTACTCTAATCACTACATCACAGGGCCTCCCCTGTAGGGGAGATGTCATTTGTGCTCAGAACACAAAGACAGACAGACAGGCAGGCAGGCAGATAGACAGACAGGCAGGCAGGCAGGCAGGCAGGCAGGCAGGCAGGCAGGCAGATAGACAGACAGGCAGGCAGGCAGGCAGGCAGGCAGGCAGGCAGGCAGATAGACAGACAGACAGGCAGGCAGGCAGGAAGATAGACAGACAGACAGATAGATAGGAAGACAGGCAGATAGATGGGTAGACAGACAGGCAGGCAGGCAGGCAGATAGACAGACAGACAGGCAGGCAGGCAGGCAGGAAGATAGACAGACAGGCAGATAGATAGGAAGACAGGCAGATAGATGGGTAGACAGACAGAGAGACAGGCAGGCAGGAAGATAGACAGACAGACAGGCAGGCAGGAAGATAGACAGACAGACAGGCAGATAGATGAGTAGACAGACAGACAAAAAGACAGGCAGGCAGGCAGATAGACAGACAGACAGGCAGGCAGGCAGGAAGATAGACAGGCAGACAGGCAGGCAGGGAGGCAGGCAGACACACCCATATTGCCCATTCAAGCAATGAGAGGAGGTAAACTAAGGCGTAATGGATAAATGAGGCCAGAATATGAGTTGACAAGGGCCTATACTATCTATATTCAGGGATCTTAGGACCAAACTTAGGAGCTGGACAGGGTCTCAGAGATAATTTAGGCTAATTTTCAGATGAGAAAAGTAAGGCCTGGAGAGAGACGAAGTGCTTTTGCAAAGGTGACACGGGAATCAAGCGGCTGAATGGAGGCCCTCTAACTCCGGACTGTCCGCAAGGGGCTCGGGCCCTTCCCGATCACCAAGCGAGGGTTGCTGGAGCAGGTCTAGCCTGAAGAACTCTAGTTCCCCCTTACTCAGACACCGGGCTGGGGCGCCTCCCCTTCCCCTCGGCAGCCTGATTTCTTTTAGGCCCCATCTAGATCCGCTCGGTCGGTCCCAATCGACATGATCCCAGCAGATGGAGGCCGGGATGGGTCTCCAGGCCGAGCTGAGCCACTCACCGGCGGCAGGGGGCGGGGATGGGGTCCGGACGCCAACCCACACCGTGGGGGAGTGAGCGCTGGCTGGTGAATGATGCATGATGCCCAGTTAGAGGGCTGCGAGACCATGTGTTTTGGACATTTATTTCCAGTTCGGTGAGGAAGCCTCCTGGGGGAGGGGGCGCACCACAAGAGCCAGACTGGAGTACAATGAACACAAGCCAATCATTGTTCTCTGACTTTCCCACCCCTAAACAGCTGGGTGGCTTCAAGAGCCTGCCTCTGACCTTTAGGACAAAAAGCTCTGTGTAATGACCCAGCGGAAGGCAGCCCTGGGTCCTCGGCCGGGGCAGGGAGCCTAGTGCACTAAGCCCAGCCTTCATCATCCCTGAGCTTTCTGGGTCTTCATGGTCATGACTAGCGCCAGCCCCGGGGGAGCCAGACTCAGGAGGGAGACCAACCCCCGCCACCACCAAGACTTTCTGCTCTTCCACCCCGGCTAGCTAAAAGGCACCTAAGAAAGCAATTAGCGGAAGCGATCTGGCTTCTGGGTACACAGCCAACAGCCACTTTTATCTCCAGCCCAACCAACCTGGAAAGCTCAGTGGGTGACAGACTGTTAGGGTGGGGGCCCAACGATCAAAGGACAGCCTCCAATTTCAGTGATAAGCTTGTGTTGGTGAGCTCTCAGGAGGAGAGCGATCATCCTTTGAAATTCAGGAATCCAGATTAAGGAGATCATTCCATTATTTAGACCTTCTGGACTAACAGGAGCTTATTCCTGGTCTTGGAATCAAGAGGACTTTTTATGAATTCCTCTCCCCCTCTCCCTCTCCTTCCTCCCCTCCCCCCTTCTCTCTTTCTCCTCCCCCTCTTCCGATTCCCTTACCTTTTATCTTAGAAAGAATACTAAGTATCATTCTAAGGTAATAGGGGCTAAAGGGCCAGGGCCACATTTGAACCCAGGACCTTCTGTCTCCAGGCCTGACTTATCCACTGAGCCACCCAGCTGTCCCTAATTCCACTCTACTGGTATCAATTCTGTCTTCAAGATGCATATGAAGACTGTGATTTTCAAATACAACATAGCTAGAAACGCAGCAAAATTTCCAAGGTTGGCAAAAGGCACATACATGCCTTGTCTGACTTCCTCATGGACCTTCCGCATAATAAGGCTTTGATAAAACCTGCCAGTTAATTGGTAATAACTGGAACCATAACTGTACTTTCATCAGTTAGTTCATAAGATAATAGATACACAATTGAAAAGGCCTTTAGAAGCCATCCAATAGAACCTCTTCGTGTTACAGCTGAGAAAACTGAGCCCTGCTGAGGGGAAGTGGTTTTCCAAAGCACACTGCCAGTAAATGACAGACAGAAGATATCCTCTTTGTAAGCTGAAATCCAGCTTCACTTACTAGCTGTATGACCCTGAGCAAGTCATTTAACCCTGCTTGCCTTACTTTCCTCATCTGCAAAATGAGTTGGAAAAGGAAATGGCAAATGAATATCTTTGCCAAGAAAATCTCAGATAGGGTCCCTCAGAGTTGGACTTAACTGAAAAATGACTGAAAAAAACCAAAATCACAAAACCCCAAGCCTTAGCACACAGTAATTCCTACCTTTGTGGTTTTTGCCTATGCAATTTCTCCGTTTGAAATGTCTTCCCCTCCTCTCCAAATCACATCCCTTTTTCCATCTTTCAAGGCACAAACCAAGTCACAGCACATTCATGAATTCTTTCCTGCCATCTCTAGTCCTGGCAACCCCTTCCTCCTCTGAAGACATTGTACCTGCTACCTGTTCCGCTCATGTGGGACTTGATCATTGCATATTATATTAATATTTCTTCTCACTGAACTGTTTCATGCATTTATCAATCAATGAACAAATTTACAAGAATTTTTAAAGTATCCCCTAGGAGACCTGGTGGGTTTGGTTCCAGACCACCACAGTAAAGCAATTATAGAATATTGCAATAAAGGGAGTCACATTAATTTTTTGGTTTCCCAGTACATATAAAATTGATATTTACACTATACTGTGGTCTAAGTGTGTATTAGCACTGTCTAAAAAATGTACATACCAGGGAAAGGATATAATTCTTGTAGCCAAGGGATAATGTTCTAAATTGACTAATTAAATACAAATTTCCCCCTAAACATATACATACCTTAACTACAAATACTTTATTGCTTAAAAATACAAAACCTTGGGGGCAGCTGGGTAGCTCAGTGGATTGAGAACCAGGCCTAGAGACGGGGGTCCTAGGTTCAAATCTGGCCTCAGCCACTTCCTAGCTGTGTGACCCTGGGCAAGTCACTTGACCCCCATTGCCTAGCCCTTACCACTCAGGGGGGGGGGAGGGAGAGAGAGAGAGAGAGAGAAAGAGAGAGAGAGAGAGAAACAGAGAAACAGAGAGAGAGAAAGAGAGAGAGAGAAAGAGAGAGAGAGAGAGAGAGAAAGAGATAGAGAGAAAGAGAGAGAGAGAGAGAGAGAGGGAGGGAGGGAGAGAGAGAGGGAGAGAGAGAGGGAGAGAGAGAGAGAGAGAGAGAGAGAGAGAGAGAGAGAGAGGGGAGAGAGAGAGAGAGAGAGAGAGAGAGAGAGAGAGAGAGAGAGAGAGAGAGAGAGAGGGAGGGAGGGAGAGAGGGAGAGAAGGACAGAGAGAGAAGGAGAGAAAGGGAGAGGGAAGAAGAGAGAGGGGGAGAGGGAAGCAGAGGGAAAGGGAGAAATAGAGGGAGAGATAGGGAGAGGGAAGGAAGGAGGGAGGGAGGGAGAGAGAGAGAGAGAGAGAGAGAGAGAGAGAGAGAGAGAGAGAGAGAGAGAGAGAGAGAGAGAGAGAGAGAGAGAGACATGAAGGGGACTGTGGGTCAGTGGAGCAGTCACAACACCCATTTGTTTTATGAGTGTGGTTTGTGGAGTCCTAAAACAATACAATAAGAACATAAAAGATTACTGATCAAAGATCACCATAACATAAAATCATGCTGTTGGAAAAATGACTCTGCTAGACTGGCTTGGGGTAGGGTTGCCACAACCCTTCATTTTTTGTTAAACACACAAAGCAATAAAGAAAAACACAAATAAAGCAGGGTATGCCAGCACTCCCTCCCTTACACAGGGCTAGCAAGACTTTAAACTCCTTGAGGGGAAGTTTTATACCCAGGGGTATAGAAGAGCCAGCTCAGAGGAGAGTCCATTGTTAAATTTTCAGAGTGCAAGCGTTTATGTAGTTGTACGCATTTCTACTTCAGGAATCAGCAATCACAACAAATCAGGTCCGGGTTTATGGTTCTGCTGATTGCCTACTCTTAAAGAGTGTGCATGTATTCCAACACTCCCCAGCCGTTAAACACTGACTGGCATACCCCAGAATTGTTCTATAAACATTGCTGGATCTCAGCAGGAGCTCGGTAGAATGAGAGAATAAAGTCATTACCTGGAGATCAACCTGGAGGCTACTGATAATAACCGGCATGTATGGAGTGCTTTAAGGTTTGCAAAGTGCCTTCCATCCGCGGTGTCACTGAGCTTCACCACACCTCCGCACCCAGAGTCACAGTGCTAGTCAGTAGGGGTTCATTGTCCCCTGGTTTCTTGGACTTGCCAGATAGCGCCTATCAACCTCAGCCCTTCAAACTGAGAAAAAGGAAAGCGAGTGGAACTCAAATCATCCAAACAGCCAACTATGGGGGAAATGACCAGGGAAGGGAACAAACTCCAAACTGGAGGTGTCGTTCTGCCCTGTGGCAGGGTAATGGGTGGCATTACTAGTGCTCAGGCCACCACAGAGAGCTCTGGCCAGATTTGGTGTCGTAACAGGAAAGATGACGCTGGGGTTGGAGTCAGAAGGTTCATCTTTGTGAGTTCAAATGTGTCCCCAGACACTTACTAGCGGTGTGACTCTGGGCAAGCTTTCTTTGCCTCAGTTTCATCATCTTTAAAAAGATCTGGAGGAGGACATGGCAAACGACCCCACTCACGTTTGTGAAGAAAAAAATGGGTCATGAAGGGTTGGATGTGACCGAAGACCAACCAAATAAGTGCTGTTTCCCCACGCTCGGAGAAGAAAGCCTCACTCATGGGTAAAGTGAATGGTGCGCCACACACTCGGCTATGAGGAAGCATGCGGATCCGTGCCAGAACGATATCCCATTCCCAAAGGCCACAGGTTGGCCTTTCTTTGTAAGTGCATCTAGCAAACAGGAGTTAGGGACCCTAATGATAAATTAGCCCCCCTCCCCCACGAATGTAAGCTCCTTGAGTTAGTTAAGGGCTGTTGCCTTTCTGTCTTTGCATTCCAATGGCCCAGACAAGGGTGCTTAGAACAGTCGGCATTTATTTAATAAATATTGATTAAATGGAATACAGCATTTTCAGGCATGACCTCATCCAATAACTCCATGAGGCAAATGAGGGAAATGGGGTTTTCCATGTGTGACATCTACAACCAAATTTGGCTGGGTCATACCTTTTCTGCACCCTGCAAAACCCAACCTTGATCCCTTGGCCCACTGGAAGGAGTCCTGGGGTCAAAACTGTGGTCCCAGAGTAGCAAAAACTTAACAAAACACCAGTTTAATTAGTTCTGTGTCGGGGCTCAGCTCTGTCTTATGACCAAGGGTGAGGAGGAGAGACCATATAGGGAAAGGAGATTCTTCATAGTAAAGGTAATCAGGGATGGGGGTGGGGGATCAACTTGGGTTAGCTGGCTTCTTCGGATGGACAGTAACCGCTGATTTCTCTCAGCCAATGAGGAAATAGGGGAGGGCTCCTCAAGCTAGGCTTGGGGAATATATCCTGCTATTCCCGCCCTCAAGGGTGTGTCTGTACCAAACTCTGGTCCAGCACCCACTCTTTCAAGGACATCAATAAAAGGGCTTTTCTACTTCACAATCAGGTAAGGCCGTGTTTCCTACAACTTGGGGTTTCGTCCGGGATTCAGGCACTCTAAGTTCCAGTGGAAAGGTAGGAAGGTGCCCCACTGTTTGAGCACTCCCTGATTTTGCCCCCCCAAGGTCTCAATCTGGTTGCTATCCCTGAAAGAGGACATTTTGATCCCATGGATTGTGAACTAGAAAAGAAAAAAGGGAGGGAGAACAACACGCCAGTGACCAGGTAACCCTGTGCACAGGCCAAGGTAAGAAAATGGAGGGTTGTTAAGTATTGCCTGGTTGGTCAGGAAATTCTGGTGAGCCCAAGGCCCAGAGACATCTTACTGAACAGCCCTTGAGGGAGGATGTTAAAATGTTGGTTTGATGATGAAGGGACTAAGGGTCTACTCAGGATGATCAACTATTGCAGTTTTATATGAATAAAGAAAAAAGTATTTTTCCATCCACAGTATTCTGGCCAAAATACAGGGCAGATGAGAACTGAGTCTTGTGATTTATGTTAACAATAAGAAGCCACTTTCTCAGGAAGAGTCAAAGAGGCAGGGCCTGAAAAGAAAGATTCTCTCAGGTTTACCAATTCTTTATGGTTCTGGGCATTCTCCATTTCCCTGGATAAGGCCTTAAGAGAGAAAGAAGACCTGATAGGGCCCATCAGTCCTCCAGAATAACCTGGAGGCCTAATACTTGCTCCAACAGCTCCCCCTACTCCCCATCAACTATGGAAGGACCTGGAATAGTGTAAGAAGGATGTCCAGAATTTCCCCTTCCCTGTCTCTCAGGGAGGTAGGAAAACAGTGAAATCTAGGACTGCAGAATCCTTATACCCACTTAGAGAGGTACCAATAGAACAGGAGGAGATCAGCTATGTAAACATGCCCCTAACCAGCCCAGAGGAGGGGAACTTCAAGAAAGAGGTGAAATCTCTTGTAGAGGACCCACTGGGGCTAACAGAACAACTTGACCAGTTCTTAGGTCCCAATCTTTATACCTGGTCTAAACTTATGTCCATATTGAACATTCTCTTTACCAGGGAAGAGGAGGGAATGATTAGAAGGGCAGCTGTGAGGGAATGGGAAAGACAACATCCCCCTGGGCAAGGGGAGATGGCAGCTGAGCAGAAATTCCCAATGTGGACCCCAACTGGGATAACAACAATCAAGGGGTCAGGACTCAGATGAAAGCTCCAAAAACCTCCTCATACAGGGAATAAAGTTGGCTACCCCAAAGTCTCAAAATCCGAGCAAGGCCTTTGAGGTCAGCCAGAAGGATGAGACTCCATTAGCCTTGTAAGGATAATTTTATAGTTGTGTCTTAATATCTAAATTAATTATTGGTCGCCAGGGGATATCCCAAATAATAAAATACCCAAGTCAGCTGGAAATTATGGTGATTTTGATTAATATAGAGAGAAGGAATTAAGGAGAAGAGAGAGAGAGAGAGAGGAAAGAGTTAATTTAAACTGCTCTGGCTCAGACTGAACCAGGCAAGAATTAAAGGCCTTGGCCAAAGGGGCCTCCCCTGAGCCCAAGGGAAAAGGAAGTCAGTCTCATCACTCACCACAAGACCATCTCAAGGAAGCTGTCTGAGGGAGCTCCTCCAGGCTCAAGTTCCAGGATTGAACTGCTGCCCAGGCCTGCTCACATGAAGTGATCAGCTAGAGCCACCTCTCCAGGAAAAGAGAGAGAAGAGAGGAAGTGCCGCACCCTATATAGACAGTTTTACATCACTTTCCTGTGTCTTATCTATACCAATGGTAGCTTAGCTTGACTTAGGACAGCCCAGGGGTCTGTCAGCTGTTTCTTCACATGTCTTTCAAAGGACATCCTCCTAAATACTTAATCCTTAAGTATAGATGCAGACATTCCTGACCTTGTTAGATTAAGTAGGGTGGAGCAATGTAAAGTTCCCAAGACATCCCTGATTCTGTTAGACCAAGTATCTCCATTGTTACAATCAGATTACAACTTTATTTTCCCCTAAAGTATGGTCTGAGTTGGTGGAGTAGTTTTAAAGTTCACAGCCTTCTTACAGAGACTGAGAGAACAAATGAGGAAATACTTGAGGACAGATCTGGAGGATCCCATGGTGCAGGGACCTTTAAAGGTTAATTTTGTAAAGAGGGCTTGGCCTGACACCCGAAAGAAACTTCAGAAAATTGATGGATGAATGGACAAACCCCTCAAGAAAAGTGCTAAGGGAGGCCCCAAAGGTCTTTGTAAATAGGGAGATGAAAAGCAGAAACAAAAGGTTAAAATCATGATGAATACAGTAGATGCTATGGTGAGAAAGAAGATGGAATAAGGGGAAGAAGGGAAAAAGAAAGGTAGGAGAAAGGGGGAGGTCAAACCAAGGGACATTGGAGAGGTCAGACTACTGCAGGATGTTATTACTGAAAGGAAAATAGGTCATTTCAAGAGAGAATGCCCAGAACTAAAGAGAGGACAGGTGATCCCCATCATGAGTGTCAAGGATGGGGGGGGAGTGTCAGAGGCTCCTTGACCATTGGCCCACTGGCAGTCCTTGGTAAACTTGAAGATGAGACCATGCCAAGAAGAAATTACCTTTTTAATAGATACAGGGACTGCCTGATCTTCTTTTAATCACCACAAAGGGAATCAACTCTCTGATCAGTTCTTAATAGTCTCAAGGGTGAAAGGGGAAGGATTTAAAGCCCCCATTTTTAAACCTACAGATATTAGATGGGAGGACATGACCAGAACCAAGGTCAATTACTATATACCCCAAAGGCTGGAAGCAACCTCCAGGGAGAGATTTAATAATAGCCATGGGATTAAATTTAGAGGTGAGGGATGAACAAATAAAAGTGGTCTTGGCCCTTCTCACTGAGGAAGATGAAAGGGATGTCAAGGAGGAAGAGTGGGTGAAAGAGGACCTAAAGACCTTTGGTTTTAAGAAGTGTATACTGGTTCTGTCCTCTACTTCTTCATCCCTCAGACATCAGGGTCTATTGGCTCAAACCTCTCCTTCTCAAGTACCACTGTGTCCTAATCAAGTCATGGAAGGACTCCAAACTCCAGCCAGTCTGGGAAGGACCATATCAAGTCCTGTTAACCAATGAAACAGCAGTCTGGACGGCAGAAAAAAGCTGGACACATTACATCCTTGTTAAGGGGCTAGTGAACACATCCTAGCAGTGGACAGTGGCTCCAATCTTGAATCCTCTTAAGCTAAAACTGCTTAAGGGAAACAAAGAGAGGAGACAGGAGTGAAGGGATTCATCTTTCTTCTAGGTTCCTAGCTCCTAATGCTTTTGCTAGGTCAAAACAAAGGCCATGGCCTACAGAAGGATGATGGAAGGGTGGGGCTTTGGATTATTAGGTGCCTTCCAGGTATTAGACTAAGGGAACCAGAGGGCCTTAGGGAGTGAGGGAGGGCCTGTGTCCTGAAGAGGAACATGGGACTAAGCAGTTCTGAGGATCTCTCAGTCTGAGATGGAGTTAGGTTTGGTGGGCTACCCAATTCAAAGGATGGCCTGCTTCATACTCTGAGGGTAAAACCCTTAAAAAAAACTGACCATGTTTAAAGGGGAGTCAACCTCTACCTGTAAAGACAGAAAATATAACCCTATAATTTTAATGATTCTTTAATCATGTGGGGAGTGATTGAAACGGAACCTTTGGGTTAGGGGCAGATATGTATGGAAGAGACTCCATAGGAAGATTCAGGATAATTCAGAAGTATCAGAGGGACCAAGGCCTGGGCTGAACCTAACCTTTAACTCTGGGTCAGATGAGAAAGTCTAAAATGATCCCAAAGTGGTCTAAAAAATTGAAATTAAAGATCAAAGAGATCTTAAAAGTGGGGACAGGACATGGAGATTCCAAAACCTAGGTGGAAAGGATTAAATACACAGTCAATAGCCTAAACAAAAGCAACTGTTATGGTTGTGCCTCAGGCAGACCAGTGGCCCCAACTGTTCCCTTCCCAACTGGATGAACTAATAATCCAATTAATATAATAATAAAGCAGGTATCTATTGTATGATAAAGTTATTCTAGAATGAGTGTTTGGGCAAATGACACTTGCTACTGTGACCAGGAAATCACTTTAAAAGACTGATATATATTAATTTAAGGTCGCCAAGGAATTCAGCTATGTAATTCCTAAATGAAAACTCAAGTCAGCAGTGAGAGAGAGAGAGAGAGAGAGAGAGAGAGAGAGAGAGAGAGAGAGAGAGAGAGAGAGAGAGAGAGAGAAAGGGGAGAGAAGGAATAGGGCTTAAATACCCCCTCTGTTTAGACTGGGCCAAAAGGCCCAAGCCCTTAGATAGCTGAAGCAAAGAAAAGAGATCAGTCCCTATCACTCAGGTGACCAAAATGGAGAAACAGTCTCAGGGCCTCCACCTCCAGCTTCCTTCAGAACAAGCTTCTCAGAGCACAACCTCTCAGAGCAAAACCTCTCCAACCACACCCTCAGGCCTCAGACCCCTCTATCTTTAAGGAAACCATCTCAGTTCCCTCCCCTCAGTTCTCACATCTACCAATCACTGTCCATGTCTTCCCTGTGCCAATGGTGGCTCTAGCTTAACCTAGGATCGCCCAGAGGTCTGCCCCTTTGCACATGTCTGTTGAAGGTCATATTCTCAAATAATTAAATTTTGATCTATGCTGCAGCCCTTCCTAAATCCTGTTAGGACTGAGTAGGGTGGAGATTGTAAGTTCCAAGACCTGGTTTTGTCATTCCAAGTATCTCTATTGTATCAATTCTAAAATTAATCATGACTCAAAGAACTTCCTGTTCTATGCTTAAGCATAGGTCAAAGCCCTTTCCATTGTTTAGCAAAAGGTTTCTGTCCTAAAGTAGTCTTAGGTAGGGAGGAGAAGGACCCTCCCTACCTAATGTTGGAAATGGGGAAATTTCCAACATTCATAAGTCTAAGAAATTTTAAGGTTTACACTACCCTCCATCCCTACTCTTTCCAAAAAGAAAGGGAATGAGAATAACTGCCACATTTTCTTTGGGTCTTGGAAATCATTCTGCTTGCCTCACACTGCAGCTTGGAAAGTGGTTCTCAATTTCTCTACACCCCTACTGCCCTCTGGTGTTATGGTGGTGGAGGAACCTTAAGGTCAACAGTCCCTTAGAACTGGGCAGGAACATGCAGGCTGGTCCAATTGGCTATCCCTTTTACTCTTGGCATTTGAAAACTTACAAGATCAAGAGCCCAGAGGGAGGGTCCACCAGCTCCTTAAGGATCTTTTGACTCCCAGGAATATATATTAATTTTACAGGGGTTCTACAAGGAGTCCCTGATGAATTTAAGGCCAGAAATCAAATATTAGCAGGGTATGAATCCCTCTTTTGGTAGATCACTATCAACAAAAATGTGGACTGAATAAATTATACATATTACAATCAAAAAGGTTTCTAAATTACATTAGGGATGCAATAAAGGGGATTGCTACCCAATTGGATGCAATTAACAAGATGGCTTGGGAAAACAGGCTAGCCCTGGACATGATGTTGGCAGAAAAAGGAGAAGTCTGCGTGATGCTTGGGGGATAGTGCTGCACTTTTATTCCCAATAACACAATACCTGAGGGACCTGATGAATTAAGGCCCTCAAGGTGCTCACCACCCTGGTGAGGAACTGGGGGCTGGAAAATTGGTTTGGCATAACTGTAGTGGGAATTCTAGTGGTCCCTAGGTGTTGCATAATCCCACACCCCAGGGGTTTGGTTAAAAAATTGATTGAAATGGCTCTAACTAAAACTTCTCTACCTTCTTACTCCATGCTCCCAGTTGAAAAGGAAGAATTGGATAAAGAAAGTCAAAGGATGTTCTTGATGGTAGAAAAAAGCTCTATGATAAATGTAGATGTTACAGGTTGTGAGGAAACAAAAGAGGAGGGATTGAGGGAAATGGGAATTTCCATTATTCTGTTGGGTCGTACCTTTCCTGCTCCCCCCAACCTTCAAACTTAATCCTTAAGCCAATAAGGAGTCCAATGGTTGAAACTGTGGAGAGGAGTAAAAACTTAGCAGAAAGCAGTTTAGCTAGTTCTCTATCAAAGTTCAGCTGTCTTATGACCAGGGTTAAAAGAAGAGACTATATAAGAAAAGTGGATTCTCAATGGGAAAAGTAATCAAGGTTGACATGGGTTAGTCAGTATCTCCAGATGGACTGTAACCTCTGATTTCTCTCAGCCAATGAGGAAACAGGGGAAAGGCTCCCCAAGCTAGGCTTAGGGAATATATACTGCTGTACTTGCCTTCAAATGTATGCCTGTTACCAAGCTCCTGTCCACCACAGGCTCTTGCAGGATGTTAATAAAGGAGCTTTTCTAACTTCACAATTGAGTAAGAATTTTCTTTTTAGGTAAGGCTGTGTTTCTTACAGCAAATAGCGAAAGTATCACAGTCCCCACTTTACAGGTAAGAAAAGAGAGGTGCAATGACTTTCCCAAAACCACACAAAGGGCAAATATCAACCCTAAGAGATTAATGATAAAAAAGGCTATCCATCACCCCAGAAAGAACAAATGGAGTCTGAATGCAAATCAAGTCTTCCATTTTTTCACTTTATTTTCTCCGTGAGTTTATTCTTAAATGTGCAATATGTGCCTCCTTTTCCAACTTGACAAAAATGGAAATATGTATTACGTGATAGCACATATATAACTTTTATCATATTACCTGCCATCTCTGAGAGGGGGGAAGGAAGAGAATCTGGATTATGAAATGTCAAAAAATGAATGTTAAAAATTGTTTCTGTATGCAATAGGGGGAATAATACAATATTTAAAAAATGGCAAATGTCAGAAACAGGATTTAAGCTGTGAACTTTTATCATCTTTCTTTTTTCCCCCACACACTCTTATTTCTTAATATAAACGACCTCTATTATTCCTTTCTTTAACTATCCCTTTGCTCTCTTTTTTCCTTATTATATATACCTAAGATTCCCTCTCTTAATCTTTATCCCTCACCTTCCAATCTCCTAATAAGTTAAGAAAATTTTTACCCTTCTCTAGGTATGCATTATTCCCTCTTTTATCCAGATCCCATGAGAATAAAGTAGTAGCATTACCAGACCTTCATCCCCTCCTGCTCATTGTAACATTTCTTTTATTCATGCCTTTTATACGAGATAATTATTCCATTTTATCCCTCCCCATCCGATTTTATTTTTTGACTCATTCCGTCATATTCAACTAGAACTCAAAGCTCCTAGCTATATATGCTCCATCAAACTACCCAATGGATTATGGCACTTTGGAACACGTCTAAGTAATCAAAAAGGGGCTAGTCTTGCTGAACTCAGCACCGAAGATAACTGGCAAAGTACTCTCCCCTCTCCTCCCCAATTCTGTACAGAAGTCTTATGGTCTTGGGGTATTTTTCATGATTTGACATTCATTATCTATCTGTTTTATAATACTGGCTTGAAGACAGCAGACAGGGGTTTAGTTGCTATTTTCCTACAATTTACAGTCACACATGTCTCTCTTATTAACAAAGACCATAAGAGAGAGTGGGCAGAGCCAAGATGGCAGAGTAGAAGCAAGGAAGTTGGAAATCACCATGAGAATCCTCTCCAATTGATCTTAAAATGATGCCACAAAATGAATAAAGAGTGAAAGAATCAACAAGGAGACAGAGTGAAGCAACTTCCATGAAGAGAACAACCTGAAAGGTAGGCAGAGAGTATCTGGGGCACTGGGGAGAGAGGGGAGCACAGCCAGCAGGAGGCTACAGCAAGGAGTAAGCCAACAGCAAGCCACCGCTCCCCCCAATGCCCCACATCTATTGTTCCAGGCTCTAAACTTGGGCCCAAGCCAACAACATAGAGACCCTGATCCACCAGCAGTCCAATCCTACCCACACCTCTTAAAGTTCCAAGAAAACCTGCAGTGAGGTCCAGAATTCTAGCCCAGGAAAGTCTGTGCTGTTCAGTCTGATCTTTGTGGATCCAGAATGAGGCCAGGAGTCCCAGCCTGGACTTGTAGTGAAGAACTGAATCCTAGTTTGGAGCAGTCAGTAGACTCAGAGCTGAGCCCCAATCCTTGTTAGGAACAGTCCCCTGAGTTCTGACTTGAGGAATCCTGGCTGGATCATCAAAGAAGAAGTGAAGTTTAAGAGAGGTCCCTATTCTTCCAGAAAACAGAGTCCACCTTTAAAATGAGAGTGAAAGTCAAGAAAAAGGCTGGGAAAATGAGTAACCATCAAAAAAAAAAAGTAACCAGACATTTTTTGCAGAGACAGAGCAAGACACAGACACAGAAAGGATCAGTGAAAGCAAAGCAAACACATGCAAAGCCCCAAAGAAAAATATGAATTAAACTCAGATTCTGGAAGAGCTCAAGAAGGATTTAAAAAATCAATTATTGGAGATAGAGGAAAAATGGGGAAGAGAAAAGAAAGCATGGAAGAAGAAGTGGGTCAAATGAAAAAGGGGGCTCAAAAGCTGCTGGAAGAAAATAATTTCTTAAAAATTAGAATTGGACAACTAGAAGCTAATGACTTCATGAGACATCAAGAAACAAACAAAAAAAAACACAAAAAAATTTAAAGAATAAAAAAATCAGAAGAAAACGTGACCTATCTCAATTGAAAAAAAAAATAACTGTCCTGGAAAATAGATCCAGGAGAGTCAATTTAAGAATTATTGAACTACTTGAAAGCCAAGATAAAAAAAATTTTTTTTTAATCCTGGGTATCATAATACAAAAAAATTATCAAAGAAAACTTCCCAGATATTCTTAGCAAGAGAGTAAAATGGAAATGAAAGAATCTACAGATTACCTCCATTAAGAAATTCTCAAATGACCACTCCCAGGAATATGACTAAATCCAAGAGCCCCCCCAAGTCTAGGAGAAAATATTGCAAGCAGCCAGCAAGAACCAATTCAAATATCATGGAGCTACAGTCAGGATTACACAGGACTTAGCAGCCTCCACATGATATTCCTGAAGGCAAAAGATCTAGGTTTACAACTCAGAATCACTTTTCCAGAAGAATTGAGTATGTTCTTTTAGGGGAAAGAAAAATGGTCATTCAATAAAATAGAAGATTTTCAAGCAATCCTGATAAAAAGATCAGAACTAAATAGAAAATTTGAAGTCCAAACATAAGACCCAAGATAAGTCTAAAAAGGTAAATAAGAAAAGAGAAAATTCAAGGGACTCAATAAGGTCAAGTTGTTATTCCTACCTGGAAAGAAAATATTTGTAATTCTTACAAATTCTTAGTAGTAGAGCAGTTAGAATGAGTATACATGGATAGAGGGTGGGGAAGTAAGCTCATTAAGATGGTATGATATGCAAAAAAAATATCAAGGGTTATGCTCAAAGGGTGATAAAAGACTGTCTGCCCTTTGATCCAGCTATAGCACTGCTGGGTTTGTACCCCAAAGAGATAATAAGGAAAAAGACTTGTACAAGAATATTCATAGCTGCGCTCTTTGTGGTGGCCAAAAATTGGAAAATATGGGGATGCCCATCAATTGGGGAATGGCTGAACAAATTGTGGTATCTGTTGGTGATGGAATACTATTGTGCTAAAAGGAATAATAAAGTGGAGGAATTCCATGGAGACTGGAACATCCTCCAGGAAGTGATACAGAGTGAGAGGAGCAGAACCAGGAGAACATTGTACACAGAGACTGATACACTGTGGTACAATCGAACATAATGGACTTCTCCATTAGTGGCAATGCAATGTCCCTGAACAATCTGCAGGGATCTAAAAAACACTATCCACAAGCAGAGGATAAACTGTGGGAGTAAAAACACCGATGAAAAGCAACTGCTTGACTACAGGGGTGGAGGGGATATGACTGAGGAGAGATTCTAAATGAACACTCTAATGCAAATACCAACAACAGGGAAATGGGTTTGAGTCAAGAATACATGTGATAACCAGTGGAATCGTGCGTCAACTATGGGAGAGGGAAAGGTGGTGGGAGGGGGGGCGGGGAGGAAGAGAAAATGATCTTTGTTTCTAGTGAATAATGTTTGGAAATGACCAAATAAAATAATGTTTAAAATAAATTTTTTAAAAAAAGTAAAAAATATCTCCCTCAAAAAAAATATCAAGGGGTAAAAAAAGAGGATTGCACTGAGAGATAAGGGAAGGGAGAGATGAAATGGGATAAATTATCTCACCTAAAGAGGCATGAAAAACTACTACAGTGGAGGGGAGGATGAGGGTGGTGATGGGCAATGCTTAAACTTTACTCTCATCTTAACTGGCTTTGGAATAATAACCATACTCACTGGGGTGTAAAATCCTATCTTATCTTATAGAGAATTAGGAAGAGAATAAGACAAGGGAGGTAGTAATTAGAGGGAGGGACAAGTGGGGTATGATAAAAAGCAAAATACTGGTGAGGAGGGACAGAGTAAAGGGAAAAAGAGCAGATCAAAAGGGGAAAATAAGATGGAGGGGAATACAAAGTTGGTTATCATAACTGTGAATGTAATGGGATGAATTCACCCATAAAACAGAAGTGGATAACAAAGTGGATTAAAAAGAAGTGGATTAAAAACCAGAATCCTACTATGTGTTGTTTTCAAGAAACACATCTGAGGCAGAGTGACACACAGAGTAAAGGTAAGGCACTGGAGAAGAATTTACTGTGCATCACCTAAAGTAAAAAAAAGCAGGAATAGCAATCATGGTTTCAGACAAAGTTAAAGTAAAAATAGATCTGATTAAAAGAGTTAAGGAAGGAAATTACATCTTGCTAAAAGGGATTATAAACAATGAAGTAATATCAATACTAAACATGGGCACCAAATGGTATAACCTCAATTTTTAAAGACATTAAATGAACTTTGGGAAGAAATAAACAGTAAAACTACACTAGTGAGGGGGCCTCATTCAGATATATATAAATCAAATTCAAAAATAAACAAGAAAGAAGTAAAGGAAGTGAATGAAATCTTAGAAAAGTGAGAACTAATAGATCTCTGGAGACAACTGAATGGAAATAAAAAGGAATATACCGTCTTTTCAGTTGTACATGTCTTCTACACAAAAACTGACCATGTATTAGGGCATAAAAACTTCACAACCAAATTCAGAAAAGCAGAAATAATAAATGCATCCTTTTCAGATCATTATAAAACAAAAATTATAATCAATAAAGCTCCATGGAAAAATAAATAAAAAAGTATTTGAAGACTAAATAATCTAATGCTAAAAAAAGGGTGGTTCAAAGAATAAATTATAGAAAAAAATCAATGATGTACTAATGAGAATGACGAGATGACATATCAAAATTTATGCAATGTAGCCAAAGGAGTACTTAGGGGAAAATTTATATCTCTGAATGCTTATATCAATAAAATGGGCAAAATGAAAATCAATGAAATGGGAATGAAACTAAAAAAAAAACAGAAAAAAAAATTTAAATCTTCATTTAAAGACTAAAGTGGAAGTCCTGAAAATTAAAGGAGAAATTAATAAAACTAAAATAAGAGAACCAGCTAAGAGTAGGAGTTGAAGAAAACCAAATAATCAGTATCAACAATAAAAACAGTGAACCACCAATGAAGAGGAAATGAAAGCAATTGTTAGGAGCTCTTTTGCCCAATTATATGTCAATAAATCTGACAATCTAAATGAAATGGATGAATATTTACAAAAATACAAATTTGCTCAGATTAGCAAGAGTAAATAGAATCCTTAAATAATCCCATATCAGAAAAAGAAATTGAACAAGTCATCAATGAATTCCCTAAGAAAAAATGCCCAGGGCTAGATGGATTCACAAGTGAATTTTATCACACATTTAAAGAACAATTAATCCCAATATTACACAAACTATTTGGGAAAACAGGCAGAGAAGGACTCCTACCAATTCTTTTTATGCAACAAATATGGTACTGTTATCCAAGTCAGGAAGAATAAAAACAGAGAAAGAAAATTATAAGTCAATTTCATTAATGAGTATAGATGCAAATTTTTAAAATAAGAAACTAGCAAAGAGAATATGACAAAGATCATTCACTATGACCAGGTGGGATTTACACCAGTAATGAAGGACTTATTTCATATTACTAAGATCAGGGGTGAAACAAAGATGCTCATTATCATCGCTATTATTTAATATTGTATTAGAAATGCTAGTTTTAGCAATAAGGAAAGAAAAAGAAATTGAAGGAATTAAATTAGGCAAGGAGGAAACTAAACTATCACTCTTCGCAGATGATATGATGGTAAACATAGAGAATTGGATGAAGGTAAACTTAGAGAATCTTGGAGAATCAATTAAAAAACTAGTTGAAATGATTAATAACTTTAGTAAGGTTGCAGGATACAAAACAAATCCACACAACTCATCACTATTTCTACATAATGCCAACAAAGTCCACCAGCGAGAGTTAGAAAGAGAAATTCCTTTTTATATCACTATAAACAATATAAAATACCTGGGAATCTACTTGCCAAGGCAAACACAGGAATTGTAGGAACACAATTACAAAACATTTTTCACACAAAGAAAGTCAGATATAAACAATTGGGAAAACATTAGAAAAATATTAATATTTTCCAATTGTTTAGATCTGACTTTAAAATATTTTCTTACTTTATAGTCTTGATTTTTTGTTCTTCCAGATGAATTTTGTTATTATTTTTTCTAGTTCTATAAAACAATTATTTAGCAGTTTGATTGGTATGGTGTTGAATAAATATTAATTTAGGAAGAATTGTCATTTTTAATATATTAATTTATATATTTATATATTGGAGGGCATGTGGCAAAATTAGGACACTAATGCATTGTTGGTGGAGTTGTTCTGAAGGGCAATTTGAAACTATGCTAAATGGCCATAAAACTGTGCATACCCTTTGATCTGGTGATACCACTGCTGGGTCTGTATCCCAAATAGATTAAAAAAGAGAGGAAAGGACTTATTTGTACAAAAATATTTATAGCCCCTCTTTTTGTGGTGGCAAAGAATTGCAAATTGAAGGGATGTCCATCAATTAGGGAATGGCTGAACAAATTGGGGTACATGTTGGTGATGGAATACTATTGTGCTATAAGAAATGATAAGAGGGGCAGCTGGGTGGCTCAGTGGATTGCGAGCCAGGCCTAGAGATGGGAGGCTTGGGTTCAAATCTGATCCCAGATACTTCCCACCTATGTGACCCTGGGCAAGTCACTTAACCCCCATTGACCAGCCCTTTTTGCTCTTCTGTATTGGAACATATACACAATATTAGTTCTAAGGCAGAAGGTAAGGGTTTATAGGGGAACAAAAAGAAAAATGGTAAGATGATTTCAGAAAAAGCTGGCAAGATCTGCAGGGACTGATGCAGAGTGAAATAAACAGAACTGAGAGAACATTGTACACACTAACAGCAATACTGGATGATGATTATCTGTGAAAATTTGGCTGCTCTCAGCAATGTGATGATCTGGGACAATCCTGAAAGACTAATGATGGGGAATGCTATCTACCTCCAGAGAAAGAACTAATGGAGTCATCATTCACATCAGTGTGTCTTTGGTTTCATTTGGGGGTTTTAGTTACGTACGAGTTTGCTCTTACAACAATGACCAATATGGAAGTGTGGTTTGCATGGCAATAAAAATAAAATTAAAAACAAGACAAAATAAAGACCAAAGTGGAAGACATCAGCGAGGGAAGTTTGGAAAGCACTCAGTATTCAGTCACCTATTGCCTATTTTGCAGGAGTGATTCAACTTTTCCCAGGATAAATTAATTAGTAGGAGTTAGGTATTTGGTTATTCTCTAGTGGCATCTACGTAGGACAATGGATAGAGCATCAATTAGGAAGACCTAAATTCAAATGTAGCTTCAGATATTTATTAGATGTGCAAACCTAGGCAAGTCACTCAATTCTGTTGAACTGGCTTCTTCATCTATAAAATGAGCTGAAAGAGGAATGGCAAACTATTCCAGTATCTTTACCAAGAAAACCCCAAATAGAGTCATGGAGATTTGGGCAGGACTAAACAATAGCATATTCTCCACGTAGGTTACTCCATCTCTATAGAAACAAGTATCCTATTTTTCTTGGAAGGTCTCTGTAGTTGCCCAAATTTAGGAGGGAAAAAAGCCTCTGAGTATCTTGCTCTATTTATCTGTACTTAGCTCTTATGCATATATAGATCATAGACGTAGAACTCAAAAGGAAACCTCAAAAAGCCATCTAAGCTAACCATCTCCCCATGCAAATGGAAATTGGGACCAAAGGATATTAAGGTGAATAGCCAAAATTCACAGTCTTGGGAAGCATCAGAGGTGATTTGGGAATCAAGAGCTTTTGATTGCAGAGCTGGGGGCCATTTCCTTGTGCCCCCACACTGGGGGACTGATGGGACCCAATGAAAAGTTTGTTCTAAGCAGCACCCCTTTCCTGAATGCTTACTGCATGTCATTACCTGTGCCTCACCCAGGTGATCTGCTGCCCCATCCCATCAAGAAAGTCAGCTTCTTGGTTTTCCTTTGTATCCCCAAGCCTAGCACAGTGGGAGCTTAATGCAATTCCGGAATTTATTAATGCCCTATTACATACCAGGTACTGTATTAGGTAATGGAGATACAAAAACAAATACACAATTCCTATTGAACCAATTGATTGATTAATCAGGAGCCTGTAATTAGAGAGTAAAGCAAAGAGCATAACGATCTTAGGATACCAGGACTTAGAGCAGGAAGAAAACTTTCTTCATTTAAGTAAATCTCTCTTATTTTTTTAAAATTTTATTTAATTGATTAATTTAGAGCATTTTTCCAGGATTACAAAAATCATGTTCTTTCCCTGTCCTCCCTCCAACCCCCTCCTATATCTGACGCACAATTCCACTGGGTTTTACATGTGCTTTTGGTCAAGATCTATTTCCATATTATTGATATTTGCACTAGGGTGATCATTTAATTCTCCCTTATTTTACAAAGGGAGAAACTGAGGTATGTTGGAAGTAAATCTCTCTCCATTATGCTGCTCTTTTTTTAAACATCATCTCTCAGTGACCTGGAGAAGCCCTCATAGAAAGGAAGTTAAAGAGCCAAGGATCGAACAAGACAGGAAACTGATTCCACAGGTGGCCAGGCAAATAAAGAAACCATGGTTGGTTCCTGAGATGTGACCTGGGAGAGCCAGTGGGTGGAGAAAACAACTGATAAGTGGTCTTTGGGGGTCTTCTGGCTGGAGCGTGGAGGCTGGAGGAACCATTGTTGGTGTTGGGCTTCAATCCATCATGGCAGCCAATAGATTAGTAAGCTAAATACCTTGTGACAAGGAAATCACTTTAAAAGACTGATATATATTAATTTAAGGTCGCCAAGGAATTCAGCTATGTAATTCCTAAATGAAAACTCAAGTCAGCCGTCAACCTTTTATAGAGTTTAATTACAAACAGGAGTAAGAAAGGAATTAGAGATAGAGAGAGAGAAAAAGGGAGAGAAGGGAATAGAGCTTAAATACCCCTTCTGTTTAGGCTGGGCCAAAAGGCCCAAGCCCTTAAATAGCTGGGGCAAAGAAAAGAGATCAGTCCCTATTACTCACGTGACCAAAATGGAGAAACAGTCTCAGAGGCCCCCACCTTCGGCTTCCTTCAGAGCAAGCTTCCCAGAGCACCTCTCCAACCACTCAGAGCCAAAACTCTCCAACCACCCCTCAGTCCTCAGACCCCTCTATCTTTAAGGAAACCATCCAAGTTCCCTCCCCTCAGTTCTCACATCTACCAATCACTGTCTATCATTTTCCCTGTGCCAATGGTGGCCCTAGCTTAACCCAGGACCGCCCAGAGGTCTGTGGCTTTGCACATGTCTGTTGGAGGTCATATTCTCAAATAATTAAATCTTGATCTTTTGCTACAGCCCTTCCTAAATCCTGTCACCCTGAGTAGGGTAGAGATTGGAATAATTAAATTTTGATCTATGCTGCAGCCCGTCCTAAATCCTGTTAGGACTGAGTAGGGTGGAGATTGCAATTTCCAAGACTTGGTTCTGTCATTCCAAGTATCTCCATTGTATCAATTCTAAAATCAATCATGACTCAAAGAAATTCCTGTTCTATGCTTAAGCATAGGTCAAAGTCCTTTCCATTGTTCAGCAAAAGGTTTCTATCCTAAAGTAATCTTAAGAAGGGAGGAGGAGGAACCTCCCATGCCAATGGGGTTCACATTCCAATAGCCAAGACCCACTATCAATAGGAAATTTTTCAAGTATGAAATTTCCCAATGGTGAAATTTCCAACATTTATAAGTCTAAGAAATTTTGAGGTTTACAACCTCTCTACCTCTTTCCTTCCTTTCCCTCTCTTGACTATTACTACTTTGATTTAATAAAGTTATTAAAGCTACCAGCAGCCTCAGAATCACAATTTTAATTATTACAGGTAAAGAAACAGTCAGATTCTGAAGCCGGCTTTCTGAATGAGGTCTACCTAATTCTACTTCTTGGAAATCCAATGTTCTATTCACTGCATTTGGTCAGGGAGCATCTCCCTCCCCATCCCATAAATCATCCCCTCCACAGGCCAAACCACCTCAAGTGTTTTTCAGATAATCATTGTAGGTCATGCTCTTCAGTCCTCTCACCATCCTGGTCATCATCCCCTGGACACCAAAATGTAGTGCCTTCAAAACCACTTTAATTGCCCTTCGAGATCTTAGGATATTAACGGATTTGTTTGTAGTTTTCAGAGAACAAGAATGGAATTTAGGATAAGAGTGTCCTCAAGAAAGTGGCGTTTTAGAATGTACTGAAGTCAATGTTACTTTAAACTAAATAGGAGAGACCATGAGTGCATGTTAGGGCAGAGGGAGATAAGCGTCTGGGTCTTGGGGTTATCGGGTAGGGGTTCATGGAGCAGGTGGAACTCTAGCTGGGACATGAACTAGAGGGAGGAAAAAGACGAGACAGCCTTTTAAGCCTCTGGAAGGTGGCCCCTGGGTGTGGTCATGGCCTGGAAAACACCTATTGGGGATCAGTGAGAGAGAAGTCTGTAGGCACATGAGGAGGGGCCCCAGTGGCCCCAGAGGGGTTTAGATTTGATAGGACAGATATAAACTTTCCAGCCCTATTTTCTTTTTTATTTCAGGCCCTTTCTTCAGGGTGGCTGCCCCCTCCCCCAGTTCTATAATTCCCACAACCCCTCAGTGTGAAGAAGGGAAAAAAAAGCTTTTCCTGCCCCAATACACAATGAGCCTTGACCTTAGCTTTTAATAACCACTTAGGCCGGCAGCTGTCTCCCTTTAAATAAAGAATCTCATTCCTTGTTCAGATACTAGAAAGCAATTTCACTAAGTGCTTAACTTAATCAGCTTTCCTCTATAGCCACCGACTAGACCAATGGGGCTCCATTTTCCTCCCACCATAGGATGAGTACTGCTGGTGCTCTTCTTGCCTCCCAGAAGCCATTACGGATTTAAAGGGTAGGGGTTGGGGACCAGGGTCAGAGGAGATGGGTTCCAGGGACCTCCTGCCTGTAAATGGAGAATAATCGTATTTGGGCCCATTAACCTCAAAGGATTCTTCTACGGAAAGCCTTCGGTACCTGTCAAACACATGTAAGGTTAAGTAGTCTTATTTTTAGAAATCGAGTCCCTTGGTAGTCTCAAGGAGACATTTCTCATGTGCAGCTGACCTTTCCCCCATTCCGGGCGTCCACTCCAGGATTTACCTTCCCCTTCTCGGATAGCACAGGGAGGGTCTCTTAGTGCCCAAGGACAGAGCCCTTCCACTCTCCCTACCAAGGAGTCAGTCACATCCTCCTGCTCTTCCTCCCCCTCCCTCCCATCCCCACCACCAGTGTCTGGCAGAGGCCTGAGAATTCATGCCAACCTGCTAAGCTCTTTTCATTCCCACTTCTTTGCAGGAAAATAGACACACAGTAGAGTCATACAGTACTACCAAAATAGTAAGCAGGTCCCACACTGAGGGGTGGCTGGGGTTTAGTCTGCTTTAAATGGAAAATATGACAAAGGAGGGGTAAAGAGTTCTAATCTGACTGTCACTGATTTGCTGGAGGCATTAGGAAAATTGCATCTTTCTGGGCCTCCTCTACAAAATGAAAGGAGGAAGCAGGGAGGAAGTGGGAGAGAGAAAGGGAGCAGGAGGAAGAGGGAGAGACATAGAAAGAGGTGAAGGAAGGAGGGAGAGAGAAAGGGAGGGAAGGAAGGAGAGGGGGAGAGGAAGGAAGAGAGAGAAGAAAGGAGAAGGAGGAAGAAAGGAAGAGGAGAGGGAGGGGAAGAGAGACAGAGACAGAGTGCATTAACATAAAGGAGGGAGGGAGAAAGAGAGAGGGGGGAGAGGGAGGAAGAAAGGGAGAGGAGAGGGAGAGAGAGACAGAGTATGTGTGTGGAGGTGAAGGAGGGAAGGAGAGAGAGGGAGAGGGAGGAGGAGAAAGAAAGGGAGAGGAGAGGGAGAGAGGGAGAGAAAAAGAGGAGAGGGAGAGAGGGAGGGAGGAAAGGATAGAGGGAGAGAGAGAGAGAGAGGGAGGGAGAGAGAGAGAGAGAGAGAGAGAGAGAGAGAGAGAGAGAGAGAGAGAGAGAGACAGAGACAGAGAGAGAGACAGAGAGAGACAGAGAGAGAGAGAGAGAGAGTTGGATCCCTTTGGCAGTCTGGTGAAATCTACAAAATGGATTCTTCTTTATAATATTTTTTAAAAATCTTAAATGAAAGAAATGCTAAATTTCAGTTACAGGTAAGTGAAAATGAAGTTGAATTTTCCCCCAATCCAAGATGAGGAATCCCTGAAATCTATCCCCAGCCTCCCCAGAGCTCTGCAGTAATCAAGTTAAGAAAAAACCCTTGACCTAGAGATGAAGTGATTTCTAGGATTCTACTAGTTCAGATTTTCTCTGAATCTATCAGTTTAGTGCAGATGTTTCAAAAAGAACCCTGTGGATTTCATAGCAAACCTTACAAGTGCCATGCAGTCAGCACCCACAAGGTAATTATCATGATCACTAGAGTCATCATAAAAAATATTTTAACAGGCTTTACGTTTAGCAAAGCATTTTACATGTATTAGCTCATTTGACTGTTATAAGGACTCGAAGGTATGTTTTGCAGGGCGCCTGTTTTACAGAGGAAACAGACAGCTTAAATTTGGTTTGGGTTTGGGGCTCCAGGGATTTGGCAGCCCCAGTTCATAGGAGTAGTCACAGCCATGCCATCCCTCGGCCTCTACTAAGAGACACGGACAGTCCCACACAGAGCAGCTGGATTCATTCCAGTTCTATTCATCTAGATTCCAGCTTTACTAGCCTGGCTGCCTCCCATTTATAGCCCAAGGCCAGGCCCTGGGATTTCAGAAAGACACTTTTTCCTTTGTGATTGCCTAGAAACTGGCCCTTGATCTCCAAGGTCTTAGATAAATGGGGGGGGGGGGAGGGGTCCTCTTCCAGAGCACTGGAGTAGGTGGCCAGAAATAACGAGGGGAACTACAAGAGGAAACTTGCTTTGTTTGAACTGTCCCAGGATGGGGAGGGGAGTGGGAGTGGCCCCAGCGATGGCACGACCAGGAGGGCCTCCTTGGAACAGGCTCTGGCTACCAGAGGGAAGTTACTTTGCCTTGTACTGAACAGGCTCCAGAGATCCAAGTTCTAGGTTGCTCTTGAGAGTCCTACTGGCTTCTGATGTGAGCCACAGTTTAATGCCGCCCTCCTTCCCTTTTTCTTGCTGCTGCCAGCCAGGCTGGGGGTTTCTGCCTTAGTACAAGGGCTGGTGGCACCCTTTGTAGGTGGCGTGGTCTGGCTAGGGGTCAGGAGAGGCAGTTCATTCCAATATCAACATCACAAAGTTCTGGTTAACACCCAGAATGGAGAGGCATCGAGGTGGGGCAGAGGATACCCCACTGGGCTTAGAATTGGGAAAACTCATCTTCACGGGTTCAAATTTGGCCTGACAGACACTTACTAGCTGTGTGATCCTGGTAAGGTCATTTAACTCTGTTTTCCTCAGTTTCATCATTTGTAAAATGAGCTGGAGAAGGAAATGGCAAAGCACTCCAATATCCTTGTGGAGAAAACCCCAAATGGGGTCGTAATAATAACTATATACTTCAAGCAGGAAGCCCTATCACCTCCCTAAGAGGTTTCCTGGCCAGCCATACTTTTGAGTGCCCTTTAAGAGGGGAGTTCGGCTTATTTTCTTGCCCCTGCTTTGAGGCCCAACTCAAAGAGCGCTCACCCTGTCTTCCTCCTGTGAACGCCTGTCAAACCTACCATCTGTACCATACCTGTGCAAAATCCTATCAAACAGAAACAAAGGTCACTAATCCATACGTAAGGATCCTTGCAGTTGCTTCCTGACTTAGTTCTAAATGTATTTTTATTAAAGTATTTTAAATTATTTCTGAACTATCTTTAAATATTTCTGAATTACATTAAAAAAAAACTCTTTACCTTCTATGTTAGAATTATTAATTGTGTATTGTTCCAGGGCAGAATAGAAAGGGCTAGGCCATGGGGGTTAAGTGACTTGTTCAGGGTCATACAGCTAATAAGAATCTGAAGACAGATTGGAACCCAGGACCACCCCAAACTCTTTCCTGTCTCTAGACCTGGACCTAGCTGCGCCCCCTGAATTACATTTTAATCTTGATGCAGCAGTACTTGGGAGTTTTGTAGGTGGCACGCAGATCCCTGTGCTGTACAATACATGATATTTGTTTTACCTACTTAAGTTTTAATGACTTCCTTAGGTATCATTTGCTTATAAAGTTCTATATTTCCCCAACGACGTTATACGCTTCTTGGCAGAGGGAATATATTCTCTCTCTTCTATCATCACTCTTCTATAGGCCTACTTACCCTACTGCAGTGTCCTTCTAACAGGCCTCCCTAGGCTCTCTTTCTTCTTCCTCCAATCCATTCTTCAGAATACTCTTTTTCATGCAAAGATCTGGTCCTGTCACTCCTCTCCTCAGAATCCTTACCTGGTGCATTGCGGCCTCCTAACTAAAGTTCCAAGTCCTCTGCTTGGCATTCCAGGTTCTCCAACAATCTGATGGTTCTGCACCTTTCCAGTCCTGTCTCAGACTGCTCCCCTCTACGGTGTGGCCAAACGGGTCCCAAGCACCAACTGCTTTCTTCCTACTGTCCCCTGTGCCCGCCTTGCCCTCACTCCTCTCTGCCTTTGGAATGCTGACCATCCCATAATCATATGCCACCTTTAATATGCCTACATCACGAAAACTTCCTTGATACTTCCTCTCCCTCCCATTGGTAATGACTATCCCCCTTGAACTGCATCATTTAATGGCGGACTTTCCTGATGTACTCATGCAAGAGTGCTGATTATCATTATCCAGTTGTCTTATTCCTCTTTAGAAAACTCTTCAAGGGCCGAGACTATGTTTAAGCTCCCAATCTCTGTCAACACCTAGGTCAGGGTTCTGTACACAGTAGGTGCTTAATGTCTGTAGCTACAGACCTTTGTGGCCCATTTGGTCCTCATTAGCACAAAGCTTTCCCCCTAGGATTTTAAGATGAACTCATCTTCCTTAGCATTAGCAGCCAGGGGAAAAGAAATGGAAAGTCGGGGACTTCAGGGACTATGAAGGAAGGCCAACGACACCAACCCTTTAATGGCACATCTACCTTGAGTTTAGGTGCCCTTTCCAAAAGTCTACAAACTGCTTTTTTCCTGTAAGCACTGGCCTTTAGAAACCCCTTCATCCATCTCCCATGAGGACCACCCAATCAGAGGATCTTTAGAGGCAAAGTGTAACAAGGGAATCACTTTAAAAGACTGATATATATTAATTTAAGGTCGCCAAGGAATCAGCTATGTAATTCTAAATGAAAAACTCAAGTCAGCCGTCAGCCTTTTTTGGAGTTTAATTACAATAGGAGTAAGAAAGGAATTAGAGATAGAGAGAGAGAAAAAGGGAGAGAAGGAAATAGGGCTTAATTTCCCCTTCTGTTTAGGCTGGGCCAAAAGGCCCAAGCCCTTAGATAGCTGGGGCAAAGAAAAGAGATCAGTCCCTATTACTCACGTGTCCAAAATGGAGAAACAGTCTCAGAGGCCCCCACCTTCAGCTTCCTTCAGAGCAAGCTCTCAGAGCCCACACGAACCACACCGACCAACTCTCAAAACCCCCCTGGAGTCTTCAGACCCCCTATCTTTAAGGAAACCCTCCAAGTTGCCTCCCCTCAGTCCTCACATCTACCAATCCCTGTTCATCAATTTCCCTGTCAATGGAGGCTCTAGCTTAACCCAGGACCGCCCAGAGGTTTCTGGCTTTTGCACATGTCTGTTGAAGGTCATATTTTCAAATGATTAAATCTTTACTCCTTTGCTACAGCCCTTTCTAAATCCTGTTAACTTGAGTAGGGTAGAGATTGGAATAATTAAATTTTGATCTAGGCTGCAGCCCTTACTCAATCCTATTAGAACTGAATAGGGTGGAGATTTATTCCAAGTATCTCCATTGTATCAATTCTAAAATCAATCAAGACTCAAAGAAATTCCTGTTCTATGCTTAAGCATAGGTCAAAGTCCTTTCCATTGTTCAGCAAAGGGTTTCTGTCCTAAAGTAATCTTAAGAAGGGAAGAGAAAGAACCTCCCATGCCAATGGGGTTCCCATTCCAATAGACTATCAGTAAGAAATTTTCCAAGTATGAAATATCCCAATGGTGAAATTTCCAACATTTATAAGTCTAAGGAAATTTGAGGTTTACAAAAGGCTCCAAAAGTTGACCCCGAGAAAGGAGGGAAATGAAATAGAAACATGGGAAAGACACCTGTCCAAGAGCCAAAGCTATAGGTTCAAGTTCAAAACCTTTGATACCTGGTCCCAACCTAGCCATCCAGCCTATCTCTTTGTGCTGTTCCCCTATATTCTTCTGCTCCTGCCAGAGAGCTTTCCAACGAATCCCCTAAATCACCCAGTGCCCTTTCCCTCTGACTTCCTGCAAATTAAATAGCTGATCACTCCGCCAGTCCTTGGGTCACATAGCCTGCTATCAAGTACCTGTGTAGTGTCTCCAGAGGACAGAGATGCCATTTTAGACCATCCCCACCACTGCCAGCACGGATTGGGGCACGGTGGGTCCCAATAAATGCTCACGAATGGAAAATCCTTTCTTAATGGGAGTAGGCGGGCCCAGGATCCCAAGAAAGGTCTCCCCTGGTTTTCCTAAGGACAAGTGGCAAGGTCTTCATACATTAGTGGGGATGAGTGTTTTCTACATGTCTGCAGGAAGAGCCTTGTTGGCTTTCACATCAAAGTCCCAAACTCCAGGGGGAAGCCAAAGTCAACAGCCTTCTCCTCTGGGTGCCTTCCTCCCAAACTTCTGGGAAGGAAGCTAGGGCAGCCCTGGGCTAAAAGACAACTAGCCAGGCCCCCACCATCAATTTCCCAGGTAGCCTGCGGCGCCTCGGGGCTGGAAGGGCCATTCGTGAAGGCCCCTCCCTCTCCACTCCATCCCATCCCAGAAGCACACACACCCAAGGCGCGGGTGGGCTGCAGTTCCTGGACGGGAGAGGGGGGAAATCCGGACAAGTAGCTCTCTCGGGGCCTGGGCGAGGGGCAGGGAACCCAGCCCGAGGGTTTTCAGGCATCTGCAGCACAGGGGCAGGGAGGAGAATACGGATCTCCGATACCCTTCCAGGATGCTTAAGGTCAAGTGCCAGTTTTCCGAAAGCTTCTCACTTCCAGGGAGATCCAAACCCCGCCCCCTACCCCCTACTTTAGGTCGGGCGCACGTGGCTCCAGCGGAAAGGGAAGAAGGGAATCAAGGCAGAGGGGCTCACACACCGGTACCCAGCCCCTCTTCTCCATCTCTTTGAGCACCTCACCCAGCTGCCCCCGGCCCACACTCTCCGAGACGCCCAAGCAAAGTGGGCTAGGTTCTAGGCGCGAGGCGCACGGCGGGGACGGACGCCCGGTTTGGGCTGCGCCCCGGGAGCAGCGGGAGTCGAAACAGCCGCCGGGGGCGGGGGGGGCGGAGGGGGGTCACTCACCTCTCCCTGCGGCCCGGGCCCCTCCGCGCGGTGGTGGCTGTAAGTCGGTGGGGTGCCGGGCTGCTCCTCCTCCTCCTGCCGCCTACCCCGCCCCGCGGTGCGTGGGTGGAGAGGGGGCCGGGCCGGACGAGGGGCGGGGATGAGGCCGACACAGTCTTATCCGAGGCGGCCACCTCCCGCCCGCCGCAATCGGGGCGCGCCAGGAACTGAGCTGGGCTGGGCTGCGAGCTGCACCCACCTCCTCAGCACCTTCAGTCCTGCCAAAGGATGGGGGTGGGGTGGGGTGGGGTGGGGACCGGGGGTCGTGCTTGACCCAAAGAGCGCGCGGCCCCCCACCTGTTCGCTCCTCCGGACCAGTGGCTCCGGCCAACCACCTCTTCTGTCGTCTGGCCTAGTTGCAGCTTTCCCTGCCCCTCCCAAAGGAAAATTAAAAACCTGGGGCGAGGAGAATGGAGACAACTAGAGGGGGGAGCGCTTTAATACAGCCGGGATGAGGTCACCTTTGTCGGAGCAAGATCAGGGGGTGGCTACAAGCCCAAGCAGCAGGGACCGGAAGTATTTTTAGGACTCCACAAAATGGGGCGAGATGGGTATGAGGAAGAGTGAGGTTCCCTTTTCTTTTCTAATGGAAATGAACTAGTGGAAATTCTAAGGGCCACGGAACCCAGGAGTCCACTCAGGACTCTGCTGCTACTTCCTGGTGTAAGTAACCTTGGACAGCTCATTTCCCTCTCTCCAGCCTCAGTTTCCTCACTGGGAAAATGAAGGGGTTAGTTCATCGAAATCTAACATCTCTTCCAGTTCTACCTTTCTGTGATGCTGATGCTATGAGGAATTGTGATGCCATGGCTGTTTCTAGATCGCAGAACTAGAGTTGGGACCTCAGAGAATATCTAATTCAACCCAATCTTTTCATACATCAAGATAATTTATGGTTCTGAACCTGTAACAAAGTTAAATGTATTTCAAGTTTAAATTCTTCCAGGATTCCTATAGCTAGAACCTTATATTTTCACCAGATCTTTCCTTAGAGCAACTCCTCCCCGCCCAGGTTTTTTGTTTTTTTGAGATGTCCCTATCTTCCTTAGAGTCCTTAGTACCCAAGTGAAGGGAATCTCATGTACCCTTTCAATGTCTCTATAGTACTGCCAACCTAAAGAGAAGCCAAGCTCTCTCCCTTGCTCTCCACTACCACCCAGTCATGGGGCCCCAAACCTTCTGCACTCCCTTAAACGAATTCAGGTACCCTGAAAAAGGATGTCTCTAGAAACTGAGTAGCAGTAGGCCTAAGGTGCATCAGGTCCAGGCTTGGATTTGGTTATTATCATCTGTTCTATACTGATGCCAAATCCCTGTGACTATGGCATTAGAATTCAGACTTTGATGAGTCTTATTGTGTTGGGAGGGCCCAACAACGAATTGTGTGTCCTCCCACCCACCCTAAATAACTCTACAAAGGCACCCTGGGAATTGATCATCAGATAAGTATTTTCAGCCACAGAAAATCATAAAAGTGTTTGTGAAGGCATGAAAGGGCTAATCAGTGAAGGAACTCCCCAACCTCAAGGAATCCAAGGCTCTTTTACAAAGTTATCAGAGGGAGGACTCAAACCTGACTTCTGCCTAGGTGTGTCAACCTCAATGCCTTGGTTGATTCTCTGAGACTAATATGAAAAAGAATCACCATCTGCTTTGACAAAAGAGGTCTCTACATCAGGATTCTTACCCCCATCTCCCCTATCAGATTGTAAATGCACTTTTCTCTTGGGCAAAAAGAACCCTAAATTCAATGTTTAAATTCCATGGATCTCTTTTTTCTGTCAAGAAAGAAAATCCAAAAAACCACATATAAGATGGGAGGTCAGCCTGTGTGTCAGGAAGATAAAGCAGTGTACTAGAAAGGCTTTATCTGAACATTTTGGAAGTTGTGTAACTGGGCAGATTGACCTCTCCACATCAAGCTGATTTCAGGGAATTGAGGTACTTGTGTAGTATCCAATAACTCACGCCTTTAACCCTACCCAAGAAAGGACAAACAAGAGAAGCTCCCCTCTAAGCTGCCAAATTTGTGTTCCATTCCACATTAAAAGAGAGTTGTCACTTAGAAGGAAGGAGAGAAGAATGTGGAGGACCTACAAGGAAACCTAAAAATATATCTCCAATATAATCTGTAAGTCTTTTCCTGATCCACTATTTCAACCACTTCAACCTCATTTCCTAACTCTTTGATCACACCATTACCCACATCTAAAATTTCTGATGTTGTTCAATTGTTCTGTGTGACCCCATTTGGGGTTTTCTCAGCAAAAATAGTAGGGTGGTTTGCCATTTCCTTCTCCAGCTCATTTTACAAACTGAGGCCTTTAAGGCTAAGTGACTTGCCTAGGATCACACAGCTAGTAAATATCTGAGGCCAGATTTGAACCCAGGAAAGAGTAGTCTTCTGGATTCCAAGTCTAGTGTTCTATCTGCTGTATAACCTGACTGCTTGGCATCTAAAATGTTCCACTCCATTTTCTCTGCTTGTTTGAATCCTCTCTGTCCTTCAGAGTGTAGTCCAAGTTTCAACTCCCCCAAGAAGCCCTGTCTCAGCCACAGTCTTCTCCTAATCTTTTGTAGCATATACAGCCTTCATCACTCTAGTCCCTTCAACAGTGCTATCTAATATTGTTTATCTTTGTGTGTATAAATCCCACCTTGAGCTAGATGAGAAGCCTTTAGAGAGCAGACATCGTGTTTGGTTCCTGCACAGCCTCTAGGCCAGTGCTCTCCACAAAGAATGTTCTGAAAAGATTGGCAGGGGTTGTGACAAATCTTGTAGAGGGGAACCTCAGTTGGATGGAGTTTGGACTAGGTCATATCCAAGGGCTTTTCCAACTCAGATTCTAGGATCCTCTGATTAAATTTTTGTTGATGTTGATGAAAATTCCTTGGCTTTTTCTCTGTCTTTAACATGAGTCAGCAAACTTGCACTATCATTAATAAATGAAGCCTGAGAAATGGAGCCTTGGGTTATGTTCCCAGTGTACTCAGCTCACTGAATGCCTTGTGAGGCCCAGTTTTTTGAAGTAGGAATTGGGGTGGGGAGGGAGACATATCAAAGCAAAGGGATGACAGATAATAAATGCCTAGGAAAATGAGGCCCTTGATAAAACAAACAAACAACAAAAACACCCCCCAAACCTTTAGGGATTTAGGACCAATTAGTCTAGGGAAGAGAAGACTGAGAAGAACCTAATGAAAGGTAGAGACCAGTGATGGGGAGGGGTCAAAGGTGTGCTGGAATGAGCTCTAAGTGAAGAGAGATGGATGTTAAATTTTTTGGTGTAATAATTTATACCTTGGGGGAAAAAAAAACACAAAAATCAGGACTTGATTCATTGTTGTATTGATTTTCTAGACTTAAAAAGTGATGGAGAAAAATTTAATACCTAAACTTAAACTATTAAAGTTAAAATATGTATTTTTCAAAGAAATTCTCATCTTCTGTTTTAGTATCAATTCTAAGACAGAACTGTAGCAAGGGCTAGATAATTGGAGTTGTGATTTATCCAGAAAGACACAGCTAGGAAGTGTCTGGGGCCAGATTTGAAGCCAGCTCCTTTTGACTCCAGACTTGTCATTCTTTCCACTGTGCTACCTACTTGCCCTCCAGAGAATTGGTTGTTAAACATTTACCCGCACTCTCCTGGGGGAGGTGGTTGTGAAAAAAATGAACGAAAAGGAGAGCATCCATGCCCCTCTTCACATTTCTGAGAATCAGCAGTCCACACCATTCATCAGCACAAGACCATCCTTCCCCAAAGACTGGGTTTGTTTCTCTTTGCCAGGCTGAGGGTAGAAGGGCCCTTTCATATCTTACAAGGCAGAGCTCAAGTCTCAACCTTTGAAATCATCCCTGATTCCTGCAACTAACAACAGTACTTGGAAAATGAAAGAGATCACCTAATGCAAATCCCTTATTTTACAGATGAGGAAACTGAGTCCCAGAGGCAAAGGATTTAAAGTTTGTGTCACATAATCCAGCCCCTCAAATCAAACTATCAGAATTGGAAGGGAGCTTCAAAGTCACCAGGTCCATACCGAACAAAGTAAAGAGAACCAAGAAAACATGTCCAACGGCTGCAACAGTCTGCATAGAAAGCTCACACAATTAGTACAATTAAAGTAAATAGCACCATGGAAATGCTAAGCCCAATGACCAAATGTAAACCAAAGAGAAACTAAATACTAGGAAGAATGAGGAAATACCTCTTCCACCCTTCTTTGTAGAGTTGGGGATGGAGAATTAGGGGTGTGGAACCTACTATATCCAATCAAACTCAGTTAATGTAGTAATTAATTTTGCTAAACTGCTTTTTTGCTCACATTAAAAAAATTATTATTATAAGAAATAGCTTTCTGGATAGAGGAGGGATAAGATGGGAAGTGTGGATGATATAAATGGCAAAAAGTTGTCAACACAAATTATTTTAAAAGTCACCAAAAAAGTTGAACTTTGATTAATAGAAAAGCCAATGAAAAGCCCAGGAAAAGAGAGAATGAAACATACCTCCTCCTTGATAGCAAAGAGGTAGGGGAATACTTGGATAGACTGTTGTATACATTGTCAGATAGACTTTCTGTATTAGATTTTGTGCTTCACAAGACAGGGTTTGAGGAGTGGCCCTGAGAAACAACTATGATATAAAGAAAAAAGAGCAATATATAAAGAAAGAAGATCAAAAGAACCAAAAAGTAGTATGGCCTTATTTCATTCTCTAGCTATTTCATATACTTATTGTACCTCCTTAACATTTCATTCATTCATTCATTCATTCATTCATTCATTCATTCATTCATTCATTCAGCAAATATTGTGAAATCCAGTGCTTGCCTAAATAAATCTTAGCCTCCTTGAATGAAGGAAACCAAACCATATTTTTAAAATATCTCTAGTTTCTCCCTCAGTGTCCAGCCCAATCCTAGGTATATAATAAATACTTATTGGCTTTATTTATTGACCTGAAATATAATTTTTCCCTATGAGATTAGATGGATGGCATCTGAGCAGTCTGTTTAGGGTTTGAGGATGTCACACTATGGGTATGTCACTTTTTCCACGTAGAACCTAGGTCTTTTGTTAGGAAGACTCATAAAAGATAATACCATCATCAGTTCGTCTTTAGTCAGGAAAATATATTAGGTTTGGTAGAAAAGGGATGATGTACATTTTCAGCTATTCAGATTGGCCCAACTTTTATAGGCTGAGACATATAGGATCCACTTAAAGGATGCAAAATAAATGCTTTAATTAAGAATTTAAAAGGACAGAGTAAGGAGAAGCAATATGATCTGCCTTCATAGGCCAGCAGCCAAGAAAGTTTGGCTTTATTCCTGCCTTTGCTACTAATTTGCTATGTGACCTCAAGAAAGTCAGTTTTTTCCTCTGGCCCTTCTATTGTTTGATAGAATATACATAGTAATACTGCACATGACAAAAGAAGCCCAGAGAGCAGCCCCACTTGTGAGTTTACTTTGGAGATGTAAGGGGTCAGGGATGGGGTGGGGTAGGAAGAAAAGCTTCCTATGTGTTTAGAGCAGAGAGGGTATAGATAAAAGGGAACCTTTAGGATTTTCTGGAGAGATTCCCCAATATGCACACATTGAAACACCATGTATTGTATTCTGAGAACATTTCTAGGGGCCCATGGTAGAGGGGTGTGGTGCAGACTTTGTTAGTTTTTCTTGGGACCTGTAATTTTAAGTCATACCCATTGTTAAGCTTTTGAATAGATCTGTGTTGATGTAGAGACAGAATGGTTTCTTAGATGATAAGATCTGAGGATTCTGTAGAGAATCTGCTGTTCCCTCATTAGCTTTGCATTAAGCTTTAGCCTCTTTCCTGAGATTTCTTAGTAAATAAAACCACTTTTTTCGTGTTGGGAATGACTGGCCCCCAACTAGCAGGAGAGTAAAGATGGTTGACAATGGGATGGAATTGAAAGTAGGGAAAGGTTATGGAAAGAAGCAAGGAGCAATTAGGTAGCACAGTGGATAGAGCTCCAGGTCTGGAATCAGGAGAAACTGGGTTTAAATCTAGCCTCAGACACTATCTGTGTGACTCTAGACCAGTCATTTAACCCTGATTGCCTCAGTTTCTTCATTTGTAAAGTGAGTTGGAGAAGAAAATGACAAACTACTCTTGATTGTCTAGACCTTGCCATTCTTTTGACTTAGAATGAATACTAAGATAGGAAATAAGGATTTTAAAGAAATAAAGAAGAGAGAGCAGCTACCATGTCCTCAATTGTCAACCACAAAAAAAGTTAGTCTCAGAAGTCTTCTCTTTCATTTATATGTCCACCTATTTACCTTTTTCCTGCCCTATTTTATTGTGTTCATCTCAAAGAGGGAGATCATTCTATGCTGTCTTCTAATGGAAGACACAAAGGAGAGGGTGATGGGCTTCATTATATTCTCTCTCCATCTCTGGTAAGATTTTTCTCCCTAATCATTCATTTATTCATTCATTCATTCAACAAAAGCTCACTGAAGAACTACTATATGCAAAACACCTTATTACTTGCTATGGAAAATATGAAGATGAACCAGACCCTCAAGGAGCTTATATAAAGGGAAATTAAGGAGAATGTAAATAATAATCATCAACAGGATCCTAGTGCATTCTCAGAGGTCATCTAGTCCAACTCCCATCTGAAGCTTGAACCCCCTTCTAAAATTCCCAACGAGGTCATCAAGACCCTATTTTAAGATTTTCATTGATAAAGAATATAATACCACCCATGGGAATGAATTAATTTTTTTATAGCTTGGAGTAATGAAAAGACTGTTTAATTTAGAGCTAGGGAGCCTGGGTTCAAGTTGTGCTCCTTCCATTTGGAAAAATAATTTAATCTCTGTGGGCTTTAATTTCTTTATCTGTTGGAGTAGAGGACCCATAGATCTCTTCCAGCTCTAAATCTGTGATCCCTGTGATCACAATAAATGTCAGAAAGTTTTTCCATATAGAAACCTGAAATCTCCCTCCATCTAAATTCCAGTTCTATTCTCTATGACCAAGAAGAACATGTCTAATGAATCCTTCCACTGGACTGCCCTTTAAATACTTAAAGATGGATAGCAAATTCCCCTCCCTAACCTCCTCCAGTCTTCTCTTTTCCAATTTACCAAGTTCCTTCAACCAGGCATTGTGTGCCATGGTCTCTAGTTACCCTCCTCTGGTTAACCTATAATTTGTTAATATGATTCTTAAAATGTGGCACCCAGGATAATATGGATGATTAAAAGAGATTTGTGCTTTAAAGTATAAATATAGGAGGCAGCGCCAAGATGATGGAGTAGAAGCAAGGAAGCTTGAACCCACCATTGGAATTCTTTCTAACCAATCTTAAAATAACACCACAAAATGAATACGGGGTGAAAGAACCAACAAGGAGACAGAGTGAAGCAATTTTCATGAAGAGAACAACTTGAAAGGTAGGCAGAGAGTATCTGGGGCTTTGGGATAAGAGGGCACAGCCAGCAGGAGGCTACAGCAAGGAGTAAGCCACCAGCAAGTCACCCCCGCCCATAACCCACATCTACTGTTCCAGGTTCTAAACTTGGGCCCAAGCCAACATAGAGACCCTGAGACTCTGCCTGGGCCAGCAGCAGTCCATCCTACCCACACCCTTTAAATTTCCAAGCAAACCTTCAATGAGGTCCAGAATTCTAGCCCAGGAAAGTCTATGCTGTTCAGCCTGATCTTTGTGGACCCAGAGTGAAGCCAGGAATCCCCTCCTGGACTTGTAGTGAAGAACTGAATCCCAGTTTGGGTCAATCAGTAGACCCAGAGCTGGGCTCCTGATCCTTGGCAAGGGCAGTCCTCAGAGTGCTGGCATATGGGAGTCTGGATGGCTCCAGACAAAGCTCAAAGAGAAGTCTCAGGGCAGGTCAGTCTGAGTTAGAGGTGTGCCTGACCTGATCAAGCCCAGAGTGAGACCAAAAGCCCATGTCCAAGCCTGAGGCTAGAATTTGAGCCATCAGCAGCCTTAAGGGGTTATTGAATCAGCAGTGGGAGGTGACTCTCAGAGCTCCCAGCTCATAGGCCATTATACTATCTTGGAAGAATTTAAACTTGCAGAAACACAGAAATAAGGCTAAGGGTAGCATCAAGGAAGACTGAAGTTTAAGAGAGTACCCTATCTTCCCGAAGAACAGAACCCACCTTTTAATAAAAGCTTAAGTCAAGAAAAAACCTGAGAAAATGAACAAGCATATTAAAAAAAAATGTAAGCATAGAAAATCTTTTACAGAGACAAAGGGCAAGGCACAGACACAGAAAGGATCAGTAAAAGCAAAGCAAACACATGCAAAGCCCCAAAGAAAAATATAAATTGGATTCAGATTCTGGAAGAGCTCAAAAAGGATTTCAAAAAGCAATTAATTGAGGCAGAGGAAAAATGGGGAAGAGAAATGACAGCGATGGAAGAAGAAATGGGTCAAATGAAACACATGTGTTTCAAGAAACACATCTGAGGCAGAGTGACACACAGAATAAAGAATACTGGAGATGAATTTATTGTGCATCATCTAAAGTAAAAAAAGCAGGAATAGCAATCATGGTCTCAGACAAAGCTAAAGCAAAACTAGATCTGATTAAAAGAGTTAAGGAAGGAAATTACATCTTTATAAAAGAGACTATAAACAATGAAGTAATGTCAATACTAAACATATAGGCACCAAATGGTATAGCCTCAATTTTTAAAGGAGACATTAAATGAAATTTAGGAAGAAATAGACAGTAAAATTACACTAGTGGGGGACCTCAACTTCCCCCTTTAAGACCTAGACAAATCAAATAAAACATAAACAAGAAAGAAGTAAAGGAAGTGAATGAAATTTTAGAAGTTAGAACTGATACATCTCTAGAGAGACTTAAATGACAATATAAAGGAATATACCTTTTTTCAGCAATACATGTCTCCTACACAAAAATTTACCATGTATTATGGCATAAGAGCTTTACAATCAAATTCAGAAAAGCAGAAATAGTAAATGCACACTTTTTAGATCATAAGACAATAAAATTATAGTCAATAGAGCTTCATATCAAAGATAAATAAAAAATCAATTTCAGATTGAACAATTTGGCAGTAAAATGATAAGTGATGGCAGAGATGTAGCAAAATTGGGACTCTAAGGCATTATTGGTGGAATTGTGAACTGATCCAACCATTCTGGAGGGCAATTTGGAACTATGCCCAAAGGGCGATAAAGGACTGTCTGCCCTTTGATGCAGCCATAGCACTGCTGGGTCTGTACCCCAAAGAGATAATGGACAAAAAGACTTGTACAAAAATATTCATATAGTGCCTATGTCATAGAGTTGTTGTGAGGCTCAAATGAAATAATATAATATCAATGGTTTCTTTTAGCTCCTTTTTCAGGATTACTCATTTATTTATCTATTGAGAGAGTAAGAATAGAAATGAAATTTAAGATTATATTTCCTTAAAAAAGGGGGAGGCAGAATACAACATATGAAGACCCCCTACAGTACCCATAATAAAATGACTGCAGAGTCAAAAAAAAACAGTTTTAGAGAATGGCTTTGTTAGTATCCTAAATTTTATTGCATTAGACTGGTGAAAGGCAGATGTAAGTTCTGCTAGGCCTCTGGAAGGAGGATATGAGAGAGGGGGGAATAAGTCAGATTCCCTGCCCCCCCCCCATTCTTGATTGTTTTCTGGTTTCTTTCTTCTGAAAAATAAAAGTGGGACCAGGGGCGTATGAAAAGAGAATAATTATTTGACAGAAGAGTTGAGTTCTGCAGGGAGTACTGGGCTGACCCATAGCTTAGCTCCTACCATTAATCATAGTGGACATTAGAGAAACCTGGAAGAAGAGTGATGATTACTTTCACCCCAGACAAAGAGGTTCTAGGTCCCTCTTCTCCAGGCTTATGCTCCCCGGATGCTTCTCCCATCCTAGTTGGGTTTACAACTCTAAAAGATTTAGGGTGAAGGGGACAGTGATGGCGTTGATGTTTTTGATGGTGTTAGAGAGTGATAAACAATGCCACTTATTAACAGCAGTACATGGCAGGTTGCTGGGGGTTAGACAGATGACAAAGCTAATGGGAGAGGTAAAATAAAGGGGCAGAAAGATGGGTGTTGGGTTCAATTTCCCTCAGAAATGGCTGGCCAGGTTTGCCTCAGGTTAGACAATGCCCTTATCCCTGAGATAACTAGACAAGGACGAAGTCAGGTTAACTTTAGAGAATGATCCCTAAGCTTCTGGAGCCTTTACCCTAGTCTCTAGGAATGGCAACCTAAATACCTGACTGTAGGGTTGTGGTCCTAGGAAAGTTCCCATTTTTATTAATGGATGAAGAAACTGAGTCCCATAGAGGTCAAGTGACTTGCCTTGGTGGCTTGATAAGGTAAGCCAAATGGGCTGAACATGAAAGCTGTGGTAGAGGCATGCATGCAAAGCAGGACAGAAGCAGGAGATGGATCATCTGTCGGTCAAATGAAGATATATGAGGACTACTGTCTTTCTTCTGCCTTCCAATCAGCCAGGTCATCTCCAACTTGATTATCTCAAGTCCCAGAGATAAAACCAGCTTCTTCCTTCCCATCAGCCAGAGCCCAAAGACCTCCAAATCCAGTCCAGCAGTTGGCTCTTGCCTCCAGCTGTTTCCCAGTCACATTCCAAATGGAATCTTCATTTGACTGGCTTCTGTCCTTTGCATGCATGCCTCTACCACAAAGCCAAAAAAAGTAGCTTGCCTGAAAATCAGACTAATAGAAGATAAAAGATTTAAAGCAAAGAACTGAACCAAATTCTAGAACTGGACAAATGATGATATCTTTAACCTATACTGCACTGGTAACCTGTTAATAATGCACGTTTTGGCCAAGCCCTGTCTTCTTCCATAGCCAGAGGAGTCCTAGTAAGCACCTTTGACAAATCTGTGCAGGCTTTGTGAATAGGGGAAAGGAAGAAAAAGAGATGCCAAATGAGAGGTGGGGGTGGGTGGGAGGAAAGTGCCATCTTGGATACTGTATGATGATAGTAAGGAAAGGAAAAAAAATGAAAACAGTTTCCCAGCAAGTAACACTAATTAAAATGATAGCATTTGTAGAAAGCTCTAAGGTTTGCAAAATAGTGACCTGGCTCTCATTTAGGGTGACCCTTGGCCTCCCTCCATTATCCCACTAGTACAGCAGAAAGGAGAGTAATTCCTGCTGTGACCCTGCCACCCTTATTAACCATTAGTCACCTGATTTCTGTGGAGAGGGGCAGCAAGCAGCCTCAGGAACGTCAAAACAGCCTTCACAGCCCTTGCCAGTGGGGCAGCACTCTCGTCTCAGCTGGGTTCCATTTGCCATATCAGGGGGTCCCAGTGACTCCATCTCCAAAGCAAAAGGCAACCAATTCACAGGATGCTCAGGCTGGGGACTTACTCAAGCAGGAGTAAGGGATCAGTGGGAAGTCCGACTCCCATAAGAACCCTGCTGGACCTCAGCAGTGGGTGCCTTTGGAGCCCGGGAGGGACACAGGATCGTGGGCCCCAGTTTCTCTGGACAGAGGGTGTCTAGAATGTGCCTGACCTCAGGGCAGCAAAAACAACAGAATTGCTGGCTGAATTACAAGTTACTTGAACCAGTGTCACTATCCCTGGGATCATCTGCAAACACATAGGTGGGGTAGGGAGATAAGGATTTCTGTGCAAAGCTGAAGGCAGCCAAAGGGAAGCCTACTGAACTCTTGACTCCACCTCTATTCCCTTCCCTCTCCTCCCCACCCCTGTCTGTCCTGGTTGCTTCAACTCTGGGGTGACCAGTGAGAAGCTCCAAACACGTTGGATTTCTTTTTTTGACCAAGTTCTATTCATTCTTCAAGACTTAGCTCAAGTACCACCTCCGGGCATAAAGTTTTTCCCAACTACTCTAACTTACAATGATCATCTTCTTCTCTAACTCTTTTATGCTTCTTTTTACTCTCCATCTATCCATTCATTTTTCAATCTATCCATTCCATCCATCCATTCTGCAATAGAAAGAATGTTAAGTTCTAGAGTCAGAGGGCCTAGATTCAGATCCCAACTACGTTGCTCACTCCCTTTGTGACCTTGGACAATTACTTAGCCTCTTTGGGTTTTCAATTCCCCATCTATAAAGGGACCTCTAAGGTCCCTTCCAGCCATGATGAAATAAGATATCTAACAGGCAGCTTTTAATATAATACTGGACTTCCCAAAGAGAGAGACTAGAGTAGGATATAAAGATAAGGGAGCCTTTTGCCTAGGTATGAAAAGTATACCTATGAGAACTGAGTACTTAGGATAATATATTCTAAGTACCAAATGAGCCATTTACAAAGCGGAGCAGGCAACAAAGGCTTTAGAAACTCAGGAGACAGAGAGACAGAGAAACAGAGTCATAGAGACAGACAGAGAAACAGACACAGAGACAAAAACAGAGATATGGAGAAAGAGGGAGAGCCAGAGAGCCAAAGAAAAAGAGATAGATAAGATAGACAGAGAGAGACTGAGAGACAGGGATATAGAGAGAGGCAGATCCAGAGAGAGACAGAGACAGAAACACAATGATAAAGACAGAGAAATGGAGAAAGAGAGGCAGAGCCAGAAACAGAGTCAGACAGTGAAAGACGAGAGAAAGGGAGGGAGGGGAAGAGGGGAAGAGAGAGAGAGAGAGAGAGAGAGAGAGAGAGAGAGAGAGAGAGAGAGACAGAGAGACAGAGAGAGAGAGAGGAAGGAAGGAAGGAAGGAAGGAAGGAACGAACGAACGAACGAACGAAGGAAGGAACGAACGAAGGAAGGAACGAAGGAAGGAAGGAACGAAGGAAGGAACAAAGGAAGGAACGAAGGAACGAAGGAACGAAGGAAGGAAGGAAGGAAGGAAGAGAAAGGGGGTATATCCCTATGGTTGGAATGGTCTGGGAAGGTTGTTTAGAGAAAGTGGAACTTGAATTTGTTCATGAAAAATGAGCAATATTTAAATACTAAGCAGAAAGGAATGGGGAAATATTTCATGGAGGAGGAATAGGGCTATTTGTACCTGAAGGGCAATTTAATATATTATAATAAGAATTTTAAGTGCCAAGCAGACAAATATTTACATCAGTCCATCAAAAGGTTCTCTTGGGGGGAAAAAAGAGCAAAAGGTCACTTGGTGAATGTTTAGCCTGGAATTTCTACTCCATTAGCAGAACTTACCTGCCTTAATTGTGTCCTCCTTAGTCTTGAAGTCCCCACCTCTTCATGAAGTCTTTTTGATTATCCTAGCTCACAGCAACATCTCCCATTCCAGCAGCAATGTGTACCTATTGTCCTTACCTACCAAATGGAAGACAGCATGTGCTGATCTCCCCAACTGCAGTGCACTGTAAAGTCTCTATGGACAGGACCAGAGCCTTTTACATGTTCCTCACAGACTTGGCACAATAATAGATCTCAATATGTTTTGTTGATGTTAGTGATGAAGATGTCTATCTTCAAGTACAAAAAGTATCTAGCTGGATAAGAGCAGGAAAGCTGACGAGGTGTACCATTTGTTCCAGATTCCTTCACCCCCAGTCAATACCGGGACAAGTTTTTCTTCAAATTTCTTTTTTCTTTCAACTTTCTAAGCTGTCTTTTAGTTCTTTTGATTGTATAAGAAGGTCCCCAACATCTGTCTAATTCTGTGTTTTAGGAACAGGGCCAGAAAATGTAGATGTCCACTGATTGATGAATGGCCAAACAAATTATGGTATATGAATATGATGGAATATTACTGAAGAGTACAAAATAATGAATCTGCATAATACAGAGAAGCTTAGGAGGATTTATATGAACCAAATACAAAGTGAAATTAAGTGGAATCAGGGAAAAAATACAGAAGATAACATTGTAAATGGAAAGAACATCAAAACTCCAAACCAAATACTATGTAATTATAATGTCTAACTTGGCCCCCAAAAGGGGGGTGAGAATATGCATAACTCTCTCTTCTCTGGAGAGTTAAGTACCCATCAATATAGAATATAGAACACTCTCAGAATCTATTGAGATGTTGATGAGTTTTTGCTAAATTGCATCCCTCTCCCCATTTAAAAAAAAAAATTCTTTGTCCTAAGGTATAGGTCCTCTGGGTAGGAGAATTGGGGGGCGGGTTTGGAAAAGAAAGTGACAAAGACAACTTTGAAGAAAGGATTAGGGTAGGGGGCACCTGGGTGGCTCAGTGAATTGAGAGCCAGGCCTAGAGTTGGGAGCTCCTAGGTTCAAATCTCATCTCAGATATTTCCTACCAGTGTGACCCTGGGCTAGTCACTTAGTCTCCATTGCCTAGTCCTTACCACTCTTCTGTCTTTGGAGCCAATACACATTAGTGATTCTAAGATGGAAGATAAGGGTTAAAAAAAAAAAGCATTAGGGTCAGTCTGGAACAACAATTAAGAACTTTCAAGGCCTGACTTTGGGTAGAAATAAGGGCATCTCTATTCTGTAGCCAGTGAAGAAACTTGAGGAACCAAGTCAGAGGAGGTCACCAGCAGGAAGATAATGTTCAACTAGAGTAGATCAGTTTCCTAGTTATAGTTTCCTGAGCAGAGAAAGCCTAGCCAAGATACTCTTCCTTCCTTTCCCCCTTGAGCCACTGTAGCTGTGTTCTAAGGTTCTGACAACTAAACGCTTTTGTCTTTAATGGATTATTTAGCTTCTGATTTTGCCTACTCCTGGAGGGTGTGCCACCTTGGGTACTTAGTGTTACACGTGCTGGTGTCATTTAGGCACTCAACAGTGTAGTGACCAGTGGACTAGGAGTCAAGAGATCCAGATCTGCTAGCAACAGCAGGGCAAGTGATGATAAGTATGAGTGTACTTTTCCAAGATCAGTATCTTGTATGGGTGGGGAAAGTGGCAAGCCTGGCTGCTAATCTGAGAAATGCACGTGTATTTCTGCCACTTCTTCATGGGAGGGACCAGTTATCTGGTGTACTGAAAGAACAATAGAACAGTTCTGGTTCTTCATACCAGCCCCATAATTACCAGTATGGAAGTCTGGGGGGGGTGGGGGGGTGAAGAGAGAGAGAGAAGGAAAAAGGGGAGAGGGAGAGGAAGGAAAAAATATTCTGGAGGTACTTCTCCTTTGGTGTTCTATCCCTGTTTTCTCTAATTCTCATCTATCTGGCTGATCCTCCATAGTTTTCTTTGCTAAACCACTATTCATCACCTGCCTCATTATCAGGGATGTTTTCCAAGGTTAAGTACTCTTAAATAAGCTTCTCTTCTGTCTCCTCATTCTCCCCCTTGGAGAGCTCATCAGTTTCCATGGGTTTAAATATCATTTCTCCAAAGCTGACTTATAATTCTATATTCTATATTCTGCCCTAAATTCCATTTAGACATAGATCAACTGGCTGCTGGATAGGTCCTTCTGGTTATTTCATGATGTCCAAAACAGAGCTCCTCACACCCCACCAAACCACATCTTCAAACTTCTCTGTTTCTTTTGAGGGTACAGCCATGCTCCCAGTCACCTAGTTTTATAATGTCAGATTATCCTTGAGTTTCCCCTCTCCCTTAGCCCCATGATGCCCAATAAATGGCTAAATCTGTTAGTTCTACCCCTGCAGCACCTCTCTCATCCATCCTCTCCTTTCCACTCCACAGGTCATTAGCTCATTTGAGGAACTCATTACCTTTCTCTTTGATGATTGGAATAGCCTTCTAATAGGCCATCCTGCCTTCAGTCTGATTCCTTGCCAGTATCTCCTCTATTTCTGTCAATATAACATTTTTTGTTGTGTTTTTTAAAAAAATTTTTATTTAATTAGTCAATTTAGAACATTATTCCTTGGTTACAAGAATCATATTCTTTCCCTTCCCTCCCCCCACCCCTTCCCATAGCCGAAGAGGAATTCCACTGGGTTTCCAATATAATATTCTTGAGGCACAGGTCTGACCATATCATTCCCCTGCTCAGAAAGCTTTAGTTGTTTTCCATTGCCTAGAGGTTGAGATATCTATCTCCATAGAAATAGACTGATATTATATATGGGTTATATAAAAATCTATATCGATTCCTATAGATAGCAAAATATAGATAATATGCTTATATATCTATGTATATATATACACATATACACCATATCTATAATCACAAGTGCGTGTGTCTGTGTGTGTGTGCATGTAGCCATCCACAGTATGATTTTTCTGGCTTCATTTTTTACTTTCCCCCTTCATGAACTCTTGACAAGTTGGACAAGTACAAGTAAAACTGCACTAGTAGTTGTTCCCTAAATTTCATCTCTCACTCAGAAATCACTTAACTTCTGTTTGAATCAACTTTATTCATCTGTAAAATGATAATAATGGCACCTACTTCTGTGGTTTTGAGGATATAATAATATAGTATTTATGAAGTCCATTATAAACCTTAGAACATTGTGTAAATGTTTATTATTATTAATTATCAAATGCTTTCCTCCATGCCTAGAGTACATTTCTTCCTCTTTCCTTTCTTGGAAATCTTGCCTTTTTTCAGTAGTTCATCACAGGTTCCTGCCTCTTTCAAGAAGCCTTTCCTAACCCTATAACTGTTACCAGTTTCTTTTCCCATTCTCTTTGTTTTGTATTTATTTGTGTATGTGCTGTACTTTGCCCTCCAGTAGAATACAAGCTCCTTGAGGACTGGGACAATTTCCTGGTTTTTATATAGCTATAGCTGCCACATTCTGGTAAACCATCTTGTGAGAGGGTCTTAACCAAGTGGAGAGTAACCGATGAGCCATAAACCCATTTTTAGGGGTGTCCACCCTAGGTTTGGGAAGCTTTCAGAGAAAGGGGCAGAGGAGACAATCTGTACCAACACCCATGAAAGGTGGCTGAAGCAGGAGCTGTGGAGTGCTTAGAGTTTGGGCAGACATCAGAGAAGTCAAAGCCATCCATGGCATCCTGCACCATCTCCAGTGACCCTCACTTTTTTGTTTTGCCACTGGACTTGGATGACTATGGAAAAGAGACTGAGGCTGATGACTTTGTGCAACTCTGCCTCACTTAAATCCAATTTATGTTAGAGTCAAAAGATATATTTTAAACCCTGACCACGTGTCTTAAAATCAATACTGTGTATTGCTATCAGGGCAGAAGAGTGGTAAGGACCAGTCAATGGAGGTTAAGTGACTTGCCCAAGATCACAAAACTAGGAAGTATCTGAGGCTAAATTTGAACACAGAACCTCTCATCCCTAGGCCTGGCGTTCAATCTACTGAGCCACCCAGCTGCCACCTCTACTCCCTCACTCCCATAGTATATCTTTTTTTTTTCCCCTAAGTCTCTTGAAAGGAAATCCACCTGTTTGCCAAGCCACATTGATCAAATTATCCAAATAATTGCTAAAAACAATTAAACATTTACAAAAACAATTAAACAAAAACAAACATTACAGTCTGTCTAGTTCCCCAGAATGTACAAGATGGGCATATATACATACGTAATAAAATATCCCAATATTATCGCTCTTGAAAGCAAAAATAATTTCCCCTTCTCAGTTAATATGTAAAATAAAAATTTAAGTATTATTCATTTTGTTGTCATTCTCTTAAAATGTTTATTTTTGTGCATGTTTTATAATTTACATGATATATTAGAATACTAGCACATATATCTAATATATAAGTTAATATGCATATGCTTGTGTATGCCCCCCCCCCCCCATTTTGTTTCTTGGTAAGTGATCAGAAAAATTTAGAGATCATTGGTATAGTAGACAGAATGCCAAATTCAGTCAAAAAGGTCTTGGTTTCAGTTTTAACCTTTGATACTTATTAGCTATGTGAACATAAGCAGATTATCTCTCCTCTCTGGACCTCAGTTTTCTTATCTGAAAAATGGAGATAATAATAGTTGCTCTATTATAGACTTGTGAGAAGCAAATGAGATAATGCCTAATCAGCACTTTACAATCCCTTATTATCTTGTCTAACCAGTTCTGGTATCTGTAAAATGGGAATAATTATTCCCTATCTCTCAGAGCTGTCATGAGGATAAAATGAGGTAATAGCTTGTAGAGAAAGTGCTTTGCAAAGCTTAAAGCTATCTGAAAGTTGTTTGTTGTAGTTGCTGCTTTGTATTATCCCATGAGGCCTCCTCCCATGACCCTCCCAGATGTCTTCTCTCTAACCTGTGAGAGAAAACTGACTCCAGGTCAGGAGTTCCAACAGGACAAGGAAGCCTGGGAAATCCCTCATTTCCTCTAAGAGCTCTGGCTCCATTAGAAACCCTCAGGAGCTCCATCAATGGCCAAAGTAACAAGTTCTGAAGGTCTGTCTTTATCTTCTACTACTTCTCCACACATTCCTGTCTAGCCAAGTTTTTAAGTCAGTTTTGCCTTTTCATCTTTGCTTTGACTTTTCCCTGTTGCTATAAAGGAGTCACGATCCCCATTTGACAGATGAAGGGACTCCGGACTCGGTTCCTTGTCTACACTTACTGTAGGGGCTTGGTTACTTGTCTAAATGACAGTCAGACTCTTAGGCCAGGAGTCACTAAATTCTTTGTTCTCTCAGTCCTGCCCCTTCCCAGTAAGCTTCAAACTTGTTCATTAAAAACCCCAACATGCAGTCCCGATGTTCCCTGGTGAGTGCCTGGGAGCCTCAGAGGGGTTGAAAGCTTCTCTGTGTAATGTTGTGTAGTTTATCTGTCTGAATTGGGGTCTTATCCTCCAGGCAGGTTATAAACTCCACGAGGACAAGGGCCATGGTTTATCTCAGTTTGGTTCTCACCCAGTGCCTAGAGCCGTATACAGTTGGTGTTTAATAAATAGTTTTAAATGATTAAAATGATGGCGACATGGACCCTAACAAGTAGGGTCATGCTAAAGCATGAGACAGGAAAAGGCAGTTGTCTGGAGATTCCTGAAGAGAAGGAAACGATGGTGGAAGGGATAGAGGCAGAGCAAGGACAAACCCTGTGAGGAAGATGGCTGACTTGCCGCAGTGCAGCATGGGTGGGGGGAGGAAGGGTATTTGGAAAGGAAAGGGGGCAAAGATGACTAAGGTCAAATGTTTAACTGCGGCCTCGCTGGCCGATAGCAACGTCAGAAGCTTCCTTTTGGTCCTGGACCCGCAGTCAAAGTTTGGAGACACTTTCTAAAGAGAGAAGCAGAGTCAACAACGGTATCTGGATGTGCAAATAGAGCTTAGGCAGTCTACCAAAGGGCAGGGCAGGGAGGGCGCCAAGGGAGCGTGGATCACCCATTGGGCTCTCTGTAACCACGTGGCCGCCGCACCGACCTCCACGCCCCCCGCCCCCCCCTCCTGTTCTGAGTGCTCGCCAGAAAGATAAGTCCTTCTCAGAGAGAGTGCCTGTTAGAATGCGGAGGAAGAAGGGACAGCCGGAACTTCAGGTCGCCGTGACAGGTCTAGTGGAACCCGTCTAGTGCGTCCTGGGCCCTTCGAGGGAGCAGGGAAATCTGGGCTCTCCAGGAGCCCACCCGGCAGTTACACGGGACGCACACCTGGGAGGGCTGGGAGACAATCAGACCCTCTGGAATGAAATCCCATTTCCTGGTTTTCTTCAATGATCACAAACTGCCAATGAATGGAGGCCGAATGACGGAGGAGGGGAGAGGAGAGGGGAGGACCATTCGCTTTTCTTCCTTTCCCTTCCATTTCCTGGTCACAGTCTCTGGAATGCACATGTAGGAGTCAGGAAGCTCCTAGTTTGAGGGTCTGTATCAGAAGTGGGAGGTCCTCTCTGGGCGCTCTCTCCAGGCCTCAGTTTTCTCTGTATATTGCACTAGGTAATATCTAATGTTGATTTTAACTCTAAACTCCATGACTTCACTGGCCTAATCCAGGCCCAACTGGGAGACAGACTCCCCTTGTTGGAGAGAGAAGTACCCTTATCGTACTGGACTCATAAGGCTGGGGGCTGGGGAGGTGGTGTTCACGTTTCTCACAAGGCCCTCAAAACATTTTAAAAATAGCAAGTTGTTAACCCTCAGCACTCATTCAGGTGAGGCTGGTGGAAGGTACAATGTACAATTTATACATTATTAATGCCACAGCATTAATAATAAAGTAGAAGCTTCTTCACCCCTCTCTATAAAACCAAAAATAAAAAAATAAAAAAGCCAGAAAAAGCCCTTCAAAGACAAACGAAGAGAACTGGGGGTGAGACAAAGGGAGGGCAGAACAAATAAGACAGACATAGGGGGAATCAAGGGGAATGATAAGCATCATTCAGCAGGGCACCGGGCTTGGGCTGGTACTGGTATTCCTCCATCTTCCCCATCCCTGTGACTGATGGCTCCAGAATAGTGGATTCCCATGTTCCTAATTTTCCCCACTCATCTTCCTCAGCCCAACCCCAAGCCCAAGTTTTAGAGTCCGTCCAAGGGAAGTTATTCCTCATTCCAGCAGTCACAAGTATTTGTCTCCTTGCTCCTTTTGCATTGAGCTAGCTCACAGAGGATGAGCATCACCAGAGCCTTGCCTTGGTGCTGCCAAGTTTTATTTCCTTCTTTCCTCGCAACCCCATTTTGACAGTCTTTTCATATGGCTCAGCATTTTGGGACTTTTGGGTTCTCTTTGCCTCCTAAGGTGGACACATAGCTGATTCTTGGAAATATGTTAATTGATGAGAGGAGTCTAGAGGATGTTCTCTTAGGGTCTTCCCATCATTAGGTATCTAGGGGTTGAAATGGATAGAGTATGAGACTGAAGACTTAGGTTCAAATCCTACTTTAGACTTACTTACTGTGTAATCCCCAGAAGGGCACTGTACCTTTGCCTCATTTCCCTCAACTATAAAATAGGGGATACAATAACACTAACCCCCAGAATTGTGAGGACCAAATGAGATAATATTTTTTTAAACTTTCTTTTTGAGGTCAATTTTTTAAACCCTTAACTTCCATTTTAGAATCAATACAGCGTATTGGTTCTGAGGCAGAAGAGTAGTGAGGGCTAGGCAGTAGGGGTTAAGTGACTTGCCCAGGGTCACACAGCTAGGAAGTGTCAGAGGTCAAATTTGAACCCAGGACCTGGCTCTCAATTCACTGAGCCACCCAGCTGCCCCCTCAAATGAGATAATATTTTTAAAGCACTTAATACAGTAGTTGATACATAGTAGGGATTTAATAAATAATAATATATATGCACTAAACTGTACTATATACTATACCATACCATACTATACTACAATATAATATAATTAACAACATAACATAACCTAATATAATATAATATGATATGATATAATGATATAATATAGAATGCAACACAATAGGATGTAATAAAATAAAATAAAAAAAATAAAATGTAAAAAAATAAAATAAAATAAAAATCATTATATAGCAAAACAATATAACACAGCATACTATACTATACTATGTAGATTAATTAATGAATATTTCCTTTTTTTTTCCCCAAAGGATTTTTCATGTACAATAATCTGCTACTTTTGTTGCATAAGCCAAAGGAATGACTACCAGGTGAGGAATTGTAAGTAAATTAAAGGAAGGAGTAGTACCCAGGCAAGCTAGTACACATTTTTTTGAGAATGGGAGGTTTGGTTACTTTATACAGTACAGAGGAGCCCCTGTTCTACCTATTAGTAGCTAGCGCTGCCCCGCATCCCTCTTGCTGTTGGGAGAATCTATTGGTTTTACATAGGCTGGAAATGGAGTCATGAGAGGCAGCACAAATGAAATAATTTTATCTTCTTGTACATATTTGGATTTTAGGGGCTCCTGAAAGTGGAATGTAAATTTATGCAAATATTATGCAAAGGAGATTGCCTCAGGACCAGTGACAGCTGGTGGCTCTGGGTGCTCCTCCTGCCCTCCCAGCCCTCCTCTGCCCTGAGGCCTGGAAGGAATTTCCAAGGAGAAGCTCCTGGGTTTCCAGCTGCTGCAGGCTCCTCTTTGTCTGGCTTTAGAAGGAGGGAGGAAGTCACCTGGAGTGTATTGGGTATCTAGTATGTACCTGTCTAGGAGCTCTGAGAAATGGAATGAAACAAAAAAGAACTGGCTTAGGATCTCTGAAGGGAGACGAAAATACATGCCAACACACCATGACCTTTAGAGCAATTACAGGCTACGTGTCAATTTGAAAATACAGCTACACCTCCCATGTCCATGTCTCTGCTGTATGATGGACAGAGTTGACTTGGAAGCCAGGAGGATCTGGTTTCAAGTTCTAGCTCTAACACAAGATGGCTTTGTGACCAGGGGTGGTCAGCTTAGAGCTGATTGTTAAATTTTCCATAGTGAATATTTATAGCAAAAACTACAGATTAGAGCTTGATTTATTGTTTTGTTGATTGTTTAGACTTAGGAACATCTATAAGATGAGAGAGAACTAAATGTTAATGATGCTTATTAAAGAGGATTGTGCCTACCTGTTATCATTGTTCTGAAAATTGGTTGTTAAACATTTACCAGCACACCCCTGTGTGTGTGTGATCCTAGGCAAGCCACTTACAATAAGGTGCAGAAGAGGTATAATGGAAGGGAGGAGGTGGGTTTCCTTGCCCAGAAATTCCCTATAGTACTGAAATCAGCCATATATAATTACAAATAATATTGGTATTTCTCCTAGGACTTAGCACAGTGCATTGTATTTTTCTTCTTTAAAAAATTCCTTACCTTCCATCTTAGAATTGATATTAAATATGAGTTCCAAGGCAGAAGAGGGATAAAGACTAGGCAATGGGAGTTAAGTGATTTGCTCAGGGTCACACAGCTAGGAAGTGTCTGAGGTCATCCTTGACCTCGGAACCTCTCATCTCTGGGCCTGACTCTATCCACTGAACCACTTAACTGACCCCATTGTATTTTTCTCTGTGGATGTATATGTGCAGATGGGTTTGGGGGTCTAGATCTGTGATTTCATCATGGCAGGGAACTCCTGGTGTAAAATCTCCTCCCATTAATGCCAATTGGCAGTCCTTTTTTAATTTTGGCATAATTTCAGAGAGTTACTGGGGGCACTAAGCTCATGGTCATCTAGCCAGCATAAATTAGACTTAAACCTCTAATACTCTATTGACTCTTGAATTATACATTTGAAACCCTCCTCTGCCATTCTGTCTCTCAAATTCTAGACAATGCATTTTTGGAATCAATTAAACAAACTAGGATTACCTAGAATTCTTGAGAATGAATCTCATTCTGGTTAGGTGAGTTTTCTCACCTAACCTTTTAAAGGTAAAGGTTAACCTTTTAAGAGGCATTTTTGAAGTCTATTTTAACTCTGTTAAATGGAAAACTCTTTAAAATATCCACATCTACCTAAATAAAATATATTGTAATAACATGATAAATAATAAAATATAATAACCTCAACCTTTTTATTGATTAAAAATTATCATTTTGAACATCAATGATCGGCCCCTGCTATAAATATAGTGAAACCCTCTGGGTCTACTCTGGTGTGTGGGATTGTTGACTTCTGTCTACACTCACTGGCCCTAGACTACTGTGCTTTTTGAATTCTTGTACATGCTTTGTAATTTTTCTGCCTTCTCACCTCCCCACTCCCTTTTGCCCCTCTGCCAAGGCTGTCAATTATTTCTTCTTGCTGTTGTCAATAAATTTTGTCTCTACAGTCCCTCTTCTTCCGAGTTGTTATATTATATATTGTTATATTTAATTTGTTGTGGGTTTGGAAAACAGGTAATCAAGCTTTCTAGAAAGATATGTGACCCCAAGATCAATAGGCTCTAAAGAGTTTTATGATATCCATTTAAGAAATAGCACAGAGGAAGCTAGGTGGCTCAGTGGACAGAAAGCCAGGTCTGGAGTCAGGAGGTCCTGAGTTCAAATGAGACCTCAGACACTTCCTAGTGGTGTGACCCTGGGCAAGTCACTTAACCCCAATTGTCTAGCTCTTACTACTCTTCTGCCTTGTAATGGATACTTAGTATTGATTCTAAAATGGAGGGTAATGGTTTTTAAAAGAAAGATAAAGGAAGAAGAAGGAAAAGAAGAAAGTAGAGGAAGAAGGAAAAGAAAGGGAGAAAGGAAGGAAGAAGAAAATAAAGAAAGGAGAGAAACAATGAAAGGAAGGAAGAAAGAAGGAAGGAAAGAAAGGAAGAGAAAGAAGGAAAGGAAGAAGAAAACAAAGGAGAGAAAGAAAGAAGGAAAGAAAAAGAAAGGAGAGGAAGGAGAAGAAAGAAAGGATGAAGAAAAGAACAAAAAAGAAAGGAAAAAGAAAGGAAAAAAGAAAGAGAAGGGAGGAAGGAAAGAACTAGCATGATGATATGAAAAAGGTTCAGAATTTGATGTCAAAGACTTGAATTTAAATGTCGCCTTTGTCCTTGCTGTGACTTGGGTATGTCATTTGATTTCCTCTGTAGAACTGGGACATCCACTTCCTCATCTGTAAAATGGTTATAATAATACTTCAACCATCTATCCACAAAGTTGTTTTGAGGACCAAATTAGATAATGGTTGTGGAAAAGCATGAACTAAGTTGTCATTTTCTGTTGGCTGTTCAGATTAAAAAAGAAAAAAAATTGTTTCCTGGTCCTTGCCACATATTTCAGATAGGAGTGGTGTGCTTTTGATTATTAAGGAAGAGATGAGAGAGAGAGAGAGAGAGAGAGAGAGAGAGAGAGAGAGAGAGAGAGAGAGAGAGAGAGAGAGAGAGAGAGAGAGAGAGAGAAAAGTAGAGGCATCTCTTTTGAGGAAGTAATTTTTGGAGGCGTTTTGAAGAAGGATATTAGAGTTTGGTAAAGAGAACTAGGAAATGCCTAGAGGGGCTGGAAAGATTCCTAAGAGATAAGAGCAGTTCACTGAAGGAAGTAAGAAAAAGCCCAAAGCAATCTCCTCGGAACTCTGGTAAATAGCAGCTGTACCCTTGGAGAGCCTCTGGAGGAGGAGGCTCATGGCTCCCACCTTTTCTGGATCAGATGTTTTCCTACAAACCAAAACAACAAGCTAGGATTACAAATGGCATTCCTTTGGGGATGTGGTAGCTGCTCTCTCTCTCTCTTCCCCTCCCAGACCCACCACTAAAAATCCCATGAAGTCATCTGTGCTCAGTATTTGCTAGAGAATTTTACTGGAGCCAAAAGGAGAATGAGATGCCATCTATCTGGGGCCCAGAGACCCATTAATAAATGATCCATCACAGCTCAGGTGAAACAGGGATTCAGAAGCCCTTTGACATTGTTAGAAGAGGGCGAGAGGTCCTCAAAGGGGTGAGGGTCCCAGATGGGGAAAGCCAAATCAGGTTTTGCTTGTTAGAATCCCTGTAGAGGGCTTGAAGTGGAGTGAGGGAAAAGTAGACTCATTTAGGCTGTGCCTGGATGGGCCAGAGTCCCATTACTATTAATGTGGTGGGAGGCTGCTGAAAAATTAACCATGGGCCTGCAGTAATGCATTTTAGAGTGGATGGCACCATCAGGTACACAAATAGCAAGCTTCAGACCTAGGAGGCATATGAGGGGGAAGAGGGGGAGATGTTTATCTTTCAGAGAAAAAAATAAGAGAAAGACAAGTTGTAGGATACAGGCAGAATACAAAACTCTCACAGATGCTGTCCTTTGTGCAGTGTCCCTGGAGAGAGGATTGTGTGGGAAGGGGAGCTAGGAGGGAATCTGTAGAGCCTGAGGAGGCTCTCATGAACTCCCAGTTCAGTTTGGGCTTAGAAACTCACCACTTACAAGAAGCCCGTCCTGATTAACCCTTTTGATTTGGTCCCTTTCATCACAGTGCACTTCTATGGTGCTTCCCATTTAGAAAGAATCTATAGATGGTATCTGGCATTCACAAGCTTTGAATTCCACAACCTAGAAACCAGGCTCATGAAAAGCTTTTCTGAAGTAAAGGGTCCTTATGAGGGCAGAAGTCTTTATTTCAGTAAATCTGAATAGAGAATATTCACTAGCCCAGGCCCCTACCATTGTAGGAATAGCCCTGGATTAGGAGATGCAAGAAAAATCATTTCAGTTATGTCAGTAACCAGCTGGGTGACCTTGGGGGAAAGTGACTTAATTTTTCTAGGCCTCTTGGTTTCTTTGTCTTATAGTAAACCCATCTTTATAATTGTGAAACTTGACTGATCTTGCCAAATAGAGTCAGTGATCTCTGCCTCGACTCACTGGGTTATTATGATTGTATGAAAGAATGAGATTTGATGCTATTAAATATGGTAGCAATTTCTTACTGTTTTTGCTTTTCCCTCAATTCTTCCAAGGCTGAAGTCCATGAAATAAAAACTTTGGAGGAGGAATTTAAAAAAAGGCAGATTTTCCTACTGAGGATCCTAGGAGAGCTTTTACCCTTCTCTGCCCCTGGTTTTCTCTCTGTAAAATAAGTGGTGATATTTGATGACCTGAAATCTCTTGCATTTTGTGAATTGTTGAGTAATCTTCACTCCCATTTTTTTCCTGCTCTTTGGCTTTCCTTCTTGGTTTCTGAAATCTGCTGTAGCATCCAGAAGGAGACTAGAACCAAAAAGACACAGAGAGCTGATGTGTGTTGGCAGCATCTATAAGATAAACTCCTATATTTTTTCTTTTCTCCTTTCCCCGACCTTTTTTTAGTGGGAGTAGACATGTTTTCCAGGATCTTTGACTACCTTTGGTGGTCCATGCAGGTTCTCAGTGATGTACAGATTGTTCTTTGGGGATGATGCAGCAGTTCTTTAGTCTCTTTGATGATATCAGGAGGAAGGAGATGCATCAAAAGACAACTAGGGAGATGCTAGGTGGCTCAGTGTGTGAATCTTAGAAATTCTCAGACTCTACTTCAGAACACTTGGTTAAGACCATTCCCCATTTTAAACAATGAAGGGACTTAGTCAGGAATGTGAGAACTCTACTCCACCCATACTTAAGCATACTTTAGGGGAAGATAAAGTTGTAAACTCTTTACTGAACAATTAAAAGGTACTTAACTCATACTTATAGTGAAGCAAAAGCCTTAAGCTAACTCTATTTTTAGGAAGGTGCTAAGTATCTATGAAGGTCAGGCAATTTGCAAACTTGTAAGGGACAAGCCTTAACAAAAGAGGTGTGAGGTTTTAGTCTACTCAGGTGTGAATTAATCAAAAGTTTAGTCTACTCAGGTGTGAATTAAGAATGGTCTGTCCTTTGGAAAATGTCTACTGTGATTGGTAGATGTGAGAACTTAGGGGAGGTGACATAGGAGAAAATTCTCTTTAAAAGGAGGTCAGAAGTTGAGAGAAAAAAAACTCTCTCTGAGGATACTTCTTGCCAAAGCAAGAATTCAGCTTTGGAAGTTGAAGTGGAGCTCAGGAGCTGAACTGGTGGGTCTTTCTGAACACTAGAATCTTGCTTGGGACAAATCTTGTGGTGAGTGAATTAAAGACTGACTGATCTCTCTCTTAAGGCTTAAAGCCTAGGCTGGCCTAGGCTGGCTTAGCCCTTTTCTCATTGTTTCCTCTTACTCTCCCTCTTTCGTTAATTCCTTATTTGTATTAATTAAAATCTCCATAAAAACCCAACTGACTTGGGTATATTTCATATTTGGGAATTTTTCCCTGGCGACCACTTTATTTTTGATTTGAAACCATATTTCTGTGGTCACAGTTTAAGGCAACCACTCTTTTATCTGTCCCAGTTTATGGCAAACACTACTTTAATTATACAGTTTATGCGAACCATTCTTTTATCTGTAACAAGTGGATAGAGAGCCAGGCTTGGACTCTAAAGGATCTGGGCTCAAATCTGATCTCAGACATTCCTAGCTCAGATACTTCCTAGCTATGTGACCTTGGGCAAGTCACTTGACCCCAATTGCCTAGTCCTTATCACTCTTCAGCCTTGGAACCAATCTATTCTAAGACAGAAGGTAAAATATTAAAAAAAAAAAGACAACTGATTGTTGAGCTAGGACCATTGCCCATTCAGTAGACTTTAAAAGAAAAGATAGCTTCTGTTTTTACTTTCTTTTCTGGGTTGTATCTAGTCATTTATTTGGGTTTTTATTTGAGAGTTTTGGTTTTATATGAGTATTCTCTTACAATAATGCCCAGAATTTCTGTTGGGATTTCCTGTAAGTATAGGGAAGAGAGACATCTAGTCCTCCTGGAACTATGGTGGCAGGCTTACACATGGCTATCAGAGCATGTATTGCTTGGGTCTTGGGCCTCTGACTTCCCTGTGTTGCATTTCCTTTCTTGAGTACAAGTACAATTGTAATCCTGAGGTGGATTTTTCTAGCTTTGGAGGCAACCTTGTGTGTTAGAGAGGTTACTAGCTCCTGGGTCCCTCATTTGGAAGTGACTGGTGGAAGTTTCTTTAACTTCATACACACTTCTGGAGTAGCAGACTGTGAAAGGTTGATGGATCCAAGATGAACAGGCTTTCTCTAGCTGCCCCAGACCGAACTTGGGAGGGTCTTGATGCTCAAGTATGTCTCACTGGCCATATTGTTTGGAAGCCTGTCTAGGAGAAGCTGTTGCATTTAGTCATTTCTATGGAGAAATGGGCTTTTCCTTTTCTTTCCTTTTTTTAACCCAAGAAAATATATGGCTTTATGAAATGGGAAGAATGTCAGATTTGAGGTCAGAGGGTCCTGATACTATGATCTTGGGTAATCTGTAAAATAGAATCAGTGATCTCTAAGGTCTCTCCTAGCTTTAAATCTAGGATTCCATTTTACTTGTTTGTGAAGACCATGCTAGCAACCAATTAACAATTATTTCTCAAATGCCTATGGTATGGCGGCCACTATTCTCAGTGCTGAGGGTAAATGGAGAAGCAGGAGACAAGACCTGTGCCTCCAATGAGTGCACCATATAGAAGGTAAAAAAGAAGTCAGATAAACATGGAACAAGTCAAGAACAATAAAGGGCAAAATATGATTTAAAAAATCTCATTATCTTAGGTATAGAGAGTAGAAATTTAGCTTCAGAATAAAGGTTGCAAATTTGTTTTTTACCTTCTGGTCTTGCTAAGCAAAACTCCAGGGTAATCTGTAGAGCACTGATGTTAGATATCAGGGACAGAACAGCAGTTGAAAGTAATTTACTCATATAAACTCAAATACCAGTCAGGTCTCAGTTTCTACCTAAGGTACTCTAGTCATGCTACTCTAGGTATGGCTGTTGGTCTGACTCATAAGATCTAAAATAGCCCCAAGGTTATGAGCTAAATCACTAAAGACCTGTGACCACTATCCTATAGAGATGAGGTCAACTCACAATTACAATTAGTGGTGAACCAGTAGATGGTGGGAGCAAGTCAGTGGAGAATCAGCAGTTGTCAGGGGCAAGCTCAGGAGAAAGCCAACAGATTGTAGCAAAGCAGAGAAAAAAGTTCAATAGATGACATCAGCATTTCTGTAAGGAAGCAACAAAAGGAAGTTATGGAACTAGAAATATATTCCATTGGCATCTGGCCCTACTAATATGAATTATTCAGCCTGCCCATAGTTCCTCTCCAAGGCTATTTGCCCTCCCACAGGTAGTTTTAGGAATCTATGGTAGAATATGTCTTCTTGTGTAAGGGGGAAGATTCTCTTTGTTGTTTTTCTTAATATTCTATTGAAATGATTTTGTTTTGAGTTCACATTTCTTTGGTTAGGTCTGGTGAAAAAGCATCATCTGAAAGGAGGCTATGATCTGTTGTTTTGAATAAATGATGGCTCAAGGATGCAACCTTCAGGATTTTATATTTGAGAAGGGCTGAACTACTTATGCTTATTATCCAGTTGGAATATTAGAGCTAGAAGGGACTTTAGGGATCAGCTAGTTCAAGCGATGCATTTCAAGATGATAAAACTGAAGCCTGGAAGGGGGAGGCAACTTGCTTTAAGTCACCCAGAGTTGGTAGCAGAGTTGGGAATAAAACCCATGCATAGGACAGACTATGTGCTCTAGGATGGAAGAAGAGAGGCGAGCTGTGTGAATTAAAATAGTCAAGGGAAAGCTTCGTGGAGGGTATAGACAAAGAGGTTGAATGGATGAATTATTAAACTCCATTGCATTGTGCACATGTCAGTTTGTTACTTTTCAGGGCCATCATGGAGGAACTGGTTGCTGATGTAGGAACTGTGGGAATTAGATCTGGATGTGAGAAACAGAAATGGGAGGAGGGAGGAGGGGAGGGGAGTGTGATATGTCAAAGATTTGTGGTTTTGGTCAATGTGGAAACCCTGGTGTGGAAAACCCCTTCATGAACAAAGATCACAACCAGTCTGTAACTTATAGAGAGTGTAAGGGGGAAAAAGGGTTTATTTATAAAAAGGTTAGACTGGATTATTTAAGAATAGGGTCACCAGGAATTTATATTAATTCCAAAGAGATTTACTTATAATTTATTTACAGTATATAGAAAGAGTGAGGTGAGAAAATTAGAGAGAGGATAGGGTAAGATATCTTTCCTAAGCACTAAGTAATTTACTCCCAGCCCCTGGCTCAACCCAGGTAGGGAGAGTTAGTTTCAGCCTGCCTGGGCTGGGGAAGTCTCTCTCCAGAGGCAGGTCTCTCCTGAGGCTAGTTTCTTCAGGAATTCAGGAAAGGAGTCAGCCTTTTCACTCACCACGTGTCAGTCCAAAGGAAGAGATTTAAGGACAGTCTCACCAGGAACAGGGTCTTAGGTCCAGTCACCAGATTCTTCTCCAGTATCAACTCCAAAGCATGAAGAACTGTCAGTAGAATTGAACTCAGGAAGTTATCGCTCCTTTTTAAAGATACTTTCTTTTGCATCACTTTCTGTGCCTTCCCCTAATTTTTACATGGACAAATCATAGTGCATGAGGTTACCTCACAGAGAGAAGATATTGAAACCCATCATTTCAGATTCTACAGGGGAAACCAGTCCAGGATAGGTAGGAATATGTCAAGAACAAAATTCTCAAGACACAAACAGAAACGTTTCTAATAAGGAGGAAAATGAAAAGCTGTTTAAGATGAATGTTGCCTTTTATCAACCATCTAAGTTTTTTTATTTTAAGTCACATGCACAATCCATGAACAAGTATTTATTAAAAACTTACTATGAGAGAAGCAGTGTTCTAGGTATTGAGGATGCAGTCATAAGACAGAAGCAAGGGCAAACAAGTTTCTTAGATTTTTGTTGTTTGTAAGAATAAAGCCCAAAATCTGAAATAATTTTAGAAAGAAATTTATTAGGTCATTTTGTAGCCATCTCTAATATTCCTAGAGAATTACTGAGGTCAGGGTGATATTCTGGGTTAAAATAATCTCTAGTTAGATTTAAGTAGTATGGTAATTAACAAGTTTTCCAGATGATATAATAAAATATTTCCCTCAATTTAGAGGCAGAAGAAACCTTACAGGTCAACTAATTCAACTCTCTCATTTTACAGATGAGAAAACTGAAGGCAAGAGTGGTTAAATAACTGGCCTTGGGTTTCAGAGGTAACAAGGAACAGAGCTGGGATAGAAGATGACTACAGAAACATGGCATGATTCTTAAAGGAGTCTCTAAAATAAGACTCAGAATAAGTCTGAAGATGGGCAAGAATGCTAAGGATAACAAGAAAGGTTTTGTTTTGTTTTTAAATTTTTTTTATTGGAGAAGAAAAGAAAATTAAAGATAGAGGAGAGCCACTACTGAGGTATATGCAGTAATGATACACAGAAAAACAAAAATGGACTAAATTCACTAAAGACGTGAAATCTCAAATAAATAGCAAGACAGTAAGAGAGCACTTAGCTGCCCTTGATAATGTCAAGTCATCAGGTCCAGATGAACTACATCTCAAGGTTCTGGATAAACTAGCAGATGTGATTCCTGAGCCACTGTTAGAGTTTTGAAAGATCGTGAGAAGTTATACAGAATTAAAGGACAAATTATGTATTTTTTTTAAAGGAAGAGTAGATTCTATTGACTATTAGTCTATGAACTCAACTTTTATTCCACAGTGTTAGAAGGTATTAAGGAGATTGTTCCAAGACATTCAGAAGAGAAAGCAGTGATTGCAAAGAAGCAGTGAGGTTTCATCCAGGATAAATAATGCCACTCACCTTATTTCTTTTATTGACAGGGTTATTAAACTACTCTAAGAGTAGTGTAGGGGTAGTGGATCGCTTGGAGTCAGGAAGACCTCCTCTGACACTTAATAGGCAAGCCTTTGATAAATTCATTTATTTATTTATTTTAATTTAAAATTTTTTTAAAACCCTTACCTTCTGTCTGTATTGGCTCCAAGGCAGAAGAGCGATAAGAGCTAGGCAATGGGGGTCAAGTGACTTGCCCAGAATCACACAGCTGGGAAGTGTCTGAGGCCATATTTTAACCAAGGACCTACCATCTCTAGGCCTCGCTCTCAATACACTGAGCCACCCAGATGCGCCCCCCCTGATAAATTTAATAGGTTTAATCAAGTATGGATTATGGACTACCTTGGAAAGAGTTTCCACACTTTGAGTCCTACATGTTGACAAAATCACAGATGCGTCCAGTATTTATGTTATCATACTGTCATCATACATGATAAAGTTTACTTAGAATACTGTTCCTTCTCAGATAAGTGCATCTTTTCTCTTCTTTTTTTTTGCAGAAGAATGGTAAGGACTAGGAGGTGGGGATTATGTGATTTGTTTGGGGTTACACAGTTAGAAAGTATCTGAGGCCAAATTTGAACTCAGGACCTACTTACTGTCTCTAGGTCTGGCTCTCTATCCATGGTGTCACCTAGTTGCTTCAAGGTATGTTAAAGATCTTTCAGCCATGAATTTTCCCGAATCTTTTTTTGAGCATTTGATCTTGGCCATGAAGATTTACACAGATGAATTTGAATATAATTTTGTCCCCGGGAATAAACCATCTGCTTGTCTTAGGAAATTTCTCTGAGCAGTTATAGTTTGCTGAGAGCAAGATGTTAACCCACCTGCATCTGGCAGATGAAATCAGAAATTTGTTCATGAAGAATTAAGAATCTCTTTTCACTTTCAGCCTACCAAACAGGCTCTCAATTTGGATGTCTACCATAGGTGTGCCTCCATTTACAAAACAGAGGAGTGGTCGAGATACTCTAAAATTTGCAAAGCATTATCATCCATTTCCTCATTTGAACGTCATGCCAACATTGGAATGTGGGTGCTCCAGGTATCATTTCCCTACTTTAGAGATGAAGAAATTCAGGTTGAGAAGGGCAGCAGTTTGTTAACCAACACACAGCCAGCACCAGAGGCTGAATTTGAACTCAGGCAGCCAGGTGGCACAGTAGAGAGGGTGCTGGGCTTAGAATCAGGAAGACTTAACACTTCCTAGCTGTGTGACCCTGGACAAGGTAGTTAAAGAAACCTCAGTTTCCTCAATGGCAAAATGTAGCTCATAATAACACCACGTCACAGGGTTGTTGTGAGGACCAAAGGAGATACTATTTATAAAATATTTATGTTTCTTCCTCTTCTCTTCCCTTCCTGATTTAGAGTCCAGCCTTCTATTTACTGCTCTATGGAGTCTTCCAACTATGTCTCTGAGTCCTGTTTTGCCCTAGACTGTCACTTTATGCTTTCTCTTTATTCTATGATTGATCTTGAATGAACAGGGAGTTCAACATTCTTGTTTCAGACTTCTATGCTCAATTTCTTTCTTGCCTCCACTGTTGTACTTTTGGAAGCAAATATCCAAATCTATTGAGTTTCTATTTTAAAAAAAACTGCATTAAATCCTCAAGGGAAAGAATTATTTTATAATGTGAATCATTTTTTTTACATTCCACTTCACTCTGTTGTTTGATTTGTCTGTGTACCCTTGAACAATCTCTCTAAGCCTCGGTTTCTGCATCTGTTAAATTTGAAAGTTGGAGCAAATGATGTCCAAAGCCTCTTTAAGCTGTAAAAGGCATCAACCTGTGGTACCAAGAGTCCACTGGAAATTGAAAAAGGGGTGAGATTAATGTGTCTGTGGGGAATGGGAGCCAAGCCACACTCTTTTGTGTATTTCCACCTCTAGTCCTTAGCAGAGCAGAGAACTTTGTAAAGCATAGTTTCAATGATCCCCACCATCCAAATGACTCCCCCCCTCCTTTTCTCCTTCTTTCTGTCATCCCTCCAGGTTCACAGACTCATTCTAGTATTCAGCAGTCTGCTCAATTATTTTACACTAAAATATTTGCAGAATGGGACAAAGTATCGTTGTGCCTTAAGTAATACTTAAATTGTGTCACTTTGTATGTTACCATCCACGTGAGCTTTTAAGCTTTCACAATAGTGCATATGACTTGACATTACCAAATAAAAACCCCTGTGACACAGAGTGGAATTTTTGTTGCTCAAATATATTTATTTATAGAAAGTCATATTTAAAATCCAACTTGTTGCACACATTTTTGTGTGTATTGCATGTACCCTGAGTGGCTGAAGGCATTGCCTTCCCCTGGTCTTGCCTTTATATTGGTTACTCCTTTAGGGATTTATATTGTAAAAGAGTAATGAATGGAGAAGTTAAAGTTACCTGGCTCTAGTGGGGGTTGTGAGGTGGGAATATGATAGCTACAAATTCAATAAGCTTTTGAGAAATGATTATTAAATTATCAGTGTGAGAATTTATAACTCAGGAATTGGCAAATGCTACAAATTAGGACTTGATTTATTTTTTTGATTATCGAAACTTAAGAAAGTAATGGAAGAAATGTAAATAATCTAGATTAAACTTAAAAGTATCATGTATAATTTTGAAATTTTTTGGGGGGAGCAGTTTGCTAAACATTGACCAGCATACTTCTGGATGGGAAAACATTATTTAGGGGAGAAGAGACTTCATTTGTGAAATCATAACACATTGACTGCTATTTTCTCCACCGTCTACATGCTATTCTGTTAGTGAGTCAGCTGGAAACCTCTTTTTCCTTAGATGGAACTCATCAGGCAGTATGTTGGAGGTTGTGGAGGCAGATATTTTTTTCAGTTCACTGTCCATATTATAATTGGTAATTTTTTTTTCTCAAAAAATGCAAAGCATTTGAATAGCTCCCTTCTTCACTGAGATTTTTCCTTTCTGAAGCATGAGTTTTTAGGAGGGCATTCATTCATTCATGCTGTAACTGATGGCAAGCAGTCAGTGAGGGGGAAAAGCAACATAATGGGCCCCTTCTATTGAACCTTTAGATTTGTAATGCTTAGTCCCAATAACCAATGACTTACACTGCTCACTGAGTAGGAAGATTTTTGAGTTATGGAATGAGGAAATCAGAGCTGCCTTATATGTCTGCTTTCTAAGGTCTTGTCAAAGGCTTTTTGCCAAAATGCAAATTCTTGCATGACAGAAATGAGTCTTTGACGAGACCTTAGGAAATAGACATTTAGGCTACCCAGTATCATTGCTTCTCTCCAAAACCTCAACTTCCTATTTCTTATTAAATAGAATGTAGAGTTTTGATTCTAGTATCCAAGGACCTGCTAAGACCTGGCTTATTTCATGTTTTCTATCATCCATTCTATCTTCTAGCCAATTGAGAACATTCCCCATAGGAAAGAGGAGCAGGATGAGGCCTGGTTATAGTTTCTTCCTCAATTTTCTCAAAGTATTTTCCTTAGACCCTTATGTACTTATTTTATACTCCTTTATATCATAGGTTTCTTTTTTAATTAAATTAATTTATTTAGTCAATTTAGAACATTATTCCTTGGTTACAATAATCACATTATTTCCCTCCCTCCCCACCACCCACCCTTCCGGCAGCTGACCCGCAATTTCATTGGGTATTACTTGTGTCCTTGATCAGAACCTATTTCCATATTGTTGGTGTTTGCATTAGGATGTTCATTTAGAGTCTACATAGGTTTATTTTTTAAAGGAGGCCAAGATGGCGACATAGTAGCAGGAGCCTTCCGAATCTCCTTCCAACCAATCATTACAAAGTGTCTCAAAAGGACAGAAATAAAAACTGGACATGCAAAGGGGCTCTCCTACTGGAGACAGCCTTAAAGGTAGGCACTATTTGGGGATTCCTATGCTATAAGGGTGTGAAACTGCACTTATCACTTTTCTCTCACATCACCTACTGCACCAGAGTGAGGAATCAAGCAATCTCTAAATTCTTAGTAGTGGCTGAAAGCACCACAAATTTACCCCTGAGGGCAGTGCAAGGCCTTGGCAATGTGATTTGGTACTCAAGGCTGAAAAGCTCAGAATCTGGGCAGCAGAGCACAGAGCTTGGTGTGACAGAGGCTGGCACTCCTGGGACCTGTAATAAAGAAATAAACTGAAGGAAACTTATTACTTGTTGAACTAGAGAGGATAAACTGAGGGGAACCTGTTATTGCAGCAATGACTATTGTTCTCTGGCTGGCTGTGACTAGAGAGGGCTGCCTACAGGAACCTGATGCTGCTTATTGGTAATGGAGATAGAACAGAGAAATGCTGGGGGACAGAGATGCTGGTACACAGGGGACACTGCTCTGGGGTTTCTGGTCTATTTTCTTTAAACCCTTATCTTCTGTCTTGGAATCAATACTGTGTATTGGTTCTAAGGCAGAAGAATGGTAAGGGCTAGGCAATGGGGGTCAAGTGACTTGCCCAGGGTCACACAGCTGGGAAGTGTCTGAGGCCAGATTTGAACCTAGGACCTCCCATCTCTAGGCCTGGCTCTCAATCCACTGAGCTACCCAGCTACCCCCTGGGGTTTCTGTCTATTCATCCCTATTGATTGCTGATGGATCAATCTATTTCCTAACCTCCTCCCTCCCTCCCTCCCTCCCTTAACCAACCTCTCCCTTTTGCCTCCCCCACCTCCCAAATCTTCTTGAAGCCTTTGGCTCCTTTCCTCCCACCTGAGTGAACTATAAAGATATACCTGTTGCTTTCTCAGTCAAGGGGTTTATTGGGATAATAGGATGGGAAACTGAGGTAAGAGGGATGAGGAATTTCCCTAATCTAAATGATATAAATTTGAGGGTTTGGAGAGTCACAAATGTGACTCTTAGACAGTTATGAAGATGGAGGTCAATGACTTTTCAAGATCTTCTTTCTTCTTCTTCTTCATAAATCAGCCAGATCTCTCAGCTTAATTCCAGAAAGCAACAAAGTTCAAAATCTTTCCTTTTCTCCTAGCCAGCTCAACTCTCTTATAGACCACCAACTCAAAAGCTTCTCCCCTGATCAGCTTCCACTGCTCAGAGCCAGAGACCAAGTCCAAAAGCCAAGTCAGTCTCACAAAAAGGGCTTTCAGCCAGGTTCAAACCTCCAGGGAGAGAGTGAGTGTGTGTGTCTCCCAGTCACAGACAAAGTTCAAAAGCCAAGTTTCTCTCCTCACTGTGGCCAGCCAACCCCCAACTGCCCCTCCTGGGGACATTCCAATGGAATCTTGTCTTTTGCATTCTTGTTCCACAAGTCCTGCAAAACTTCTCTCTCATGTCTCTATCACAGATCCCTCCCCTGTTGAGGTGATCATTTCCACATACTCTTCAGCCTGGCACTTTTCTTATGTGCTAGCCTCTGTCACATTGGACATAAACAAAGCTGGCCACAGCCAAGGCTGCAGGGGCTGAGATCATAGCTTTAGGACAAAACACTTTAAAGCCTGCTACACAAAGAACATCACAGGTCTACCTGCTCTCATTCAGGCTTCTGACTGGGAAGGGAAGACTACCAAGGCTAAACCCTGTGAGATAGAAACTAAGAAAGCAATGTCCATAAACATGAAGGAACTCCAATCCAGTAGTGGCAAAAAGAATAAGCAACAGCAAAAAACAAACAAACAAACAAAACCCTCCTTGGATAATTTTTGTGGAGAAAAAAGAACAAAATACAGAAGCAACAGCAGAGAGTGACAAACAAACAAACACATCCAAACTTAAAAAAAGGGGTGGAATTGGTCACAAACTCTCAAGGAACTCAAAAAGGAGTTCAAGAACCAAGTAAGAAAGATAAAAGAAAAATGAGAAGAAAGTGGGATAAAGAAATGAAAGTAATACAAAAAGAAAGTAACAGCTTAAAATACAAAATTTCCCATGTAGAAAAAGAGGCACAGAAATCAAATGAAGTAATAAGCAAATTGGAGTCTAGAACTGACCTGCTGGAAGCCATGAAAAGCAGGATAGACCAAACCAAAAACGAAAATCAAAAGATGACAGCTGAAAACCAGTCTTTAAAGACTAGAACTGGGCAAGTACTAGAACTCACAAGACAGCAAGAATTAATAAAGCAAAATCAAAAGAATGAAAACATAGAAGGAAACATGAATTAGCTCATTGGAAAAGACAACTGACCTGGAAAACAGATCAAGGAGAGACAATTTGAGAATTATTTGTCTACCTGAAAGTCTGGAACAAAATAAAAGCCTTAACATCATATTACAAGAAATTATCCAAGAAAATTGCCCTGATGTTCTTGAATAAGAGGGAAAAATAGACATTGAAAGAATCCATAGACCACCCCCTACATTAAATCTCCAAAAGACAACCCCCAGGAATGTTATAGCCAAATTCAAGAGTTTTGTGGCCAAGGAGAAAATACTGCAAGTTACCAGAAAGAGACAATTCAGATATCAAGGAGCCCCAGTCAGAATTACACAGGATTTGGCAGCCTCCACACTAAAGGACCATAAGGCTTAGAATATGATATTGAGAAAGGCAAGAGAATTGGGTCTACAACCAAGGATCACCTACCCATCAAAACTGACAAAATACTTTTGGGGAAAATATGGGCATTTAATAAAATAGAAGATTTCTAAGCATTCCTAAATAAAAGACCAGAACTAAATGGAAAATTTGATGTCCAAATGCAAAATTCAGGAGAACCATAAAAAAGTTAACAAGAAAGAGGGAAAAAAATTTTTTAAGGCTTCAGTAAGGTCAAATTGATTATATTCCTATATGGAAAAATGATATCTGTAACTCTTAAAAATTGTTTTCATGGGGCATCTGGGTAGTTCAGTGGATTGAGAGCCAGGCCTAGAGATGGGAAGTCCTAGATTCAAATATGGCCTTAGACACTTCCCAGCTGTATGACCCTGGGCAAGTCACTTAACCCCCATTGCCTAGCTCTTATGTAAAGGGTGAAATCATGGCTGAGACTGAATGTATAATTAATTTAGGTCACCAAGGATTTTATTTATAAAAATCCTAATAAAAACCCAAATAATAAAATTCCCAAGTCAGCTGCCAAATATTATGGTGATTTAATTGATATAGTAGAGAAAATTAAGAAGGGAGAAGGAAAGGGAGAAGGATTTCAAAACTCATCACCAAAACCCAAACAATAACTGCGACCACTCCCAAGATGTTGGAACGCCTAACATGCTGCCAGCCAGAGTCGCCTCTCCAGGGAAAGAGAAAGAGGCAGGAAATGACATGCCTTATATGGACGTTTTAACATAACTTTTCTGTGCCTCATCTGTACAAATGAGGACTTATCTTGACTTAGAAAAGCCCAGAGGTCTGTCCTTTTTTTTTTTTTTTGCACATGTCTGTTGAAGACCATCTCCTCAGATAATTAAATCTTAGATTTGATGCAGACCTTCAAAATCTTGTTAAACTGAGTAGGGTGGAGAATGTAGCATTTCCAAGACCTGATTCTGTTTTTCCAAGTATTTCCATTGTTACTGATCAGGAAATAGCTAAATCACATCTTCTAAAGAATGGTCTGATTAGGGTGGAATAGTTTTAAAATTCACACTTACCACTCTTCTACCAATATACTGTATTGATTCCAAGATGGAAGGTAAGGGTTTAAAAAAATTGTTTTCATTATCATAGTAGATAAAAAGAAATATTCTAGGCAAAGGTTGTGGTATTAAGTTGTTTAAGATGATATCTAAAAAAAAATTGGGGGGGGCAAAAAAAGAGGATAGTACTAAGAGAAACTTGAAGGTAGAAGAATAATTGGATAAATTATACCAGATAAAGAAGCACATGTGGTGGGGAAGGGGGTAGAAAGAATACTATGATAGGTTTTTTTGTTTTTAAATATGTCCTGGTCTTTTTCCACTAGGATGAAAGGGATTAATCAGTATTGCAGAACCAATCAACAAGATGGAATCTTTTTTTTTTTCTAAATTACTTTTATTCCATACTCCCAGGACAAGAAAAGAGGAACAGGATACTTTAGTTGTCCATCTTTCAGGATTTCATGTCCATTTTTGGTTTCCAAAATTTGTACTATGGTCCTTTTAAAATAATATTTGGTTTGGGGACAGGCTATCACCTGTTTTTAGACTAATGATGTTATGGCATGGAGTTAATAGGTTTAAAGCATGTGTTATGACGAACCACATAATAGCTTTATTGTACTTTCTAATAGATCATCCACAAGATATTAAGCTTTTTAAAAAACAAGAGAAATAGTAGTTAGTTACCAATGTGTCATGTATCAGTTTTGTAGTATGTCATATACATATTCTATATAACTGAAACATATGATCTTGTCTGTGACATTCTTGAAGCATAATGATGATGATAATAACTTGCATTTATATAGTGCTTGAAGATGTACAAAGCGCTTTACTTCCATTATTTCCTTTGATCTTTACAATCTAGTGACGTTGTTGTTTAATTGTTTTCAGTGTCTGACTCATCATGACTCTATTTGGGGTTTTCTTGGCAAAGATACTAGAGTGGTTTACCATTTCCTTCTTCAACTCATTTCACAGATGAGGAAATGGAGGGAAACAGGGTTAAGAGACTTGCCTAGAGTTACACAGCTAGTAAGTATCTGAGGTCAGATTTGAACTCAGGTCTTCCTGATTCTAGGTCTCTGTCAGTCTATGCACAGTCTGTGCACTCTATCCACTGTGCTACCTAGCTGTCCATGTTACTATTATTACCATTTACGGATATAGAAGCTGAGACTAAGGTAAATAGAACAATTTGTTCAGGGAAACATGGGTCAGAATTTGAACTTGTGTTTTCCTAACTCCAGGTCCCCTTTCTAGTACATTGTGCTTCTCCACTTGGTAAGCTATAATAATGATATATTGCCTGGATTATGTTTCTTCATGTGCCCAGTACAGCTAGTTACTACATGTAACTATGAGCTGTATGCCATCATCTGTGAATTTCATGAAACTTGGGTTCAACTGCATCCAATGCTTTGTATACTACTTATTCTATTTTTAATTTTAATTTTTTGAATTGCATTCACACATCCAGACCTTCATGGTGAATTTCAGAATTAGGAGAATCACTCTGCTTGTTATTTGTGTATTTATGATTCTTGCAATGTATATTTATAGGTGTTCCATTGTATCTCATGTAATTTGTAGGGACTGCAAATCTCTTACTTGTGGGAGGATGTTAAAGGAACATTTTAGTTCCTTACTAGTCAGTTTTTAATGAAGCAACTATAATTGTTTTTTATTGTTATCTAAGACAAATTATTAGCATTCCCTTCCCAGCTAGAATTCAGAATCCCTCTGGACTTCACCACTGAGACTCAATTGCCTTCTTACATCATAACTTCCCTTATCACTTGGGCCCTTCTTAATCTGGAAAATCCTTCTTCCATATCTATCTCATTTTTTTCCCATTGAAAAATTCCTTTCTGGGGTCTTCATTTTAGGGACAAGTCCAGCCAGGCCATACTTCTACTCTTTCTGGAATTCACCACCCTTTTCCAGTTCCTCTTTATGTATTATTTTTCCTCATGTCAACTGGGTTTTTTGGTAACCCCAATTTTGCCCCTGTCCCCTGAGAACTCCCCTGAGGGAAGTCCCAGCCTCACCCATTTCAGACTGAACAAGAGAACTTAAGATACTTAATGGTCCTAGTTCAGATGGGACTAGTAGATCTAGTTAGTAGTAGTCTCTCGGTAACTGAGGATAATGATTGTCTTTGTGCATTTTCATCTATGATAGATGAGTGTGCACAAAGACACTTATGCATGAAGGAGATTTAAGTGGAAAAGCCGATGCACAGAGACAGCCCCACTCTCTCGGCGTTGGAAGCCTGGGTCCAGTGGCACGAAAAGTCATAACACCTGGAGACTTCCTCAGCTGCATTGGATGGCCGTGTTGTCCTTTGTGCTCCAACCTGAGCACTCCACAGTGCCTTGCTGCGTCGCCATCTCAGCCGTTGAACCTTCTTGTTGGTTTCTTCTACCTGTTCCGCCGAAGCAGTCTTCACATGCTAGGTGAGCAAAGCCCTGGTTCACCAGAGGTCGACGACAACCCGATGGCTACCCTCACAAGGTTTAGCCGGCCTGTCGAAGCCGTTGCCTGGGGTGTGGCCGCTGCTTCATGCTAGCAGCTACTGGGAGCCACAAGTGAGAGCTGGGTGTCAGGTGAGGGTCAGAGGCTGGAGAGCTGCTCTAGGAGGCACGACAAGCCCTCCATACCAAAGATACTACCCCTCCCTGAACACCCCATATACGCTATACACCCCAGTAGTAGATCTAATCAAATGTTAAGTACCCTTTTGTCCTGGTAGTTTCTCCCATTGTATCAAAGTCCTCTTCCAGGAAGCCCAACCCTTGGCTGGATCTTTATCTTTGATTAAGCATCAGTCTCTCCCTTATAATCCTGTCTTGGATTTCTCATTTTCTTGTGGCCCTGGTAATGCCAATCAATCACACTTTCCTGACCTTAATTCCCCAAATGGTATGTTTCCCAAATTCTGTTGTTCTTTGGAGAATCTTCTAGTGAGTTGATCTTCCCAGAGATATTGTCCCCAGAGCCCCAGGGTTTTTACTGTGTAATTTTTGGTAATTGGCTCTGTGATAGCGGCTGATTATTGAACCTATCTCTTTCTTGATTAAAGACTTGTTTTTTCTGACTACTTTAGTAGTTTCTGTGTTTTTCCAAGTTGACACTCAGTAGAATGTAAGCTCCTTGAAGACAGGAACTATTTTCCTTTCCGCTTGTATTTTTATCCCTGACACTTAACATAGTGCCTGGCACATAGTAAGTGCTTAGTAAGTGTTTGTTGAATGGAACAGGCATCTTGATCCTTTCTTGTTGCCCTTGGGCTTTGTGGAAGGCACAGACAGAAGAGGCTGATATCAGATACAGGACTGAAGCCCAGAGCTTGAAGCTAAAGATCAGAGACTTTGAATGATCCCATTGGGGGCCAACAGTAGGGTTCCTTTCTGATGAAGGAAGACTACATGGACAGATAGGAGCATGAGTCAAGCTGATGCACAATACAGACATAGATGGTGGAGAGGGTCCATCATTCTGTTTCCTAGAGGAGCCTGGACCATGATCATCCTGAGTATTTTATGCAATGCCTTCCAATCCTGATGTAGCTACCCGTTGTGAATGAATTCCATGTGTCTCATTCCCATTTTACTGTTCCGTGCAACATGTTGAACATCAGGGTTGATTCTAAATGGCTCCCATTTAGTGTAAAATGGAGATTTGAACCCTGAAGTTCAATCCCTAGGAGTCCTTGGTACTTCCCAGAATTCCCTATAATCTCACCTGAGTCCTCACCTGAGTGCGAGAACACAATTTAGTATTTAAAGGGCTCTCTGCCTCCCAAACTCTCTTCTTCTGCTTCTAAGCACACATGTCTCTCTACTGGGCATGCAAGATGTAGTAAGTGAAATGTGAATGGTCTAATCAGCCCTAGGCACGTGCTTTTCTTATTTTGTATTTCTTTTTCCTTGATTTCTAATAATCTTTAATAAACCTCATAAAATATAATATTTTTATTACTAGAAACTAATTTAACTGTTACACATGCTACATTTGGGAGGCTGAAGAGGGAGAAACTGGACTTCAGACAAAGAAGATTTGTTTTTTGGGGGGTTTGGGTGTTCATTTGTTTCTTTCTTGAAGCACTAGAACTGGGAAGGAATATAGTGGGACACCTTGAAATCCATGTGTCTATCATTACAAAGTTTATTGTGCCTTTATATAATAATCTAATTAATTAAAAGGCAGCTAGTGCTTGTGGATAGAGTGCTGGACCTGGAGTCAGGAAGACCTGAGTTCAAATCTAGCCATATACACTTCCTACCTGTGTGACCTTAGGCAAGCCACTAAGCCTTGTTTACCTCTGTTTTCTCATCTGTAACATGAGCTGGAGAAGAAAATGGTGAACCACTGAAGAATCTTTGCCAATAAAACCTCAAATGGGGTCACAAAGAGTAGGATGTGACCCCCCAAAATGCCTGAAATTAATGAAATCTCTTATTCATCTACAACCTTCACTGAAGCTGAGTAACTGAAATAACATCATGGGTCTAGAAAGAAAATCATAAAATCATAAATTCAGAACTAAGAAAGGCCATAGAGGCCATCAAGTCCAACTCTGCCATTTCACTGAGATTAAACTGAGGCACAGAGAGTTTATTTAAGTGGCTTGACTGAGGTCACACAGCTAGCAACCATCAAAATAAGAATTTGAACCCATGTCTTCCTGACTCAAAGTCCATTTTCCTAATCACTAGCCCTAGCTTTCTAGTTTGTGGATTGAGACAGCTGGGATTGATACTCACTCCTTTCGACAGAACCAAGGCCGGGTCAGTAAGAGGAGAAATGCTGGGTGACTGCCAGCGTCCTGTCTCCTGTCTCTCAGCAGGATTCAGAAGACAACCCTATTACAAGTATTTTCATCATATTAATCTCTTGTTAATCAAAAACTTAATTTCTCCCTATGGCTTACTTCATCAAGTACAAATTCCTTGACCTGGCATTCAAGGCTTTCTTTTACTGACTAATTTTTCTTTGTGTGTGTGTGGTTCAGTCATTTTCAGTTATTTCTGATTCTTTGTGATCCATTTGGAGTTTTCTTGGCAGGGATTTGCCTTCTCCTTCTCCAGCTTATTTTACAGAGGAGGAAACTGAGACCAACAGGGTTAAGTGTCTTGCCCAGGGTCATGCAGCTTATAAGTGTCTGTGGCCAGATTTGAACTCAGGAAGATGAATCTTCCTTCCAGTAAGCCCAGCAGAACTCTATCCCCTGTGCCACCTAGCTCCTATACAAGTCCTTTGCCTTAGATCATGCCTCTTCCTTACTTAGGGAATTGAATTGAATGAAACTTTCAGATGCACTAAATCAGAGATTGCAGAAACCCCACACGGGCAGGATTTTCTTGGTATGTCTGAATGGGACAGAAATAAGAAAAGGGAGAGACAAGAAGACATCTACTTACCATTTTACAAGCTATTCAGCCTCTGATAGTTGTCATCAAGCAAGTGCCCAAAACAATAGGGGAACAGTTTGTTTGGGAGGAAGAAAATGTCTCAGAGACTTTTTTTGTAAATTAAAATGAAATTGCTTATCCCTTCTTTAGATAAATGAACAGCTCTGATGTTGGAAACCTGACACACACATGGATACATGTATTCATGTACACATATATGTGTATGTGTTATATATGTACATATTTTTTCCTTTTCTCTCTATGGTACCCAAACAAAAAAAACAACCAAGAAAAAACAACAACAAAAAAAACAACAAAAAGGGAAGAAACTCAAAAAGCCACACTATCTAAAACAATATGTAAGAGGCAGCTAGGTGGCTCAGTATGTTTAACAGTTACCTAGTCTGCTGAAAGGTTAGATGACTTAGTAAAAACTTATCAGTTCAATTGAGAGCCAGGCCCAGAAATGGGAGGTCCTGGGTTCAAACGTGGCCTCAGACACATCCTAGCTGTGTGACCTTGGTCAAGTCACTTAACTATCATTGCCTAGACCTTACCATTCTTCTGCCTTAGAATCAAGTGTTGATTCTAAGATGAAAGGTATGGATTTAAAAAAACCAAACAAGCAATATCTAATTCACTGAATAAACTAAAGTGACATAATCACATCTCTGGAATCCCAAGTGACCTTGGGCAAACCACAACCTCTCTGAGACTTTCTCTTCACATCTCTAAAATGAGGATATTGGTCTAACTAATATTTTGAGACCTTGCTAACTCCAGATCCTATAAAGGAGCTCCTTACTTTAAAGGCTGATCATTTTTTTTAACTCTTACCTTTTTTCTTAGAATCAATATTATGCACAAGACAGAAGAGCGGTAAGGGCTAGGCAATGGGGGTTAAGTGACTTGTCCAAGGTCATACAGCTGGTGAATCCACATTTGAACCCAGGACCCAAATCTCTATGTCTGGTTCCCAATCAGACTGATAAGTGTTACCAAGTCATCTAACCTTTCAGCAGTCTAAGTAACTGTTAAACTATAAGGTTCTGATCTCCATTGAGAAAAGGACTTTGCTAATGGGAGGTTCCCCAGCCCAGTGAAGTCAAAGGTTTTGTCTCTATCCTTTTGTCCAACTATTTAGCATCATTGGTGAGATATCACTCACTAAGGCTTCTTCTTCTATCCAAAGAACAGTTAAACCATTGCCCTAAAACCTCATTAAGACCTAAAGAGAGTAACCGAGAGCCCTTGAAGCATGTATGAAGGGGGAAAAAATACCACAAATTGCCCATCTGCTGTGATTGCATGTAGTAGTATGTTCTTTGGAAGCCTGCACATAGTGTTAAGATTTGAGACACAGCAGGGCACTGTGACCAGAAAGCAAGAAGGAGAGCCATTGCAGAGCAGAGCATTAATCCTCCAGTGGAGGATAATTTCTGGGGGCTCAGGGGGCGGGATTTTGATTGACCTTTTCCAGACACATTATCTTTTTCAATCTTTGGAACCTTGCTCCCCTGGTTGATGAGCCCATTCTTCTCCTACAGGGTCCCACCTTCATTCTGGAGGGACATTGACTCTTTCAACATCGAAGTGGATGGTAGATTTGGAGGGCAAATCCCTGGGTTTGAGTCTTTCTTTTCTCTCTTCTCTCTTCTCTCTTCTCTCTTCTCTCTTCTCTCTTCTCTCTTCTCTCTTCTCTCTTCTCTCTTCTCTCTTCTCTCTTCTCTCTTCTCTCTTCTCTCTTCTCTCTTCTCTCTTCTCTCTTCTCTTCTCTTCTCTTCTCTTCTCTTCTCTTCTCTTCTCTTCTCTTCTCTTCTCTTCTCTTCTCTTCTCTTCTCTTCTCTTCTCTTCTCTTCTCGCTTCCTTCCTTGCTTCCTTCCTTGCTTCCTTCCTTGCTTCCTTCCTTGCTTCCTTCCTTGCTTCCTTTTTTCCTTCCTTTTTTCCTTCCTTTTTTCCTTCCTTTTCCTTCCCATGGAAGATTTGTTATTTACTTATCAATGGATCACTCAGTCCAATCATGAATAGTCCCTGGGATTTACATTGATACCCACACAATTTACTTTTTGGTCATTTTAGGTCTATTCATTCTCCAGTGGATTAAGGCAGACAGAGGTTAAGTGACTTTCCCATGGTCACATATGGAGTAAATTATCTGAGGCTGCATTTTGGACTCAGGTCTTCTTGACTCTAATCCTGACTCCAGCACTCTATCTACTGAGCTTCTTAGCTACCCCATTGTAGTAGCAGTATAGTAGTGGTAGTAGTAGTGATAGTCATAGTAGTAGTAAGGATTAATATAGCATTTTAATTGCAAACTACTTTACAAATGTTACATTTTATCTTCACAGCAACTCCTGAAGATAGTTTCTACTATTGTCATCACCATTTTACAGATAAAGAAACTGAGGTGTGCAAAAGCTAGTTAACTTACCCAAGGTTATACAGCTAGTAAATGTCTGAAGCTGGATTTGAACTCAGGTCTTCTTGACTTCAGGTTCAGTGCTCTATCCACTGAGCAACCTAGCTGCCTAAAAGACCTTAGAAGTCATCAAGTCTAGTCCCTCTTATTTTGAGAAGGGACCAAAGACCACTTTAGTTGAAGACTTGACTTCATACATAGCATCCTATGTTCTGGCCTCTGAGGGAATTTATATGCTATGGAGGTATCCATTTGTTTCCAGACAGAGGAGGAAGAAGCAAAGCCATCTCTTCCTTTTTCATTTTCCCAATGTAATGACACCCTCAAATAGGCATTGTGGTTACAAAGGAAGGAACATCAGATTGAGAGTCAGTGAACCTGGTTCAAATCCACCTATGGGGCAAGTCATTGAAGGTTTCTGGGCTTCAGTTTCCACATCTGTAAAAGGGCATTTCTTAAGTCCCTCAACTCTTGGGTGGGGTGTATGGGGTGCTCAGGGAGGGGTAGTATCTCTGGTATGGAGGGCTTGTCGTGCCCTTCTAGGGCAGCTCTCCAGCCTCTGACCCTCACCTGACACCCAGCTCTCACTTGTGGCTCCCAGTAGCTGCTAGCATGAAGCAGCGGCCACACCCCAGGCAACGGCTTCGACAGGCCGGCTAAACCTTGTGAGGGTAGCCATCGGGTTGTCGTCGACCTCTGGTGAACCAGGGCTTTGCTCACCTAGCATGTGAAGACTGCTTCGGTGGAACAGGTAGAAGAAACCAACAAGAAGGTTCAACGGCTGAGATGGCGACGCAGCAAGGCACTGTGGAGTGCTCAGGTTGGAGCACAAAGGACAACACGGCCATCCAATGCAGCTGAGGAAGTCTCCAGGTGTTATGACTTTTCGTGCCACTGGACCCAGGCTTCCAACGCCGAGAGAGTGGGGCTGTCTCTGTGCATCGGCTTTTCCACTTAAATCTCCTTCATGCATAAGTGTCTTTGTGCACAAAAACGCACAAAGACAATCGTCATCCTCGGTTACCGAGAGACTACTACTACTACTACAACTCTTGGGAGTCCAGCCTATTCCCAGTGATATTTGTGGAGGGAGGGGTCAGAGGAGTGGGACGTGATTGGTGGTCATTTGAAGGAGAGGCTCCTCATTTCATGATTCCTAATGTTCTCAGTGTATTGTTTTCTTATAATGACTCAAAGTATCCTTTATTTACAGGTCTTAAGGAGAGTGAGACATAAAGTATCCGGGGTCACTGAATTCCTGAAGCATTCTTATACACCCAGTGATTCTCAGGTCTAAGAAAAAGACCCAGCGACGAGAAATACATCGTAACAACACATGATGGATCTAGGTGAGACAGGGAATAGTTCTTTATGGGGAAGTGGGGTTAGATAATGGAAGAGGTAAATAAGAGTGGTTTGGAGGCATTTGAGGGGAAGGGATATGATGGTAGGTTGTTTCTTCCCCATCCCGTCCCCAAAGGACCCCTTCCTCTCCCTCCAGCCATTTTAGCACTGTAAACTAGCAGCCTCTTTAGAAGGGGCCCAAACCTGAGGTCCCTAGCCTTGGAAGGGGGAAAAAAAATCTTTATTTTTATTATAACTTGTTTCCTTTGTAAAACTATGGATTTTATTTTGTACATTTAAAAATATTATTCTGAGAAGGGATCTATAAGTTTCACCAAACTGTCAAAGGGACCCATGACTCAAAACATTTTAAGAACCCTTGCTCTATATCTCGATATTCAGTCTGGGACTGGAGCAAATTCTATCACCAGCCCTTCACTCTGCTGAATAAAGGAGCAGTCATTCTGAACAGTCCTGAGCTAAAACCTCCTGTCTTGCCTTCCCAAAAGTCTGCATAGATTTCTTGTCTCTATTACCAGTGGTGAACTCCAAATCTAGAAACAGCTGCTCTTCTATTCCTTTCCCAAACTACAGATGCCAAACGATTTAGCCAGGGATCCCATTTATAAAACAAGCTTTTGAGAGTTTAGGTCAGGGGCTTTTAGCTCAGAATTGGTCTATTGTCTACTAGGTCCTGGAGGAAGGAAGGAAGGAAGGAAGGAAGGAAGGAAGGAAGGAAGGAAGGAAGGAAGGAAGGAAGGAAGGAAGGAAGGAAGGAAGGTAAAAAGGAAGAAAGGAAGGAAGGAAGAAAGAAAGGAAGGAAGGGAAGAAAAAGAAGGGAAGAAAAAGAAGGGAAGAAAGAAGGAAGGAAGGGTAGAAGGAAAGAAGGACAGAAACAAGCATTTATTAAGCACTTACTATGTGCCAGGTACTATGCTAGGCACTTTGCAAATATTATCTCATTTGATCTTCACAACAACTCTGTGACCTAGGTGCTATTATGATGTTCATTTACAAATAAGGAAACTGAGGCAAACAAGGATTTAAGTGACTTGCCCAGGTCACACAGCTAATAAATGTCTGAGGCCAAATTGGAACTCAGGTCATCCTGACTCCAAACCTAGTCCTCTATTTATTTGAGTAAAGCATGGGAGAGGAAAAGAGAGGGCATGTGGAAGTCTGCTTTCCTTTTTTTTTTTTAAACCCTTACCTTCAGTCTTGGAATCAATACTGTGTATTGGTTCCAAGGCAGAAGAGTGGTAAGGGCTAGGCAATGGGGGTTAAGTGACTTGCTCAGAGTCACACAGCTGGGGAGTGTCTGAGACCAGATTTGAACCCAGGTCCTCCCGTCTCTAGGTCTGGCTCTCAATCCACTGAGCGACCCAGCTGCCCCCTGCTTCCCTTCTAAAGGAGGGGAAAATAGATGAAATTACCTTGTAGATCCTCTTCCAACCCAGTGAGCTGGCTCCTAGAATTAAAGCTAGAAGGACTCTCAGGAACCACCTAGCCTAAGCACTTCATTTTATATTTGAGGATACCGAGTCCCAGAGAGGTTAAGTGTTGTCAGGGGTCACACAGATCAAAAATAGAAAAGCAGTGATTTGAACCCTGGTGTTCTGACTCTGAACTTCGGCACTCTTTCTGTTACCATGCTCGGTTTGTGACCAAGGCAGCTCTTACCCCTGCCCATTTAAAGCACCGGAATGAAGTCATTTCCCCACAGAGAATGTCTGCTCCCATTTGCCACAAAGTGTGGAATAACAGTGGATTTGGTCATTAAGCAAATGGAATAAATAAATAATTGGAAAATGGATTCCTGCTGGGAAGATGGGGAATTGTTCCGGGTGCCATTGTTGTGTGTTCCCTTTTTCTCTGAGCAGTGGGTAAGGGCTGGGTAAAGTGGAAAATGAGAGAGAGATAGGCCAGGTATGATGAAAAACTTCTGTTAAAAAGAACCTGAAATTACTACTGAATGCCAAAAAGGCTTTGTCTTTTGAACAGAAGTGAAAAAAAAAAAGCAAGCAGATAAATAAATATTCACAGGGCCAGGGGAGAAAGAAATAGAAAGAACTGAATTTGGACTGGATAAGGGGACTCCCCAAACCCCAAATCTTGAGATTAGCCTCTGTTCTCTTTAATAGGACTTAGAGCTAGGCAGGACCTTAGTTCTATATAGCTAGTCCCTAACCCCTCATTTTATAGGGAGGGAAAACTGAAATCCAGGGAAGGAAAGTTCACAGCAGGTTTGCTCATGGTTGTTTACTTCATAGTAGCAGGCCTGGGATTTGGGTCCAGGTTCCTTGATTCCAGAGCCAATTCCAGAGCCACTAGAACTCACTACTTCTCATGGTTATTCCCTCTCCCTTTTCCCATCCCCATCGGTGAAGGACGAAATGCAATATTTTCACATTTCTCTATTTCACTTAACATTTTCAGGAGTTCTTGCTTTGTACATAACTGCTGGGTTATTTTCAAGTCTTTTTCAATTGACTTAAGAGTCTCCAAAGCCATAAACTTTTTTTGGTGATATGATTGCAGGTTACAACAGGGTTGTGATAAAGGGGTGTGGAGAGCTCTGTTTGGGAAGAGGAAAAGAAGACTGTATAGCAAAGAGAGCAGGCCCAAGACTTGGGATCAAGTATCTTCTTTCTCCCACTAATCAATCCATTAATTAATGACTCTCTAGTAAGCACTGACTCTGTGCCAACCACTGTTTTAACTACTGGGACACAAAGAAAAAATAAAATACAACCTAAATATAATATAAAAAAAATACAACCTAAATATAATATTAAAAAAATAAAATACAACCTAAATATAATATAAAAAGATAAAACACAACCTAAATATAATATAAAAAATACAACCTAAATATAATATTAAAAAAATAAAATACAACCTAAATATAATATAAAAAGATAAAACACAACCTAAATATAATATAAAAAAAATAAAACCTAAATATAATATTAAAAAAAATAAAATACAACCTAAATATAATATAAAAAATACAACCTAAATACATACCCATATATGTATGTATATATGTATCAGGTACTCTACTAAGCAATGGGAATAAAAAAAGAGGCAAAAGATAAGAGTCTGCCCTCAAGGAATCTCTCATCTAATGGAAGCATCAACCAGCAATTCATACCTATTTTAAACACCCATGCACATTTGGATAAAGTGTGTGTGTGGTTATAGATGATGCCTTTCCCTTTAAGGCTACCTTCCATGTTCTCTGTTTTTATCTTTATGTGCTAGTTCACATGTAAGTACATGTTTATATATGACACTAGTAGTCAGCAGGGGAGAAGGAGGAATCTAGAAAGGCTTCTTGTAGAAGATGGCATTCCAAATTAACTTTGCAGGAAACTAGGTTTTCAAAAAGGGTGAAAGAACAAACTAGCATTATATATTTAGACTGCCCCCTTCAAATGTAATCCTCTAAAAGATATGCAGCATATGTTTAAGACACATTTGAGCCAGTTGTTTTTTTTAAGCCATAACTTGGGGCAGTTAGGTGGCTTAGCAGATAGAGCCAGACCTAAAGATGGGGGTCCTGGATTCAAATGTGGTCTCAGATATGCCCTACTTGGGTGATCTTGGACAAGTCTTTTAACCTCAGTTGCCCAGCTTTTACTGTTCTGCCTTCAAACCAATATTTAGTATATAATCTAAGACAGAAAGTAAGAGTTAAAAACAAACAAACACCACAACCCCAAACCATAGCTCATGAGTTCTCATCTAATTGCTTTCAAATTAGAGCATGCATTAATTCAAAAACATTTGGAATATAAGGAATATAATATGGAATAGCAAGGACTATCCCCTGCACCCACAGGGCTACTTTCTCACATAGATTCCCAGGCCACCAATGGGATATAGGACATCTACAGTTTGAATTCCAGTGTCCCTGCTGGAATATCTCTCTTCTCTTGAAGCTGCCTCTTGCTGATTTCTGCAGTTGTTTATGACTTCTTCTGGGCTTTCTCTACTGAGATTAGAGTTATAGAACTTTGAGTGGCTAATAATATTGACTATACACACTTATCATAGTTTTCTACCTAGCTGCTACTTCCATCTGTTGGCTCTCCAAGGACTTGCAGCTGCTACTCAACCTTTCCTAAATGAATTTTTGACTGCTCTTTTGCCAATCGGATCCACAGTTGTACCTAGCCAGTGCGGAAAGATTCTCTTGGGTCAAATGTGTTTTAGAGTTGTTTTATTTCCCCTTTACTGCCAATTCTTCCCTTCCCATAGGCCTATTAGGATGGGATAAGTCAATTCCTTTGAATTTCCTGGTAGATAGCATTAGGGCAATGCAGATTATCTTGGTGATTTCACTAGCTAAACCTAGAATTGACTTGACTATTTTTGTCTTAAATTCTCACAGTCCATGTGGTGGGCCTTCTTCCTAACTTTGAATTTGATGTTAGGGCTGGGCTCTGTGGCACTTCTGGCCTGCCTTGTCCCTGCTTCCCTGGGATATTGAGTGTTATATTATTGTAGGATCTCACAGATGGCTCAGGTTGGGGACTTGCAAAGTTCTAGTGCTTCCAAAAAGTTTTGATCCATGACAAAGTTTGATTGCTACCCTTTCATCCTATCTGAGCCCTGCAAGTTCCTGACCTGGATTTAGGTCTGAGCAAGAATGGTTTGATGCTGGACTCAGCCCCTATCACTCTGAAGGTTCAGGGAAGCAGAATCATAGGCTCTCTTTTATCTGGGATCCCTGCCATGATTCTTATTATGAAGGCTAAGCTTGATGCTGGAAATGAGAACTTACTCTGTGTTTAGGGTCTGAGACACATTGCTACTGCTGCTGCCTTCTGAAATTCTTCCTTTCTTATACTATCTAGGATCTCCCTATTCAGGAACATTACTTGTATGCATAAATCCCCTCTCTAGTCTGCTCTGAATCTCTGACTCAAAAGTAAGTGACAAAGCTACCAGTTCACACTTATTCCCATTGCAGTGCCCTAGTATAGTTCTACAGGTGTCCCAGTATAGACTTCCTTGGACCGACCCAGTCCTCGTTGTTCACAGACCCGACTATCTCCCTTTGTCAAGCTGGACTGGACAAATGACTCACTAGGATTTTTTCTGGATTCCCTGGATTTGGTTTTGAGCATTTTCTAGATCTGTTTGGAAGAGTTTTGTGAAGGAGAGTTTGATACATTGCTTCTTACAACTCCTATCATCTTGGCTCTACCTCCAATAAAGGATTATTGCTATAGCTAGAATTGGCACATTTATACAAATTGCCTTTTAATTTGGCTTTGATCAAAATCATTATTTCACTAAGAATTCCAGATGGCTTTGATGCATATGTAAAACACTATGCTAAATGCCAGAGATTACCTAAAGATAATGAGGATAAAGTTCCTTGTCTCATGGATCTGCAATATAACAGAAGTACATCAATCTATTCCAATCGAACACAACCCAACATACCACATACATTTGCATCAATTTCTTCTAAAGGCTCTGCAGTCTGATTTCTATTCTTATCATTCAATCTAAATGGATCTTTTCAAAGTTACTGATCATTTCTTAATTGCCAAATCTGACTTTCTTTTTCCTTCCTTCCTTCCTTCCTTCCTTCCTTCCTTCCTTCCTTCCTTCCTTCCTTCCTTCCTTCCTTCCTTCCTTCCTTCCTTCCTTCCTTCCTTCCTTCCTTCCTTCCTTCCTTCCTTCCTTCCTTCCTTCCTTCCTTCCTTCCTTCCTTCCTTCCTTCCTCTCTTTCTCTCTTTCTCTCTCTCTCTCTCTCTCTCTCTCTCTGTCTTTCTTTCTTTCTTTCTTTCTTTCTTTCTTTCTTTCTTTCTTTCTTTCTTTCTTTCTTTCTTTCTTTCTTTCTTTCTTTCTTTCTTTCTTTCTTTCTTTCTTTCTTTCTTTCCTCTTCTTTTCTCCCTCCCTTCTTCCTTCCCTCCCCCTGTCTCTCTTCTCTCTCTTTGTCTCTGTCTTCTCTCTCTGTCTCTATCTCTCCCTTTCTCTCTTCCCCTCCTCCTCCTTTTCTTTCCCTTACCTTCTGTCTTAGCATTAATACTGTCTATTGGTTTCAAGGCAGAAGAATGGTGATGACTAGGCAAAGGGGGTTAAATGGCTCCCCAAAGATCACAACAGCTAAGAAGTATCAAAATTCAGATTTGAATCTGGGACCTCCCAAATTTGAGCTGGGCTCTCAATCCACTGAGCTGCCTAGCTGCACCAGGTCATTTATTTCTAATTGGGCACAGGAAGAGTCAGGAAAGGAGGAGGCAGAACTTCATCCTGAAGGATGAAGCCTTCAACAAGAAGAGATCTGAAGGGGAGCATTCTACACCTATGGAAGGGTAAAAACAAGTAGTCAAAATCTGATATGGGTTCTGTCCCCCTGGAGGACAATAGTCAATGACAGTCATCTCTCCTCTCCCCTTACCTCAGGCGTTCCTCCTTTTCCTTCAGACAAACAGAATAGCTGAGGGGACTCCACTAGTCCCACTCACCCTGACCCTGAAGGCAGAACTCAGCTTTTGCATAGGTGACATAAGAGCTAATCTATGTTACTCAGTTATTCTAAGAGCATTTATTACGTGATGATGCAGTGTGTTAGGGGAGTTGCAAAGACAGGCAAGAAACCAGTCATTGTTCTTAAGGAGGTTGTATTCCAATGGGGGATATGACATATAAATAAGTAGTTTCATACAAGATATAAACAGAATAGATGGCAACTGGGTGGCACAGTGGCACGGAGCCTGGCATTAGAAAGACTTATCTTTCTGAGTTCAAATCCTGCCTCAGACACTTCCTAGCTGTGCAACCCTGGGCAAGTCATTTAACCCCCATTGCCTAGTTCTTATCATACCTTCTGCCTTGGAATCAATATACAGTATTGATTCTAAGACAGGAGATAAAGATTTTTTTTTTTTAAGTGGATTAGCTTTAAAGGAAGCCAAGTGAAAAGAAAGAATTTTACAAGATGTGACTGGAGAGGCTCTGGAAAAATTCACTTGCCCCCAAGAAACTCTGCTATCAGTTCTTCCACAGAATGAATTCCTTTATGTTAAGCATTGTCTTCTTCCTGGAATCTTTTTTTTTTAATGTGGAGAATGATCTAGGTTAATGTTCACTTGTAGTCCTTGTTATTGGAGAGGCTCAAGCTGGTGGATTGCTTGAGTTTGGGAGTTCTGTGCTTCAGTAGGGCTAATGTTGTTCATGTATGCATACCTGGTAGCAGTCATGGCGAACTTTGTTGGTGGAGGGGGTGGAGTGGAGAAGGTGGGAACAAGCTGCCCACATAGGGGCTGACTGGCTCAGGTAAGAAATAAAGCAGGTCAAAGCTTTGGTGCTGATCTGTTGGGGGTGGTGGTAAAGGGAGGTGAATATGGATGTTATCTTTTCATCTTGGGTCAAATAGAGAAATTAAGTGTCAAAAAATAAAATAAAGTGTGGCAGTTGCTAGAGAGGGCAAGTTCAAAACTTAGTGTGAAATAGACTCTGATGCCATTTGGGCTTTTCCTGGCAAAGATCCTGGAGTGGTTTGCCATTTCCTTCTCCAACTCATTTTACAGAAGAGGAAACTGAGGCAAACATTATTAAACAACTTGCCCTGGATCACACAGATAGTAAGTGTCTGAGGCCAGATTAAAATGAACTCAGGAAGATGAGTCTTCCTGGATCCAGATCCAGCACTCTATCCACTGTGACACCTAGCTGTCCCACTGTGTAGGTATTGATCATTTAATTCTCAGTCTGGGGAAGTATAAAGGCCTGGTCAGAGGTGGGCCAAGTACTTAAAAACAGATAGAGAAAATGAGAAGAATGCTGACAGGGAAGGTGCAGGATGTTTAGGACAAAGTTGTGCCATTTTGTCTGAGGACTACCCCTCCCTCTCTTCTAGTAAAATAATAAATCTATAAGCCATCACCTCCTTTGTCACCAGAGTTTGGAATAAATAGGTGAACAATAGATTGTGGATTTGCTTAGTGGATCATTCCATGCATAAGATTTCGAGCTGAATCTTATAGTCCTCCTTGCTTTTTACAGAAGAAGATCTCATCATCTGGCTGGCCCCAAATCATGCTGGGGCTAAGTAGCAGAGCAAGGATTCAAATATGGTCTTTTTCTTAAGCTTCCAAAACCAGGTTCTTCTCTTGACACCACTCAGTCTCATATTGGTGAGCTTAAGTCACCCAGTAAGACACTGCCAACACCTTTTTTCCCCCATGACTAAGAGATGAGTTTTGCAAATACTTTTTATAATGAGTTTTTTGTTTTTCTCCTTAATCCCCAATCTAGGCTGGATGCAGAACAGTGATTCTGGAGCAGGAACTGCATAATCTTTGTATTTGAAAAGATGCTTTGCATGGATAACAGGCCCTTTTCTTGAGGAGAGACAGATCTGTTCAGGAGCAAACAATGGCTTTTTTTTGGAATCTCCTTGGATTCTGGAAGCAGGAAAGATTGCTGTAAATAAAAAGCATATTGTAGTGTCATCTTCCCCTTTTGTCTCTCCTTCTAATAAATCTCTTTGTTAGTCTTTAACTTTCCTCTAGCCCCAAGAGAACAGACAGATTAACACCAATTAAAATTGGGTTTCCTCCTAATTAAATAGGGTTTTGCCCTTGTAATTGTTTTTCCTTTCTTTTTATGCCAACAGCAAACCAGCTATCTTGAGTCTGATTAAATATAAGTTTGGACTTGTAAATGGTAGGTGGCCTACCCCTGGACAATTCTTAGAAAACCTTGCCAAGAGAAGTTTCCTTTAAATGGGCCTCAGCCGAAAGCCAGGATCTCCAAGATGATGAACTCACTTAACTTTCCCTCTTTCTTAGCTTTGCAGGAGTCCAGCTAGTTGTTTTTTCCTGTCTTCCCACTTCTGTGGCAAATAAAGGGCACAGAGAGATGTCTTCTAGAAGGAAGGCTATAGATGGCTGAGTCTGAAACTCTTAGCCCTTCCATTTTTAATACTAAGTGATGCCACCATTCCTGTATTAGTCCCAATTACCCTTGAAATAAGCCCCGTTCCTCCAGCCTCAAATAAATCCAAATTAAAAAAATCTTTTCTCAGTGACTCAGAACTAAAAACAAAATTATTAAAAAGTCTTTTAATCCTTTCTTTATTCCCCTTTCTTCTTTCCAATTCTTCTTTCTTGCCATCTCTCCCATCCTTTTTTTGCTTTTCTTCTTTCCTCTCCTTAAACTGACATACTTCTATCTCTATCCCCTTTCCCTCTAGTATTTCTCATTCCTTCTCTTTTCTTCTCCTGCTTATTCTTCCCTTTTTATTCTTCTTTTCCAGTCCCCTTTCCTTCCTTCTCCTCTCTCATAAAATGAGGTAGTTAAATTAGATGATCTCTAAAGTTTCTTCTTTCTCTATTCTATTAGACATGGTGCTGGGTTGACTGTTAGAGGACATTGGTTTGAATTTCCCATCTGCTGCTTCATATGACTATGATCTTGGGCAAGTCATTAACCTCTTTGGAACTCATTTTAAAATAAAATAAATACAATGAATGACCTTTAAGAACCTCTTCAGCTCTAAATTGGTGATTCTATTCAATTTCTGGTTTCTTTTGCCTATTCAAATTTTTCTCTTCTCTTTGTGTGTGTGTATATGTTTATGTTCATATGAGTTTGAGGTGCTGGAAGAAAATAGAAGAAATGAATGAGTGAATGAAAAACTGTTTATTAAGTGCTTATCATGTACAGTGGCCTATTCTAAGTTTTTTGTTGTTGAGTTGTTTCACTTGCGTCCAATTCTTTGGGACCCCATTTGGAATTTTCTTGGCAAAGAAGTTTGCCATTTCCTTCTTTAGCTCATTTTACAAATGAGGAAACTGAGGCAAACTGGGTTAAGTTACTTGCCCAGAGACATGCAAGTAGTAAACATCTGAGGTTGGATTTGAACTCAGGGCTTTCTGACTCCAGGCCCCAGAGCTTTGTCCTCTCTACCACCTAGCTACCCACCACTAAATCCTGGTGATGCACAAAAGAAACTTAATTGTTCTTCTCAAATAGCTTACATTGCAATAGGGGAAATGACACATGGGAGGTTTCAGCAGCAAGTTAGATGGAAAATTCTAATAGTCCTTAGGGTACAAAGCAAATGGCAATGCTTCTTCTTTAATGTCTTTTTCATTGATAAAACCATATTGATTTCTGATGTTGAGTCATTTGACAGTGTCAAGGACTTTCTCTTTTTGGTCTTTAGTAGTTTTGACTGCTGGGAAGATTGGGTTTACATGACCTCCACAGGTGGGTGTCAGAGCTCATCTCCACAAGAGTTGCTCCTTTGACTGTCCTGGGAGTAAGATCTGTGGTCTGGATATGGGACACAACTATTCCAGGGGGCCTCTTGTTGGCAGCTGCTTATCTGTGGGTGTTGGTCATAACCTCGTTCTCCGCTCCCTTACCCCATGATGCTTGTGGGGGTCACTGTCAAAGCAGGGCTGATGATCTGGGGGGTGGGGAACATTGCTATTCCTAGAGTTCTTTGCTTTTTTTCCACTTGCATCTGAGGGGAGATGGTAGTGGTGGTTTGACCTTCTTGACACATCGCATTTCCTTTTCTCCTTACCCATCTGCTCAAGGTAGAAAATAATTAGAAAAGTGCTAAAGAAAATAAAACATCATATATATATATACACACATATATATGTTATCTGGATTTTCAATGTATTAAAGATATTGATTTTTTAGATTATCTTTTTGTTCAGTTGTTTTGGTCATGTCCGACTCTATGTGACCCCATTGAAAATCCATGGGGTTTTCTTGGCAAAGATACTAGTGATTTGCCATTTTCTTCTTTGGCTTACTTTACAGATGAGGGTCTGAGGCAAATAGAGTTTGGTGACTTGCCCAGGGTCCAACAGCAAGAGGTCTGATTGGAACTCAGATATTCTTTACCCCAGGCCTGGTGCTCTATCTACACCATCTAAATGCCCCATCAGATTATGTACTATGTTGGATTATCTGGGTCATCACTCCCATCCAGTAGGCACTTCTCAGAGAGTGATTCTATCAGCGAATTCACTCACGAGGTAGAAATACTCTCTATGGTTTGTACTAGGGACACAGACTTTACCATGCTACTGGGAAAAAAGCTAAAGATCAGAAAACTCAAGGGCATCCTTAATATGTAGGATGCTTTGTTAGTTCATAGTTGACAGTTGAAGTCATGAGGGCACAATAATTTAATTCTATCTTTTAGGGAGTTTTGAGGAGCTTAGTTTCTGGATTAATTTTACTCAGAGGTAATGGAGGAAGCTAGGACTTTTCAGATGTCCCCATATTTTATCAGGAAATATTGGACTCAGGGGCAGCTAGGTAGTTCAGTGGATTAAGAGCCAGGCCTAAGACAGGAGATCTGGGGTTCAAATCTGACTTTAGGCACTTTCTAATAGTGTGATCCTTGGCAAGTTATTTAATCTCAGTTGCATAGCCCTTACTATTCTTCTGTTCTGGAATTAATACTTGGTATTGATTCTAAGACAAAAAAAGAAAGAAAGAAAAGAAAAGGATGAACAGAATCAAGAGAGTAACAAAAATTTTTTTTATTTAATTAGTCAATTTAGAATATTTTTCCTTGGTTACAAGAATCATGTTTTTCCCTCCCCTCCCTCCATCCTCCTCCTGTAGCTGATACACAATTCCACTGAGTTTTACATGTGTTTGATCAAAACCTTTTTCCATATTGTTGATGTTTGCATTAGGGTGATCATATCCCCAATCATATCTCCATCGTCTCCTTTTAAAGGGAATTTTCTCCTATGTCACCTCCCCTAAATTCTCACATCTACCAATCACAGTAGACGTTTTTCAAAGGACAGACCATTCTTAATTCACACCTAAGAAGGTTTAAATATTTTATTAAGTTCACACCAGAAAACCTCTGAGTAAGTTCTCACCTCTTTGCTCCTTGTAAATTCACAAGTTGCCTGACCTTTATAGGTACTTAGCACCCTTTTGTATTAGATCTAAAAATAGGCACAGCTTAAGAACTTTTTCCTTACTATAAGTATGGGTTTAAGTATTTTTCATTGTTCAGCAAGGAGTTTCTTCCCCTAAAGCAGGCTTAAGTAGGGGTGTAGTAGAGATCTCACATTTCTGATCTAAGCTCCTTCATTGTTTAAATGGGGAATGGTCTTAACCAAACCTTATGAAGTAGGGTCTGAGAATTTTTTTAAGATTCACACTACCCATGAGCAGTTAATGTTTTTCCAATTATTTAGCTCTAGTTTTAATTGTGTGAGAAGTGTTCTGTAGTTGTGTTCATATAGTTCCTGTGTTTGTCTTGGCAGATAGATTCCTAAGTATTTTATATTGTCTAGGGTGATTTTAAATGGAATTTCTCTTCTAATTCTTGCTGCTGAGATGTGTTGGAAATATATAGAAATGCTGATGACCTATGTGGGTTTATTTTGTATCCTGCAACTTTGTTTAAGTTGCTGATTATTTCCACTAGCTTTTTAGTTGATTCTCTAGGATTCTTTGAGTGGACCATCATATCATCTACAGTGATAGCTTGGTCTCCTCATTGCCTATTTTAATACCTTCAATTCCTTTTTCTTCTCTAATTGCTACTGCTAGTATTTCTAGTACAATGTTAAATAACAGAGGTGATAATGGGGATTCTTGTTTCACTCTTGATCTTATTGAAAATGCTTCTAATTTATCCCCATTGCAGATGATGTTTGCTGATAGTTTTAGATATACACTGTTTATTATTTTTAGGAAAAGCCCTTCTATTCCTTTACTTTCTAGTGTTTTCAATAGGAGTGAGTGTTGTATTTTGTCAAAGACTTTTTCTGTATCTATTGAGATAATCATGTGATTTTTGTTGGTTTGCTGGTTGATATTGTCAATTATGTGGATGGTTTTCCTAATATTGAACCATCCTTGCATTCCTGGTATAAATTCCACCTGATCATAATGAATAACCCTCGTGATCACTTGCTGGAGTCTTTTTGCTAGTATTCTATTTAAGATTTTTGTATCTATGTTCATTAAGGAGATTGATCTATAATTTTCTTTCTCTGTTTTTGACCTGCCTGGCTTTGGAATCAGTACCATATTTGTGTCATAAAAGAATTTGGTAGAACTTCTTTGCTTATTATGTCAAATAGTTGGTATAGTATTGGGATTAGTTGTTCTTTGAATGTTTGATAGAATTCATTTGTGAATCCATCTAGACCTGGGGATTTTTTTCTTATGGAGTTCTTTGATGGCTTATTCAATTTCTTTTTCTTGTATGGGATTATTTAAGTATTCTATTTCTTCTGTTAATCTAGGCAATTTATATTTTTGTAAATATTCATCTATATTGCCATATAACTGGGCAAAATATTTTTTAATGATTGCCTTAATTTCCTCTTCATTGGAGGTGAGGTCTCCCTTTTCATCTATGATACTGTTAATTTGTTTTTCTTCTTTCCTTTTTTTTTTATTAGATTGAGTAGTACCTTGTCTATTTTTTTTTTCAAAATACCAGCTTCTAGTCTTATTTATTAGTTCAATAGTTCTTTCCCTTTCAATTTTGTTAATTTCCCCCTTAGTTTTTAGGATCTTTAGTTTAGTTTTCTTCTGGGGATTTTTAATTTGTTCGCTTTAACATTTTTTGATTTGCATGTCCAATTCATTGATCTCTGCCCTTCTTAATTTGTTAATATATGAACTCAAGGATATAAATTTTCCCCTGAGTACTGCTTTGGCTGCATCCCATAGATTTTGAAAGGATGTCTCATCATTGTCATTTTCTTCAATGAAATTATTAATTGCTTCTATGATTTGTTCTCTAACTAACCAATTTTGGAGAATCATATTATTTAATTTCCAATTAATTTTTGATTTGGCTTTCCATGTGCCTTTAGTAATTATTATTTTCATTGCATTATGATCTGAAAAGATTGAATTTATTACTTCTGCCCGTTTGCACTTGTTTGCCATGTTTTTATGCCCTTGTACATGGTCAATCTTAGTGAATGTACCATGTGCTGCTGAAAAAAAGGTATATTCCTTTTTGTCCCTATTTATTTTTCTCCATATATCTATTAACTCTAATTTTTCTAAGATTTAATTCACATCTCTTATCTCTTTCTTATTTTTTTTTATTTGATTTATCTAAATTTGATAGTGGTAAGTTCAGGTCTCCCACTAGTATAGTTTTACTATCTATTTCCTTCTTCAACTCCACTAGTTTCTCCTTTAGACATTTGAATGCTATGCCATTTGGTGTGTACATGTTGAGTACAGATATTTCCTCATTGTCTATGCTGTCTTTTATCAGGATGTAATTATCTTCCCTATCTCTTTTAATCAGATATATTTTTACTTTGGCTTTGTCAGATATGATTGCAACTCCTACTTTCTTTTTCTCAGTTGAGGTCCAATAGATTTTGCTCTAACCTTTAATTCTAACCTTGTGTGTGTCTACCTCCCTCAAGTGTGTTTCTTGTAGAGAACATATGGTAGGATTTTTGCTTTCTAATCCATTCTGGTATTTGCTTTCATTTTATGGGTGAGTTCATCTCATTCATGTTCAGAGTTATGATTGCCACTTGTGTATTCCCCAACATTTTGATTTCCTCTCCTAGTTCTGCTCTTTCTTCTTTCACTATATTCTTTTAAACCAGTGGTTTGCTTTTAATCAGTCCCCCTAATCCCCTTCTTTTTATTATGCTTTCCTTTCTACCCCCTCCTTTTTTGTTCTCTTCTTATTGTTATTTTTTTAGGGTCTGTTAAGTTCCCTTCCCCCTCTCTTTCTGTCCCTTTTATTTATTCCCAGCCTCACTACCCTCCTTGGTTTTCTCTTCTCACTTTCCCTGTAGGGTAAGATAGAATTCAATACCCCAATGGATCTAGATGTTCTTCTCTCTCAGAACTGATTTCATTGAGAGTAAGGTTTAAGTATTACCTATTAGCACTCTCTTCCTCTCCTTCTTATAACAGTATTCTTCCCCTCTCCTTCCCGTGTGCAACTGTAAAGATAATTTTAGGGTTGTGACTTAAAATCTAAATTAATTGATTGCCAGGGGAAAATCCCAAATAAAATACCAATTCAGTCTGGAAATTTATGGTAATTTTAATTAATATAGAGGGAAGGATTTAAGGAGAAAGAGGGAATAGGGTATAGGATTTCTCCTGCCTGGCCTGTGCCAGGAGGAGTTCAATATTTCCATTGCTAGGTCTCTGATGGAGATTAGAGGCTTCTAAGAGGATAAGTTTGGAAAGCAAAGGAGAAAAAACTCAGCCAGAAACTCATCACTGAACTGGACATATTTGTAACTCTCAAAAATTATATTCACTATTATAGCAATTAGAAGAATCATTCACAGGTAGAGATTGGGATAATAAGTGGTATAATATGATATGCAAAAAAAAGGGGGGGAATAGAAGATAGCATCAAGAGAAACTTGAAGGAATAAGATAAATAGGATAATCTATATCACTCACTTATTCTAGAGGACTGGCTCTGTCTCTGGCTCCATAGGTAGGGTGGGGGAAGGTTGATTAGCTCGTGTTTTGGTGGAAGCTATTTCACCCCCTTATAGTGTGGAAATGCCCAAATCCCCATGTGCCTTCTATGCTGGGCCCTTCTGTAGAGTCCCATTGTTCATATGAATTTGTTTGTTTTTTTTTTGGCCTTTTGAAGTAGTCTATATCAGTAGGTGGTGAGGAGAGGAAGAGTCCTAGGTCTACATTGATGCTATGTTTACCTGGAACTCTAGTGAGTAACAATAATAGCAGTCAGTAACAATAACTATCAGAGACAGTGGATAGTAAATTGGTCTCAAGGTCAAGAAAATATGGGTTTGAAATTGTGGTATATGATGGCGATGTAATATTATTGTGCTGAAAGGAATGATGAACTAGAGGATTTCTATATATATGAACTGGAAGAACCTCATTAAACTGATGCAGAGTGAAATGAGCAGAATCACAAGACCATTGTATACAGAAAATGAAACACTGTGGGATGATCCAATGTAATAGACTTTGTTACTAGTAAGAATGCAATAAGCCAGGCTACTCCTAAAGGACTTATGGGAAATAATGCTAAACACATTGAGAAAAAGAACTATGGGAGTAGAAATGCAAAAGAAAAACATATGACATCACTTATCACATATATGTGATTTGGAGTTTAGGCTTTAAAAAAATCACTCTATAACAAAAATGAATAACATGGAAATAGGCATCAAGTGATAACTGTACAACTCAGTGGAATTGCTTGTCGGCTCTGGGGGGAGGGGGAGGGAAGAGGGGAGAAAGAGAAAATGAATCATGTAAACATGGAAAAATATTTAAAAAGAAAAAAAAAAGAAAATGTGGGCTCACATCCTGCCTCTGACACAAATTGGCTGCATGTCCCAGGGCAAATCACTTAACCTGTGAGCACTAGAGGCCAATCCCTATGACAAAAATTATAGAGGACACCTGCATCAGAGTTTCTCACCTGGGAGTCTACTCACTAATAAAATTATAGGTCGGGACTTGGGTGACTATGGTGGGAGCAAAACCAAAAAATCCTTTGATTTAGCCCAGGCTTGAAACGGCAGAAGAATTGTCAGGCATTTAGGGGGTATCATTCAATGTTATTTTCCTGTAGGGAGTGGGTGTGGGAGTGAGATGGGCCAGGGAGAAAAGCCTGACTTGAAAATGGTTAAAGCAGGGCTTCAGGCTTGTAGGTAGAGAGGATGCACTTTTTAATGTCTCTCTTTCTATAAAACTTCACTTAATCCTGTTGCCCTCAGTTTCCTCATCTGTAAAATGTACTAGAGAAGGAAATGGCAAACCATTCCAATGTCTTTGCCAAGAAAATCCCAAATAGGTCATGAAGAGTCAGACATGATTGAAAAACAACTAAACAACAACTTCTGACTGTAAAGCTTGAAGTTTTTTCTGTTACATCTGGATTCCTAAGTCACATGGGCAGTAAGTGGCAACACTGAGACTGGAACCTAGGCAGGAGTAGGCTGGAACCAGTTCAAATGGACTTCGAAAAGCCAATTGTTAGATTTTCAGTTAGGGGCATTTATACCTCAGAAATTGGCAAACACTGCAAAACAAGGCTTGATTTGTTGTTTTGCTGATTGCTTAGATTTAAGAGAGTTATGGAGACTCATGACCGAAAAAGAGTCACTGTCACAGAAGGAACAGATTCCGAATGCAAATGGAAACATACCATTCTTCAATTTATTTCCTCCATGAATTTTTCTCTAGAGTAAGTAATATGTGTCTTGTTTTACAACATGATGAACAGGGATCTATGAATTATATGATAACGTACGTACAACCTTTATTATATATATAACTTGCCTTCTTGGGGAGGGAAGAAAGGTGGAAAGGAGGGGAAAAAAAGAATGAGACATAGATTTTTTTAGACATAGCTAATATGAGAATTTATTTCTCTTAGTTAAGTATATTTATTAGTATTATATTATTGTTATGCTATATATCATATTATATATAAAAATAAACAGTAACAAAAAAGAGTTATGGAGAAATTGTTAATAAATACAGATTACAATGTAAAGTACATCCTTTGTTCATTTCTTTCCCAGAGAGCTGGTTGTTAAATATTTACCAGTGCTCCCCTGAACCCCAGTCTCCTGAAAACGACTCTGTTTTTCATATTATTCTCTTGGACCACTTGCACCAGTTGGCCTCTCACAAGCTAGGGCAGCTGATTCGAGTTGCTTTCAATGTATATCTCAGGAACTCTTTTTGTTACACTTTTTCCTGATCCTCTTGGGATGAACCCAATTCAGGAAGACAAGGCTCGCCTGAGCCTAGAAGCATTCATTCTTTGTATCTAAAGGCTGAGTCAGTGAACCTGGCACTGAAGACTGATGATTAGTGAAATGATTTTCCACCCGGCTGCTGCCCCGACAGATTGAGGCCTGGATGCCATTCAGATTTCTTTCCTGGCACTCCGCTTAAAAGTGGCCCAGACTTTGGCTGGGTCATCTCTCTGGAGAGCAGAGTCGGTCCTGTGGCTGGGGGTGGGAGAGGGTAGGATGAGGACCCAGAGGTAGAACTAGAGGGATTGTGAGAAATGGACCAGGAGACGGCCTGCCACCCTCTTAGAAATTTGGTACGCCTTCTTGGGCTTTCATGGACAGGCCAGGGCTCTGAAAGGGTAGGTTCAGAGATCCCGATTCTTGTCGCATCTAAAAGATTAATAGAAGCTAGTAGCAATAGCAGGCTCTCTCACTTCTTTGTGAGGCTGGAAGACTAAGACTGGCTACTACCAAGCTAAGTGGTCCAAATGACCCGAATGGCTCGCTTGTGGGGATAAGCCGACACTCTTTCCACACTAGATTTTGATGGGTGAATGAATGAATGAAAAAGCACTCCCTATGTGTCAGACGCTGTTCTGAGTGTTGGGGGGACCCGTGCAAAAACGAGACAGTCCATATAATGGACTCTAGCCCATCAGGACAGCGTCGGTGTTTAGTGCTTTGGACTCTGGAAATCAGGGTGAAAGTGGGAGAGCTGTAGCAATCCCAGATTTCCTCACCCTATGCCTGTCAGAGAAGCACAGTTAGGGCAGGCCTGGAGAAGTCATCATGAGGGTCATATTTTAGATTTATATAGTGTTAAGTACATATATTAGTGAATTCTCACAAAATCCTTGTGAGTTATACATTATGTTGTTCTTTTCCTTTTACAGATGAAAAAACTGGAGCTCTGAGAAGGGGTGACTTGCTACTGAGTCTAATCCCTTCATTTTACAAATGGGGAAATTGAGGCCCGAAGAGGGGAAATGGCTTTTTTTTTTTTTGGTCACTCAACGAATGAAATTGTCAAATTGAGGTTCAGATCTGGGTCTTCTGCTGCCAAGCATTGTTTGCTAGATGTCACTCTGGTCTATTCTCTTATCCCTTGTCTAGACCTCACTGAAAGCACCCGGGGAAAAGAAAATCTCTGCTGTTTCTGAAGTCTTAGTCTCCATCTTCTCTGCCTCTACTCCTAACCCCAAATGAAGCACAGAGGAGCCAGGGGAAGGGTTTTAGGAGAAACACTGACAGTGACATCATCTCTGATGATCAGGGAAGGTAGTGCCCTGCTTTTGGTTGTACAGATTCTGCTGATCTTTGGGAGAAATCATAGGGAGATCAAGGTGTGACCGGCTCTACCAGGCCCCTGAGTTAAGCCAAAAACATTTATAAAGCACTTACTATGTGCCAGAAACTGTATTGTGCTGGGGATATGAAGAAAAGCAAATCTAGTAATGGAGGAGACAACAGCAAACCACCATGTATGAACAAGATAAATTACCGGATCGATTAGAGGCAATGCCAGAGAGAAGTGAACACTATTAAGGGTAGACTAAGAAAGGTTTCTTGCAGAAGGTGGGATATGTTAAGACTTGAAGGAAGCCAGGAGGCAGAGGTGAGGGGAGAAAAGAATTCCAGGCCATGGGAAGGATGGATGGAAGTGGGATGGGTTTATTAGCTCTTAAAATCCAGTCCTTTACCTCCTCACCTTCTGATCTGATGCAAGGGCTTTTTGCAAAAGGCCTGGGCCTGACAATAAGTTGCATTTTTTTGCACTGGACTGCCCTGTATTGACATCTTATTTACAGCAGCGGGCCTCCCAGCATCATCAGTTAGTTCAGTCTCCAGGCACTAATCAACAGAGTGAGAACAGGAATAAGAGCTCCGAGGAGGCCTCAATTTGGCTCGACTTGGGGAAATACATTAGTCTGAGAAATGCCTTCGATCCAGCACAGACCAGTGTAATTTAATGCCAGGATAGGCCTTGCCTATCTCCATCCTGCATGTGATTAGTGCATGGTATTATAATGGGGTTTTTTGAGAATTGCAAGGCTACGGACCATACTGGAGTTTGTTGGGAACATTGTCTATGCATGCAAGCATCTTCACCGTCTTCCTCCATGCTCCTTGGCAGAAAAGGGGGAATGGACATTGTAGGTCCACTGGCTAGAGTGTAGCAGTCATGAAGCTAGACTCCCAGAGGCCAACCCATACTGATAAGAATTTATACATCAAGGATTACATTCAAGGCACTGAACTAAGCCTGGGAATACCAGAGAAAACCAGACCAAGTCAAAAACAGTCCCTGCCTTCAAGGAACTTAGCTTTATCTCCCCTTGGTGCAAACTCCCAGATCACATATTTAAAGACTTCATATGTGAGATCTTCCAGATAACACATTTACATTTTAATGGGGGCTTTCAGTTGAATACAAAGGGATGGATAATGGTAGGAATTTCTGAAACTGTGGGCTGATTAAGAAGATATTTGGTGGGGGCAGCTGGGTAGCTCAGTGGATTGAGAACCAGGCCTAGAGATGGGAAGTCCTGGGTTCAAATGTGACCTTAGACACTTCCCAGCTGTGTGACCCTGGGCAAGTCACTTGACCCCCATTGCCTAGCCCTTACCATTCTTCTGCTTTGGAACCAATACACAGTATTGACTTCAAGACAGAAGGTAAGGGTTCAAAAAAAAAAAGATATTTGGTGACTTCAATGCCTTTTCAATCATATCTAATAGGGATCTAATATTCTCTAATAATAATAAAAATCTAATATTCCGCCTATATGTTGGTTCAGGGGCTGGCTAGAAGATCTCAACTTAGTTATTAAAAGCCTAGTATGGAGGGAGGGAACTTTAACTCTTGGGACTCAGTCAGAGGCATGTGACTCCAGTTTTTCTAACTTGGGATTTTAGAGAGATGAGATCAGCTCTCTTTTCCTTCTCTTCCTCTCCTTTTTCTCCTCCTCCCACTCCAAAACACCCTATCACCCCCACACCATGCCTTCTGAACATCGAGACCTTTCTTGACTAACCCACTGCCACGGATAAGGCGGGCTGCCTGCCCGATTGTCCTGAGGAAATTTGTTGCCCAAATTCTGGTCGGTGTATTTGACAGATAATGCTAAGAATCCAAGCTGTCCAGATGCATTTATCTCTTTCCCTTTCACCCAATGAGCCCTGGAGACAAGATAAAGCCTTCCTGACAGAATCAGTTCAACCCTCTCCTCCCAGCCCTGCCACTGGCACTGAGGGGAGGTCGGTTCAGAGATGGAGATGGAGATGGAGTTGCTCTGGTCGAATCACCTGGGGGAACCCTGGTGGCCCAGGGGCAGGCAGCAGGCTTGTGGCAAGGACCCCTGATGGGCTGAGACAGCTGCCATCCCCAGAGCAGAGAGATGGCACAGTATGTTGCGATAGGGATCTCTGCTTCTACCTCCCACCCTCCAGAAAGGCACCGAAGCTCTCGGGTAGGACTTGGCCTTTAGGGATTCCCTGGCAGTCTGGTCCCTTGAAATGAGGCAGGGTTACGGATGTTTGTGGCTAAGGTGTGTTGACATCAGTTGGAAAAAGGTGCCTTGAGATCTGGTCCTAGACCAAGGCTGCCAAGCTGCCTCTCTTCCTCCATTTCCCCTTCTTGTTCCTTAGATGGGTGCTGGGACTTTCTCCCAGATTAGGATTGGATTTAATGCCCTTGAAATTAGGAAGAGCATATGGCCAACATGAAAGATGGTTTACCTGGAAATTCTGGGGTTCAGGTTATAAAAAACACTGCATTCGACTAATGAATGGCCAGATCAGAGGGAGGGAGGGAAGGAATCATTTGCTCTGGAAAATATCTCCCTGTTATTAACCTCTTAGCCACAGTATGTCAGCATCATTCCATACAATCAGAAACCAAGCCTCTCTGGTCATAAAGCCATAGACAGCTATTTAGAAATCATCAAATTGGGTCTTCTTATTTAACACTGCCATTTTCCAGATGGAGAAACTGAGGCTCAAAGGAGGAAATAACTTGCTAAAGTCATGGAACCATGGACTGTTAGTCCTGATAAGGACCTTAGAAACCATCTGGTTCATTTTACAGATGGAGAAACTTGGATCAAAAGAGGGTGAAGACTTGCCTTAAGTTTATACAACTAAGAAAGAGTGGAAACTAAATAGGGTCTCTGGGCTCCCAGGCTAGGGCTCTTTCCAACCTCCCTGGAGTGGGAATGTGATGGGGCAGGGAGGAAATGGATTATATGACCTGGAGAGAGAAGCTGGACATTCTGCTACATGGTATGGACGGTGCATTTGGAGATTAAGTTTCTCATTTCAGGATAGCTGAAAGAATGCTGGATTTAGGGTCAGAGTTCTCTGTTCTATCACTAGTCAAGTCAACAACTGAGTGCTCACTGGATGTCACACACTGCTTTAAGTGCTGGGAATAGGAATACAAACAAAAAGACCTCCCTGCCCTCAAAGGGTCTACATTCTAATGGATGAAGCCACATCATAAAAGGATGCTTAAAAGAAGGGGAGTTAGGGAAAGGGATCCACTTGAGGGTATGGGAAAACTTTATTGCACTATTTGAATCTATTCCTGCATGGCTGAGAAACCAGACCTGTTGCTTAGAGGCTAGATGGGTTTCCTGCTCAACAATAGGTTAAGCTGAACAAACACCCCCATACATCTCAAGCAACCCCTGTGTCTTTTCCAGAAATTCCCTCCCTGCTGGTGAATCAGCTACTGTTTCCTTGTTCTGTTTTTTTTTTTAACCCAAATGATGTGCAACTTATAGACACTGGGGGTGGCTCTTCCTTCTGTTGTATGACAACAAATCCCATTGTAAAATATTTTAGTTTGGGGTTTTGTTGTTGGTCAACAGGGGGATGATGGTGAAGTCCTGAGAGTCAAGATGAGCTTGGAAAGGCTTGAAAGTTTGGGCTATTTTAAGCACTTCCTCAAAATGGAGATTTTGAAAGGAACTCTCCAGTATGAAGGAAGGACTGCCTGATAACACCTGGGGACTTTGGGCAGGTTATTTTACTATTCTGGGCATCAACTTCGTCTTATATAAAATGAGTGAGTGGGGCGAGATGCCCTACATCCAATATGCTACTTGTATGACCTTGGGCAAGGAACTGTCTCTTTCAGAGATTCAGTTTTCTCCACTATACAATGAGGAGGCTGATCTAGAGACTAGGGGATCTTAACACGGAGTCTGTAAACCTGGATGGAAAAAAGGCCCATTTTTATTTTCACTTACCTTTAGTTTTCTTTGTCTTCGCATGTATTTTATTCCATACCTTATTCTTAGAAAGGATCCATTCATAGGTTTTGTCAATATCACACACACACACACACACACAGGGTTAAGAGCCCCTGGATTAGATTATCAACGAAGTCTCTTTTATTACTACAACTGTAATTTTCTGTCAAATAAGAGGCGAAGTTTAAAATGCTTTCCAACTTTAAATTCTATGATTCGATGAATGTTGTTGTTCAGTCATGTCCAACTCTTTGTGACCCCCTTTGTTTTTTTTTTTCTTTTACAAAGATACTGAAATGATTTGCTATTTCTTCCTCAGCTTATTTTGCAAAGGAGGAAATTGAGGCCATCAGGGTTAAGTGACTTGCCCAGAATCACACAGCTAGTTAGTGTCCGAGGCCAGATTTTGAATTCAGGTCCTACAGGCGCAGTCCTCTACCCAATGTGTCCCAAGCTGCTCTGATTCTATGAACAACAGCATTCTAATATGGGAAAGAAAGTAGGACGACTGTCTGGGAGCTTGCTCCTAAAACGAGGATTAGGAAATAGATTCAGCTATAAAAATGACATTCCTGAGTTTGTAAATGAATGGGAAGGGTACTGTGAATTTAGAGAGTGAGGATAGAGCCCCATTGAAAGAAGGTGTGTTTGTGGAGCAAATTCTCCCCAAGGCCCATTGGAAGTGACATTCCTAGGCAGGATAAGGAGGGAAGGAATCCCTTCTTTCCTTCTTCTCAAACATCCCCTCCATTGCTCCATTGCTCTTTGTCAGAGAGGAATTTTACATTAGAGCTTTTTCTTCACTTTAGAGCTTTACTTTAAACTCTCCCCTCAAGAGATATCCATTTTTTTCATTAGTAGTTTCTGTTTTTTATGTTATCTAAATTTCTCCTTGTATCCCTCCCTCTCCTGCCTCCTAGGGGGAATGCATGCAGAACCTCTATATTCCATCATTGAATTCTGCCTCTGACTTAGTCTCAGTTTCCCATCAGTTAAATGGAGATAATAGTCCCTATCTCATACTTTTGTTGTGAGGATTCACTGGGATAACATAAAATGCTTTGTAAAACTTAAAAGCATTAGATAAATGTCTGCTATTATCAATAGATTAAAAACCCTAGTGCATACCATATGCAAGGTTCCAAGACAGACACAAAGAAAATGAAAATATGGCTGTATTCATCTGCTCTGGGACCTCTGACTTGAGCACAAATGACAATATTCAAGTGTACTTGTGCTAGGAGAGTTCCAAGGATGGAGAGAACCTTTCTAGTGTGGGAGTGAGAAGGAGATTAAGAAAGGCTTCATAGAGGAGGTGACATTTATACTGGCTTAAAAGGATGGGCAGAATTTCTAGGCTCAGGGCCATGGTGTGAGCAAAGGAAACAGTGAATAGTCTGCTTTGGTTGGACCATAAGGAAGGAGAAAGAGGGCACTGTGAGATGAGGCTAGTCGATTTTATCTAGTTTGTGGATGGTCTTGAATGTCAGGGTAATTAGTTTCAACTCTACTCAGCTGGCAATGGGTTTTGAACTCTGACAGTGGTTTATAGGGAAGGTAGGAAAGAAACTAGGGAGAGAAGTTAGGAGAGTATTGCAATGGTCCAAGTGAGAGGTAATGAAGGACTGCTCTCTGGTGGTGGCACTAGGAATAGAAAGGATTCAAGAGATTATTTAGTTGGAGCTTCCACCTACCTCTTTAAAAAATGAAGAAACTGAGGTTCCAAGAGCTTATATGGCGGGATGTCACCGAGGGAGCAAGGAACTGAGCTGAGGTTTGAACCCAGGTCCTCTAAACTATAAATTCTGTGCTCTCTCTGCTATAAGAACTCAGAATTTAGAGTGAAGAGAAATGGGGAGGAAAAGCAAAATGACTTAGCAACTGGTTAAATATAGGTGCTTTAGGAGAGGGAGGAGGCAAAAGTGAGGTGATTTGGTGACTTGGAGAGTGGTGATTCCATCATTTCTTGAGCAGGTGAGATAGTTTTTCAAAACATAATGGGAGCTATTACTCAAGCAGAGGCATCTAAGTGGCATAGTGGACAGAATGCTGGGCTCGAATTCAAAGAGACCCGAGTTCAGTCTGGTTTCAGATGCTTAGTAACTGTGTGATTGCTTAATCCAGTTTACCTCAGTTTCCTTATTTGTAAGATGAGCTGGAGAAAGAAATGGCAAGCCACTCCAGTATTTTTGCCAGGAAAACTCCAAATGGGGTCATGAAGACTCAGACATGACTGAAACAAGTGAATGGTAACAACAATCTATTTAATGCCCCATTTCTTCCTTCTATTTCTTGTATCTTTTCTGATACCTTTTCTATTTACATAGCTCTAATCATTGTATATATTGTTTTTTAAAGTCTACTTTCTTTACTCTGTATCACTTCATTGTAAATTTTTCTTCACTTCCTTATATTTTTTGTCTTTGTCATTTCTTGAGGCACAATAACATTATATTACACTCATTTAATTCTTTCAGACATCTCTTCGTCTTTGTGTTCTATTTCGTGTTCTATTTTGCTATTACAAGCAAAATCATTAGAGTATATTTTTTAAATTTTGATTTGGGGAAATGGATTTATCCTTACAAATCCATATCAATGCCTCATAGATTCTGGATATCCAAATTTTATCAAAAATGTTGATGACAAAGATTTTTTCTCAATCTATTTCTTTCCTCTTTGTCTTGGAAGCATTGATTTTGTCATATAAAAACTCTATACTTGTTTATAATTAAATCTATTTCATTTCCTATAGCTTTTTTTTCTTTCAAGAAAAAAGAGAGCTGTTTATTATTTCAGACAAAGAAAACAGAATCAGTCCAGAATGTCAGGAGAGTTCATGATGCACTCTTGTAAGGGAATTTATTTTGGGCCTCAAATGAGTGGGTTCTGATTGTTGTCTTGTATCAGGGAGGAGTCAAAGAACAAAGGTGGGATGAGTTCTATATCAGATTGGAAAGATGAACCTCTGCAGATTCTGGAATAGATGAACACAGATCTGAATCAGGTCACGTTGCAGTTAAAGGCTTCCACCAGGTGTGATCAAGGGTCTAGCTTTCTACATCTCTGTTCTTGTGGCCAGTGTATCATCATAACCAGTGTATTTGGATTTCTACCTCATCTTTTACCTTTTGAGTTTTAGCCTGAGCATCCATTTCATTGGTCACTTGCCTCTCCTGGCAATACGCTGGCAATAAGATGATGTTAAGATTGTTAAGAGTTTGAGAATGTTGTCTGACAACCCTATAATTTCTTTTTGTTGAATTGCTAAGAATTGCTTACCTCTTCAAAATTATGATAGCTAACACTCTAGTATCCTATACTTTTTATCATTTAAAAATATTTATATCAAAAATCCACTTGAGAGAGAAAGAACTGCTAAACAGAACTAAGCAAGACCTTTTTGTCAAATGATGCCTTCTTTAATGGGAAGGGGGAGGGAGAAAGGGAATTACTTGGGAATTTTAAAGTAACAAGCAAATGAATAAATTAAAAAAATTTTAAAGATGACCCATTTGGAACTTATTTTACTGTATGGTGTGAGATGTGGATCCAATCTCTCATTCTCCCTTTTCGTTTTTTGGTCAAGGGGAGTTCTTGGATCCCTTCTCTTCTTGGCAGATATATTGAATTGAGTCTTGGGAATCTTCCTTATAATATCAACTGTTATGGCACATGCTTATCCTCTTCTGGAAGTCTGCCTGCAAACAACTGAATTTGTCTCCTTTAAGGGTACATGGTCACCCACTTCAATCAACAAATTCCCAATCAATTTTGGAACATAGAACAAATATATTACAGAGCACGCAATGAAGAGAATGAGACTTGGCATCTAAGTCTAGGTTGAAAGGAAATAGAATCTTCTCCTTCTACCCTCAGTTTGTCTCTGATGCAACAAAAAACCAAAACTCACAGGAGCTAAAGCAGAAGTCCTACTATTATGTGTAGCCTGGAATCTACTCATACTTAGTGAAAGCAGATTCCTTTCTTTTCTCATTAACTATTTCCCTGGGATAGCAAGTCCTTTTCCTCTTGGTAGATGTCTAGAATTTTCTCAATAATTTTTATTAAATAATTTCACAGGATCACAGAAGACAAGATGATAGATTTAGAATTGGAAGGGACTTGAGAGGGTATCAAGTCCAATTCTCTTCACCTCATAGAAAAGGAAATTGAGGCATAGGGATATTAAATGACTTGTCCATGGATTATAGGTAGTAAGGAACTGAGTGAAAGCTGAACCAAGGACTTCCTGACTCTGAGTCTGATGCTCGATCCACCACATCTTGCAATTTTTTTCATTGTTTTGATTTTTTAAATTTATCAAGATATTGTATATCTTTTGTTCTATTTCTGGATTATGTAATATCTTTCCCAGATCCATTTTTCTATTTTTTAAAGTCTTGTACTAGAGAATTTTGATAATTATTATCTTTTCATATAATATAAATATTAATATTTTAACAATAATATAATGTCGCTCTCTTCTCTTTCTTTTTAATAATTTCCAAGGACTATTTAAAGCTTTTCAAGAAAATGTATTTGCATATGACATCCACTTCAAATGAACCCTCTGAACTGCCAGGCAGTCCCAATTGCTAGAGATCAAAAATCATCTTTACCTCCCCTCTTCTTCCCTTCTCCTATCTAGGTGGTTGCCAAGTCATGGTGATTCTACATTTGTCCCCTCAGAAGTTCAGGGGTGTGTGTATAGCAATGGAAATGAAGATTTGCTACTTGCGTGGCCCTGGTAAATGACTTCGTCTCTATTTCCTCACCTGTAGAAGAAGAGTTTGGATCTGGTGGGCTGTACGGTTCATTCTAGGTCTAAGTCCTATTCTGCTAAAACAACAAGTAGGAATTGATGCCCATGTTTCTCCTGTGCTTCATCTCTCCACCCAAGGGTGAATGACTTCCCAAGTAGACCCTGAGTCTCAAGGAGCCAGAAACCTGTTTATATCATATTCCAGTTATTTGAAGACAGAGACTATGCTTTTCACCTTTATTGTATCTCCTGCTGCAGAGCTGGGCTATTGCACAAAAATGAATCGTTTTCAAGCTCAGGAAAATTCAAATTAATGTCACCACTCAAAGAGTGATACATTTTCCCAGCTGTCAACTTACTTTTATCAGCTGGAACTTTTGTTAGAGGCTAGTGACCTGAGAATTTGACCATGTGACACTAACTTTACTGAGAATCCCATCTAATAGAGCATCCACGAAGGGAAAACCATTTCTCTAAAGGATTGGACCTGAATGAGGGCCAGAGGACAATGACTTGGAAGAAGGAGAGAGATGGTGTGGTGGAAAGGGCAGTGGCTTTGGATTCAGATTCTGTCTTGAGCATTTCCTAGCTATATGACCCTGGTAAATAATTTAACCTCTCAATGCCTCAGTTTCCTCCTCTATAAAATAAAGGACTTGGACTCAATGACCTTCAAGGTCTCTTCCACTTGAAATCTATGAGCTGATAATTTCTTTTCTTTTTTTAATTTTTAAAAACTTTTGCCTGGCTCTGTATCCATTGAGCCACCTAGCTGCCCCTATGAGTTTGTAATTTCTACTGCCAAAAAGCCTTGTTATTCTGAATTTAAGTAAATATGATTGTTAGTGATTTACTGACTTTCTGCTCTTTTCCCTTTTCTATTATTTATTTTTTTAAAAAGTTTATCAAGGGTTTTAATTAGATCTGAACAGAAGAAAAAGAAGCTCAATTAAAAAGCATGTTATTTCAAGAACAGTGTTAAGAATTTCGGCAGTTGCATTTTAATCCACAAAGGTAGGGAAGTTGAATAACAGGACCAAAATTTTGATTTTTAAAACCAACTTTGGTTCTTGAACAATAAATGCCCTTATGCCTACATAATAGAGTAGCTAGCCCTTTCCATTAATACAACAATGCCATTGGTGTTTGGTGTCCTTTATGGTGGTATTCTTTACTGCTTTAAAATGGAGAGTACTATTCTGTCAGATTTGATCTCCATTAAAAAAAAAATCATACCTGCGATTTTTGTCAGTTGTAGAGAGCTACCTATATCAATTTAGACAGAGCTATACCTGTTCTGTAATCTTTTCTATTTTTAAAATAGAACCTCTAAGGCAGAAGGGAGGTAAGGGCTAGGCAATGGGGGTTAAGTGACTTGCCCAGGGTCATGCAGCTAGGAAGGATCTAAAGTCAATTTTGAACCCAGGACCTCCTATCTCTAGAGCTGGCTCTTAATTCATTGCATCACCTAGTTGCCCCCAGGGTTATTGGCTTTTTAAACTGTCCCTTGGGAGAAACTCAATACTTGTGACTTTCTCCAAGGAATTAACTATTCAAATATTATTTATTTAATTTTATTTAATAATAATTTATTTAATATTAATTAATATAATTTAAATACTCAGAGCCAGTCTTCTAGGTAAATAAAATCAGGGTGCTAGGAAAGCCTATTCTTTTGTTCTTGTCCCTGCCCAGGGATCTGTTACTGATACTCCTAAATGCTAATAATGGTACTCCCAAACTATTTAACCACCCAGTGTTTTGGTTAAGAATTGCCCACTTCATTTGGTCTCCTAAAATGCAAGAGGTTTCTGGAATGGGAAATAGGTTTCATCACTATAGTCTTAGGGGTGATAAAGAACTATGCTCAAAGCTAAGATATGTGTATGCTTGGTTATTTCAGTCATGTCCAACTCTCCAGGACCCCATTTGGGGTTTTCTTGGCAGAGATGTTGGAGTGGTTTGCCCTTTCCTCTTCCAACTCATTTTATAGATGAAGAAACTAGAGCAAACTGGGTGTAAGTGACTTGCCCAGGGTCACCCAGCTAGTTAGTGTCTGAAGCCAAATTTGAAGTCAGGAAGAGGAGTCTTCCTGACTTCAGCCCTGGCACTTTCTCTACTGTGCCACCTAACTGCCCTTAACACGCACATTGGCTGTATAATCAAGGGCAAATAATTTAACCTGCGAGTGCTCGGGTTAACTTTCCAAGACTCTACAGTGGTAGAGATGGTCTCATTCCTGGATGGGATTTCCTTGGGCTGCCATGAGGATCACATGGAGGCTATCCAAGAAGATGACTTCATTCCCCCAGCCTTCTTCTGCATGCACTTGGGCTGAGTTCAGGAAATGTTTATAGTGTACACAATCGAGTACACACACAATCCCCTCTCTCCACTTCCACTTGCACCCTAGTTGTTCAGGCTCTGGAAGCAGGGAGGAGAATGTATGCTTATACCTTGGAGTTTCATCCGCATTATTAAAGTATTCTTGAGTTTAGCTAACCAACAAAACCATAACTCGGTCCCTGGCTTATTGAGATTGCTGATTTCTGCGTGGGAAAGGCTCACCCTGGAAACTGAACAGTGCTCCCTCAAGCCCATTAGACCAGTGTGCCCTCAGCTGGGAGTTCCTGTGCCAACGAATCCACGCACCCAATTCCGATCTCCCGTATGAGTGCGTGTCTCCAAAAGTCTCCCGTGTGGCCCTGGATTCAAATTGAAGCTTATGCTAGCAGAGAATATACAAATAAGCTCTGTAGTTTTTGCCCACCTGGAAAGGCATTGACTAAGCTCTTGGCAGCTCATCATACCTATTGCTTAGCTAAACGTTAGGCAGCTTTTCATTGCTAGAAAGCCGACCTCGAGGTGCCAAGTTTTTGGTGAAGGCAATACGTGAATCTAGCAGTCATAAAGCATTTTATTAAGTCCTTATTATGTGCCAGGCACCCTGCTAAGTGCTGAAGTGATACAAAGATAAAAGCAAAACTGACCCTGACCTCAAGGAGCCTTCATTCTGTACAGGGAGACAATATACTCTCATGTAAGAACATATAGAATGCATCCAAATAAAGATCATTTGGGGGGAGAGGGTGGGTAACTAGGTGGCTCAGTAGATAGAGTGCCAGGCCTGAAGACAAGAAGACTCATTTATCTTCATGAGTTCAAATCTGGCCTCAGACACTTACTGTGTTATCCTGGGCAAGTCACTTAACCCTTTTTGCCTCAGTTTCCTCATCTGTAAAATGAGCTGGAAAATGAAATGGCAAACCATTCCAGTATTTTGCCAAGGAAGTCCCAAGTGGGATCATGAAGAGGCAGACATAATGTAGTTGGTGGAAGAGGGTGGGTGGGAATCAGGGAAGTCCATCTGTAAGGAGGTGCTATTTATGTCATTTGTAAGGAAACTAAGGATACAAAGAGCTAGAGATGGGTGGGGAAACTCTATTCTAGTCATGGTGGTAAAGAAGCTCCAGCAAAGTTTGGTGATAAATGGAATGCTAGGAGTGAAGGATGGCAAGGAGGCTAATTTGGATGGATTGTAGAAAGGGAGAGGGGGAGTAATGTATAACGTGGCTAGAAAGGTAGGCTGGGACGAGGTTGTGGAGGGCTTACCAACTGGTCCTCATTTCTGTGGGACTCTTCCATTTCTGCAGTGATGGCAGGCAAATGACAGGAAAGGGGGCAGAGGATGCTAAGAATGATGTGGTTTGGAGCCCTTCCCTTTTCTTTCTTGCTTGATGTGACCTCATCAGATCCCATGGGTTCAATGACCACCTTCATTCAGTTGACTCCCAGATTTCCATTTCTAGTATTTTCTGAGATCCTAGTGCTACAATATCAACTGCTTATTGACCATTTTGAACTGAACATCCTGCATTCATTTCACATCCAACATGTCAAAAATAGAATTCATTATCTCTTTCCCAAATCCAATTTTCTTTCAAACTTTCCTTAAGCTTCCCAAGCTTGACCTATTGAGGCATCTTTCTAGTAACCCAGCTTCTCTACCTTGGTGTCATTCTTGACTCCTCCTGCTGACTCAGTTACCAAATCTTGCCTTTTCTGCCTCTAGTACACATGATCCCATCATCCAGCCTTTTTTCAATAGCCTCCTAATTGGTCTCAATGCCTCAAGTTTCTACCCACTCCAATTCATCCTCTCTCTACCTTGCTGCCAAAATGATTTTCTTAAAGTACCCTCCCTCCACTAGTAAACTTCAGTGCCTTCCTATAACCTAGGATCAAAATGAAACGCCTTTGGCATTAGATGAAAACATATGACATCACTTGTTTATTTGGATATATGTTTTGGGATTTTGATTCAGTTAAGATTTATAGAATTATTCTTACAAAATTGAATAATATGGAAATATGTTCTGTGTGATAATACATGTATAACCCAGATTTGAATTGTTTGTCAGCTCTGGGAATGGGGAGGAAAGTAGGAAGAGAGACAATTGGATCATATGACTTTGGAAAACTTAAGTAGAAATATGTTATTAAAATAAATCATTAAGAAAAAAAACTCCTTTGGCACTTAAGACGCTTTACCTGGCCTCTTCCTATATCCCTAACTCTTCAGACATTATTATCCTCCATAAATTCTATGGTCTCCCCATGTTGGCAGAACAGTACTTTTTCATGTATAACACTCCATTTTCTGACTCCATTTCTTTGCATTTGCCACCATGTTTGGAATGTTCTCCCTCTTCATCTCTGCCTTTTAGAATTCCATTTTTTTTTCTATCAGAGTCAGCTCAGATTCCACCTTAGGATTTTCTTAGTCCCTTACTTTGTGTCAGCTAAATGGCCTTGTGGATAGGATAGTAGGTCTCCAGTCAAGAAGACTTAAGTTCAAACATAGCCTTGGACATTTACTAGACATATGCCTATGACTTTGGAAAAATCACTTACTCTCTATCTGCCTCAGTTTCCTTAACTGTAAAGTGGGGATAATAGTAGTGCCCACCTCTCATGTTTCCCTGTATTCTTTCAAATCTCCCTGGGAGTTCTACTTAGCAACACTGCAGAGATGGTGAGGGTTAACTATGGTGAGGGCATTGATTTCAACCCTTTATCCCACTTCTCCCCAGCACCTAAAGTCACACTGCCCATAGGACCATACTTAAATTTAAAGCTGGAAGGGGCCTTCAAGATCATTTAATCTAACCTCTTTATTTTCCAAATGAGGAAGTTGAGAACCATCATAGTAAAGTGACTGGCTCAGTGGCACAAAAAAAAAAAGGAGATAGCTGAGT